>NC_044987.1:22734756-23934756 GCF_008728515.1 Papio anubis
CCAGGCTGGAGTGCAGTGGCGCGATCTCGGCTCACTGCAAGCTCCGCCTCCCGGGTTCACGCCATTCTCCTGCCTCAGCCTCCCGAGTAGCTGGGACTACAGGCGCCCACCACCTCGCCGGGCTATTTTTTTGTATTTTTTTAGTAGAGACGGGGTTTCACCGTGTTAGCCAGGATGGTCTCGATCTCCTGACCTCGTGATCCGCCCGTCTTGGCCTCCCAAAGTGCTGGGATTACAGGCTTGAGCCACTGCACCTGGCTTGTGTTTTGTTTTTTAGAGACAGAGTCTTGCTCTGTTGCCCAGGCTGGAGTGCAGTGGCCGGATCTCAGCTCACTGCAAGCTCCGCCTTCCGGGTTCACGCCATTCTCCTGCCTCAGCCTCCCGAGTAGCTGGGACTACAGGCGCCCACAACCGCGCCCGGCTAATTTTTTGTATTTTTAGTAGAGACGGAGTTTCACCGTGGTCTCGATCTCCTGACCTTGTGATCCGCCCGCCTCGGCCTCCCAAAGTGCTGGGATTACAGGCGTGAGCCACCGCGCCCGGCCCAGAGGTTTACTTTTTACTGGCCAATTTAGTCATCTTCAAGTTTAGTGGGGAAAACACTCCGGAAGTGGCATCTGTAAGATCACAGCCACTCCAAAAGACTGTAAGACCACAGCCGCTCCAAAAGACTGTAAGACCACAGCCGCTCCAAAAGACTGTAAGATCACAGCCACTCCAAAAGACTGTAAGATCACAGCCGCTCCAAAAGACTGTAAGATCACAGCCGCTCCAAAAGAGCCAGAGTCCCTGATGAATCATGTGGCACCCAGATGAATCCTGGGGACTACGGGAGCCAACTCTGAGACATTTCAATTCACCTTTGATAGCTGCTGCCAGGCTGCATCTGCGATGCCTGCTGAATCTGCTCCATAAAGGAATAAGCTATCGATTCAATTTTAGGAGTTGGCTGGCATCATGACCACTTATTGGCGATTGGAGTATGAGATGATGCCATGAAGACTTAAGCTAGTGTCGCTCCTCTACCGTACCTGCTCCAGGCATCACGACCAGTTGATTGGTCACTTCTGACAGAGTGTGCCGTCTCTGCCCGCTGCGTGTGGACTGAAATGCCTCAAAGGCATGAGCGGGGTCTTCCTCAGCCTCTCCTTCTGTCTCCAGCCCTTCGTCAATGGAGGTCTCCATCATGTTGCTGGGCAGTGACTGGCATCCCTTCCGCACCAGGACAGGAGGCACAGGGTCAAGCAGACAGCCATTGACCTAAACGCCAGGGGAGAGAGGAAACTCAGTTTCTGCACTGCTGAGACAGAAAAATCCACAAAGGAAAACATGTCAAGACTTGTGGCAAACTAGAAATTAAGTAAAATATTTAAACATGCACATATTTATTATGAATGACAACACATAGATTAGAAGTGAAGGCAAGTGAACTGCAGGACTCAGAGAGAGACAGAAGCCCGTGATGACCTGAACTGGCACTGCTGCCCAGGTTTCTCTGAGTCATCATTATTACAATAAACAACTTTTCTAGTGGTTTCCAGAAGAACAGGGGTATATTAGTTTGAGGCCTACCGGTTATTTTTTTTTTTAAATAAGGGAAATGAAGAGGGGGAAGATGAGTTTTTTTTTTTTTTTTTTTTTTTTTAAACGGCATGGTTCACTGCTAAAAAAAAAAAAAAGGGGGGGGGGGTAGTCATCTTTTCAACCATAAACATACTGGAAGGTTTTAGGAAGACTTTTATGTTCATAATTTAAGTACCTGCCCGTTTGTTCTAGTCTTTAATTGGTTCTATGTGCCTGAGGAATGGAAAGTAAGAATTCTATATAGACAGACTGATACCACAAAAAGGATTGAAAAAAATTCAAATGGCAGACAGCCAAAGCCTTCCATTGTAGAACAACAAATGGCTCACTGGCCCAAAATTCCAGCAAAGGCTAATAAGCCCCAGGGCACTGAATTCTGTCTCCTGCAGCAACATATACGTTATGGATGGTTCCTATCCCACAGGGGTGAGCGCGGCACAGCTCCCTGCAAGCACTGGCCCGTCCCATGCAGTTGCCACGCAAACCGCCCAATGGCAGGCAGAACAGCACACCGGCGGCAGGGTGGGAGTGGGGGGGGTTTGTGGTTGCAAGTTCTGGCTGGAAAGGCCCCTGTGAGGAGGTAATTATTTACCTCATTACCTTAACTATTCCCCCGTGGAAATCAATCTATTTTCTCCTATGAATAGCTGCTCAGGAACAGCCAGTAATAAGACGCTTCGTTCTGAGCAGTACTTTCACCTGGAAAACACTGGGTAGAGCTGCTGTTTCCTTTGGAAGCAGGAGAAGCTCATGTATGTGAGAGGTGGCGTGGGGTTTCCCTTTGCCAGACACACAGGAAACTTTCCTCTTACGGCAGCCAATCTGAAGGCGCGGCGAGGCCCTTTATTTGGAGAAGGAGACTCGGGTGACTCAGATCTTTGTTTGCTGCAGGGAGGGGAAGGTTATACCATGAAATCCATTCTGGGCTGTAGCCCTCACTCGGGTAAGGTGGCTAATGCATTACAGGGTTTTAAAGTGATGAGTGGTCATTTAAGAGGAAGAGTGGCAAATGCTTCCTTTCCACATTGGCCAACCTTCCCCATGGCAACAGAAAGCAAAACTCTGAAACCTAGCCAGCAACTCTTACTCTCTCCTTGGTCCTTCCCCAGATAAACTTTCCTTTCTGACTAAACTTAATAGTTCCCTTGCAAGAAAGAATGGCTGTTTGAGAAATTATATTCATACCTCTAAGCTCCTTAACTCTCTACTAATACAATTTTCTAAAACTAGCCAAGAATGGTTTAGAAATAAATAAGGCAACAGAGAAAAGAAGATCATTAAGTAATTATCTATTGAGCATCCTTATACTTACGGCCGCCGTCAAAAGACATTTCTCATAGGATAAGCCATACAAGTAGGCTCTTTTTTTTTTTCTTCAATTTTTAAGTTCCAGGGTCTATGTGCAGGATGTGCAGGTTTGTTACATGGTAAGCGTGTGCCATGGTGGTTTGCTGCACCTATCAACCCATCACCTAGGTATTAAGCCCTGCATGCATCAGCTATTCTTCCTGATGCTCTCCCTCTCCCTACCCCGCAATAGACCCCAGTGTGTGTTGTTCCCCTCATGTGTCCATTCTACTCCTACTTATAAGTGAGAACATGTGGTGTTTGGTTTTCTGTTCAGCTGAGGATAATGGCTTCCAGCTCCATTCATGTCCCTGCAAAGGACATGTTCTCAACCCTTTCTATGGCTGCGTAGTATTGGTGTACATGTACCACATTTTCTTTATCCAGTCTATCACTGATGGGTATTTGGGTTAATTCCGTGTCTTTGCTGTTGTGAATAGTGCTGCAACGAACAGACTCGTGCATGTATCTTTATAATAGAATGATTTATAATCCTTTAGGTATATACCCAGTAATGGGATTGCTGGGTCAAATGGTATTTCTGCTTCTAGATCCTTGAGGAATCGCCACATTGTCTTCCACAATGGCTGAACTAATTTACACCCCCACCAACAGTGTAAAAGTGTTCCTTTCTCTCTGCAACCAGGTCAGTATCTGTTGTTCCTAACTTTTTAATAATTGCCATTCTGACTGGCATGAGATAGTATCTCATTGTGGGTTTGATTTGCATTTCTCTAACGATCAGTGATGCTGAGCTTTTTTTCATACGTTTGTTGGCTGCATGAGTGTCTTCTTTTCAGAAGTGTCTGTTCTTGTCCTTTGCCCACTTTTTAATGTTTTTTTTTCTTGTAAATTTGTTTAAGTTCCTTATAGACTGGATATTAGACCTTTGTCAGATGGATAGATTGCAAAAATGTTCTCTCATTCTGTGGGTTGTCTGTTCAGTGTTTCTTTTCATGCAGGTTCTTTTTTTATCCTTAATATTTTTACTGAGCCACACAAAACACCCGGCAGTACCCCTGAATTTATGGTTTTACTTAAATTGTCAGTTTATACATTTATTTTCTCATCTAGACTACA
This sequence comes from Papio anubis, assembly GCF_008728515.1. NCBI lineage: Eukaryota > Metazoa > Chordata > Mammalia > Primates > Cercopithecidae > Papio > Papio anubis. Next base: position 22,738,768 of record NC_044987.1, read on the forward strand.
AGAGGAATTATGTCTTTTATTACAAAATATTTGCTGAGTTCAATTTTATCCTGGGACAGCTAGAAAACAATGACTTGATTTTTCATTGATTTGATTTTTCTTTTTCTTTTCTCTTTTTCTGGTGAGACAGTCTCACTCTGTCGCCGAGGCTGGAGTGCAGTGGTGCAATCTCAGCTCACTGCAACCTCCAACTTGCGGGTTTAAGCAATTCTCCTGCCTCAGCCTCCTGAGTAGCTGGGACTACAGGTATGCACCACCATGCCTGGTTAATTTTTGTATTTTTAGTAGAGCTGGGGTTTTGCCATGTTGGCCAGGCTTTTCTTAAACTCTTGACCTCAGGTGATCCACCCAGCCTCCCAAAGTGCTGGGATTACAGGCGTGAGCCACTGCACCTGGCCAGATGTATATCCTTTTCAGAACTTGTATGTATTACCTTTGTCATAAAAAAAGTTATTAAAAATGTAAGTAGACACGAAACACCTCTACTATATCTGCATTTTCAGGATTTACCCTCACAGTTTCCTTCTGCTATCCGGCTATGAAGGGGGTAATTCGGAAAATCCTTTTATTACATTTCAAATAAAAACGCTAAAAATGGGCTGGGCGTGGTGGCTCATGCCTGTAATCCCAGTACTTTGGAAGGCCAAGTGGGCGGATCACCTGAGGTCAGTTCGAGACCAGCTTGGCCAACATGGCAAAACCCATCTCTACTAAAAGTACAAAACTTAGCTGGGCGTGGTGGTGGGCGCCTGTTGTCCCAGTTACTCGGGAGTCTGAGGCAAGAGAATCGCTTGAACCCGGCGGGTGGAGGTTGCAGTAAGATGAGATCGCGCTACTGCACTCCAGCCTGGTTGACAAGAGTGATACTCCATCTCAAAAAAAAAAAAAAAAAAAAGCTAAAAATGACTCAAGTGTATGTGTATATGTATGTATAAAAAATTCCTTATTAAAAAGAGATACGCAAAGGAGATTTATTCTGCAGGGTTTATGCATCTGCCCTCCCATATGGCCCCCATGTCACCTGTGGATCTCAGTTCCTGTTTGGAGCACCTGATCCAACCATGCTTATCTAGAGTTGGGCGACTATCTCAGAAAGGCAGTATTTTTTTGAAGCTGCAAATCAAAGTTTCCATTCAGACTTCCTAAGGGATTTTACTGACAGTTTTAAGCACTGAAGATTTCTGGGAGGGAAGGAGAGCTGAAGTCTCTTTGAGATGCGCGATACGTGTCCCCAGTTGAGAGGAGAAATGCAAGTATCAATACATGCAGCTATGAAGCATCAATCAGAAAACAACAAATGGGTGTTACAGTAAATTCACACAAGGCAGTCTCAATAAAAAGGGAACCGTGTCTCTGATAGTTTTTCTGTGTGTGTGTGCACTTACTTATGGGCCCCAAGAAAGAGGTCCTAGGGAGGGAAGAGGGACATTTTCACTGACATAAATAAAATGGTCCACAAAGAAGCCCGGAGCATGTCTATGGCCTGGCTGAGTGCCACCGTGGCATTGTCAGTGTGGGTGGCCAGCTCCAGCGTGGCACTGCTCTTCCTACAAATGCGAATATACCATCTAGCTCCTGTCTGTATCTTCTGCAAAATCATTCATTTCCTGCCTGTTTCCTGGTTACAGTAACAATCACAAGCTTTAAAAATAGCTTGCCCTACATAATACAGCAGTCAGTGCCCGAGCTGTGTTTTAGGCCTGATGCCCTCACATACAAGCCTTGAGTCAACTGCATTTTAATTCTTTTGAGGGAATTACATCTTTACAATAAATGAATGATGCTGCCTTAATTGATGTCTAAATTTCTGAGTGGGTCTATAGTAGCAACCACAGGCAGAGAAGAAAGACTGCGCCCAGGCAGTGGACTCATCCTCAGGAGCCCAGACACTAAATCCTTTTGGTCAGCAACTCAGCTCAACACCGGCTTGTGGCAGCCTTGCACTGAGCTGCCTGCTGTGGGTTACGCTTGTCTGAACTCATGGTCAACCTTCTTGAATCTGCCCTGCCTTTAGTTCCCCATTTCTGAAAACAGCTGTCACCCTCCATCTAGGCTCAAAATCTTGTTATTGGTTTGGTCTTCTCCCTAGACCTTAATATTCTATCAATTTTATCTGCACCGTCTCATTTCTACCGTCTCCTCCCCTCCAGGTTCATGGTCACTATCATCGCCTCCCTCCTGGACACAGGCTCTAACCTGTCTTCCTGGTCACGTTTCTCCCCTGCACCGGGGCACACAGCGATATGCAGGCTAACTTTCTGATGTGCAACACGGATCCCAGAGCTTCCTCGCTCAAATATCTTCAGTGGTTTCCTACTCCCCGAACAACTGTGCCTTCAGTTGTTTCAACTGATAACCAAAACCTATCCCCATATTGAAAGCACTCGCTTAGGGGAAACATCTAAATTTCTTGGCTTGCCATTCAACGCTAACCTCCTCCATCTTTATTTCACACGCTTCCCTGCACGTGCCCTTTTCCTCAAACCATCTGAACCCCTCTATACGGAGATGGACTTAGGCTTCCCTAGTACTTGCTTTTTCCAGTCTTGCCTCCACTGTAGACATCACCCCCCACCCCCGGTTTCCAGCCACCTGTCTGGGGTCTACCCGCCTCTCGATCCCCAGTTCTGATCATTAAACCGGACCTTCCTGATCAAACAGCTAAAAGCAACTCCCCCTGCCTCTTTCTAGTCTTGTTCTGATTTATACTTCCTTAAGGGACCGATCATATTTTATCTTTTTATTTTATTATTTTTTTTGAGGTACAGTCTAGCACTGTCACCTGGGCTGGCATGCAATGGCATAATCTTGGCTCACTGCAACCTCCACCTCCTGGGTTCAAGCAATTATTTTGCCTCAGCCTCCTGTGTAGCTAGGATTACAGGTGCCCGCAACCTCGCCCAGCTAATTTTTGTATTTTTAGTAGAGATGGAGTTTCGCCATGCTGGCCACGCTGGTCTTGAATTCCTGACCTCATGATCCGTCCGCCTCGGCCTCCCAAAGTGCTGAGGTTACAGGCATAAGCCACCACGCCTGGCCCATATTTTATCTTTTATCAATTTACTCAGTACCTAGCACGCCATCGTTTAGTATGTATAATGTTTCTTCTGCTAGACTATAGTGAACTCTGAGAGACAGAGTTCATGTCTCACTCATCTTTTTATTACCTAAAGAGGCTAAAAATACAGGAAACCAATATTTATTATCTATAATCTGTCCCAAACCTCACACACATTATCTCAATTAATCATCATAACAGTCTCATAAAGTTGGTGTTCTCATTTTATACAAGAGAAAACTGAGGTTCAAAGAGTTCTGTTATGTGGCCCAAGTTCACACTAAGAGGAGGTCTATTTTGAACATGCTCCAAGACCTATGTTATCTATGACACTCTCCTACCCATTATTATGATCTTCTGTACATTGCTTATGCTAAGTACATATAATACACACTGGAAGTTAAAGAAACATCCATGAATGAGAAAAGCTGTCATCTTCCGTATCCTAAATGCCAACTTCATTCTGCACACTAACTTTTATTTTTATTAATTAATTAAGTTTTTGAGATGAAGTCTCACTCTGTCACCCAGGCTGGAGTGTGGTGCTGCGATCTCGGCTTACTGACTGCAACCTCGGCCTCCTGGGCTCAAGCCATTCTAGTGCCTCAGCCTCCTGAGTAGCTTGGATTACAGGTGTGTGCCACCATGTCTGGCTAATTTTTTGTATTTTAGTAGAGATGGGAGTTTCACCATGTTGCCCAAGGTGGTCTGGAACTCCGGAGCTCTGGCAATCTGCCCGCCTCAGCCTCCCAAAGTGCTGGGATTATAGGCTTGAGCCGCCACGCCTGGCCCAGCACACTAACTTTTAAACATTTCCAAATAGACAAAACAACATGTATAACTGATCACAAAAGATGGCCCATCGTTCTGTACCTGAGGTACCCTATGCAGAAGAGCGGCAATAGCAATCAAATACAGCCCCATTTGGCATGAAAGTTAATTTTTTTGTTTTCAGCATTAATTTGTTAGGGGAAAAAAAAAAAACAAATCAAAAATACTCCCAAACACTTGTGAGAGATCTGGAAACTTGAAGAGAGAAGGAATTAGTGAAGGAGGGAGAAAGATGAGGAGGACTTTTCAGAAGTCCACGAGGTCTGACAAATTACGTAATGGTCATAATGGTCACAATGATAAACACTGACAAGAGTTGAGCCTGGACACTGTTCTTAGGTTTTTCTCCACAAAAGCATCACTCCTGAGTGACTTAAGGAAATGATAACGTTCAATAAAGCCAAAGTAAAACACTTGTGGACCAAACTGAAATCTCTCGCCACACTGCCAGTTCCGAGACTCTCAAACACAGCCGTACCTTTGGAGTGTCCACACACTCTTCTTCCATGAATGCAGCTTCTGCCTGACAGCCAGATGCCGGAAATGAAAAGGCCTCCACGTTGGATGCCTGGGGCAGGAGGGCAGATCGCAGCAGCCTCATGTTCGGTGAATGCATGGTCACTGGGAGCCCTACAGTCTGTGCCTGTAAATATGGCAAGAACAGACAGTTTGGGAACATGAATACCTTCTCTATAAATACACAAAGTTCTAAGAATAAAATAATTCTTCCTGTGGCAATTAAAGACTGAATATTTATTTATTGGAAACTCCAGAAAGACTTGGTGAAACATGCATATGGTGCAGGCAGTGGTCTGAAGCAGACTCAGCAATCAGTTCCTCTGAAAGAGGTCGTACAGAATTTCAGTTCTGCCTCATGAGGGGATGCTTGACTTTCACACAGGTGACAAGAAAGCTAGCTTTTGTGAGGAATCAAGAATGTTCCTCGTTTCAATTCAACAAACATATTTATCGCTTTCTTTAAATATAATACTTACCAGACAGATAAAGAATAGAAAAATCCTAGGAGCTCAAAATTAAACCAGGGACAGATATATACACACCCACAAGTAACTACAACACAAGGGACGCTGGAGTCAGTGCTATGTCTCTGTCTGTCCTACCCACCTTTTTGGTGTAGGTGAGATGGTATGTATTTATTGGTAAGGGTGTATGCGAAGAGGAAGAAAGAGAAGCAGCAGTCACGTGGGGTGACAGGAACATCTTCCTTCCTTTAAGGAGATGCACAGCCTGGACTCAGCCTGCTGGCCCAGTGGAAGGAGAGGCGTTTACTGCAAGCTATGTTTTTGAAGTCAACCCACTATAGAAAGCTCCTGATGGTTTGAAGTCTGTTCTTATGTCTCCTTTGTTAACTACTCTAGGGAAACAAGCATTACAAATGCTTCTTTTAAAAAATCATTTAAGGCTGGGTGCAGTGGCCCATACCTGTAATCCCAGCACTTTGGGAGGCTGAGGCAGGCGGATCATGAGGTCAGGAGATTGAGACCATCCTGGCTAACACGGTGAAACCCCATCTCTACTAAAAATACCAAAAAATAAAAAAATAAAAAAAAATTAGCTGGGAATGGTGGTGGATGCCTGTAGTCCCAGCTACTCAGGAGGCTGAGGCAGGAGAATGGCGTGAACCCGGGAGGCGGAGCTTGCAGTGAGCCGAGATCATGCCACTGCACTCCAGCCTGGGCAACAGAGCGAGACTCTGTCTCAAAAAAAAAAAGAAAAGAAAAAAAAAGGAAAAAAAAATCATTTAAAAGAGAATCTTTCCTTATGACAATTGGCAAAGATTGATTTTAAAGATGAAGCTGCTGAATGATCCTTTCATCACTATCCCTTCAAAACTACCAGAATAATTTATTAGATGTGTTTTAAATATAACAGGCACTGCACCACATCTGAGAAAACAATCATCATACTAGACTATGAAAGGCAGAAGGATGGCCTATATTTTTCCGGCTATAGTTATTTCAAGGGCTATAGGATGGTGAATTTTAAATTCAGACAAATCAAAGGGACAAATGGTATGAGATTGTAGCTTCTCCTCTCCCAAGACCTGAGTTTGATTCCTGGCTCCATCACCTACAAATTGTATGACCTTAATCAAGTTTCCTAACTTCTCTGAAACTTATCTTCTTCAACTGTGAGAGCACAATGCCAACTTCTCAGTGAAGTCAGGACTGTAAAAGGTAACATGCAATGTCCTTAACTCAGTAACATTAATTCCTCCTTTCCCCTTCTTCCTAAAGCCTCCGAATGATCACAAGAATGTAAGAATTAGACTGTAAAATGAATGCAGTCTCGTTCTCAAATACTAACGGTTCCCAGTTAGAATCTCGGATTGACGATTTTCAAGGATGGGGGTGTATGTTAGAAATATACTTTATATTTGAATATACTCTGAATATATTTTCAACATACTTTATATTTGGTATATTCCAATATTAATATCATTGGCTATACTGTATAAGATAAAGAATAAAGTAGCATTAGCAAAGTGTCAGAATGTTCTGGATGCCCCAAAACAAACAAATACACAACTGCACACGATTCAGAGTGTGATAAAGAGATAGCTTTCCTTGTATTGTCACTCCTCAAGCTTATATTCTGTGCTACTTCTGAGGTTAAACAACGTTTTCCTTTCAAAATCAGGCATTTAAATTATCTAGCTACTATGTAAAATTTTTATCTAGTCACTATGTAAAATTTACACTCCCCACTAAAGTGTATTTGCTACATTCTTCTTACCCCCATCATTAGCCTTTCAATCAAAGGATAAAACTGAAGAATTGATTTCTACTTCCCAGCTTTAGTAGACTGCTCCTTCTCTCTGAAGGTAGTCTAAATTATTAGGGCGAAGCATGACCGAGGGTGCCGTATGGAAATGAGATGCCCATGCGCTAACTATGACACGCTGCTCCGTCCCTGACTCCCACTAGCTTGGACGCTTTAAATGGCCAGACGGTGCTGTGCCAGACCAAGCGTAGCACATTGTCCTTGACAGCATTCACATCCGACCTGGACTACTACAACTGACTGTGGACTCGGTTAGAGGAATAACAGATAGCATCAAGGAATAACAGATAGCATCAAGGAATAACACTTTTTGTTGTGACAATCACTTCCTAGGAAATGTGGTGGGTTTTAGGAGTCTTATGATCACTGAGAGGACTAAAGGAGTCTTTTTGGAACAACAGAGGGTATAAATATACAAACAGCATGCGCAGCATTGCACAGTTGATTAGCAAATATTAAATAAATAGATGGTCAATTAATAACGCAAGAAGCAGATATTATCAAGATATTCTTTAGGAGTGTCAATACTCAATGATTATGCCCAACCAATTGTGATCACTCTTTAGACCACATGTTTATTGCTTTTAATCTCTTCTTTGGACTTTGTGCTTTCCAGAACCATTAAAATGAAAATAATATTCTTCCCTATGAGAAACTCGTTACTATTCCAATAGGCAAGTATTTGTTATGACCTGAATTGTGTCCTGCCAAAATTCACAAGTTGAGCCACTGATATCTGGAGACAGGGCCTTGAAGAAGGTAACTAAGGTTAAATGAGGTCCAAAGGGTGGGGCCCTGAGCCCACACAGCAGGTGTCCTTATTAAGAGGAGGGAGAGACACCAGAGATCTTTCTCTCCACACTTGCGCAGAGAAAAGGAGTCAGTGAAAAGATAGCCAGCTACAAGCCAAGAAGACAGGCCTCACCAGATAGCAACCCTCATGGCACCCTCATCCTGATTTCCAGCCTCCCGGACTGTGAGAAAATAATTTCCGTTGTTGAAGCCACTAGGTCTGCGGTATTTTGCTATGGCAGCCCTAGTAAACAGGCACAACCTGTTGTGAAGGGCAACCTCTAAACAGTAATTAAAGAATTGGAGGTGATTGTTTTACTCTTGTTTGTTTACAGCTGATGGAAACTTGCAGTGGAAGGACTCTTAAAAACTAGTGGTTAGGCCAGGTGTGGTGGCTCACTAATTGTGTGACCTTCATCAGGTCCTGCAATCCCAACACTCTGGGAGGCCACGGTAGGAGGATTACTTGAGCCCAGGAATTTGAGACCAGCCTAGGCAACATAGCAAGACCCTATCTCTACAAAAGATAAAAAAAATAATTAGCTGGGCATGGTGGCATGCACTTGTGGTTCCAGCTGCTTGGGAAGCTGAGGTGGGAGGATCGCCTGAGCCCAGGAGGTTGAGGCTAAAGTGAGCTGTGATTGCCACTGTGGTCTGGCCTTGGTGACAAAGCAAGACCCCATCTCAAAAACAAAACCTCCCCTAAAACCCCACCAAAACTAGTGGTTAGAATGTATGAGACAAAGACATGACATATTTTTTCTAAATAGTCTGAACTCAGTTAGATCTAATACTTCCTGCATGTTATACAGCAGACATAAGCACTCCAAATCTAAGATGGGAATCCCACTGTTGTCTAAATAATAATAATGGGTACTTTATTTTTTTTTATGTTTTACTTTTTGGGACAGAGCCTCACTGTGTCGCCCAGACTGGAATGAAGTGGTGTGATCTCGGCTCACTACAACCTCTGTCTCTTGGGTTCAAGCGATTTTCCTGCCTCGGTCTCCCGCATAGCTGGGATTATAGGCATGCACCACCATAACCGGCTAATTTTTGTATTTTTAGTAGAGATGGCGTTTCACCATGTTGCCCAGGCTGGTCTCAAACGCCTGGGCTCAAGCGAACTGCCCGCCTTAGCCTCCCAAAGCGCTGGGATTACGGGCGTGAGCAACCGTGCAAGGCCATAATGGGTATTTTGTAACTAGGCTATGAACTTCTTAAGGGGAGCGACTGTTTCCAGGGTACTTCTGAAGCCACAGTGGCTAGGACTGTGCCTGGCATGTAAGTGCTCTATTGGTTGAACTAAACTTCTGGTACAGGTTAACCAATTGTATCTTGGTAGCAATCTAATGAAGTATGTATTGCTGTTCCATTCTGTATTTAAGGGCACAGGAGCTCAGAGACGCTGACTCGCCTGAAGTCACTCAGCTTGGTGTGGAACCTGAGGTCTGCATGATTCCACGGCTCACGTTATCTTTGTATTGACTGGATCATGTTTCCTCAATTTCTTGCTGCTATATCAAGAAACAAGTGATTTGCCACTTCTTTAAAAAAAATTAGAACACCAAGGAATTAAAGTGAGAAGGCTTTACTAAAACTTTAGGCACATTTATATCCATAAAAACAGAAATCTATTTTTTAACAAGTTCAACACTAAAACTCAAAATGTGAAATCTCTGAGAGGAGGGGCCTGTTGCTCAGCATCCAGAAGGCTCTCAGGCAAGCATGTGAATAAGCACTGAAGACTCCATTTGAAGTAGAAGCATTTTAGTTACACTAAGTAGGTTCCATTGAGACTTGGGTCAATGCATAAAGGACACAGAGTACTTGGTAATTAAAAAATTATTGAACATAAGAAGCCATGTTATGCATCTGAACCCTAAGCCAAATTAAATATAATTTGAGATATGCCGGGGAATTTGCTCATAGTCTAGACATGAAAGGATATCGTGTACAATAACATATGCACGTGCTCAGGAACAACTGTTTATATAACCCCTCACCACTCCCTCACTTGCGTAATGTTTAAGAAGAATAAAGAGACTTGGCAGGGAAAGCCTGCTGGACCTGGGGGCTTTCCAGCTTCCTATCCTTTTGTCTAGTGGCATTTGCAAGAAGGAAGGGGTTCCACTACATCTTAAGTGTTTTTCATTTTATCTCCTTCTTTCTGTCTTGAAAGCAACACCATTCAACTTAGAAGATTTCCAAGTGCTCAATGATACTCTAACTCAAGTATCTCGAACTATATTGATACATTATTTTACTCACATCTGTTATCAATACTCACAATTTTTTTTTTTTTTTTTTTTGAGACAGAGTCTCACTCTGTCACCCAGGCTGGAGTGCAGTGGCGGGATCTCGGCTCACTGCAACCTCTGCCTCCCAGGTTCTAGTGAGTCTCCTGCCTCAGCCTCCTGAGTAGCTGGGACTACAAGCGCGCGCTGCCACGCCCGGCTAATTTTTAGATTTTTAGTAGAGACGGGGTTTCACCATGTTGGCCAGGATGGTCTTGATCTCCTGACCTTGTGATCCACCCGCCTTGGCCTCCCAAAGTGCTGGGATTACAGGCGTGAGCCACCGCACCCAGCCAATACTCTTATTTTATATATAAAGTATGTATAACAAAATACATCACTTACCTACTAAAATCAAGAAGATTTAATTTCCTTTTTTAAAACATACTCTGCAGATGCCAGTGCAAAATTTTATTATAATCCTGTAAATTTTGTAAAACTGCCAAAGAAATACAAAGTCAAAACTCTTCTGCCTTTTTTTTTATTTTGAATAAAGGCAGTTACTCACAGAAGTGGACAGGAAAGTCAATGGAGCATACTAACCAACCATTCATCTCAACCTCTACATGGACGATTCCCAAATTTCTAGCCCCAGCCTCTCTCCTCGGATCAAGATCCACATCTTCCTCATGAGCAACTGAGTTAATGCTACCCCTATTTTCTCAGGCTCTGGCTCAAGAACAGAGTCATCTCTAAGTCATGTTGTCCCTTCCTCCCCAATATTTATTTATTACTTTATATAACAAGCATTTACATAGCACTTACTATGTGCCAGGCAGATAGTATTTCACAAACATTAGCTATTTCACAGATATTAACTAATTTAATTGTCATAGCATTCTATTATTATCCCCATTACACACTTGGGAAACCAAGGCACAAAAAGACTTAAGAAACTTAAAATGTCACATAGCAGGAAGTGGTAGAATTTGGGATTTGCTCCAGGTGCTTCTAACCACCACGCTGAGCTGCATCTCTGAACCATTGCTAACTTCATACAGAGTCTACCTCTGAAATGGTTCTTATACTTGCCCCTTCTTTTCTGCTTCCAACAGTGCCATATTTAAGCCTTCGGTATTTCTCGTCTCTACTGTAACACTCTCCTAACTGCTCTCTCCAAATTTCTTCTTTTCTCTTCCTGACACATCCTTCATAATGCTACCAGATTAATTAGCCTAAAGCATGGATAGAATTATATCACTTTTCAGCTTAGCGGCCTTCAGTAGGTCCTTGTTGCTTACTGAATTGTAAGTAAACTCTTTACCTTGGCATTCAAAACTCTTCACAATAATGCTTCAGCTCACCACTCAAGTCCTCCCCATCTGTGAAGATGTGTCTTACACGCCGTTTCCCCTGTTCAGTTGTGCCCCTCTCTCCCCTGTCCCTGGCTCTGCTACAGCACTCATCTTTCCCTATTGTGAATGATGGTTGTTTACGATCTTGTCTTATTTCACTTCTATAGTGTGATGTCTCTGAGGGCAATGACTGTAGTTTATATATCCTACCCCCAACAGTGCCTAAGAATAGAAGCTTGCACATGGTAAATCTGTAATAAAAATTTGTTATATGGAATTGAATGTGAAAGCTAGTGACAGTAATTCTCAACATTGTGAATGATGAAAAAGAGAAACACCTCTTTTAAAAAACTGCTTGAAATAAAGTTAACCCTTAAAAATGAGAAAGTGCTAAAACATTTGAGAATCTAGTGAATGGCAGGCAGAAACTCTACAGAAAAACAGAGTGTAGAGGGTGAAATCCTAACCCTGTGTATAATATGAAAAATCTGTCGAACATGTGAACAGGCACATGCACAGATAAGACTCTCAGCTAAGGGGGCATTACCTTGGCAACTGTTTGCTCAGCAATGGTGCTAGGCCGACGCTGGCGGCCGTCAAGTCTCTGCTCCACTGGGAAACTGCTCCTATGTGATTTCAGGCGCTCCACCAACAAGAAATAAATGGCAGCAAAGTGGTTATAGCTCTTGTTCTGCAAAGACTGAAAGAAAAAACAAGTGGTAAAGGCAAAGAGCCGTAAAGACCAATGCAATGATCTATACATGCCTAAAAAAAAGCGGAAAGAAACGTGTGCTGTTAAAAACAGAGTGAAAAACAAAGTGTGTCTCAAGATGAAAGCTGCTCCAAAATTAAGACTGGAAGGCAGAAAACTTCAAGTCTCTAGTATTAATTTTTTTTTTTTTTTTTGAGACAGAGTCTTGCTCTGTTGCCCAGGCTGGAGTGCAGTGGCCGGATCTCAGCTCACTGCAAGCTCCGCCTCCCGGGTTCTCGCCATTCTCCTGCCTCAGCCTCCTGAGTAGCTGGGACTACAGGCGCCCACCACTACGCCCGGCTAATTTTTTGTATTTTTTTTTAGTAGAGACGGGGTTTCACCGTGTTAGCCAGGATGGTCTCGATCTCCTGACCTCGTGATCCGCCCGTCTTGGCCTCCCAAAGTGCTGGGATTACAGGTTTGAGCCACCGTGCCCGGCCTAGTATTAATTATATAAATGATGATCCCTTTAAATGGGTTGACCAGCCCTTTTACATGAACAAGATCCATTTATTTTTCTCCAGTCAGAGAAAATGCCATCATTATCTCATGTAGACATTCCCCAATGCTGCCACATGGCCCCATCTCATAGCTGTAACGGCGGTGTAAGGTCAGTTAGCAACCTGAGCCCGAGGCTCTAATTCCATGGCTTCAACACAAATCTGAACCATTGAAAACTCTGAAGTGAATGGTTAAAGTATATGGAGAACTTTCTGATGATTATTTTGGGCTGGAGAATGGCATCTGGATGCTAAATTGAGAGACACTATGTCTCCGTTCTTAGGTAATTTTTTCCTCTTGTTTTTGCAGTCCCACCCTCTTAAAACCTTGAAAATAAAGTTGCTTCCCAAATGTTCACATCCCCAGCCTGCCAGCTTTCCCAGATACTGAGGGAACAGGGAAACAACTGCTCCTTTGGCTTCTAATTCCACCTGACAGTCGGCATGGGTGCTGTGCAGGGCACCAGGATGCAGAGCCGTCTCAGCAAAAATCACAGGTCAGTGGAATTGCACGCCCAGCTACCGCTCTGGATGCACTTCAGGGACAAGTACAGAAAAACATCCCTGAGCGCACAGTGAGCAAAGCAGGAGAGTCAGTTTGGTTTCACTTATGGCTACGTGGCAGGGGAAAGGTAGTACAGCATGGAGCCTTGGTCTTTCACAGCAAACAAGGCGGCATTTGATATTCTTGTTATGTTTCTTCCTCAAGAGCACTGTTTGCTTTTTTACTATTGTAGAAGTATTAGAAATATGTATATCCTATAAGTATGCTAACTATTTGCGGACAGAAATAAAAGCCAAGAGGAATTTTCCAGGTTCATGACCCTTCACAGTTCTATGACCCCTAAATACTTCCAAATCAGGAGCCCACCTGTTTTTGCCTTCTTAGTTTCTCCAGTTCACAATCTAAATTCCCCGGCTTTCTTAAACCTGATACCTACCCTTCTTGTTTCCTGCTTGGCCCTTTGCCTAGCTGCACATTTATGTTCCATACAAACTAGTTAAATACCTATGTAAAACTTCATGTTTCATCTTGGAAGCAACTTTCTACCTTGTATTTGTTAAGCTCCCATCTTTGCCTTTTCTGACTCTTTTATAAATGCCTCCTCTCGAATGTTTTGGCAGATGGGGCAAAGAAAGGAATTTAAGATGCTGAATAAAAGTAAATATAAATAGAGTCTGATGTCATCAATAGGGAACACTGAACAGTACGCCTAGGCGCTGGGGATACATGTGCTAAAAGACCAGGATGACAGGTGTGAGTATGAAAGTTCAAGTAGCTAAGTGCAGTAGAACCCTGAAATACCTTTAGTCAAATCTCTGATCACTTTACCTCAATGGTTTTCTGCTGATCTATTCCAAGGCTGTGCATCAGTCGCAGAACCTGCTCATTAAACTCCCCGATGGATGGCTCATTTTCTTGCTCTTGTGGATACAGAACAGGTCTCTGAACAGGAACTTCTATGAGCATCCATTTATGCTCCCTGATTTGAGCTATGGTTAGCCGTTTGGATGGGTCTAGGACCAACATCCTTCGAATAAGGTGCTCGCAATCTATAGAAAACACAATGTTACAAAAGTCACATAAATCACCTTGCACTTCAGGGTTATTTGCTTGACTCGTGACTTTGTACAAGGGTGTTAATCTTTGTATCCTCTACTGGAAAACGGAAGGTCAAATGAATAAATGAATACATGCAGGCTACTTATATTTGTCAAGTTAACGTGGTGAACAAATACCTAAGAAAAACAGGAGGGTGTAGGTCTATCAGATTCTGGGCTAAATGAAACTTTCTACTGAATTTCGCAACTGAAAATATCTAGAAACAGACTTTGATTTCCACTAAAGAAAATAAATAAGCCTCATTCCTAGAACAAGCAGACAGTAAATCGATTTTCAGTCATATCTAATGCTGATATACTAAGGCTATGTAAGCAAGGCAAAGAGCTCTCCAATGGGCTGCTGCTCTCCTCCATATCACTGTAGCGAGAAAAGTGTATGTAAAATATTACTTACTTCTGACTACACCAAGAAAACTGCACTGCTGCAACTTTGAGCACTAGCATATTCTCTAAGCTGACATGATGCTCTTGACTCACACATAAGCTAACCTCCTATCACTATATGCCAGGCGCTGTGCTAAGTGCTTTACATAGATTATGCTTATTAACTATTATTATTATTATTGGAGACAGGGTCTCATTCTTGGTCAGGGTGCCCAGGATGGAGTGCAGTAATGCAATCACAGCTCACTGCAAGCAATCCTCCTGCCTCAGCTTCCTGAGTAGCTAGGACTACAGGTGCATGCCACCACAACAGGCTAATTGAAATTTTTTTTTTTTTTTTTGTAGAGACAGGGTCTTGCAATATTGTCCAGGCTGGTCTCCAACTCCTGGCCTTAACAGATCCTCCTGCCTTGGCCTCCCAAACCACTGGAATTACAGGTATAAACCACCATACCTGATTGACAGATTAATTTAATTAAACCTTACAACACCCGTGGGGTAGGAGCTATTGCTATTTCCATTTTATAGATGGGGAAATTGAAGCAGAGAGAGAGGAGATAAAACTTGTGAAAGTCATATGGCCAGTAACCGGTGGACTCAGGATTAAAATCAGGCAGTATGGTAGTCTGGCTTCACAGTCCATGCTCTTAACTACAAAGAGTATTATTTCTACTGTTAGTAGAAAGAAAAAAGTTAAGAATAATTTTACCAAAATGAAACTAAGGGGTAAACTTAACTGCTGTCTAGGTAACAGCTCAATACACGACAGGCAGGGATTATGGCATCTCATCTGAATTTAGCAGAATTTTGCCAGTTGGCTTTTTAATTAAAAAATTTTAATTTTATAAAATCCATTACATATTGGAGTAAAATGGTTTTGAGTCTGTATCTACAAAGGGCTTCGTTAAATCTAAAATAAACCTGGGACATTTATAGACCCAGAATGAATGAGAAGACATGCTGCTGTTAATCTGGGAAATGCTGTGTGTTCAGTTACAAGTAGAAGGCTGGAACCTGTCTCGCCTACATAAAGGAGTTTGCTTCTTTCTAGAGCTTTTAACCTATAGCTCAGTCACTTCATTTGGCACCCAAACTCTTGGAAAAAAAACAAGCTTTTACCTAGGCCTTTCACTTGGAGCACTAACACTGTAAAACACCATAAGTAAGATGAAAAGCTTGTTACCTTCTGACATGAAATATGGAATCCGGAATCTTCCTTCCAGAACCCTCTGCCTCAAAATTGGAAGAGTCGGTCCATCAAAGGGCAGAGCTCCACAGACAAGGACGTAAAGAACAACTCCCATACTCTAGGGAAGAAAACAATGCAGAGACTTTTCTACCAAGAACGTCAAACGCTCTTTGTTTTCCTGAACATCCCCAGGGCTCTTGAAATCATATGGACTGAAAAATTCCTGTCTGAATTTATTATTTTCTCAGAATTTGAAAAAATCCAAAACCCTGACTACTATAATAAGTATCTTATAATAAATACCAAAGAATTTGGATCTGATCATTTTGATTACTACTTAACTTTAAATTACTGCTGATATTAGGATGACACCTATCCTTAGAGAGTCTTTCCGAGGGATCCATTTCAAGATGCTCTGAGTAAGTATAGTCCAGTGGATGTGGAAAATATGAAATACTGCTTATATGTTAAGTACCAGGAGCTTCTAAGATGGGCCAGAGCACCAAGTATTATCATTATAGATGCATTTAACAACACAGCAAAGCAAAGCAGTACCCAGATGTCCAGCTGTGGTCCTTCATACTGCTGCCCTTCAAAGACTTCTGGGGCTGCATAAGGGGGGCTGCCACACCATGTTGCCAGCAGTTCACCACTTTTAAAGAAATTTCCAAAACCGAAATCTATTGGGATGGAAATAAATGTTACTTTCATCTGTGCTCTCAAACTATACTGCATTTCTCTGTAATAAATTCTATAATATGCTGTATTAACAATATCACTACTATTTACTGTGAGGACTGGGATGGCATCTTATCTTGTGATGTTTCCCTGGCATTAGCACAATGACTAGCAAATAGTAAGTACTCAATACATGTTGCTGAATGTATGTGTAAATGAATCAAGTTTTCTTCCCAAAGAGAGTAAGTGAGAGATTGGTAAAAGACTTTATATCATGTGAAAGAAAATCAGCCTTAAAGTGGACAACCCAACTAGTATTTGATAATCTTAGAATTTCAATTACCCGATGGCTGCTAAAGAGCTCTTTATCTTAAATGGTCTATAAGGAAAGAAACAAATGAGTAAAACTCTAAGATATTCACCTAAACATAACCGACTGTCTGGCTGCCATTACCCCAGATACATAACCCTTGAAGGCAACTGAGTGCAGCGTTTCCTAAGTGACAACCCTGTAAGTGTTGGTCCACATATTCTGTTTTAGGCAGATACCCATCTGAATAGCTCATTAACATGTGATGGCCATATAGCCCAGCCACAAGCCACCTATCACCATCACTCATTTACTAATTTATGGATCGTAGTGGCATTATAGTTCAAAACAGTTAATGGCCTTCTTCTTATGATCTTAGCCATACTGAATCTATGGTTTTGATACAGAGAATGCACTCTAGAAACACTACTCAGATGCCTTCAATATGCATTAAAAAATTTAGTAAGTATTGTTATAAATGCAAGTTTATACCCTTTTGCTAAGCCTTTATAGTCTCATGTTCTTACCGAAGAAACAAATTCCTATTATTTTGTTAAGTTATACTCATGCTGTCTTATGTTGCTCCATACTCCTAACGGAAGAACCTGTCTTAGTGACAGGAACTGGCTCTCCAGCCAGCAGGAGTGCAGCATTGCATGCACAGTGAGCTTTAAGAGATGGCTCAAGAAAGACTGGATCGAGTCTCCACTGCCAGACAGATTGACTGGCTTTGTGACTTTGGATCAGTCTTTGTGAGCCTTAGTTTCCCCCATCTGTAAAGTTAAAATGATAAATATACCTAGTCAGCAGGTTGCTGTAAAGGCCCAATGTGTTAAAATCAGCTCACTCCATTCATACCTTGAGATCATACATACTTGTGCACCTTAGGCAAAGCATTCTCTTAGCTTGCTAACATAAAAACTAGTGGCAAGCAGTAGTAACAGTAATAACAGTAATGATCCCCATCATTACAGCTTCGTGGAAGAGTACAATCTATGAAGTTATAAGAACTAGAGCTAATTTCCAGTTTTATCACTTTCAAGCTTCAAGTCCTCTAGGAAAGTTATTTTTTCCACATCTATAAATGTAGGGATAATCCACCTACCCAGATAGGATGCTGCGAGGATTAAATGAGATTAAGAATGTAAAATGCCAGAGCATACTAGACGTGAAAGGTCAGCTCTCCTCCTCCTGTGAAACCATTACCACCAACTGTTGCCTTTCAGAGAAAAAGGTCCCAAAAAAGTAGATAGGAGTGGTAGAAAAAGTTAGAGGGAGCTTAAGGGTTTAAGAGAGAAAAGACGGTACATCTGGGGAAAGAGCTTCAGATACAGTCTAAACCTAGTGAACACCACTGTGGTCTGCCTTTGGTATCCAGGAGTGTGAGGCAATGGGGGTGCCAGGGAGAAGTTCTCTCTTTACAAAGTAACCTCAGCTCAGCTCCACAGTCCACTTTCCAAAATGACTGTCAGAAAGGCCTTATCTTCACAATACCACCTCTATGACTAACCACCCCTAAAACACTGTATCCCATATGGACACATACAGATATATATATTTCTAATTTTCCAGAAAAACTACACTCTCAGATGAGTCAAGGACTAGATGTTCCCATGAGTCAGAAACTAGATGTTCTCATGAGTCAAGGACTAGATGTTAAATGAGTCAAGAACTATGTTCAAATGTTAATTTCACTCACAGGATAAAGCAGCACAAGAAACTCTTGGATGTGTGTTCAGAGATCCTGAAATACATACAATAATTGCTGCACTTTAAACCATAATCACAGGATGAGTTTTAGTGCCTGTAAATTGAGGATACTCTCCAAATAGCATGGGTAAGGTTTTTTGTTTTTTTTTTTTTTTGAGACAGGGTCTTGCTCTGTTGCCCAGGCTGGAGTGCAGTGGCACGATCTCAGCTCACAGCAGTCCTTGCACTTCAACCTCCTGAGTAGCACTGGTGTGCTCCACCATACCCGGCTAATTTTTGTAAAATTTTTTGTAGAGACAGGGATTCGCTATGTTTCCCAGGCTGGTCTCCAAATCCTGCGCTGAAGCAATCCACCCGCTGTGGCCTCCCAAAGTGCTGGGATTACAGGTGTGAGCCACCACCTGGCCCATTGGTAAGTTTTAATGTCTCCAGGAGCCCTTATAGAGTCACATCATTCTGAAATTCCTCAGACCTGGTGAAATAAACTCAAAGGAGTGAATGGGACAGAGGCCTGTAAAGAAGGTGGCCTGGCCTCTTTATTGCCTTAGGCTCTCATGGTACACTTCACAGGCAAGAGAACAAGAGCTAGGAACGCTTCTCTGGACCCGTGGTAGCCCAGTTTCAACCTCTGCTTTACAAATCTAGCACAAAGAAAGCTTCCTGTTCACTTACAAGAGGAATGGTACTAAGTAATTATTTCTATTTTCTGTAGGTAATATGAATATAGAAACTTGGGTCTATAGGAATATTAAAAGAAACACTGAAGGACAGGCTCACTAAGCTGTAACAATATTACATGTGCTGAGGTCTTCTATAACCTTGTCAAAGCACTTCAAATGTTATATTTATATATGTTTTTGAGACTGGTCTTGCTCTGTTGCCCAGGCTGGAGGGCAGAGGTGTGAATCACAGCTCACTGTAGCCTTCATCTCCCAAGCTCAAGTGATCTTTTTGCCTCAGCCTTCCAAAGAGCTGGGACCACAGACTCACACGACCATGCCTGGCTAATTTTTTTTTAACTATTATTATTTTTTTTTGGGTAGAGGCAAGGTCTCACTATGTTGTGGAGGCTGGTCTTAAACTCCTTGGCTCAACTGATCCTCCTGCCTCAGCCCCCAAAGTGCTGGGACTACAGGTGTGAGCCACTGCCCTCTGCCAAACACTGGATTTGTAATCATCTGAAGAATGGGTTAAGGAAGACTTTGGTGTTAGGCAGATTGGGGATCAAATCTTGGGTTTTCCATTAGCTATGTAATCTTGAACAAATTACTTAACTTCTTGGAGCCTTGGTTTCCTCATCTGAAAAATAGGGACAATATTTACACTTCATAAAGTAGTTGTATTAATAGAAATAGATATTATATTGCGATTGAAACACAGTAGGTAGCCAATAAACAGAAGCTATCGTTGCTATTATTATTTATTATTTTACTTATCTGTCTATCACATCTGACTAAGTTCCTCGGGAGCAGAGAATAGGGGACAATAGTCTGTACTCCCAACTCTCAGCATATCATCTGCAGACAAGAGCTGCTCGATAAATGTTTACCATATGAATATGTTGTTCCTACCTCTTTTAAAAGTGCTCTACTACGTGACAGGAGCTGACTTAAGCTCTCTGAAGATAATTTCTTCTTAGTTCTATGAAGTATCCTTATTTTAGGAGAAAGTGAGGATATAAAGTTAAGTATTTTGCCAGAGGTTATACAGCTAGCTACTAAGTTGCACCAGTGGAATAGAAACCAAGTTTAACTACTTCGAGGCTTCATTGTTAACCACTACCTTCATGTCTTTCACTGGCATGTCAAAAATAGTTATTTTTGAAGAAGTTAATAATTGTCAGGGTTAAGAAGTGGCAGCAAAAGGCACTTAAAAATAAGAGCCTTTTAATTTCTTCACAGGAATCTGGATAACTTGCTTCACCCAGTCTGCAGCTTTCTGCCTAAATGCATAAGGTGCATTGTGAAGTGGGGGGTGAGTAGGGGGGGATGAAATATGAAAATGCAGGATTTATTTCTTACTGCCATTTATTCAAATGACATGGACTATATTCATGTTTCATCATACTAACCAATTTCATTCATTCCTTCATTAAACATCAGCATTCCATACACATGTCAACCACTGTGCAAACACAGAAGTCTTGCAACAACACAAAATAATAATCATCTGACTTGGAAAGCATTATGAAAACAATCACTTGGGCATTCGTCTCTCTCTCTACCAGACTCAGATCCAGCCTAGCCCTGCTAGAAAGCAAACATCTTTCTAATTTAATATCTTCTCTAACTCTGATATGCAAGTTAATACCTAAAACTTTGGCTATGTTCCTCAGACATTCTGCTTGCTATTATAAACAAAACATTTATGCCATGCCATGTGGCTTCATTTTGACTTTTTTAAACTCTTAATTTTGAAATATTTTTAGATTTACAGAAGAGTTGCAACAGTAAATTCAGAATTCCTCATACCCTTCACCCAGCTTCCTCTAATGTTAACATTTTACATACCTACAGTATAATCACCAAAACTAAGCTTCAATTATCAAAACATTGATTCACTACTATTAATTAAACTACAGACTTAACATTTCATGAGTTTAGTCACGTGTTCCTTTTCAGTTCAGGAATTCCACATTGCATTTAGCCTCCTGACTCCTTAGTCTTCTCCAATTTGTATTCATATTCTCTCACCTGGGTTCTATATGGTCTGAAATATTTATAGAAGAGGATTTGGGGTAGAGTCTTTAATTACAGATCAGTTACTGACTCTCATGAAAATCAACTAGGCCTCAAAAGCTGAGTCCTCTATCTCTTAATTAACCAGCAACAGCAGACCAAGGATATATCTGAACATAGCCCTAGAGCTGCTATTATTGTTTTCTGCTCTATATTTTGAAAGTTGACTGACTGACCTATATCATCCTAACAAAAACCAGTATTACTGTCATCACTAAATTGTATAAATTATATAAATTATCAGTGCCCAAAATTATCATTAGCAAAGGCATGATGTTTTAGGAATAAGAGGGTCTTGCATAGAGTAAATAAGCTGATTCTGATGATTATTGTCTAATGGGAACCAGGTACAAAATGGAGAATTCTGTTTGTTGGAATGAAGTAATGAAATAAATCAAATACTAACATGCATATAAATCACCTGGGGAAATTGCTAAAGTGCAGACTCTGACTCAGTACGTTTAGGGACGGGCCTCAGATTCTGCATTTGTAACAAGCTTTGAAGTGATGCTCATGCTGCTGGTCTCCAGACCACTCTTTGACTAGCCAGAAAACAGAATGAAACAGAGGCGGTGAAAAATATACAGAAGATTTAAACAGTTTGTCAATGTTTACTGTTGCAAAAGATTACACTTGCTAAATTCTTTTAGGATTTTTATTTAAACAGGAGACGTAAGAAAATTGTTAGGTTAAACTAAGTCATTTGTTTTTAAAAAAGGAAAAAAACAAACAAAACATTGAAAACCAATCTTCAAGCTAAGGAAAAGTAAATGATTTCTAGGAATCAACACCACTGAGGCAATTCTGAATCTCCAGCAGTGTGTTATAATGTCTAATTTATAATTTAAAAAATCCTCCTACAGAGCAGCAGATGGCTTTAGGGTTAAATTTATCCTTGTTTCTAAAATTACCAGTAGAATTCAGCTAGCCAGGCTTGATGAAGAGTTACACATCCTTTGTAATTATAATAGGAGTGAAGAAGACAATTATGAGGAAATGAAAGCTGACAAATGAAAGGTGGAGAGTGATAGAGATGAAGCTGACCCATTGCACAAACTGAATGTGGATCAGCCAACACTGACGTCAATGCATACTTTGTTGCCCACCAGCAAGAAAAGGTCAGTTGCACAGTTCATTTCCAAACATCAGTCACTCTCCCATCTGACAGGAGGGAAGGGAACAATCATCACAGTTGAGATGAAATGTGATCCTGTTGACCAATGTAAGACATCTATTTGTCCAGTCAGAGAGTTCAATGAGCTAAGAAGCAAATAAATAATCTTCCTTAGCTTAAATGAAGTAAGGGGAAGGGAAATGAAGAGGGAAA
This sequence comes from Papio anubis, assembly GCF_008728515.1. Classification (NCBI taxonomy): domain Eukaryota; kingdom Metazoa; phylum Chordata; class Mammalia; order Primates; family Cercopithecidae; genus Papio; species Papio anubis. Next base: position 22,761,056 of record NC_044987.1, read on the forward strand.
AAAAAATCAAACCAAACCGAACCCTTTGAGCCATCTTCCATATTCCCAGCTTACTATGGAATGCTAAGTAGGACTTAAGGATACAAAGTGTCATTGTGCTTTTTGATGTAAAGCTCTTTTTACTTTTTACATAACGCTAGTGGCAGGAGGAGAACAAATGGAAGACTTGCAATAAATATTTTTCCAATAAAAATAAAATACTTAAAAAAAATATATTTTTCCTATCTCTATCTTTGCCTCTCCTACCCTTTTTCAGTTCTAGGGGACAAATCTGAAATCATATATACAGAAACCCTGACTCAAGGTCATCTAGTAAGTAGGAAGGTTGTTAGAAGCAATGATGGGCCAATGCTTCAAATCAGAAAGGAAGCATTCCTCTTGGGCTCAAGGCAAGTGACTCGTGATGCACAGGTCAGACTCATCAGGCTAATTACACAATACTAATTACATTTAAGGTCTCTCTCAGCAAAAAATTAAGTTGCATCAACCAGAGACAATTGAGAATATGTGAAAAACTTTCCTTGGTCCTAAAAGGTTTGTATTAATAAGGCTTTAAAGCCTTAGTTAATTAAAAAAACATGCTGAGAGGGTTATATGGCTATTAAAATTTTAAGGCTTTGTTTTCACATGGAATCAATTATACATTGAATACAAATAATAGCTACCTTGTATTGAGTGTTTACATGGTGCCAGGAGCTTTATCTAACAATTTATTTAACAAACAGTTAACTAGCACTATGTGCCGGGCACCGTTCTAAGTACCCTACAAACATTAACTCAAGTAATAATCACTATGAGATATGAACTTTCATCATTCTCCCTTTACAGATAAGGAAACTGAGAAGAGTGAAGTCAGGAGACGTGGTCAAGGTCACAAAGCTAGTAAGTGGCAGAGGCGGGAATCAAACCCAGGTATCCTCACTTTACAGCCCATACTCTGACCTATTACCCTACATCGCCTCCCTGTCTCCAATATTATCACCGATCTCTACAATCTGTTCCTGAAAAACAGATTTGTATTTAATAGATATGGAAACCCAGGCCTAGAGAGTGTAAATAATCGGCCCAAGGTCATAGCTACTAAGTGGCACAGCCAGAATTTGCACTAGCACTGTTACTCAACTCAGTACTCTACATGAAGCCCCGTTTAACGTGTGATTAATTCATAGATTTTTATCCTTATTTAAGTATTTATTATAAACATTTTAGATTGGGAAAGTTGGAGAATAAAACTAAATATTCTTCATCTATTTATTCTCAACTTAATGCCTAAATAGCCAGAGCCAAGATAGCTAGGTGGAAATAGTACTGCAATTACTAAAACTACTGAAAGCCAATATTGCTTTGCATTCAGCCTCTTACTGTGAATGTCCTCACACTCACTTTTTACAAAGGTTGGAGGTCTCATGGTTGAAGTAATGAGTACACACTGGTGTGGGTGAATCCATGGCTCATTAGTGTCTCAAGTTTTGTTTTATTTTTTTGTTTGACACAGAGTCTTGCTCTGTCACCAGGCTGGAGTGCAGTGGTGCGATCTCGGTTCACTGAAACCCCCGACTCCCTGGTTCAAGCGATTCTCCTGCCTCAGCCTCCCGAGTAGCTGGGATTACAGGCATGTGCCACCATGCCCAGCTAATTTTTGTAGTTTTAGTAGAGATGGGGTTTCCCCATGTTGGCCAGGATGGTCTCGAACTCCTGACCTCGTGATCCGTCCACCTTGGCCTCCCAAAATTCTGGGATTACAGGAGTGAGCCACCGTGCCTGGCCTGTCTCAAGTTTTTACTCACGGGGAGAACATAACCTAGAAACTGATCTCAAAGCCATGTTTCTGTTATTTATTAAAATGAACCATGTTTGATACTTCCATTTTGTTTTATAAACACAAAAATATTTTAATTTAAACCTAGTTTTGGCTTGTGCTTCTCTTCAATTTCAATATACAGGATGGCTAAAACAGTTCATTTATTCAGCTTATTTTGCAATTAAAGAGGTTTTCATAAGCCAAAAAAAAAAAAAAAAAAAAAAAACACACACACACACACAACCAAAACAAAACCAAAAACCAAAAAACAAAAAAAAGTATAATTTGAGAGAGTAACTTTGTAAGGGTTCTTGTAATATCTTCCCATGGAGCCCTATTTTTCCCACGTGTTAGATTCCATTACGATTTAAGAGTTCTCAGAGACAAGAAGATGATTCTTAAAGAAAATCAGGGCCATCAAGAAGTTATAAAATCTACAGATAAAAATAAATATCCTGGAGAAATTATTTAAAGACACTGGAATCCATCTAAACACTTTATGGCATGTGGAATGATCTGGCCCATGCGTACCTCTCCTGGCTCTTTTCCTATCATTCTCACTGGCTAACACCTGCAGTTTCCTTACCACTCCAATTTGCTCTGTCCTCTCAGCCTTTGCATGTGCGGATCCACCTGCTTGAGGAAGCTACCCCAGCCTCAATCTCTATCTCTCTCTCTTCTTCTCTCTTTTTTTTTTTGAGACTGACTCTCGCTCTGCTGCCTAGGCTGGAGTGCAGTGCAGTGGTGGGATCTCAGCTCACTGCAATTCAGCCTCCCAGGTTCAAGCAATTCTCCAGCCTCAGCCTCCTGAGTAGCTGGGACTACAGGCGCATGCTGCCACGCCCGGCTAATTTTTTGTATTTTAGTAGAGACGGGGTTTCACCATGTTGCCCAGGCTGGTCTTGAACTCCTGAGCTCCGGCAATCTGCCCGCCTCGGCCTCCCAAAGTGCTAGGATTACAGGCATGAGCCACTACTCATGCCTCTCCCTCTTTCTCTGTCTCCCCCATCCCAATCCCACCACAAATACCTTCTTGTTAATCAAGTGTTAGCTAATAATTTCCCTGATTCTTCCAGACAGAGTTAGTCTTTCTCCTAGCCTCATGGCCCTGAAAACAATGATCTTTTTGTGTTATGTTAACTTAAAGGTCTGGTTCTTATTTGATTAACTCCTTGAGGTAAGAGCAGAGTTAAGCTTTTTGTCACTGCTGCTGTTTTTTGTCTTGAAATGTATGAACCTCCAGGACTTAGTCCAAGAGCAGAACAGAAGCTTAAGAAACATCTACTAAAATTTTTGAGGATAGTGGAGACGACAGAGAATTAAGTGTGGGCAAGAAAATTTGAGTGCTTGGATATACTGCGCGCGTGTGTGTGTATGTATGTCTGCTTGTAAGGAATGGAAGCAGGGACACTAAATATACAACCATAGAATGATGGACCCCAAAATTCAATTAGTGAGTACCCCTTCAGGAAGCAGTGGCAGAATGCTTGGAAATGACAACATGGTGTAGTGGGAGAAGGACAGATACTGTGGTCAGACAGACCTAGGTTTGAATTCCAGGTCTACTACTTATTATCTGTGTCACCTTGGCCAATTGTTTAATCTCTTTGCATCTCAGCTTTCTCATCTAGTAACTGGCAATAGCTAAGTGGCTCCCAAGGTTGCTGTGAAGATGAAGAAAGAATCTAGCTGAATACCTGAAAACAGTGAGGGCTCAATTAAATGTAAGTCATCACACTGTCTTCACCAGAGAGAACAACTTCACCAATCTGAATTTTTACCTGACTTCTATAAAATTGGAAGGACTTGAAGATTAGATACTAAAAAATGAAAATAAAAACCAAAAAGACAAAACAAAAACCTAAGATATCACACAATGACAGCAGAAGGACTGATTTGACCCACCTATATTTTATGCCAGAATTATACTAGACATACTATAGCCAGGCAAAACTTGGTTATAATGTCAAAGCAATATTCTGTGTTTTTTGTTTGCAAGTTTCTTTGGTGTCTTACTTTGACATTTTCTTTTGAGATGTTAGTGACAGCACCTTGTAATTCCTACAGCACATGATTTACATACCTATAACCTTTCTCTGTCTAAAAAAACTCCTAGAACACATGCACACTTACGTTTCTTGTAGCACTATTTACAATAGCAAAGACTTGGAACCAACCCAAATGCCTGTCAATGATAGACTGGATAAAGCAAATGTGGCACATATACACCATGGAATACTATGCAGCCATAAAAAAGAATGAGTTCATGTCTTTTCAGGGACATGGATGAAGCTGGAAACCATCATCCTCAGCAAACTAATGGAACAGAAAACCAAACACCACATGTTCTCATTCATAAGTGAGAGCTGAACAATGAGAACACATATACACAGGGAGGGGAACATCACACACAGGGGCCTGTTGGGGGTTGAGGGGAGGCGGGGAGGGAGGGGAGGGAGAGCCTTAGGATAAATACTTAATACATGCAGGGCTTAAAACCTAGATGATGGGTTGATAGGTGCAGCAGATCACCATGGCACATGTATACCTGTGTAACAAATCTGCACGTTCAGCACATGTATCCCAGAACTTAAAGTAAAAAAAAAAAAAAGGTTCCCTTGGAAAAACAAAACAAAACAAAAAACTCCTAGAACTCCTTTGAGCTATTGTTTTGGCAAATATTTTGTTTTGATAATAAGGGAATGTAAAGGTGAAGCAGGAGTTTCCCCCTTCTTTCTACAGAGCAAAGGACTTAAAAAAAAAAAAAAAGAAAGACTTTCTCTGAAAAAGACAATTTTAGGGCAGCCGGTGCTTTCAAGGAGCATTAACCAAAATATCCCAGTGAAGTTCATTACAGAAGGTTGGCAAACAAGAGTGAAATAAATGACACCAAATGGAAGGTCCAAAAGCAGAGGAAGGGGAAAAAACAAATGGAAGTGAACACACATAAACTATGAAAGCATTCTAATTTCGTGCATCACATTTTCACAACAAAAATGACAAATCGATACAAATCTTTATATATATGTATATACATGTGTTATATATGTATACACACACACACACACACAAATGAATATAACAAATTAACTTAAAAACACTTTGTCTTATTCAGGTAATCCCATTAGAAAAAAAATCACAAGACTACAGAATGGAAAATACATTACATATCCTGTAACATATGCAATACTGACATTTAAAATGAATAAAAATTATTTGCCTTCCCCTAATTGCCTAAGACAAAAACTAATGGGAAATGGCACAGAAACAAATCAGTTCGATGTACAAACATGAGGGTTTTACCTTATATTTTATATCATAATACAGCAAACCGGGGAAGCTACTTTGTCCCTAAACTTACTGAGTTCAATGAGTATCCAACCTAACAGGTCAATTAATAATTTCTTGGTCAGCCCCTGTCATCTGGATGTTTCCCTGCTCTTCTTTAACAATCTTAGGACAGAACACCACCATGTGCAACTTTGCTAAGCTTTTAACCCGTGTTTTCTCTTCTTCAAAACCCAAGTCAAACAAAATCTCCCTTACATACCTTCAACCTCTACCAACCTCTACTGCTGCTGCTGTAGTTCAGACTCATGTTTTCTTAAATGGACTATTGCACTAGATTCCTTATTAGTCTTCCTGTCTTCCACCTCACCCACATCTCTCACCTATCTTTTTTTTTTTGAGACGGAGTCTCGCACTGTCGTCCAGGCTGGAGTGCAGTGGCACGATTTCGGCTCACTGCAAGCTCTGCCTCCTGGGTTCACGCCATTCTCCTGCCTCAGCCTCCTGAGTAGCTGGGACTACAGGCACCCACCACCATACCTGGCTAATTTTTTTGTATTTTTAGTAGATACAGGGTTTCACTGTACTAGCCAGGATGGTCTTGATCTCCTGACCTCGTGATCCACCAGCCGCGGCCTCCCGAACTGCTGGGATTACAGGCGTGAGCCACCACGCCCGGCCATCTCCCACCTATCTTAACTCTGCTGCCAGAGACATATTTCTGACATGCAAATCTAATCATGTTATCCCAATTCCACTTTACCCCCATCCATGCCCTATAATTTTCAGTAGGCTAGATTCCCCATTACCTACAGAATAAACTCTGAAATCTTTGACATGGCATTCAAGATGTTTCATATTCTGGTCTTTACCTATCTGCTCCCCCTGTATCAATCCCGCATGCCTACAGATTTTACATGTTACCAATTTTGAATTTACAGTTCCCCACCATTCCAATCTCTGTCTGCCTGCCTGCAACATTCTGCTTCTGTTTATCTTCCTGACATGCTTCTCTAACTTCTCTCTCAAGTCTAAGTTCAAATAATTCCTTCTCTGTGAAGCTTCCTTGACTCTACAGGTAGCCTGCTGTTCCATCACCTATACTCCTACAGCAGTTTGTATATACTTTTAAAATTGCAACTATCATACTGTATTTTTTCAGTTTTATTAAAGTGTAATTGACAAAAATTGTATATATTCAAGGTGTACAACATGTTATTTTGATATATGGGTATGTTGTGAAATGATTTCCACATATCATATTGTACTTAACATAGCACAGTACCTGATACATATTTATTGAGTGAATTAGAGTTTTGACTATGTAAATATAGAAAATGAGAATATAAAAGAAAACATTTTACACTTGTGAAAAGGCAAAGAGAAAAACAGGCAAACTAATCTCTACCCAACTTAGTTTTCATGTCATAAACCAAACCCCTGTTGTATCAGAGCAAGGCAAGGTGTTTTTCTGTCTCAAGTATTTCTCATTCTACTTCCACCACTTCCTTTGCCTTTTCTCTGCTTCTGGCTGTAGCCATCAGTCATAATTAGGAGAGCAGGCCAGAGTACCAGCAACCAGCATTGCTCCTCCAGCCCCGTCCTCTCTCTAATCACTCTGACATTCAGACGAATGTGCCTCTTCCAGCAGAGCCCCCTGCCAACGGAATCTGGACACATCAGACGCCAGATGTAGCTCTGACCTGTGTATATTAATAATGAGCTCATTCCCTTACTTTTAATTACACACAGAACTAAGGAAATGAATAAAATGGACTTTGAGAAAGCCTGATGTCATCAGGTAGAAACGCTGCTGAATCTGTGCCTGCAGGTCTGTTTCTACACACTGAGTGCAGTGGCTCACGTCAGATCATGTTAGAGCCAATTGTGTCCCAGTTACCTGCTATTTTGATATTCATGTTGTTATCCAGCAGGAGATTTTCAGCTTTGAGGTCACGGTGCACAATCTTCCGACCATGACAATAATCAACAGCAGATAGGATTTGCCAGAATTTTCGCCTGGCTTCAGACTCATTTAACCGGCCATGATTAGCAAGATAGTCTGTAAATGAAAAGAGGATTAAGAATTAGTCACCAAAATAAAATAACTCCACTATTAGTAGTCAGGAAATTTTTTTCCTCAAAACATTTTTTTTTTTTTGGCTGGGTGCAGTGGCTCACGCCTGTAATCCCAGCACTTTGGGTGGCCGAGGCGGGCAGATCACAAGGTCAGGAGATCGAGACCATCCTGGCTAACACGGTGAAACCTACTCTACTAAAAATACAAAAAATTAGCCCGGCGTGGTGGCGAGCACCTGTAGTCCCAGCTACGCGGGAGGCTGAGGCAGGAGAATGGCGTGAACCCAGGAGGCGGAGCTTGCAGTCAGCTGAGATCGCACCACTGCACTCCAGCCTGGGTGAAAGAGCGAGACTGTCTCAAAAAACAAACAAACAAAAAAGTTTTTTTTTTGTTTTTTAAAAAACAATAATTAGTGATAAAGTAATATGGTGTTTTCCAAGTTTCTTGTCTTTGAAGAAGTATTTCTTTTTCTTTTTTTTTTTCTTTTTACAGAGTCTCACTCTGTTTCCCAGGCTGGAGTGCAGTGGCGCGATCTGAGCTCACTGCAACCTCCTCCTCCCAGGTTCAAATGATTCTTCTGCTTCAGCCTCCCGAGTAGCTGGGATTACAGGCACCTGCCACCACGCCCAGCTAATTTTTGTATTTTTAGTATAGATGGGGTTTCACCATGTTGGCCAGGCTGGTCTCGAACTCCCGACCTCATGATCCTCCTGCTTCGGCCTCCCAAAGTGCTGAGACTACAGGTGTGAGCCACTGTGCCTGGCCCGGAGAAGTATTTCTAATCATATTTCACTGCAGTCCAAACAAATGGTGACAGCCCAAGACCAGTCAGCAGCAAGCAGCATAATATTCACAGTACAATTCAACATAATTTTTTTAAAGTCTAGGTATTCTATTTGTTGAAAAGCTTATTATTTCACACTTTAAAAAACTAAAAGTTATGTAAAACAGAGGAAATAAATGAAGTATCTGACATCTCATCACACAGAAGACATCTTTTCTGAAACACTGTTTTCATGCAATTATTATACAAACCACTTGTAACATGAGATATGGTGATACCTGGAAGTAGCTTAAATAATTCACGCCCTGAGCTGTTGGAAGGAATTCTCATCTACCCAAGAACATGCAGACTTGTGCTCTAAACCAAACACTGTCATGACAACCATATTCTCTAAACTATAAGACAAATACATTTTGCAAGATACACTATCTTTATGCAATGTTATAATCTTTATTAAAGCAGCTTACCTGAAAATTAATTCTACGTAACTATGTACATCAATTCAATAAAACTAAACATTACCACTCATTAACACTTCACCCAAAGATCTGAAAGTCCTCTGAAATTATCTTTTGATCAACACAAATCTTGAAAGACTTTTAAATTTAACATAATTGTCCTAACTAGGGAACTGTATTAGTGACTCAGTATTCCCAGTCACCTGCACATGTTTTCTGCTCTAGTGTTTACTAGTTTACAGGTTTTTAAATTCCCTGCCTTTGGCTCATGTCCTTCTCAATATTTACTATATATTTTTTTCTTTAGTTTTTCGAGATAGAGTCTTGTCTGTCACCTAGCTGGAGTGACAGTGGTGCAATCTTGGCTCACTGCAACCTCTGTTCTCCAGGTTGAAGCAATTCTCATGCCTCAGTCTCCCGAGTAACTGGGACTACAGGTGCACGCCACCATGCCTGGCTAATTTTTATATTTGTAGTAGAGACGGGGTTTCATCATGTTGCCCAGGCTGGTTTTGAACTTCTGACCTTGGGTGATCTGCCCACCTTGGCCTCCCAAAGTGCTGAGATTATAGATGTGAGCCACCATGCCTGGCCTACTTGCTATAAAATTTACTAACATTTACACAATACTTTATACTTTACAAAGCATGTTCATATCACAGTGTCTCATTTCATCTTTCTGAAACCTATGATAACTATTACTTAATTTCCATTTTATAGATGAGAAAGCTGACAATCAGAGGGGATTAAGTAATCTGGCTGAATTTGTACAACTGGTGACTGAACAGTCAATCTGGGGATGTAATATTTGACTTAATTTTTTTATCATATTAAGCATCTTTACTAGACTCCTGTTGAAATCCTAACCACCCTTTAATTTGTTTATTTATTTTTTAGTCAGGGTCTCATTCTGTTATTGCCCAGGGTGGAGAATGGTGTGCAATTATAGCTCACCTCAACCTCAACCTCCTGGACTCAATTAATCCTTCTACCTCAGCCTCCTGAGTAGCTGGGACTACAGATGCATGCACATCTGGTTAATTATTAATATTTTATTTTTTGTAGAGATGGGGTCTCACTCTCTACCTTGGTCAGGCTGGTCTCAAACTCCTGGACTCAAGCAATCCTCCTGCCTTAGCCTCCCAAAGTGCTGGGATTATAGGTGTGAGCCATCACACCAGACCCTAACCATCCTTTCAAAACTCTAATTAAATGACACCTTGCCCTTAAATAGTCCCTGATCACTTCAAACAGAAATAACCTGTTCTCTCAACACCTTGTCATTTATCATACACTGCCTCACACTGTATGTAATAATCCACATACGTATAATAAATATCCCAAGGTACACACACATGTGTACACACACAGCCCTAACTTTAAAAGAGGGGTCCTTAACCCCTGGGTCACGGACCAGCACTGGTCCATGGCCTGTTAGGAACGCGGTCCCCTGCCATAGGAATGCGAACCCTATTGTGAACTGCAAATGTGAGGGATCTAGGTTGCGCCCTCCTTTTGAGAATCTAATGCCTGATGATCTGAGGTAGAACAGTTTCATCCCCAAATCATCCTCCCCATCCTGGGTCTGTGGAAAAATTGTCCTCCACTTACTTGGTCCCTGGTGCCATTTAAAAGGTTGGGGACTACTGCTTTAACACATAGTGTTTTGTTTTGAAGTATTAAAGACAATGTCATTTAAGCCTCCTGAAGACAGGAACCGTTTTATTCTCTTTTGTACTCTGCAATGCTTAGCAATAAGCACAAAGCATCCTATGTATAATTCTGAGTACTTAGCTGATTAGCCATATTCTAAATATTACAGGCTTTAAATTTAAGTGGACATTTTATCTATTCTTTTTTATGGGTTAGCATCAGAAACTGAGATGGTCAGCTCATTACATCTTCCCCTTGCCTTTGCAGAACCTGCATAGTAGCTATCCATAATTCTAAAGGAGAACAGATCACTTAAGAACAAGCATGCATAATTTCCAGTCAAAATGTCCAAACTGCCAACTGAGACAGATTATGTTTAAGAACTGGCAAGTAGACAATGTGCCTTCTCTGCATAAGAGCAAACCAGAGGCTCACTTCTACACTGGATGAGCTGGGAAGTCCCTTATAAATATGGACCTTTGGGCAAATATAACCTACGGAGGGGAATGCAATATGCTTTCTGTAAGAAATAACTTTTGAGTAGTTAATAATATCTTTTCTAAGATTCCACACAAAATGCTATTTAAGCTGTACCTCTAAATGAGACCATTTTTTCATGGACAAATGATTGACTTGTACAGATAGAAAACTTTTTTTTTTTCCCTTGATGAAAATGCTGAGTCAATGGAGGTTAGTGGGAAAGATTTTTGAGATTTTGGCAACACAGAGAAATCTGACAGATTTAATGTGAAAAAGTGCAAGTTTACATATATAGAAAGAAACCCCAAACTACTGATCACAATATGAGTCCCCAGAAGCACAATGGAATCTGTAGTTATTGTTTTTTGAAGCTATCAGTCCAAATTGGGAGAACCACAGGCAAGGGGAAAGAAAAACTTTGAAACGTGGTATCAGGAAGGGCAGTGTCTGAAAAACAAAGGCATGGTATATCTGAATCTAAAGTTACCATGTAAAGCCAGAATCATCACATATCAGTAAATGTATAACACACAGTGTGAGAAAAATGATCTAAATTCCAGAGACAAACTATTTAGAGAAGTGGCACTTTCACTCTTCAGGTAAAAATCTCGGCAGGCATTCCAGGGTATCTATTATCTTCCCCATGCTTTATCATTTCTGCAGTGTAGGTATCCCTGAAAACTGTAACATGTGCTGAGAAATCCATAATAGAAGTAAGTGAGCCAGAAACCAGTGGCTGCAAATAAAATTTGTTTAGGCATGTATCACCCCCTTCGAGGAACATAATCCAAGCTCAAGTTAATGTACACGGTCTTGAAGTTAACATACAAAAAGCACACTCATGTTTCACATTAAAAACCTAATTTATGGCCTGGCACGGTGGCTCACACCTGTAATCCCAGGACTTTGGGAGGCCGAGGTGGGCAGATCACCTGAGGTCAGGAGTTCGAAACCAGCCTGACCAACATGGCGAAACTCTGTCTCTACTAAATATACAAAAATTAGCCAGGCATGGTGGCAGACACCTGTAATCCCAGCTACTTGGGAGGCTGAGGCAGGAGAATCACTTGAATCCGGGAGGCTGCAGTGAGCTAAGATTGAGCCACTACATTCCAGCCTGGGCAACAGATCAAGATTCTGTCTCAAAAAAAAAAAAAAAAACCTTATGATTATAGAACAAACTTATGAATTTAATAGCAACTGTCTATACTAATTGTTTATGTGTGTATTCTTGAGAGCTTGTTTGGAGGTTCTGGCAGGGCAGTGCAGCTACTCACATACCCTTGACCAAAGACCGGTCCTCCTCTATTGGGGATGTTTGTCCTCTTCGACCAAGCCTGCAGCTTTGGGAGGGACGCACGTGGAGGGGTGAGGGAGGAAGGGGAACACCGGTCTAGCCAGCCAGATCAGCTGAATCAACGCTGGCGATCAATGGGGTGACAGATGTTACAGCCACATTGCTCTCATGTCTGCTTATGTGTGTATTTTTGATGAATATAATACAGTTTTTAGAAACTGTTCCCTATGTTTATGTTGGTTCTGATTGCTAAGTGAAATGTAATTTTATGTTTGTTAACTTTAACAATGAAAACTTTTAAGGTAATATTTTGTATAACCCCTCCAGTTTTGCTTTTCTGGTCAATATTTTTTATTGCCATTTTACAAAAATCATGGTCTGCAACAGACTGGCTAATTTAAACTCAATACTGACAGTTTGATAGTTTGAGAAATACTAGCACAGGCAAGGTAAACAGGCAATTACAATACACTGTGATGAAGGTTAGCATAGGTAGAAATGTTCTAATAAATATATTATGTTACAGATATCTTTTAAAATTTTCTATTATGAAAGTTTTGTACATACATAAAATTATATTAAATAGTATAATAAATCAACCAAATTTGAGTTATCAACATTTTGTCATACTTGCTTCATTTATCCGTTTTTTCCTCATGTAACATAAAGCATATTTTGACATCAATTTGTTTCACCCTAAATATTTTTCTATGTATCTCTTAAAAAATGACATTTTCTTACATAAGTGCAATATCATTATCAAACCTAACATAATTAACAATTCCTTATTATCATCTACTACCCAGTCTGAATTCAAATCTCCATGGTTGGCTTGTTTGAATCAGGATACAAACCAAGATGAACATTTTATATTTGTTTATTTTGTTTCTGGAGCCCTTTTACACTGGAACAGGGCCCTTACTCTCACCCTCCCCTTTTCCTGTGCCACTGATTTGAAGAAAATGGGTCGGTCATCCTACATTCTGGATTTGTCCTCTGCTTCCTCACATTACTGTTTAACTTATTCTTCCGTCTCCTATAGTTTCTATAAAGGACTGAACAGATTCAGGCTTAATATCTTTTGGGAGTGGCAAGAATACATCACAGGTGCATCTACTAAGAGGAATATAACATCTGGTTCTTCTTTTAGGAGTGCTAAGATTGGTCAGTAAGTACTGTGAGTGAGAGCCTGATCCTTCAAATAAAGATTCTTATCAATCTTTCTCCTAATATCATGGTTCTCAAACTCCAGTGATTGTCAGAACCCTCAGAGGGCTTGTTAACACACAGCTTACTGGGACTTACCCTTAGGGTTTCTGACATAGCTGGTTTTGGAAAGAGCCTGAGATTTCGTATTTTTAAAAGAAGTATCCAAGTGATGTTTAAGATGCAGGAACAGGGGCCAGACTTTGAGAACCACAGCATTAACAGTTTTAGTATTCATTAGTGGCTGTTACATGAATCAATGATTTCATTAGGGGTTGCAAAATTGTGATTTTTTTAATTGATTCCTGCCACATTTATTAGGTGAAATTCTTCTGTAGAGAAGTATTTTTTCTTGTCAACTAGAGTTATTATTCTGAAAAAAACTTCAATAGGTTGGAAGAATGAATGCTTAATTCTTCCTCTTTAAGTACCAATTTTCAAAGTAAGGAGTTGGCACGCTAGCCACTTCCAATGATGACCATTAAGATGTATGTGTTTATTTCCCAGCTTTCTTTTCTCTTTCTTTCATGATTCAAGCACCATAATAAATAACTACAAAGGAGTCTGAGACCAGCCTAGGCGACACAGTGAAATATTATTTCTAAAAAATATAAACTATCACCTTCATGTGGCTAACTTTTGATCTGCTTTATTCTTAGCTGAATGATGTTGGTTCTTTTTCACACTCTTCTCATTTAGTGCCTGTCTCAGGGTGCCTTTCATCACTCAGGTCAAAAGATATCTTAACACTCTGGCCTTGGGCCTTCTGCTCACAGACCCTACTGAAAGTCTAATAAAAATGATACATACATACACATGCACATATACAATTTAGTATATAATTTCTTTTCTTTTCTTTTTTTTTTTTTGAGACAGAGTCTTGCTCTGTCAGGCTGGGGTGCAGAGGTGCGATCTCGGCTCACTGCAAGCTCTGCCTCCCAGGTTCACACCATTCTCCTGCCTCAGCCCCCTGAGTAGCTGGGACTACAGGCACCCGCCGCCACGCCCAGCTAATTTTTTGTATTTTTAGTGGAAACGGGGTTTCACCATGTTAGCCAGGATGGTCTCAATCTCCTGACCTCATGATCCGCCCGCCTCGGCCTCCCAAAGTGCTGGGATTACAGGCGTGAGCCACCGTGTCTGGTCCCCAGTTTAGTATATAATTTCAAGGAGGTCTATAAAATCTTAGGTTTAATACCAGGTTAAGAAACTCTGCCCTGGGAGATTTCATTCATTCCTTAGAATTTTTATAATAATCATCTCCAAATTTGCCAATGATATTTGACATTTCAACAGTTACCTAATTATATATTTATACAGATTTTCTTTCTGCCACTGCAATGTTATCAAGACAGAGCTCATCTTTCTTTTTATAAACTTCATTACCTCCTTCTAAGTCACTATAACTATCATCTTACAGTCAGTCAACCTCAAAAATTTAAGAGTCATCTTCTATCAACCCTGAAGGCTGATGCCCCAACAAGCAGATTCCAAGTTATACAGATTAAAGTTATATATAGTATAATTAATCAATGCTTTCAGTCTGCACTTATAGGTAAGTACATTTCATAGCATAGTGCCTGACACATAATAAATGCTCAATAAATGTTAGTTGCTATCATCATCGTTGTTGCTGCTTAGTGGTATCCCTTCTCTTCCCCCAGGGATAAGAGGCAGCCTTCCCAGCATCTTATTAAAGAAGTGGAGGAAACCCAGACAGCTGAGTTCCCGCAAGTCTCAGGGGTGTGAGAATCTCTGCATGACTATCTTTAAGTCTCATGTTCTTCAGTCAGAAATTACTAGCATTCCTCAAAGATGGAGCTGAATAATAGCACAAAAGATTAATAATTTATGAAATTAAATATTTAATGTTATGTTAAAAGGATTTAATTTATAATTTTGGGAGTAAAGTAGAAAGGTTGATGCCAATTTAATATTTTATGCTTAAAGAATCTTTTTTTTCTTTAAAAATCTCAGTTAAATCCTGGTAAGAGGTTCCTAACCCACGAATCTGCAGACTTCACAATTCTAGTTACTAAATTTGAAGAGAAACAGTGTTTTCAGGAATATGACCACTATGAACGACGAAGCTCTAATAAGGTAATCAAAACTGGCTCATCTGCTCTCTTCAAAATATTTTGAAGAGCTATTATTTTCAATCCTCAAATCTAAATCTACACTCATCTTTTCCTCTAACAATTCTTTTTTCTAATCAGTACAAAAATGATACTATGAAAACCTCCCCCCCCCCCTTTTTTTTTTTTTGAGATGGAGTCTCACCCTGTCACCCAGGCTGGAGTGCAATGGTGCGATCTTGGCTCACTGCAACCTCCGCCTCCCAGGTTCAAATGATTCTCCTGCCTCAGCCTCCTGATTAGCTGGGATAACAGGGTCCTGCCACCATGCCCAGCTAATTTTTGTATTTTTAGTAGAGACAGGGTTTCACCATTTTGGCCAGGTTGGTCTCAAACTCCTGACCTTATGATCCGCCCGCCTCGGCCTCCCAAAGTGTTGGGATTACAGGCGTAAGCCACTATACCAGGCCAAAATACCCCTCTTATGGGTAGATCAAGACTTCAAGCTTGACAGCTCAGCTTGTGCTGGTTCTTGCCAATCACTCTTGGAATATTACTAAGAAAGGAAGGCCCATTAGATGAAATAATCTGAACTGTTTTTAGCACACTGATATATGTACCACCTGACATGTGAACACTAGTAGAAAATGGATTAGGGATTAGATATCTGATCCTGTATTAATTAGGATAACATGGGTTACCTTAATTTTAAATATTAGGTTATAATACTATTTATAATATTAAACTTTTAACCTTGAGACATAT
The DNA here is from genome assembly GCF_008728515.1 of Papio anubis. Lineage (NCBI taxonomy): Eukaryota > Metazoa > Chordata > Mammalia > Primates > Cercopithecidae > Papio > Papio anubis. The sequence continues at coordinate 22,776,943 of NC_044987.1, forward strand.
TTATGAATATAAAACTACAGATTGTAAAACACTCTGCTTTTCTCTGTTTGTTTTTGTAAGCACATAATCATTTCAAATTGTGTGTTCAACAAAAATTAAGGAAATTGTTGCTTCTGGTATACTCTGGCAATTTAATTGTGCTTTCAGCAATTTCCCTACATTAGGCTGTTCGCATCTGTTAGATTCTGAATCAGTTCTTCAAGCTATGTGCAACCACCGAAGCAAACCATGGTCTTCTGAGAATTTTTAGTTACATAGTTGAAAGTTTTCAAGGTTATTTACAATTGACTTTCAAGACTATATGTCCAAGTTTCTGGCAATAATTAAAAGCAAATATAGTCAAACTTTTCTAAAATTATTTATAATCCCCACATAGAAGCTACTAGATTATAAAATATGATGACAGTAACAGATATCAAACAGATGACTTCAAACATTTTCCACATCTTTAATAAAACATGTAAGTAAAATACATTTCCAGATTTCTTTCTACTTAAGAAGATTTAAAAATGTAGTAGAAATAAATTCGAACCGAGGCTCTATTCTTCACTGCTGTGTCATGTTGGGCAAGTTATTCAGGCCTTGGATTACTCTGATTTCTCAGTAAAAAACTCCAAGTTTTGTTTTTGGTGGGAGAGTCACACCTTAAATTGCTCCGCACATCAACTGTCACTTGATGGCAAAGAACCTTTAAAGGGGGTTTTATTCCACATCTATCCTACTGGCTTCTGCCCACACATAGCAATTTCTTTATCCTGTCACATGAGAGTATCATGCTGTCTGCAGCATTAAATAAGAGCCTAGTACTTACAACATAAAATGTACATTAGTAAGAAATTTATAACTCTAATTTTGAAGTATTTAATAGGGCAAATCAAGGCTGATAAACATGTACAGAAAACCATAATTTTTTTTGCCAGTTTCCATATATATGTATAGCTCTTAAAAAGCACCCTAAATATCTCAGTCAATGAGAATAAAATCAATTATATAAGAGTGATGAGCACAGTAGCACAGGGCTCAGGGCCCTCAACTGTCCTGACTTTTTTTCAGGTCAATCTCAAAACACAGTGCTTTCTCCCTCATGGAATCAAATAAAGAAAGTTACACTACTTGAGTCTGAAGAATAAACTCCATTTGACAAATATTTGAGTGACTTATTTGTGTCTCTCACGATGCTTGGCACTTTGGCCTCATGAAACTTCTATTTGAGTGGAGAAAAAGACAATGAATAAGCAGACAAATAAACATTACAATTTCAGGGGGCAATAAATGCTAGAGGTACAGGGATGATCAACTGGAAAGTATCTGGGTGAGGCCATTGTAGACAGGGCAATCATGAAAGGCTTCTTTTTGAAGGTACTATTTCAACTGGGAAAAAAGCACCTTAAAAAAACTGCAGCACATTCACAAAACTGAAAGGAGTCCAATGAGACTAACGCATAAAGATCAGGGAAGGAGGAAGGCGTACAATGAAACCGAAGAAGTGAAAGTCAAACTAGGCAAGGACTTCTAGGCCTAACACGGGGGTCCGTATCTTAAAATATTGATAGCCACTTAAGGGCTTTAAGTAGATGAAAGACCTGATCTAATTTACATTTTTAAAAAGCACTGAAAAATAACATGAAACTGTGAACTGTACAGTACCATTAAGCAAAAATTAAAACAAAAAATTTAAGCACCTCTATGAAAATGGTCCTAAATGCTAATGTGGGAACCATAAGGAAATAAAGTTCAGTCCCCAGTGGAAAAAAGTACACATAAGAAAAGAAGATTAAGTAATAAAAACTTTAGGCTGGGCGTGGTAGCTCAAGCCTGTAATCCCAGCACTTTGGGAGGCCAAGGCGGGCAGATCACCTGAGGTCAGGAGGTCAGGAGATCGAGACTAGCCTGGCGAAACCCTGTCTCTACTAAAAATACCAAAAAAAAAAAAAAAAAAAAAGAAGAAATTAGCCGGACATGGTGGCACACGCCTATAATCTCAGCTACTCAGGAGGTAGAAGTAGGAGAATTGCATGAACTTGGGAGGCAGAGGCTGCAGTGAGCTGAGACCACACTATTGCATTCCAGCCTGGGTGGCAGAGTAAGACTTCATCTCAAAAAAACCAAAAAACAAAAAACAACTTTAATCAGTACTTCAAGACAAAAATAGAATAGATGTCATGAGGCAATACTGGCTTACAGACAAGATGAGATACTGTCTCAAACATCAGAACTCTTAATATAATTCTAGAACAATAGCTGGGTTTTCTTACTGATTTCAATATATGTAGTAACATTTCATTAACTGTCCCAGAGCTGTTTTTTTAGGCAATAATTAAAAAAAAAATAACTGAATAGTCTGGGAAAGTGCCAGAGTCACATTTAATACTACCAGATTATGATGATGTCATCTGGATGGTATTAAACATTCCAGACAATTCCCCAAATAGGTACTTTTATCCCACCTATTTTTAATCATCTCTCCAGGACCTCAAAGTCTGTTGTGAATTATTTCTAAGTGATGACTATCACTGGACTGACAAATGAGTCACTCTAAGCTGAACTACTGATATTGTGTGCTACTCAATTTATGGTAGTGTTATAATAATATTTATAAATGCAATCTGGTCACACTTCTAACACATTCTTTACACAGATAAATACATCCAGATAGCTATTTTGATACGCAATTATTTCTTAAGAAGGAAAGAAGTGTAGTCTAAAGAACAGACTATGATTTACCAAAACATTCAATTTTTAGGAATTAGGATTCAAATGTCAACCTTAGAGAATAAGATACTGATGAAGGAAGCAGATATGTGAATTTTAATATTTTGGCTTCTGTATAGAAGTACTCTAAAGATATCTAAATTTTTAGCAAATATTTGAGATCTAAGACATCATCATTCATTCATAAATCAAAGGGCAAATATATGTCTTTTACTTCTTTCCTTGAGTTCTTCAGATGAAAGAATAAAAAACAATGAAGCCAAACTGGATGGTTCATTCGGAAATGTGCTCAACATCACTAATCCTTAGAGAAATGCAAATCAAAACCACAATGAGAGACCCATCTCACAACAGTCAGAGTGGTTGTTATTAGAAAGTCCATAAAGAAGAGATGCTGGCAAGGTTGTGGAGAAATGGAAATGCTTATATACTGCTGGTGGGAATTAAAACTAGTTCAGCTGCGGTGGGAAGCAGTTTGGAGATTTCTCAAAGAAGGTAAAACAGAATTACTGTTCAGCGCAGCAATCCCATGACTGGGTATATACTCAAAGGAACGTAAATCATTCTACCAGAAAGACATATGCATGAGTATGTTCATTACACACTAATCACAATAGCAGAAGCGTGGAATCAACCTAGACGCCCGTCAATGGTGGTCTAGATAAAGACAGCATAATACACATACACGATGGAATACTACACAGCCATAAAAAGAGGAAATACTGTCCTTTGCAGCAACATGGATGCAGCTGGAAGCCATTAAGTGAATTAAAGCAGAAACAGAAAACCAAAAACTGCATGTTTTCACTTTTAAGTAGGAGCTAAACATTGAGTACACAGGGACACAAAGAAGGGAAGAAAGACAGCGGGGCCTACTTGAGGGTGGAGGGTGGGACGAGGGTGAGGGTTGAAAGATGTCCTATCAGGTACATGCTTACTAGCTGACTGACAAAATAATTCATACATCAAACCCCAGCAACATACAATTTACCCATGTAACAAACCTGCACATGTACTCGCTTGAACCTAATATAAAAATTGGAAGAAAGAAAAAAATTGGCACTGGGAATCCAAGAATATAGATTAAGCTGTGCTGAGCAAGAACAATTTTTCAATGAAGCATTTTCAATACAGTTAGCTAACTAGTAAATCAAAGTTCTTGGGAAAACAAGTTCATGAAAAGTCAAGCCCTAGTTTATTAGCTAGTGGCTTGACTATGATGTGTTTACTGAGGTCTCACACAGTAAGTAACAATGACATCGTGAAGTCACTTGTCAGAGAAAAGAAAGAAAACAGTGAAAGGGAAGGGCCAGCTGCAAAAACCAGAACTATCTGCTCACCTACTTAGAAATCAAAGAGGACGGTGAATTCAGTGATGAACTGATAGGGCTGAAATACTGCTATAGTACATTACTGTTCCCATTTCTTCACTCCCTGCCCATAAGAGATGTATCCATACCCTTTGTCACATGACTTTGCAATGCCTCCCAGTAGAAGAGGTGGTGCATATCCCTGCCTTGTTGCTTCTGGTCTTGGTCATGGAGAATGTGTGTGCTTTGATTTCATCTCCTATGTTTCTATCATCTACCATGAGAAAAGCATATATAGAATGAGGGACAGGAGGAGTAGATCTGAACCCAATTATTTACCCTGAAATGGAGTCACCCTAAATGACTCATGGACAAAGAATATCTGTTGATGTAAGCCACTAAATTTTAGAGGCTGTTTGTTATGTAACATTATCACAGTAGAGGCCGGGTGTGGTGGCTCACACCTGTAGTCCCAGCACTTTGGGAGGCTGAGGTGTGTGGATCACCTGAGGTCAGGAGTTCAAAATCAGCCTGGCTAACATGGTGAAAACCCATCTCTACTAAAAATACAAAAACTAGCTGGGTGAGGTGGCACGCGCCTGTGATCACAGCTACTTGAGAGATGGAGGCAGGAGAATTGCTTGAACCTGGGAGGTGGAGGTTGCAGTGAGCCGAGACTGCACCACTGCATTCCAAACTGGGTGACAGAATGAGATTCCGTCTCAAAAAAAAAAAAAAAAAAAAAATCATCACAGTAGAAATATGACTGGTATACAATTTCCAACATTGGAAACAAGTTTACTCAGCTATAAAACTCACAATTGTACAAAGACATCTTTTGAACATTTTCACTATACAATTTATGATTGTGGTATTTTGTGTTCCTTAACTATTATACATGCATTATTTTTATCCATCTGGATGACATCTTTAGATATTAAGACCAACCTGATTGGCCTCGAAAAACATTTGGTTGGGAACTATTCATGCAGACTATATATAAGTACAATGATGTAGAAAAGACTAGTCTCAAGTTTCCTCTCAGAAAGAAGTCACTTGAGCACTTTTTCCAAGCCAGTTCACCCACTAGACTTACCCACTGCCTCCTCTCTCCAAGTTCAATACTGGGAAAGGGGGACAGAAATATAGGGAGATAGAAGAGACAGAGGGGTTAGTTATGGCTAACTCCTAAATCAAGGAAGCAATACAAGAAAGATGATAGCTCTAGAACAACACGGACTAATGTTAAAAACACTGGGCTCTGTTCTCAGCTCCTGGACCATCACTTAGTCTTTGTAGGCCTGTTTCTAAATATAATTACATAACCTCTAAGGGTGCTTTTTTTTTTTTTTTTTTTTTAACGGAGTCTCGCTCTGTCACCCAGGCTGGAGTGCAGTGGTGCGATCTCAGCTCACTGCAACCTCCGTCTCGTGGGTTCAAGTGATTCTCCTGCCTCAGCCTCCCGAGTAGCTGGGATTACAGGCATGCGCCACCATGCCTGGCTAATTTTTGTATTTTTAGTAGACATGGGGTTCCACCATGTTGGCCAGGCTTGTCTCGAACTCCTGACCTCAGGTGATCCACCTGCCTTGGTCTCCCAAACGCTGGGATTACAGGCGTGAACCACCGCGCCCAGTCTCTCTAAGGATGCTTTTTAATTCAAATTAATACTTCCGTGGTTATCAGTTTTATATAAAAATGTGACTTTAAATATTCTTTGGCTTATTATTTTTATTATCTCATCTCTTACCCTATAATTTCTAGCACAAAAATTCTGAGGGCACTTGTTTTAGGACTGGAGAGAAGTTAGATGTATGGAATGGCAGCTCTGAAATTGCTTCTCATCCAGCAGTGAGGCTGAAAGAACAACATCCTAAGTAGAAAGTATCTGATTGCTAGAAGCCAGAACAGAACAAATCCAAGAGGCCCACAGGAAAGTCAAAGGTAAACGGCTCCAGTTTGGGCAGTATTCAGGGATCTAACACAGGCAGGAGAGCCTGGATCTCCACCTACGGTAGTTTCAGAAAACAAGACCTGACATTTCACAAAGCTAGCAGTAACGTGCCAAAACAGGAGTACTGAGTTGCAGAAATACAATCAAATGACAGAATGGATATCAAACCTTATGACCATGTAGCTATTTAATAAATGTTTCTTTCAACAACAGCAAAAGAAACTGACAGTGCTTCTAAAACTTGTTGGTTCTAAGGACTTAGTGATAATGACCCTGACTAACAGACAAACAGGCAGTCTTGAGCAAAGTTTTCTTCTGTGGCCTTTAAGAGATTCATATTCAGCAAAAAGACATGACTTCAGAGTTGGCTTTGCAGATTCAATATTTACATTTAATGATGTCTCCAGGTGGTTCAAGTGGTTAGTCTTGAACCACAGGTGTAGTTAACCAGTTAAGAGATTAGCATGGGTTTCCAATCATTCCTCTTAGAGAAACCAAACACGCCATGTAATGCTGACGCACAAAGTTTAAAACAAAGGCAAATTGAAAATACAGTACTCAAAAATACAGTTTGGTATCTTTCTCACTAACCCTTAAGTTTTGTTAAAGCCAGATTTTAAACGAATAGTGGTCGAATCAAGAGAGTTTAGAAAGTGTCTTACTCTGCGTCCTTCGCTCAAAGCTCTGGACCTACTAAAGTTAAAACATTGTCCTAGGACTTGAAAGACATTAAAAGTCCTTGTATCCTCTTGAAGGTGAGATTTCAAAGCAAGAGTTTTCTGACTACCTTGTAGGTGTTTACTCAGCAGCTTCTTGACAGTCTCTGACCTACCTTTCTAATCAATCTTTTCCACCATCTTCCTTCCTCTTCTAGCGGAAGGAAAAAATAATAATTTAATGGTTAATTCATTTTGTTTTCTAGGAATTAAGACATGCTCAATCTAATCACTATTTAACTATCCAATTATTATAAGGTTGTTAATCAAAAGTAAATTATAATCTAGAAGCAGCTTCTCTGCTCCTTCTCAAATCTCTGTCTGGTTTGGCCACTCCTGCCTCCACTGTGTGCATCAGGGTGACCCACAAGTCCTGTAAGGTATGACCTCTGGCCCCTGGGCCTTCAGCAGCTGCTCCTCCATAAGCAGGCCTAGTGCCTGCATCAGCTCCTTGAGCTTCTCCTGGTGGGCAGCAGCAGCAGCTTCCAGGGTGGCCTAAGTGCCAGCACAGGTCTGAATGGAGGCTATGCTGGGGCCAGTGGTATGGGGGGCATGACAGCCATCATGGTGAACCAGAGCCTGCTAAGCTCCTTTAAGCTGGAAGTGAACCCCAACATCCAGGCCGTGTGCACCCAGGAGAAGGAGCAGATCAAGACCCTTGACAAGAAGTTTGCCTCCTTCATCAACAAGTTGTGGTTCCTGGAGCAGCAGAACAAGGTGCTTGACACCAAGTGGAGCCACCTGCAGCAGCAGCAGACGGTTGGGAACAACATGGATGAGATGTTCGAGAGCCACATCAACACCCTTTGGTGGCAGCTGGACACTCTGGGTCAGAGAAGCTGAAGCTGGAGGTGGAGCTTGGCGATATGCAGGGGCGGCTTGAGGACTTCAAGAATAAGTAGGAGGATGAGATCAACAAGCATACAGAGATGGAAAATGAATTTGTCTTCATCAAGAAGGATGTGGATGAAGCTTACATGAACAAAGCAGAGCTGGAGTCTCGCCTGGAAGGGTTGACTGATGAGATCAACTTCCTCAAGCAGCTGTATGAAGGAGATCCGGAGCTGCTGTCCCAGATCTCGGACACATCTATGGTTCTGTCCACGGACAACAGCTGCTCCCTGGACATGGACAGCATCATCACCAAGGTCTGTGCCCAGTATGAGGACATATCTAACCACAGCCAGGCCAAGGCTGAGAGCACGTACCAGATCAAGTATGAGGAGCTTCAGAAGCTGTCTGGGAAGCACTGGGATGACTTGCATTGCACAAAGAGAGAGAGATCTCAGAGATGACCCGGAACATCAGCTAAGGGCCTCACAGACCAGAGGGCTTCCCTGGAGGCTGCCATCAGATGCTGAGCAGTGTGTGGGGAGCTGGCCGTTAAGCATGCCAACGCCAAGCTGGTGGAGCTGGAGGCTGCCCTGCAATGGGCCAATCAGGACATGGTGTGGGAGCTGCATGAGTACCAGGAGCTCATGAACATCAATTTAGCCCTGGACATCGAGATCACTACCTACTGAAGCTGCTGCAGGGCAAGGAGAGCTGGCTGGAGTCTGGGATGCAGAATATGAGTATCTATAGGAAGACCACCAGTGGCTACTCAGGTGGGCTGAGCTGGGCCTATAGGGGCCTCACAAGCTCTGGGCTCAACTATGGCCTGGGCCCTAGCTTTGGTTCTGGTGGGGGTTTTGGCTCCTTCAGCTGACCCAGATCTTCCAGGGGCCTGATTGTGAAGAAGATCAAGATCCATGATGGGAAGCTGGTGTCCGAGTCCTCTGATATCCTATCCAAGTGAACAGCCATGGCAGCCCCTCCCTGCCTACCCCTTCCTGCGGCTATCCCAGAACTAGTCGGGGAGGCATCTGTGCAGGGGAGAATAAGGAACAGAGAAGACTCACCTGAGGCTCAGCCCTAGCCTTCAGTCTCCTTGGAGGAGTTTATTGCCTAGGGTACCCACTCTTGCCCATGCCCCCAACTAAAAACCAGTTCAATTATTTTTTTCCAAAATAAAGCCCCAGCTAGCTCTGCCAACCATCAAAAAAGAAAAAAATTATGATTCTTTTATAATTTTGATTGTACACTTAGTCCTGTCAGAACTGCATAAATCCAAGAGGAGCTCAAGCCTTGCAGAAATTCTGAACTTTCTCTATTTTAAATTTAAAGTTCATCATGCACTAATATTCCCAACAGTTCAAATAGACTACCTTATGTGCTATTCAAATACTTTGTGGATCATTAAACTTTTATATAAATAAGGGTGTCTATTAACCAGACAAGCTGGAAAAAGCCAGTGAAATCTGTCAATCCCTTTGGATTTGATTCTTTGAACTACACAGGATTAAGCTGTCAGTGCCACCACAGATTTATAATTCACATGCAGTGAGTTTCTGGCTTTATGTTTCATGAAGAAAATTTAATCATGCAGATGTATGACAAATATTTCATTCACAGTATTTTAAACTACTATAATTAGGCTGCAGCTTGTGCCATGAATGGGACAGAGTTTTACGAAATACAGGCATCCCCATAACACATAGATTAAAGGCGCAAAAGTGGTAGCAGGGAGCAGGGATGAAGAAAGGCTGATTAATGAGTACAAACCCACCGTTTGAGAGATGAGTGTTGGATAGATCAGTGGGGTGACTATAATTTACAATAATCTAATGTATAGTTCAAAACAGTTGGAGGAAAATAATTATAATAGGATGTTTTCAGCATAAAGACAGATATCCCAATTACACAAATGTGATCTTTACAAATTATATGAATATATTATTACAGGTATCCTGAAAGTATGTACATCTCTTATGTATCAATAAGAAAAGTTTTGAAAAAGGTAGAAAAGATACTTTAGGAGCTGAAAATGTGGAGCAGTGTTTGGAAAAATAGACTACGGCCAGTGAGAATGGGAGCCAAGATCAGAGAGGATGGGAGGGGGTTAAGGAAATGATGCATTCAAAAGGCAAACCAAGTCAGGGTCTAAAGGCCAAGAAGTCTAAATACTGGGTAAATTGCCATAGCCAGAAGACAGCTAAGGATTAACAACCTAATTGCTTGTTTACCAAGTTTTTCCACCTCAGTCTATTAGTACTTTTTTGGTGTAGGAAAACTTTTCTCTCTCTCTTTTTTAAAAAAAAAAAAAAAAAAAGAGAGATTGGGGGGGGGGGGTGTCTCATTATGTTGCCCAGGCTGGATTAGAACTCCTGGGCTCAAGCGATTCTCCTGCCTTAGCCTCCAGAGTAGCTGGGACTACAGGCATGCACCATCATGCCTGATTTCTGGGAAAACATTTCTAATTTTATATGGAAGTTAAAATGAAAAAGTTTTTAAAATAATAATTTTATTTAAACACAATTCCATAAAGTTGTAATATCTCTACACAGATTAGTAGCAACAATTTTTCTGACATCATCTTAGATTCTGAGAGAAATAAATATATACATACAAATGTATTTCCTCTAGCACTCTCACTCTCTCTCTCACTCTGTCCCAACTCTTAACCAGTTTAGTTGTATTATAGTCAAAATGAGATCTGCTTGGAAGCATAGAGAAAAGGACCATGTGAGTCACAGTAAAGGAGTTAACTGTAATTCTTGTTCTCTTTAAAACTTTCATTTTATATATTTCCTTCTTGAATTATCTATCAGCTATTCATTCATTAATAAAATATTGGGCACCCTGATGTGTAGCCTCAACTATCAGCTGTCTTCTCAACTCCACATGGATATCTATAATGCCACTCTAATCTTAGAGCTAATCTCCACACCCTTTCCCCTCTCCACATCCAATCCATTAACAAATCCTTTGAACTCTTAACTATGACATGTCCAGAATCCCACCATTTTTCTTGAATTGCATCAATCCTCCTCTAGTGCAAGTCACTATTATCCCTTGCCTGAACTATTAGGATAGTTTCTTAACTGGTTTTCCTTTTATCTTTGCATCTCTGTCTTCCATTCTTGACACAGTAGCCAGAACAATCTTTAGAAACAGTTACATCAGTCCTCTGCCAATAATCCTCCAATGGCTTCCCAAGTCACTTGGAGTAAAAACCAAAGTTGTTATCATGGCACAATAAACTCCCATATGACCAGAAACTGAAGACATCTTTAATTTAATCAAAATAGTTGAAGACTCAAAAATTATAAAATATGATGAAATGCGACTGGTCATAGCCCAGACCTAAGGTATATACTCAAATTTATCAATGGTGATTACCAAAACCAAACCTTAACCTTTGACACAGAATTACATTCACAAGTTTGCAAGAACACACACGCAAGTTTGTTCAGTGCAACATTATTTGAAATAGCCCAAACCAGAAAACAAATGTCTATCAATAGATGAATGGTTAAATAAATTATGGCATATAATCATACTACATGGAATACTATGAAGCTGCAAAAATGTGATGAATCCCTAAGCATTTAAATGGAAGGATCTCTCTTTCCCTTGTGCATGTGGATACACGTGCATGTGCGTGTGTGCACACACACACACCCCTTACTTTAGTTAATCCATACTGACAGGCGCTTCCTACATACAGCCCTTGCTGTTCCCTCTGAATATCTCCACCCTCCTCACTGTACTAATTCCTGTTCATCCTTCAAGACTCATTTCAGAGTATCATCTCACTAAGAAAGCCTTTCTTGACTCCTCTGTCTGGGTAGGACATCTACTTAATGTTTGCTGAATAGAATAAGAAAAAAAAATCTACATTTTCTATATTCTAAAAATTAGCTTGAAACTTCATTCTCAAAATAAATTGTTATCTATTCTCTTTCCCTCAAATTCAATGTAATTTATTTATATGCCACAAGATCTACCACTGACATACAACTATGGCTTTTCCCCAGTGATCTTAAACATTACACAGAAATGTGTTGCAGTGGCCCGGTGTGCTGGCTCACACCTGTAATCCCAGCACTTTGGGAGGCCAAGATAGGCAGATCACTTGAGGTTAGGAGTTCGACACCAGCCTGGTCAACATGGTGAAACCCCATCTCTATTATAACCAACAGTAACTATTGATCAATATCATTTAAAAATTTTACATATTTCTCACTAATCCCTATTACTGTTATCCATAGCTAAATCATCTCCAAAATCTAATTGAAATGCTAATGTAATGCTGGAGACTCCCTTGTCATCACACACCTTTTAGGATCGGTATTCATTTCTGGCACTGCAAATCAGTTGGCTATTTAGGAATTTTACTGTAATGCTCCTGTTCTCTCAATTGGTATAAAAAGATAAGGACTATAGTTGGGCATGGTCTCCCAGCACTTTGGGAGGTCGGGGCGGGTGGATCACCTGAGGTCCGCAGTTTGAGACCAGCCTGGCCAACATGTCGAAACTCCATTTCTACTAAAAATATAAAAATTAGTCAGTAATCCTAGCTACTCGGGAGGCTGAGGCATGAATATTGCTTGAAGCTGGGAGGCGGAGGTTGTGATGAGCCAAGATCATGTCACTGTACTCCAGCCTGGGCGACAGAAAAAGACTCTGTCTCAAAAAAAAAATAAATTAATTAAATTAAATAAAAAAAGATAATGACTACATCTTGGAACTGTAACACAGAGTTTAAATATGTCATGACTATTTCTCTGCAAAAAATTCTATTTTCATATAATTTTCTGCTCTCTGCTACTATTACCCCCATGATTTGCTACTTAGGTGTTTCCTAATATTTACACGCAAGTTCCTATTTTTAGCCTGATATGATATCATAAATGCAGATAGTTAAACATTTTAAAAAACAATATGATGAAATTTTAATCGAAGCATCAGAAATTTAGTAATCTGATGTGAAAACCATGACTTTTCCTAAAACCGAAGAAAAAGAGACTATAACAATGAAAATTTAAGTGTCTGGATTTATTTTAGTGCCACAAAACAAAACAAGATTACTGAAATTAGAGGTGGTAAAAAGCAGAGATAGCCTTAACTTAATTATACTGCAAAAGTCTGTTGTGGCTAGCAACAGCCTAAACTTACCTTCAGCTTTTACAAACTATCTGTATAACACACAGTATCTTTTTTTATCTTTCCGTTATAAATACAAGCACTTACGAGAAAACAACAAGAGTAGATTTAGGCAAACTCACTCTTCCAATCCTATCAAAGATTCCAATTAATTTTATAACAGGTCAGGAAATAACATACAGAAGCAATACCATACCCTTAGAAAAGACCTCAGGAGAAAGCACAGAACCTGAAAGGAACTCCAACACCTCTAGACAACATCAAAATTTAACAGAAACCCTACGGTAACCATGCTGACTTTATGCCCCTTTCAGAAGATGGACTGAAATACTTCGCTGCACCAACACCTCCTTGAGATTGTGGGAAGGTAGAGGTGGCAGCCTTTTAAACCTGGAGATTTCAATAGAAAGCACACGAGAGGTCTGCTTCTGCATCATTTATACTAGCTTCATCCTGTCCATTTCATGCTAGTGCAGTAGTCACACACATTGTAAAGCGTCTACTGCCTGGAACTCTCCAAGGTTCTGACCCTTAACGGTGGTCTAGTTAACTTAAGAGAGCAATGCATGGAGAACAACAGTTCATGGAAAACAGAACCATAGGTTTAGTGGTTTTCCAATATTTCTTTCTTTTTTTTTTTTTTTAAGATGGAGTTTTGCTTTTGTTGCCCAGGCTGGAGTGCAATGGCACAATCTCGGTTCACCATAACCTCCGCCTCCTGGGTTCAAGCGATTCTCCTGCCTCAGCCTCCCGAGTAGCTGGGATTACAGACATGCGCCACCATGTCCTGCTAATTTTTTTTGTTTTGTTTTGTTTTTAGTATAGATGGGATTTCTCCACGTTGGTCAGGCTGGTCTCAAACTCCCCACCTCAGGCAATCTGTCCGCCTTGGCATCCCAAAGTGATGAGATTACAGGCGTGAGCCACCACAACCGGCCCCGATATTTCTTTTCCTTTTTTTTTTTCTTTTTTTGAGACAGGGTCTTGCTCTGTCGCCCTGGCTAGAGTGCAGTGGCATAATCACAGTCACCACAGCCTTGATCTCCTGGGCTCAAGGTTTAGTAGAGACAGGGTTTCCCCACCCCTGTAACTGGGACTGCAGCAGGCACACACCACCACAGCCGGCTAGTGTGTGCGTATTTTTTTTTTTTTTTTTTTTGGTAAACATGTGGTTTCACCATGTTGCCCAGGCTGGTCTTGAACTTCTGACATTTCTAAATGTTGATTCTAATATCTCCCACCCACTCTGGCCTTACTGTGATCATTCTATCCCATCCCTGGTCTACACTTGCCCCATGGTATCCCTGGTACATCACCAAATCCTACCAAATTCCTACAGCATCTGGATCCATTCCTTTCTTATTTCAACCATTCTCCAAGTCCACTATTTTAGAAGCAGAGTTCAGTAGACTGTAGGATTGTGGGAGATATTTACTTTAACCTTGATTTACTTGGTTAGATTAGAGCCACTGTAACTGGAAAAAAATATTTCAAATGTGTAAATTCTTAGAATTGTCTTCTCCCTTCCTGAAAGTGCTCTAAAGTCCCCAAGCTCCCAAACTAATAGGGGAAAAGGAAAAGAAAGGGTGATACGATCAGCAGTACTAAGAGTTCTGCTGTTCCAACTAAACCCATCAGAATTAAAGTAGTTAGGCCATCTTAGGCAGAGAAACAAAAGGCAGTGTACAATGCCCTGACTGCTATCCCATTTCTCTAATGGGAGGAGTGTAGAGGGATGTGTGTGTGTGTGTGTGGCGGGGGGTATGGATAATGGGGGGGGGAAGAATGTTTCAAAAAACCCCAAAGAATACCTGGTTTCTTTTTCTTTGAGATGGAGTCTCGCTCTGTCGCCCACATTGCAGTGCAGTGGCACGATCTCGGCTCACTGCAACCTCTGCCTCCCAGGTTCAAGCTATTCTCCTGCCTCAGCCTCCCTAGAAGCTGGGACTATAGGCATGTGCCACCATGCCCAGCTAATTTTTGTATTTTGAGTAGTGACAGGGTTTCACCATGTAGGCCAGGCTAGTCACGAACTCCTGACCTCAAGTGGTCCGCCCGTCTTGGCCTCCCAAAGTTCTGGGATTACAGGCATGAGCCACCGTGCCTGGCTGAATACCTGGTTCTTAGTTCATGCTCTCCCACACTCCACTACCCTCCACTACCAGTTTACCCTGCCCCAACCTTTCCCTGTGGTGAAAAATAGAAGACATGATTTGCCCCCCAAAACTCTGAAAGTCTTTCAAAAATTGTTTCATAGAAAAATACAGAAAAGGACAAGGTTATGCAGAACTAGGCCAACACTTTAAAAGCTGATTAAAGAGGAGAAATTTTAATTTCATTTCTTAGGAATTTTGCACTTACTGGCTGGAAGGTAGAAGGCATAGGCATTATGTGCTATTTGGCCCTGGCCCAGGGTTTCCTTCTATTTCCTCCCTGCAGGGTGGGGAGTGGGGGAGGGTGCAACATAATGATTAGAACACAGGCTCTGGAGCTTCGAATCCAGTGCCACCACTTACTGGCTGTATGATTTTCTGTGCTTTAGTCTCCTCAACTGTAAAACAGAGATAATAACTCTATCCACTCCCAAAGGTTTTTATAAGGATCAAATAATTAGGCTTAAACACTTAAAATCTGGAGCATGGTATCATCCATTTCTGTCAACTTCTACCTTGAGAATGTACCCCGAAGCTCTTGCTTCCTACCACCTGCACCATGACCCCCTGAGGTCAAGACGCCATCATCTCATGCCTGGACTGTGGCAATGCTCCTAACCAGTCTCCTGTCTCCACTCCAGCTTCACTCCAGTCTGTTCTCCACATAGAAGTCAGAGTAACCACTGAAAAACTGAGTATTTCCATGTCACAGCTCTGCTCAAAATGCTCCACTGGCTTCTAGTCTCATTCAGTACAAAATTCCAAGTCTCTACCATGGTCTATTAGACCCCACGTGATCTCAACCATATCCTGTCCCTTCCCATGCCTCACCACGCCTCCCTGCATCTCCCACCACCCTTTACCACCCTCTAGCCCTGGGTTCTTACCTCAAGGCCTTCGTCTGGCTATTCTCTGTGTTTAGATATTCACATTGCTTTCTTCCGAACTTAATTCTTAACTTTCTTCCTAACTTTTCTGCTTAAATGACCACTTATCAGAAAGGTCTCCCTCTAACCACCATCCCAGAGACTCTATCTTTACCCTGCTTTTTTTTTTTTTTTTTTTTTTTTTTTTTTTTTAAATAGGGCCTCACTCTGTTGCCCAGGCTGGAGTACAGTGGTGTGATCACGACTCACTGCAGCCTAGACTACCGGGCTCAGGTGATCCTCCCACCTCAGCCTCCTGGGTAGCTGAGACTATAGATGCGTACCACCACACCTGGCTAATTTTTTGTATTTTTTTGTAGAGATGGGGTTTTGCCATGTTGCCCAGGCTGGTCTTGAACTCCTGGGCTCAAGAAATCCATCTGCCTCAGCCTCCCAAAGTGCTGGGACTATAGGCATGAGCCACTGTGCCTGGCCCCTTTATCTTATTTCTCTTTTTAGTACTCTTCACCACTTGCCATTTAAAAAATTGTTTTATTTTACTTTTGAGATAAGGTTTCACTCCATCTCCCAGGCTGGAATGCAATGGCATAATCATGGCTCACTGCAGCCTTGATCTCTTGGGCTCAAGCAATCTGCCTGCCTCAGCCCCCCAGGTAACTGGGACTACATGCACACACCACCATGCCCAGCTACTATTTTGTATCTTTTGTAGAGACAGGGCATTGCCACGTTGACCAGGCTGGTCTCAAACTCCCAAGCTCAAGTGATCTGCCTGCTTTGGCCTCCCAAAGTGCTGGGATTACAGGCGTGAGCCACTGTGCTGGGCTTAACTTTTTTGTAGAGATGAGATTTTGCCATGTTGCCCAGGCTGGTCTCAAACTCCTTGGCTCAAGCAATCCACCTGCCTCAGCCTTCCAACATGCTGGGATTATAGGTGTGAGCCATTGCACCTGGCCCCTTTACCCTGCTCTGTTTCTCTTTGTGGTACTCTTCACCACTTGCCATTTTATATATGTGTCTGTTTTACTGTATTTCTCCATCTCAGGATATGAATGAGGAAAAGGATTTTGAACTGTTTCCTCCCTGTATCCCCTGGATCTGGAACAATGCTTGTCTGAATTGATCAATGAATATTTGCGATTATTATCCATCTGTGACACCTTCTTTATCCCAAAATATTCCAGTAGCTTCCAAATAGAATCTTACGTTTCCAAACTCTTCTGTCTCCAATCATCCTATACACTACATTACTTTGACTGAAACACTGCTTTCATAATGTCATTCCTCTGCTCAAGAACACTGCTATCTGACCTTAGCAGTTCCCAGTATGCCCTGCAAGATGTTAAAAGATGTATGCGAAAAGAGACACTTGGTGACTAAGAAAGTTTGGAAAATATAGGATTAAAGAATTTGAGTTATCTATTACAGACTGATCTGGGTTGGCTGTGTCCCCACCCAGGTCTCATCTTGAATTATGGCTCCCATAATCCCAACATCTTGTGGGAGGGACCTGGTTGGAGGTAATGAATCATGTGGGCAGGGTTTTCCTGTGCTGTTCTCATGACAGTAAATTTCACGAGATCTGATGGTTTTATAAAGGGCAGTTCCCCCATACGTGCACTCTTGCCTGCTGCCATGTAAGATATGCCTTTGCTCCTCCTTTGCCTTCTGCCATGATTGTGAAGCCTCTCTGGTCATGTGGAACTATAAGTCCATTGAACCTCTTTTTCTTTATAAATTACCCAGTCTCAGGTATTTCCTAATAGCAGTATGAGAATCAACTAATACACAGACAGTCTCAGTCTTTTAATTTACTAATATTCAGTGTAAATACCCAGGAGAAGAATTTAACATTTTCCACTATGGCATTTGTAACTACAGAATCATTTTTAAAGGAGCTGGTCAGGGACCGGCTTCTGTAGAACATGTAGGAAATACTGGCCTATAGAAGTATCTAAAACCATTTTCAAAAGTAGGCATCAGGGCTCTTGGTAAAACTGAAAAGAAGACAGCTATCTTTAGTGCCCTTCCTGCTTCCTTTTCTTTTCCCTCTTCCCCATTCTGTGGCTTCCCTCTGTTACCAATAAGGCTTATAAAAAAATCAATCAATCAATCTCAAACTGCAGGTATGGGTACTGACATACACTTTAAAAGGAATAACCTTTCTGGGCTTCTAACTTAGTTCAGTATATTCCTTGTGATGCATAAATAGTCTTATTCTTCAATGATGTATTTTGAATCTTCTGCTTGCATGCTGTACTGAGCAAAAAGAAAGAGTAGATACTCAGTATTTCAACTGGTATGCACAAACTCAGCAAGATACAGACCATGCAAAGTGTGACACTCCTTACTAGGAATCCTGAAAGTCATATTAGATAACACAGCTCAGCTGGGTGCAGCGGTGTGTGCCTTAATCCTAGCTACTCAAGAGGTTGAGGCAGGAGGATCACTTGAGGCCAGGAGTTCAAATCTAGCCTGGGAAACTATAGTGTGACCTCATCTCTTAAACAAAAAAAGAACCAACTAAAAAAAAAAAAAAAAAAAAAAAGCCAGCCTCACAGCTTAGATATTAAATCCAATAGGTTCCAGTTTTGGAAAGTATGTCTTTATTGATACTATAATCTCACATGGTATATTCATTGTGGCCAAGCAACTTTTCCCTAAAAGATATTCCAAACTTTATAAAAATTTCATGTGACTGACTAGTAAGTATTTTTTATGACAAAATTGAAGCAGTGTTTAACTGAAATCAATATAATTCATTATGGAAAATCTGAGGAAGGACTGTGTTTATAGGATTTCAGAAGACTGATCCCAAAGAGGTATATACCAGATATATTTCAGGGTACCCATCTGCCATGCCCTTTTAGGGAGTCCTCACTCATAGCACAAAATGGCCTGGTTTTACACCACGCATATAGTATATACACTAAGTATGTAACATATACTACATAGGTACACACCTGACCCAAAGATAGTTGCAGTAAACTCAATTTTCTTCAGGTAAAATTCTCACAGTAATTTTCATTTTAGAAGAAGAGCTTATACACGGTGTATGTGGACCTATGGGCTCTTCTGGGACCTCCTCAGTAGACTGCCATTCCCTTCGACCCTCCAGATACCAGGCTTCATTAACCACCGAGGAAAATGATCTAAATCCCAACTTCACATACGGGCCTGATTTAGTCTCAGGGCAATCCTTTTCCCCTTGCCAGTGATGGCTATAGAAATGGTACATTTTGGTGGTTTCTCTTTCTCACCAACAGAGCTTATTAACCCAAACAGGTCTCTAACTGTAAATCCAGCCAATGAAACATGAGGCTCATTTTCAGGGCAGATTTTAGGAAAATTTTTTCTCACGCCTAAGAAAAAGCCACGGGAAAATACGGCCATTTGGTTTTCTGAATCTGGATGTGACACCTGAAATTGCTGTAGCCGTTTTACTAAAGATAAAGCTGAAGCTGGCAGAGTGAGGAGTTGCAAAGAACCTGTGTCTCCTTGACACTGTTGAGTCTCCAATCAACTCTAAAGGTTGCCCCTCCTTTGGATTTCGTGTTACAGGAGATAATACATTTCCTCATTTCTTAGCCAATTTGAATCAGGTTTTTATTACATTTAGCTGAAAGGCTAATGGCTCAGGAAGGATACTGTGACTTGGACTGAAAAGTGAGGTGGGTGAATCAGATTCCCTCTCTCGGGAAAATGAGAGACAAAGAGGGAAGCTGCCAGTGAGCTGTGTGGCACTGAGCTGAAAGAGCATATAAAACTGGAGAATGCATTTGAGCCATTGTAAAAGGAATAAGCAGATGGAGAAAGCCAGCTAGGACAGTGAGGAGGCATAGAGAGATGTGTCTCAAGAAGCAGAGAGGCCATTAGAAAGAACAACACTGCTCCTTTAAGGAAAAAGGTATCTTTTGGCTTTCTAGTTCCCACGATGCCTGGCTAAGCTGCACTTCTTATCCTTGAATTACCATGAGACATCTCTGTAACCTTACACTGTATTTCCCTTCACAAGAGTTGGGTTGCGTGTGTGTTCTCCTACTTAACAAGCCATATCTAGAACATGGGAGGTAGATGAAAGGCACAAGTCAAATCAGGCAAATATTGCAAATTAAAAGGGGCCAACAATAACAGATGACAGACTAAAAAATGTCTCCAGTGACAGGTAAATTGCAAAATTAAAAGGCACTGACAATAACAGACAAGAGACTAAAGAATGGCTCCAATGATAGTAAAACTTAATAAAGAAGATTATGAAAGTAAATAAAAGTGAAAAAAAGGATCATGTAGTCAGTATCACACAAACTGGCCATTAAAAGACAACAAATCATGTAACTGGCAAAGATGTTCTGTAGATGGATATCAATACAAGCATTTGATTTTCAAATTCTTTCCTGACATTTGTTAACCTTTCATTTATTCTTATGTTTTTGGAAAAGAATGCTGGGTTCTGCATTTTCTTTCTGGAACCTCTCTCCCATCTGGTGCCTCATTCCTCTACCACCTCCTCCCCAATTGAGTTCTATTACTTCGTATTAGTACTGATTACATTTCACTTGGGTTACTGTAGTACTTCTTAAAATAATCACTATGGCTCTAGTATCTCCTAATTCTTCTTCTTCTTCTTCTTTTTTTTTTTTTTGCGACAAGGTCTCACTCTGTCGCCGCAAGCTGGAGTGCAGTGATTTGGTCACGGTTCACTGCATCCTTGATCACCAGGCTCAGCTGATTCTCCTACTTCAGCCTCTGAGTAGCTAGGACTACAGGCATACGCCATTGTGCCTGGCTAATTTTTGTGTTTTTTTGTAGAGATGGGGTTTTGCCATGTTGGCCAGACTGGTCTCGAACTCCTAGGCTCAAGTGATTTGCCTGCCTCGGCTTCCCAAAGTGCTGGGATTACAGGTGTGAGCCACTGCACTGGGCCATATCTCTCAATTCTAATACAAATTAATCTTTCCAGGCCCGGCGCAGGGGCTCACGCCTGTAATCCCAGCACTTTGGTGGAACGCCAAGGCGGGTGGATCACGAGGTCAGGAGTTTGAGAACATCCTGGCCAATATGGTGAAACCCCGTCTCTACTAAAAATACACAAGTTAGCTGGGCGTGGTGGCACACACCTGTAGTCCCAGCTACTCGGGAGGCTGAGGCAGAAGAATCACTTGAACCCGGGAGGCAGAGGTTGCAGTGAGCCGAGATCATGCCACTGCACTCCAGCCTGGGTGACAGAGCAAGACTCTGTCTCAAAATAAATAAATAAATAAATAAATATTAAAAAATAAATAAAAATAATCTTTCTAAAGCAGAACTCCAAATAGGTCATTTTTTAATTTAAATATTCTTAATAGCTCTTCCATGCCTATGGAATTAAGCCCATGTTACTCCTTAGCCTAGTTAGAATACTGAACCTGCATGATGTATAGTTTCAGCCCATTTTATTCCCTTACTCTCTCTTCCTACTACATCTCCTCCTCCTATCTATCTTTCTCTCCCATTTGCTCTAGCCAACCTGAACTGCTTTGTTTTCATATAAACCTCATAACTTTCTGTACTCTGGAGCTCATGCTGTTACTTTCATCTGACACTCCCTCCTCCCTGCAACAATTCTTTTCCATCCTTGTAGAAATAAAAATCTATTACTTCTTCTATGGTGGCTCATGTCTGCAATCCCAGTACTTTGGGAGGTCAGGGCAGGCGGATCGCTTGAGGCCAGGAGCTTAAGACCAGCCTGGGCAACATAACGAGACCCAGCTCTACAAAAAATAAAAACACTAGCCAGGCATGGTGGCATGTGCCTGTAGTCCCAGCTACTCTGGAGGCTGGGGTGGGAGGATCGCTTGAGCCTGGGAGGTTGAGGCTGCAGTGAGCCATGGCTGCACCACTGCACTTCGGCCTGGGCAACAGAGTGAGACCCTGTCCCAAAAACAAAACAAAACAAAACCCCAAAAGACCCCCAGTATATTCTAATTAATAAAATCAGCATATGAATGAATCAGAGTAAACAAATGCAAAATCACCTCAAGGACTACAGAGTCAGCAATATTTACCAAAACAGAAAAAACATGCACCCAAAATGAGAGTTTATCAGCAAGGGCGGTGCTAATCGAAGACCTATCCGAAAATACCAGTCAGGCAGACTACATACTTTCAATAGTCCTTCAAGTTCCAATTCAAATGCCATCTCATTTTTAAAAATTCTGCCTTGCTCTTTAAGCTCTGTTATATAAATATGTATCATTTATTCAAAATAATTGAAAGTAAAAAAACACATCTTGTATGAGTTGTAGTCCATGGCACTAAGAATAATGACTTATAAGTAATAGATGCTCAATAAATATTTGCATAAATTTATTATTAGGCTATTGGAAAACAAAGAGCACACTGAGGTTTCTTTCCATTTCTATATATTAAAATAATAGAAAAGTTCTTTTAAAAAGTTTCTATTTATCTCTCAAGGGAAATTTAAGTTAGCTAAACATCTAGAGTATAAGAACACACAACGGGTGATGATATTACATTAAGGGAGAAATAGAAGTTTCTGAGAAAAGATTAAGTCAGAAAATTAAATGATAATTGGGCAACTAGCTTACTAGTAACTCAGGTCAGAATTCCATAGCATAATTTTAAAATTTCATTTGAAATGCCAAAATCACCAGCAGTAAATAAGGCACATTGTGAAACAAAATTTCAGATAGGACATTTCAGAAACATTAAGAAATGCATTTCAGAAACAAACTGAATTTTGCATTATGAATGACTTGTCCCTGTTTCTTTCCATCAACCTCAATGAGTTTCTCTAAAGACATTTAAAAAATGGTGACAACTACTATGTTAGTTATCCTCATGGAATGTTAAAACTGGTGAGTTGTACAGATGGAGAATAGGTAAAAAAAAAAAGTAGCTTGAATTCACATAATAACCAAAATATAAGCATTCCTGAACAAAATTATCTGCATATAAATACATTTAGAATGTTGAACCTTCTTGGTAAATTCAAAAACAACACATTCCCTATAAATGAATAACCAGAGCCATTATTAAGAGAGAAATACTTAAAAGTAATATAAATATGTTCTTGGCCAACTCTATCTGCTTTGATAATTCAAAACAGTAATTGTCAATGTCAGAGTGTTAATTCTCTCAATCTCTCTCTCTTTTTTTTGGATACAATATCACTCAGTCACCCAGGCTGGAGTGCAGTGGCGCAATCTTGGCTCACAGCAACCTCTGCCTGCAAGGCTCAACTGATTCTCTCACCTCAGCCTCCTGAGTTGCTGGGACCACAGGTACACACCACCACACCAGGCTACTTTTTTTAAATTTATTATTTTATTTTTAGTATAGACAAGCTCTTGCTGTGTTGCCCAGGCTGGTCTCGAACTCCTGAGCTTAAGCAATCCGCACACCTTGGCCTCCCAAAGTGCTGGGATTACAGGTGTCAGCCACTGCACCCGGTCTTCTCAATCTCTTAATAAACATTTATGGAGTATTTACAATATGCTGTGGGGTATGCATTCTGCCATGTACTAAAGATAGAAATATAAATAAGAAACATTCTTTGCCCCCACAGAGTTCAGTCTAGTACATGACACAGACCTACAGTTTATAGAACTGTAAAATAGCAAGAAAGCATTGGGAGATATGTACAGGCCATTTTAGGAAGGACCACAGAGAAGAGGCCTCCACCTAGGTAGCTATAAAGCCAAAAGAGGTTTCTCAGGCCACTGTCTTTCAACAAAATCTATCACTGCCATCATTACCATTGTCAAAGCCTCGGTATAAACACCCCAAAATGCAGCAGATTCTCTACACGGATTTTAAGTGACAGTTAATGTAAAACACTAAAACAAAAATTATTGATATTGCCTGACCTATGTAAAGTAGTTTAGGATTTCAGATTTTATTGGTAGATAAGGTAAACAAAGGAAAAAAATATTTTTTCTTTTCTTTCTTTTTTATTTTTTGAGACAGAGTCTCGCTCCGTTGCCCAGGCTGGAGTGCAGTGGCACAATCTTGGCTCACTACAACCTCCGCCTCCTGGTTTCAAGCAATTCTCCCGCCTCAGCCTCTTGAGTAGCTGTGATTACAGATGCGCACTACCATGCCTGGCTAATTTTTGTATTTTTAGTAGAGAAGAGGTTTCACCATGTTGGCCAGGCTGGTCTTGAACTCCTGACCTCAAGTGATCTGCCCACCTTGGCCTCCCAAAGTGCTGGGATTATAGGCGTGAGCCACTGTGTCCAGACAGAGAAAAACAGTTTTTTGAAAATTTTAAAATTTATATGTTTATTTGAAGAATCTACTGATAAATCTGACAAATTGCTGCATTGTAGAATGATGCTTTAAATATTCTGATTAAATTTTCTGTCAAGGGAATGACTGTAATGTATTCTGAAATCAGATTTCATACTCATAATAATCTTCTGAAGTGTCTCCATTTCAGGTGAGAAACAAAACTAGTCCCTACCCGGGGAGGAAAATTTCACCTCATGTAAAACATAGTCATATTCTCCGTGAAGCTTTTGTACAATACTCCAAAAGTGTGAAGCTGATGGTGTACAGATTCTTAATAAGACACAACAGATGGGAATGGTTAGTGAAACATGGTTAAGACTGAGGAGAAGAGGCAGTTGATGACAAGCAGAAAAATGTACAATTCTCACTTGTATTTAGGTGTGGGGAACTAATTTAAAAGCTACTTGAGATGCTTATCTCAGAATTGTAGAACAACACTTTGAAAAGTTGTTTTATACTGATTAAACAAAGCATAATACTAAAGAACTTACCTTTATTTTAAGTAACTCATAATTTGTTTTTTACACAGATAGAACTATAAACAGGGTCCAAGTGACAATATCACACAACTGAGTCAAGAAATAAGAAAAAGAGTTAGGCAAACAGGATCTCTTTTGGCCAAATGATGTGACAACGGCCAAGTACTGTTGTTATTACTGAATAATAATAACTCAGATCTTGAAGTAGTCTACATTCCAAAGATTAAAAACCTACAGCATAGGAGATAATATAACAATCAGAGATTTCAACAGGCAAATAAAGTATCTGGCAGAGAAAAGGAAATCAGATACTCTAACTTCGGCATCTGGGTTTTTTCTTTTTATGATTTTTCCATAAAGATTCACCCAATCATTGGAGCTTTTAAGAGTTCTTCCTCCCCTTCAGATGCACTTATTTTGAAAAAAAAAATAAGAGAAATTCCCTTAGGAAGGAATAATAAGACCACTGCTATAGAGCAGAACAATATTTACTAAAATATACTTTATTATAATCATATTTTCCCTAAGAAATTTCTATATATGCTTTCCTCACAGTCTTTTGCTTCAAATTCTTAACAATGGAAACCATCTTGAAATTGACTTTAGAATTCTAAAACACAAATGGCAAGTGTCAAAAAATGGTCAATAAAATAGAACAAAGCAAAGTAAAACAAAAGAGGTGTTTAAACTGTATAGATAACTTATAAAATGTAGATAACCGGGAAGGGAAAGGAAGACAGATCTGAGAAGGGAAAAAGCTAATTTACACCACAGAAACCTCCCAGCTTGCCCCAGGGCAATCCTAAAATTATGGGTGGAACATTTTGACATTGGCACTGAAAATGGATGGAATCTACTTCCAATAAGATTCTTGGGCATAAATCTCTGTCCTGGTGCCACAACTGACCATTTCTCACTGTTTAATGTTCTTAGAAAGCTTCTCTGCAAGGCAATATGCACCTTCATATCTGCATCCAATCTGATCTCCCTCCTGTGAGGAAGACAAGCCTTCATTAAACCTCAATTTTAGGAAGCTCTCTCTGAAGTAGTCCTCTTTCCTATGAAAATGCCAATTCCCTTTCTCACTGTCCATCTTGCTGGATCTTCTCTTTTCTTGCCTTCTGTTGGAAGAATTCTTCTGGTGCAAGGAAAGGGAAGTTGGTGCCAAAGCTGAAGGTCAAGTCACTGAGCATTTCTGAGCTCAGGAGAAAGGATAAAAGGTTGTTTTTCTCAATCTATGGTTCCCAGAACAGTTCCATAAATGACAGCAATCAAATTCAAGTCTGAAGTTATTTCTATAATGTATACTATGACTAAAGAATCTCCTATTAAACTGTCTTTTCATAGTCAAAGTAGTAACGTCTTTTCCCATTACCTCTACTGTTGGATGGCTTCTTCTCAGTCCTGCTCTTGGGGTGGTCCTTCTGGTTGAGGGGAAGGGTATTTGGCCTAACTTGACCCTCAGCCCTGGTAGTTCGGTGGTTCTCACACTTTAGCATACACAAGAATCACCTTGAAAAGCTTGTTAAAAATTCAGAGCCCTGGATCCTATACCCAAGGAATCTGATTCAGAAGGTCTGGTATGGGACCTAGGAACCTTCTAATTTAGTTACCTAATATAATTTCAATGTTTGTGGTCTACAAAACATACTTTGAGAAACACCATTATAATGGTTAAGAACACGGGTTTTTAAAACGAAGAATCACCTGCCTCTGATTTAATCAAGACTACTTCTTCTACTTATTAACTGTGTCTCTATGAGCAAATTTTGCCAATTTGAGTCTCCCTTTCCTCATCTACATGAAGATAATGATAACACATCCACCTATGTGAGGGTTAATGAAAAAAGACATAACAAGGTGATTGGCAGAGTATTTGCCACATGGTAATTATTCAATAAATGTTTTAGTCAAGTCATTGTATTTAGCAGTATTAACAATATTTTCAAAAGCACCTTTTCTAATCAAGGCCTTCTGAATCTAGTTGGTTTTGTTTCTTCAAGAACTTATATTAATTAGATGCCCAGTTACATGAATTCAAGTTACTCTCATTCATGTCTTAAGTGATCCATGTTTTTCATAACTTGCTCAAAATTGGAGTGGTATATCAAAAGGAAGCCCCAAGATGAAATTAATGATATATGATCTCTCACCAGAATTCTTGGCAAAACTGCAAACTGGGAGATTAGATTTTGCTGCTCTACCAATTTCTGTCATTCCTTACATTTCATAATCCCCATATATGAATGTCCCAACTGACTGAAAAAAATGGCTAAAAATGCAGAAGTAATTAATTTTGCTCCTAACTCTTTCATTACCAATTTCCCACAGATTTAGTGTATCTAATGACAAGACTTAAAGTTCTATGTGTTTTTTGTTATCTCAGGATCAACTACATTGTTTCATACATGTATATGTATATATATGTATGTATATATGTAATATTTATCTTTTTTATTTCTGTATTTTTACACAGTGGATACTCAATAATTTTGATAGATTTTTAAAGGAATTGTGTTTAAGTGGGATCTTAGAAGCACCGATGTATCATCTTCAATCATACAAAGTTATGTGAGATAAATATTTGTACAAAGAATTGGCTCCTTGTTACACCTTCTAACTACTCCTATGCAGCATTCATGTAAAGCTTTTGGAGTAGCAAATGACTTTCATTAAAATTATCAGCTCACCAAGAAAAAAGCTATAGAGCCTGCAAAGTCCTCCTGGCCAGGATAATGTATTTGCCACCAACAAAGCCAAAAGAGCAACTTATGCTGCAGCAAAATTAAAATGGAGTTCTTGCCATAGTGTAGGTGTTAAATGCATATCTGTTAAATGAATGAATGAATGTACAAACAATGGCTACCTATATACACATCAAATGTAAGCATATTATTAAGTTCTGGGATACATGTGCAGGATATGCAGGTTTGTTACACAGGTAAACGTGTGCCATGATGGTTTGCTGCACCTAGCAACTCATCACCTAGGTATTAAGCCCTGCATGCATTAGCTATTTATCCTGATGTTTTCCCTCCCATCAACTCCCCTGACAGGCGCCTGTGTGTGTGGTTCCCCTCCCTGTGTCTATGTGTTTTCATTGTTCAGCTCCCACTTATAAGTGAGAACATGTGGTGTTTGGTTTTCTGTTCCGGCATTAGTTTGCTGAGGATAATGGCTTCCAGCTCCATCCATGTCCCTGCAAAGGACATGATCTCATTCTTGTTATGGCCGCAAAGTATTCCATGTACCATATTTTCTTCATCCAGTCTATCATAGATGGGCATTTGGGTTGATTCCATGTCTTTGTAAGCACATTATTTTATCTTAAAAAAACACAACTAAATACAAGCAAGTTTCCAATTAAAACTCAGAGCCTACCTAATTCCTACAGATTGCTACACTGATAGCTGAAATTTAAATTACTTTTTGTTAATTTTACCTTAGTAAATTAAAGAACAATCTTCCTTTTATATGACATGCAAAATATTCAGCATTTCAGTAAAGAATATGTAGCTTGAGAAAACTTAATATGTAACTCTAACTTGAAGTCAGATGTGCTCCTAAAAGACAAAGAGCTCCATTAAAAGTAGTAAAAATCATTTTTATTTTCATGTATAAAATCAAAAGATATAAAACATTACTTTTCCTCTATGCTGAAATTCAACAAAATAGTACTCTTTCTAGAAAATTCATGCCTACTAAGACTAACCGTATTTTTAGGACTTTGATTAAACATTAAAGTAGAGCTCACTTTGGTTTCAGCTCTATTGAATACAACCTTGCTTCACAAGCCTATTACTTTCATCTACCTTATATAACTTTATGAAAACCATTTTTCCTATTTTAAACATAGAGTAACTTGGAAAAAACAAGCAACATAATCAATTCAAGGATTTATATTTTGCTGTTTGAATTATGAAAGTTATGAATAGAAAAAAATGGAAGAGGTTGAGAATGACCGTTTAAGAAGATAAAAAATGTTTACAATATTTTTAGATATTGATACCTAGCCTTTACTTTCTCCAGACTAATAATTATGTCAAATATTTTATAACTCTACTAGGGCATCATATAATTACAATTTCTGCATTGAATGCACAATAAATATTTTTTAAATGACAGGCAAAACAGCATTTGTGCTTTTTAGGGGAAAGTTATCGTCATAAGAGCTTTTTCTTACTGACTTTTAGTGTAGAGGTTGAAATTTTCTCTAAAGCTTTCAAAAAATAGCAAGTAGAATATATACCTACCAGTAATTAAATTTATGTTTTCCTATAAAAATCAAGAGATTTTCTTCCATTTTTTCAGAAAGTTCAAAATGGAGATGACTTAACCAAGTCATGAGTTGAAATCCAGTTGCTCAGAAAAGTCAAAGAAAAAGATAATTGCTAAAGCTAAGATTTAAAATGTATCTAAATTAAGGATATTAAGCTGTATTTTAGTTGTTTAGCATATATGTACACCTACTAATCCAATGTTTTATGGAAGAGAGATCTACACAATCACAATCAAACAATAAAGCTTTCAGGACAAATGAACTGTTTGCAGTTAATGCTGAGAAGACACTACTGAGTTTGGATAGAACTCAAATTTGTGTTAATTAGTAAGCCACTAAACTATTTTTCTGCCTCTTTTTGTTCCCTAGGTCAACTTCTGGATATGCAAATACTTATGAGAGCTCCTAGCACAATTAAATTTTTTTAAAAAATAAAGTTATTCTGGAGAAAAGATCTTGTTAGTTATGAGTAAGCGATGTTGAAAAAAGTATTTCAAGTATCTTCCTTCTGGACTCCCACCACCATCATGACACCACTGCCACCTATGCCATCACAAAGACTCTGTATTAGAACAATAACAAAAGTACAGATTTACATCTGCACTGTATGTTACCATTTATAGAATACTCTCACATACATTATCTTACTTAATCATCATGAATGAATGAATGAATGAATGTTCATTCCTTGTTAGGTTACCACAGCAAGCATTATTAGCCCCAAGTAGATAATATAACTACCCAAGTATATAATAGAGCTGGATAATTACACAAGTCTTCTGGTACCTAATAAGTGACTTTTCCACTATAGTAGTATAAACTTTATACTATATTCAAGTACTATAAGTACTATATTCAAATACCTTCATGTGGTTACCTTCATTTGTAATAAGATGTTACCTGATTTGGAGAAAATAATTTATCATGTACTTATGTAACAAAATATTTTAGGACCCAGTGGTCACCAGCTAAAGTGTATAGTGTTTGATTAGCAGATTCAAAGTCAGAGTATAGAGAGATACATGGAATATGTGCAAGGATCAAAACAATGCTGTACTCACAGATGGAGAGACAAACGCACAGAAAAAAGAATGAAACTACGTGACACTATCTTAACCAGCTACAGTATGCTGAAATATAAGGGGCACTAGAACACTGGAATGACAAGCTACATATCAATTATAAAATATGTGTAGCCTGACAGAATTTAGAAAAGAGTAAAAAGTATTCATTTTGCTGACTAACAATTGAAGAACACACTGAGCAGGAGACCATAACTGGTAGGGAGACATACTGCAGCAATAAGACACACTTGCCTTAGTTTCCTGTCTCGTCGGAGCTTCTCCAAAAGATCTACATACTAACATGTCTCTAAGTTGAACTGTAGAGTTGTCTCATTTTTGTTCCAGATGTAAATATAGTACCTATTTTTTCCAGCAGGAAAAGCAGTGTATACTCATTGTGAAAAAAATTTAAAACACAGGAACAAAATACAACGTACAAATGAAAGTTCCCCATAATCCCACTCCATAGATACAACCACTGCACAGCTTGATTCATATTTTCTAAACTTTTTCACCTGTCTGTGAAAATATATATGTATAATGAAATATATGTTTCATGTATAAATATATTTACAGTACATAAATATATCAATAGGAACCCATATTATCTGCTACTCTTATTTGGGTTTCCCCAAAATTAATACGTTGAAATCTAATCCCTGATGTGATATATTAGGAGGTGGGGCCTTTGGGAGGTGATTGGGTCATAAGGGCACTGTTCAGGATTAGTGCCCATATAAAACAGACCCAAGAGAGCTAACTTGTCCCTTCACTGTGTGAGGATGCAGTGAGAAAGTGCCATCTGAGACAGTGGGTCCTTACCAGACACCATTGGCACCTTGATCTAGGACTTCCTAGCCTCCAGAACTGTGAGAAACAAATTTCTGTTGTTTATAAGTTACCCAGTCTAAGGTACTTTGTTATAGCAGCTCAAGAGAACTAAGGCATTAAAATAAACTGCTTTAAATAGTAAATAGTAATAACATATTAAAAAACCCACATGAAATCATACCATGCATAGTATTCTACAATTTATATGTTTTAAAATTTCTTAATTATTTGTTTATTTTACAGTAACTTAATTTTATTTTTTGAGACGGAGTCTCGCTCAGTCGCCCAGGCTAGAGTGCAGTGGCGTGATCTCAGCTCACTGCAACCTCTGCCTCCCGGGCTCACGCCATTCTCCTGCCTCAGCCTCCCGAGTAGCTGGGACTACAGGTGCCGCCACCACGCCCGGCTAATTTTTTGTATTTTTAGTAGAGACAGGGTTTCACCGTGTTAGCCAGGATGGTCTCAATCTCCTGACCTCGTGATCCATCCGCCTTGGCCTCCCAAAGTGCTGGGATTACAGGCGTGAGCCAACGTGCCCGGCCAATTATTTATTTTTATTTTTTCTTTCTTTTTTCTTTTTATTGACTGCAAGCTCATCCTTAAACAACTTATTTTTTAACATTACGGATTCCGTAATTCCAAAGGTAATTCTTTTCCCAGCTGCATTTGATTTAGAAAGAGAAATTTCATTTACTATATGATACAAATACTCCATTTTTGAGACTCTAGACTTATTTTCATCTATAAATACAAAAAAGGTAAAAAAACCATCTTCATGACAAAAAAGGAGGGTTTTGGTTTTTTTTTTTTGGAGACGGAGTCTCACTCTGTCGCCCAGGCTGCAGTGCAGTGGCGCAATCTCAGCTCACTGCAAGCTCCGCCTCCCGGGTTCATGCCATTCTCCTGCCTCAGCCTCCAGAGTAGCTGGGACTACAGGTGCCCGCCACCACACCCGGCTAATAAGTTTTTGTATTCTTAGTAGAGATGGGGTTTCACCATGTTAGCCCAGATGATCTCGATCTCCTGACCTAGTGATCCACCTGCTTCAGCCTCCCAAAGTGCTGGATTACAGTTTTCTGGCCTTTTTTTCTTTTTCTTTTCGAGATGGGGTCTCCCTCTGCCACCCAGACTAGAGTGCAGTGCTGTGATCATGGCCACTGCAGTCTCAATGCCAACATGCCTGGCTTATTTTTTGTATTTCTTATAGATACGGGATTTCACCATGTTGCCCAGTCTGGAAAAAAGGAGTATTTTGACTAACTGTATCTAAATCTAGTACTCAAATAAAAAAAGTTGATTGATGATTTAATTTGTCACATGTCTGGAGGGAAATCTGTAACAAAACTTTGGTCAAGCAATCTCATTTCTAGTCATTTATCTGAAAGAAATAATTAAGAACGTGTTCAAGGATTTAGTTTCAAGGATATTCATGGTAATGCTGTTTATTACAGTGAAAAAACTGGAAGTAATCTAAATGCCCACCAACAGAGAATTGGTTAAATACATTATGGCATGTTTAATTGATGGACTACTACACAGTTAAAAAAATTTATAGGAATATATTTATTGACTTGAAAATATCTTCATATTAAGTGAAGATACAGGGTTACAAAATCATACTTGTATTTTTAAATTAGTTAAACATGTATCTATCATATGATCCAGCCATTTTATTCCCAAGTATTGAACCAAGAGAAAAGAAATCATACATTTATAAATGGATTTGTATATGAATATTTACAGCAACTTTATTTGCAATAGCTAGAAACTGGAAACGACCAAAATATTCATCAACAGTTGAATGGATAAACAAATTGTGGCAAATGTACACAAGAGACAACAACTCAGTAATAAAAATGAATGAACCACAGACACAAGCAACATCATGAATGAAACTCAAAAAGTTATGTTGAGTGAAAGAAACCAGACAAAATTAAGAATATACACTATGTGATTCTATTTCTATTAAGTTCTAGAATATACAAGCTAATCTGTGTACAGCTGTAGTGACAGAAAGCAGAGGAGTGATTGCCTGGGGGTAAGGGGATAAGAAGGAGCAGGCAGGAGGGAAAGATTAAAAAGGGACATGATGAAACAGGGGTGGTGGACACATTCATTGTCTTGATTGTGGTGATGGCTTCATGGGTTAATACATATGCCAAAACTGTTCAAGTTGAATGCTCTATCTATCTATCTATCTATCTAGAAATGAGTTTCACTCTTGTTGCCCAGGCTGGAGTGCAATGGTGCAATCTCAGCTCACTGCAACCTCTGCCTCCTGGGTTCAAGCAGTTTTCCTGCCTCAGCCTCCTAAGTAGCTGGGATTACAGGCATGCGTCACCACACCTAGCTAATTTTGTGTAGAGATGGGGTTTCACCATATTGGTCAGGCTGGTCTCAAACTCCTGACCTCAGCAGATCCACCCACCTTAGCCTCCCAGAATGCTGGGATTACAGCCATGAGCCACTGTGCCCGGCCAGGTTGAATACTTCAAATGTATAGTTTATTGTATGTCAATCATACCTCAATAAAGCTGTAAAATACACACATACACTCGTGTGCGCACATACACAAAAACTATACTTAATGCTACCATCTCACTGCTTTTGTTTGCAAAAAAAAAAAAAAAACACAAACGAAAGTGTCTAAAACATCAATGTGCAATTTAGTGAATTATTATATATACCTACATAACCACCATGAAGGTCAAGAAATAAAAAATTACCAGAACTCCAGAAGCACCTCCCCCATACTTCCCTTTCTAATCACAACTTCCTCCCTATCTTCCCCACAGGGAGCCCTATTCTGATTTTATGCTAGTTGCTTCTTTGTCTTTTTTTTTGAGACGCAGTCTCACTCTTGTTGCCCAGGCTGGAGTGCAATGGCGTCACCTCGGCTCACCGCAACCTCCGCCTCCCGGGTTCAAGTGATTCTTCTGCCTCAGCCTCCCAAGTAGCTGGGATTACAGGCATGCGCCACCAAGCCTGGCTAATTTTTTTAGTAGAGTCGGGGTTTCTCCATGTTGATCAGGCTGGTCTCGAACTCTCAACCTCAGGTGATCTGCCCACCTTGGTCTCCCAAAGTGCTGGGATTACCGGCATAAGCCATCATGCCCGGCCTGTTTTTTGTTTTTTAAAAGTAATTTTACTCTGTACATAGTCCTAAACAACATACTTTAGTTTTGGATTTTATATACATAGAAGGTATTCTTCTGTGTCTGCTTTCTTTCCCTCAGCAATATGTTTTTAGGAGTCATTCACACTGAGTGTAGTACACTGGCTTTTGTTGCTGTACTGTATGGGTATGCTACAATGTATTGATCCATTCTACTGTTGGTGAACGTTTTGTTGTTTCCAGTTTTGAACTATTAAAAACAATACTGCTATGAATGTTCTTTTAGGTGCATCTGGCTTATATGTACATGAAAGGGTAAAACTGCAAGGTCATAGGATATATTTGCTTTTCATTTTACTTAATAATTTATATGCCAACATAGTATATAAGAGTTCCTGTTGCTCCATATCCATGTATTATTTTCACAGCACTTGTTGCTACCTGAAATTTTCTTGCTTATGTTTACTTAACATCTTCCCTCAGTCTCGATTATACCTCCAGAGAGCTGGGAGCTGGCCTGATTGTCCCCTGCTCTACTCTTTGCACATGGAACAGTGACTGAAACAATGCTTGACACTCAACAGGCTCTGAACAAGTATTTGTTGAATTACTAAATGAATAAATGAAAATCCCAGCCCATTAGTAACTTCAGCCAGGAGTGTAGCAGAAGGATAACTGGCCATACTCAGTCACTCAAAAAATGCTTACATGTTATGTAATAAAAAATGGGTACATAATAACATATATGAGATTCCAACTATGGAAACCTACATATGTATGTGAAGAATAAAAAAGCTTTTAAGTGTGTTAGTTTAAAAACTTGCAAATCAAATTCCTCATACAACGTGGTACCAAAACTTTGTAACAGTTTCTGAGCTTTTTAGTTCTCCTCTTCTTCAGATTCCTTTGTTTTACAATATGAGACATATTGTATGTTTAGAATATAAGATGAGAAATAAACTAACAGGTAACTGTAGCAGAGCTTTTTTCATTACAAGTAAATATGAGTTTTCCAAAACTAGTAATGATAGTAAAGCTTAAGCAGTTGAAAAGCTGGGTGCAGTCACTCAGAAAACGAGGTATGTGCCTTGTGGCCGACACATTTGAAAAAAAAGTTCCCTTTGGCTTTACTCCTTTCAGGAAAATAAGGATTTCAGATTTCTCTTTCTTTTCTTTTCTTTTTTTTTTTTTTTTTTGAGATGGAGTCTCGCTCTGTCGCCAGGCTGAAGTGCAGTGGTGCAATCTTGGCTCACCACAACCTCCACCTCCTGGGTTCAAGCGATTCTCCTGCCTCAGCCTCCCGAGTAACTGGGACTATAGGTGCATGCCACCATGCCTGGCTAATTTTTTTGTATTTTTAGTAGAGTCGGGGTTTCACTATGTTGGCCAGGCTGGTCTTGAACTCCTGACCTCATGATCCACTCACCTTGGCCTCCCAGTGCTGGGATTACAGGCATGAGCCACCACGCCCAGCATCTTTTCTTTCTTTCCTTTTTTGAGACAGGGCCTCACTCTGTCACCCCAACTGGAGTGCAGTGGCACAATCACAGCTCACTGTAGCCTTGACCTTCTGGGCTCAAGTGATCCTCCCACCTCAGCCTCATGAGTAGCTGGGGCTACAGGTGCACACCACCATGTCTGGCTAATTTTAAAACTCCCAGTGAACAGTTCTTTTTTCTTTCTTTCTTTCTTTTTTTTTTTTTTTTTTTGAGACAGAGTCTCACTCTGTCACCCAGGCTTGAGTGCAATGGCATGATCTTGGCTGATTGCAACTTCCACCTCCCAGGTCCAAGGGATTCTCCTGCCTCTCAGCCTCCTGAGTAGCTGGGACTATAGGCGCGCATCGCCATGCCCAGCTAATTTTTGTATTTTTAGTAGAGGCAGGGTTTCACCATGTTGGTCAGCCTGATCTTGAACTCCTAACCTCAGGTGATCCACCAGTCTCAGCCTCCCAAAGTGTTGGGATTACAGGTGTGAGCCACTGTGCCCAGCCTATACATTTGTAATGATTGCCTGTGTACTGTACATTTTCAAATACAATAACTTTTTTTTTTTTTTTTTAACTTTAAGTTCTGGGATACAATGGCAGAATGTGCAGGTTTGCTACATAGGTATACATGTGCCATGGTGGTTTGCTGCATCTATCAACCCGTCATCTAGGTGTTAAGCCCCGCATGCATTAGCTATTTGTCCTGATACTCTCCCTCCCCTCACCCGCAACCCACCGACAGGCCCTGGTGTGTGTTGTTCCCCTCCCTAAAATATAATAAATTTTTAAAGCAAAACAAATCCTACTCATCATTTAGTTACTTCATGCCTACGAAGTGCAAAAGCACTTTACTGGGGGTTAAGGATATAGTAAATGAATAAGAAATAGATCCTGCTCTCAAGAAAATCACAGTGGGTTGAAGAAAGATACATAAACCAATAATAATAGTACGTTACAAGAGACAAAACCATGAGAATGAAAGAAAGGCCTCTTTTAACTAGAGGACAGATGAGAAGGTTTCACAAATAAAGTGAAATCTGAACTGAACTATAAAAAAATGATGAAATTTTGCCTGGTGAAAATAAGGGTGAGGGAATTGTAGAGTTGCGACAATAAGAAATATGTATTCGGTCTTTGTCTCCACTTCCAAACAGAGAGCTTCTAAAACCCATGGTATTCCTAAGTGACAGGAATATCTTTTGTTACTTGTAACAAGCCCCTTTCAACCACACTAGCGTTTATGCTAATGAGGTGACTAGTGGTGAGTCCCGAGATACTTCAGGATGGACACTGGTTGCTAGAGAAACCAACCATGTGATTAGAGGGTTGGTACCTTCAGTTCCACCTCTGGGCATCTAGAGAGGGGATGGGGGATGGAGATTGAGTTAATCATCAATGGCCAATGATGTACTCAATCACGCCTATGTAATGAGACCTCCATAAATACCCTAGGGACAGGTTTTGGAGAGGTTCCAAGTTGTTGAACACACTGAGGTGCTGGGAAGGTGGTATCCCAGAGGCATGGAAGCTCTGCCCTCCCCCTATACCTTGCACTATGTATTTCTTCTGTTTGGCTGTTTCTGAGTTGTATTCTTTATAATAAACCAGTACATGTAAGGAAACTGTTTTCCTAGGTTCTGTGAGCCATTCTAGCAAATTATAGAACCTGAGTAGAGAGTCACAGGAATTCTCAACTTTGTAGCCAAGTGGGACAGAAGGTGTGGGTAACCTGGAAGCCTGCTACTTGCAACTGGCCTCTGATGTTAGGGTAGTCTTGTGGGATTGAGCCCTTAAACCTGTCACATCTCAGGCTAGCTCTGCATAGTTAGTATCAGAATTGAAATGATACAGTACTCTGTTGGTACTGGAAAATTGGTTGGTGTGGAGGGAACCCCTCCACCCTCTGCATTTGGTGTCAGAAGTGCTGGGAGTGAAAAACCGTTCAGAAGGGTGATGGCAAAAATGTAGGACCCAAGAACAGGGGTCCAACCAAACTGACCTGAGGAAAGTGAAAGAAGAGATTAACATTTACTAAGTCTGGTACTGTGGTACCAGAAATTTTAGTTTACCTTATTCATACACCAACTATTTTATACATGAGAATCTGAGACTCAGAAAAGTTAAGCAACTTTTCCAAAGTTACTTATGCACACAGTTAAATAATGGCTGAGCTGGGACAAGAATCCCAGTCTGAGATTCTAAAGCCCATTGTCTCTCATACAGTACACATAGGGAATAACAGGAAATGAAATCGGAAAAAAGAGCTAGGTCTACACTATAAAAGTCTTAAGTGCCAAAGAAGTTGGTAGGCAAGGAGGAACTGCAGAAGATTTTTAAGAAATGAAGTGAAAATCTGTGTACAGGAAAGACTGATAAGGGAAATAAAAAGGCAAAAAACCACTTGGGATCCTAATCATGAGCTGAAAATGAATTAATGAGGGACTAAATTAGGGTTAAGGCAATGAAAATATAAAGTAAACAAAAGCAGAAAATAAGATATTTCAAAAAAATTTGTAAGACTAAGCAACTAATTAAATATAAAGAAGAATGCGTCCAAGGGTAATTCAGGGGTAGAAGAAGAATGAATGGTCAAACTGCTAACAGAATTTTGAACACGGGAAGAGCTTATTTAGGAGGAGAAGAAGGTAATGTGCTCAGTTTGTAATTTTCTTTTCAACAAGTCAGAAAGCAGGGACCTGGAATTTAGGGAACCATAGAGGCGCAGGTTACTGATTTGAGGTTCATCTGCCTAGAGGCCTGAAGCCTTGGGAATACAGAGCTCAGTGAGGGAATGCATAGAACTCCTTCTTTTACAGGACAGGAAAATGAAACAGATAATGGTCTTAAAGGTAGGAAAAGAAACAGTCACAAAAGGCAATTTCCAAGAAAAAAAGAGAGTGCATACTAAGAGTCAAGTTGCTGCAGTGAAGTTAAAGAGGATGAGGACTAAAAAGAAGGAGGTAAATTTCACCATTAGTTCACTGAGGCCTTTACCAGACGCTCTACTGCCACCGAGTTTGTAACTCTATGCCTACAAATACTATATTTGCAGACCATCCTGGCTAACATGGTGAAACCCCGTCTCTACTAAAAATACAAAAAATTAGCCGGGCGTGGTGGCAGGGGCCTGTAGTCTCAGCTACTTGGAAGGCTGAGGCAGGAGAATGGCATGAACCTGGGAGGCAGAGCTTGCAGTGAGCCCAGATCGCGCCACTGCACTCCAGCCTGGGCTACAAAGTGAGACTCCGTTTCAAAAAAAAAAAAATCGCCTGTTTCTTCTGACTTTCTAAAGAACTTTTCTCATAGTTTCCAGTAGCACTTATAACAAAGCATAGTATAGCATACTTCTAAGTGTTTTTAATTCTCCCTTAGATAGTACCCTCCTCCTCAATACCAAGACAGGAAACACAGTAATTAT
This sequence comes from Papio anubis, assembly GCF_008728515.1. Classification (NCBI taxonomy): domain Eukaryota; kingdom Metazoa; phylum Chordata; class Mammalia; order Primates; family Cercopithecidae; genus Papio; species Papio anubis. The sequence continues at coordinate 22,815,630 of NC_044987.1, forward strand.
TTTTTGAATGAAGGGCCAAATAAATGGTTCACAATGGGATAAAGAAACAAAGAGAAAACGTTATACTATTTAATGTTTAGTTTTCCAACAGCAAAGCTGGATATTTATATTTTAAGAACCCTAATATTTAATGAAAAGCAAATCTATCTTAAAATGGTTGTGCATAGGCGGGGCAAAATAGATTATTCTGCCTGTTTCAAGATAGCAGACTGGGAACCAGCTAGTTTTCTCTCCTACATCAATTCCTGGAAATGAAAGAAAATTAATTAACAGTCACACAAGATCAAAAGGAACTGATGGACTAGCAACTGGGAATATTTTGTGATTTACAACAGACTAAATCAAACTAAAGAGGAAAATCACAAGCTAAGATATACAGACACAAAAAACAGCAATAGTAGTTCTATGCCCAAAGTGTTCCATGCCCAACGGTAAGTACTGGAGCAGGAAAGGGCTGAGGGGCAGTCAATAGTCTTATTAGTTGGAATACCACAAGGGGTGCAGTCAAATCAGATCAATCCATGTTCACATCCTGTACCACACACCCTAGGCAGTAACAGAAGGTATACAACTCCTGAAGACAGTATTAAATATTAGAGATTTAATCTTAAATCTTAGAGACAGGGCAGCGTCCAAAGTGGCTGGGGAAAAAAAGGAAGCACTCATTCCTAGCAGATCAGTCTCCAGGATATGCAGCCCAGAAATACTTTCTACACACTCCTCTACTTTTGCTGAAAATCCTGAGTGAAAACTCCCATGGTGAGTCTTAGTCCCCTTCCCAAGCAGGCTGCCTAAACAGAAGCAGGAGACAGTATAACAAGGAATTTCAATGAGAAAGATACATATACAATAAAAGGATGGGAAAACTCCTGAGGAATGTAAATCTCATTTAAAGCAGAAAACAAGTTCAGCAAATGAGGTACACATCCAAAGAAACAGGGTTAACATATAATTGGAATAGGATTTTAAAATAAGCATGTTTGACTTATGTTTCTAACCATGATGTAGTAACATGAATCAGATTTAACCTTCTTTTAAAACAACCAGAAAACTGGCAAAAACAAAATCAGGTGAGGCTCCTGATCTCCTGGTTTTCTGCCTGAAGGCAAATTCTGGATTTCTGAGCAGGCACAGGGATCCCAAGCATACCATGGCTGCTTTGCTGAGTAAAGGAGACAGAAATTAGAATTCCAGAAGTTTAAGGTTTCCAGAAGATGTGGGGTAAATTTCTGGAGAAGAGGGACTATGCAGAAAAAAAAAAAATAATAATAAAGGCTCAGAAATCTGCATAGAGGTGCCATTAAGTCTTTGCTAGATACTAAGAAATATGTGCCTAGGATGAAGTTCTATAAGGTTTGGCAAAGAATGACAAGGTGTTGTGAGCTGAATGGTTCCCAGAGCTCATATAGGTCTGAGGACCATTTAAACTTCTGTCAGCCAAAGTGGAGACTGTTTACTAATCATTCAAGGCATTCCATAGAAACCTTAGAAGGACCATAACTAGCATAGGGCTACTGCAACCCCAACACTAACAAAACTTGAAAAGATCAAACCAAACTATAAGTAACTTAACTGTCCACCAAAGCTCAACACTGTTTCAGGAAGATAACAAAATCCAGAAACTTGGCAATGTAAAGCTCACAATGACTAGCATCCAAAACAAAACAAAACAAAACAAAAGCAACAACAACAAAAAAATTAAACATACCAAGAAGCAGGAAACTCTTACCTATAAGCAGGAGAAAGACAACAGAAACAGACCTAGAATTTATAGAGATTATGGAATTATAAGATGATGTTAAAATAGTTATTACAACTATGTTCAAGTATTTAAAGAAGAATATTATAAGAAAAAGGAACATATAGAGATAAATATGTATGTTTAATATCTTCCCAGAGATAAGAGACTATATCACATATATTTTACAGAATAGAATAGGAAACAGGAAAAAGAACCAACTAAAGAACTTGGAAACAAAAAAAAATCTCACTGTTGAAATACCAACCCAACTGACTTGAGAAACTTGAAGCCTCAGCAATGGAAAATGCCTTGAATCAATATAATTTACACAGTAAAACGCCCCAAAGACTAAGGAACTGATGGTACAAGAAACGGGAAGTTGCTGTAAAATGAAGCTAAAATAATGATGATCAGGTGAAGATGGTTTGAGAAATAATTCAGGCCCCAGACCTCCTCTGCATTTTATGCACTGGGTGAGTGCCCTGCCTTCTACTCCAGTAGAAATCTAGAGGCTTATCCTCCTGAGGACAGACTAAAATGAAGGGTCTCCAGACCGAAGAATCTTAGGTACAGTTGAGGAGAGGGATACCATATTGAAAACAGAAAGCTTAAGTAAACATGCATACCGGATACTGACATGCCTTAGCATTCCTCATCCATAAGGCCAAAACTATGGCAAACAGGCTTTTACCTTATGGGTAGAAGACAAAGAATCTTCTCCTGGTAATCCATGAACTCAAGTGTAAAGATACAAACATTGGAAATCCCCAATATAAGAACACAGTCAGATCACCCTAGCAGTGAAAAATCCCTTCCACTGGCTCAGTTTCCAGTTAGCTTGTTGGTTCCCTGCTCTTAAATAGGAATTGACAAACAAATATATGTAATAATCACCTAAATAAAACTCTAACACAAAATATATACACCAAAACAAACACACCAATAGGAAAAACAAATCATAGAGGAGAAAGAAAAACTACATGAAGAAATGAAATACAGGCCGGGCGCGGTGGCTCAAGCCTGTAATCCCAGCACTTTGGGAGGCCGAGGCGGGCGGATCACGAGGTCAGGAGATCGAGACCATCCTGGCTAACATGGTGAAACCCCGTCTCTACTAAAAATACAAAAAACTAGCCGGGCGTGGTGGCGGGCGCTTGTAGTCCCAGCTACTAGGAGGCTGAGGCAGGAGAATGGCCTGAACCTGGGAGGCGGAGCTTGCAGTGAGCCGAGATCGAGCCACTGCACTCCAGCCTGGGTGACACAGCGCGAGACTCCGTCTCAAAAAAAAAAAAAAAAAAAAAAAGAAGAAACGAAATACAAATGAAAGAAAAAGAGTATACAAAAATGAAAATTTAACAAAATTATTGTTGTTCTGAGAGAGATTTATTAAAGATATTATAGGTCGGGTGCAGTGGCTCACACCTGTAATCCCAGCACTTTGAGAGGCCAAGGTGGGTGGATTGCTTGAGGTTAGGAGTTTGAGACTAGCCTGGCCAACATGGTGAAGCCCTGTCTTTACTGAATCTACAAAAAAATTACCCAGGCATGGTGGTGGGTGCCTGTAAACCCAGCTACAGGGGAGGCTAAGGCAGGAGAATCACTTGAACCTGGGAGGCGGAGGTTGCAGTGAACAAGATTGCGCCACCGCACTCCAACCTGGGTGACCGAGGGAGATTCCTTCTCAAAAAAAAAAAAAAAAAAAAGATATTACAAAATGATCAAATAAGGTAAGGGTGATATTCCATGGCACACGTTTACTTATGTAACAAATCTGCACATCCGCACATGTACCCAAGAACTTAAAGCCTTCAGGAAATAAATTTTAGACTAAAAAAATAAAAAAAAAAGTAAAATGCTTAAGAAGTTGAAAAAAAAGATGAGTGTTATTTTAAAAGAAATAACTAGGGAACAAAATAAACTCATAGATATTAAAATGTGATAGCAAAACAAAGGTTAAAAGACAAAGTTCATGAAATCCCTCAGGAAGCAGAACAACAAGACAAAGACATGGTAAACAGGGGAACAAAAAGAGAAAAAAGAAAAAAAAAAAAAGAAAATTAGAAAGCCAGTTCAGAAAGCCTGATATCTGAATAAAAGGCATTGTGAAAGAGAATACAGAGAAAAGTAGGGAAAGAAACCATCTACTAAGTAATTCAAGGCAATTTCCCAGATAGTCCAGCACCACAAATTGAAATAGACCCACACCAAGGCACATCATTGGAAAATTACAGAACACTGAGGACAAAAAGAAGATCTTAATAAGCTTACAGACAGAAAATAATAACTCACAACAAAGGATCAGGAATTGAATCACTTTAAGTGTTTCAAAAGCAACCCTGGAAATTCCAAGACAATGGAACATATTAATATCCTCATTATTCTGAAAGAAAATTATTTCCAAGCTAAAATTCTATTCCCAGACAAATTATTATGTATTATGGTAGAGATACAATACCTTAAGACATGTAAGATCTCAAAATATTTACTTTATATATCCTTTCTTCAGGTTTTTGCTGAAGTATGTATAAGAGAGGTTTTCCCTGATCATCTTTGATAAAAGAACAAATCTTTACCCTCCCCTAGCCTCCCTATCCATCCTACCTTCCTTATTTGTCTCTGAAACACTGACATAACACATTTTCTTTTAATCCCACAACTTAAAACACTCTTATTAAAGTATAAACTCAAAGAAGGCAGAGACTTTGTTAACTGATGATTTCTTAGCACCTAGAACCGTGTCTGACACATAACAGGCCCTCAATAAATAATGTATTGCTGTGATAGAAATAAAAAATAATTTTGCAAAAGTGGGTAATGGAGCAGTAGCAATAATTAGACAATTCACATATGAGAATAAAACAAAGGCATTTTCAGAAATACAAGGAAATAAATACAACAGAAACATAAGGTCTTCAGCTATCTCACTTGGAGACCTCTTTCTGAAAGCAGAAAGACATTCACCAAAGCGGGAAGAAAAGATCCTCCCAATGTAGACTATGGTTTTTCCCATTTTATTTTAAGTAGGAAATCTACCCCTTTTATCACCGTAATTAGCAGATAAAATCTACCTCTGGTTATCCCCTTTCACAAACAAAGAATTAGCTTTTTCTGAATTAATTTAATCTTACTGAAATTCCTTAACACAATGATTCACTTAATAGAAATTCATCCTGAAAGAAACAGAAAACTAGGGAACAAATGAAACACAGACTGCCAAAATCCTCACATTAATAGAATTCAGTTGGGTATGGTTATGGCCAAGATCAGAATAGCTGATGCTTCTCTCTCTCCCTTCACTGTAGCCTAGCTACAACTGCGGCTGCCAGACATGGGAGCAGCTCACTGCTCACAGTACAGAATGTCAGCTTTGAACCATAACTAACGGCAGGCTGCCAATAATCAGCAGGAGATAGCTGAAAGCTAAAATGGAGGTTAACAGGAAAACTGGACTGCATTTCAGAAACTTGTCTATTTTATTAAGGCTTCTTATGCTTCTATTTCCAAACATATGAAGTTTAAAAACAATTTATTTAATCATCTCTGACAGATCCATTCCATTCTTCAAATCTATGTTGAAAAACTTAACTTTATTTCCTTAGATTTACAGACAACTATTTAGGCTTAGAAAGTTGACTATGAACTCCTCCAGAGCAGTGGTCAAGTTTCTCATTTCCCTCCCTTCTTCCTTCCCTTCCCCTCCCTCCCTCCCTCCTTCCTCATTTCCCTCCTTCCTCCCTTCCTTCCTTCCTTCCTTCCTTCCTTCCTTCCTTCCTTCCTCTCTCTTTCTCTCTCCCTTCCCTCCCTTCCCTCCTTCCCTTCCCTCCCCTCCTCTCTCCTCTCCTCTCTTCTCCTCTCCTCTCTTCTCCTCTCCTCTCTTCTCTTTTTTTCCCCAGCACATAAATCTCTTACTAAACTCATACTACCTTTCATTTTTAGAATACACTGAGGTTCAGAAACATTATGTGGCTTACTCAAGGATGTTTATAGTAGAAGTCAATGGCGAAACTAGGACTACCACACACAGCTTACTCCTGACTTTTCTTTTAATGTCTGACCCAATTTAAACAAAGGTGGGAGGGAGAGCAATAACAATTTTCTGAATCATGAATCATGCTGGCTCTTTCATGTGGTTACTAGTCTCTCTACAAGTTAACTAGAAACTTTTATAAATAATGCAATTAGATCTGACCTCTTCAAAGATAACTATTATACACATCTAATAAAAATTCAAAAGGAAAGATCCTAAATTTTACAGCCAAGGATAGTCTAATTTAATCTGTATGCATTCAACATTTGCATGACCCTTCTGAAGTACACACCAATTTAATATCTTTCTATGTTAACATCTACCATCCTCACATATGTGAAGCAAAGTTTGTCTGTAAATCTGCATAGCAGATCATGTTCAGTCAATAAAACCCATACAACATGTGCCTGGGATGTGACTGGAAAGGAAGACAGGGGCAGATCATTATACCAATTCCACACTAACTTTTGATTTTATAATGAGGGCAATGGGAAGACACAGAAATATTTTAAACAGAAAAATGACAAGGATCAGATCTGTATTAGAGAAAGATCAATTGATAGTAATACGGAGGATGGATTAAAAGAGGGACAAGTCTGGAGGCAAAAAGGACTTAGGTGTTGAAGTAATTCAAGTGAGAAATGATGGCAATCTGAATTAAAGCAATGATAGAAGATGTTGAAGAAGTGAGGATAGATTTAAGCAATACTGACCTGGGACCCTGGTTAATAATAAGTGGGGGAAAAAAAGAATTAAAACTTAACTTGGGTTCATACTGGCCAAATAAAGTGAGAAAAACCTTCAAAATTTATTTAAACTTGTAATAGAAAACAAACGAACTACTTTCCTAGTACTACCTTCAGGCTGTTAAGATATTAACCAAAGACCACAAAAACTGTCCCTCAGGTTCTCTAAGTAACCAGTGTCCAAAGGCATTTTGACTAAAACAAAGCCCTTTTCAATTACCACAGCTGGCATCCTAGTATGTTACCACTGAAAGGGAAAGACAGGAAATGAATCAATAAACCCCAGGCATATGCTCAGCCTAGAAAGACACAGCATATCAAGGAGCAGAAATCTGCAAACAAAGGCCCTAGGTAATTTAATTACCAGGCCGGAATCTGCTGACTGCCAGTTTAATTGTTTGAACAGTGCCCAAATTGTCTGAGGAGGTGACCACCCTAAGATCTCTGTGCCATTTATTGCACATGACCACATGGATGAATATAAGACATAGTTCTAAAGAATGTAGGAATAGTGAATAACTTTCATTAATCACACCTGTGATTCCAGAGGAAAAATGTAAGTTAAAGCCTTATTGTATTCATAAATAACCCGAGGACTCTTAAGCAAATTCATTTGCCATTCCATATTCCATGCTGACAGACCAAGAAAATATTATCCTTCAGCGATGAGCACCAACTGCCATATAAGTCCTGGAGAACAAAAGTTACCCAGGTTAAATGCATATGCTCTTATTTACCATTATATTCTGAAAAGGTTATGTGAAGACAGGTGTGGGAGTTAGAAGAAAAAGTAATCGTATGGTGGTAACTACCGGTAAGTACTCAAAAACTGCTCAGTATACTAGAGGAAGCCAATTTTCTCCCTTGATTCAGTTAGTATTTCCTCATTCATGTTTATCTCGTGAAGAGTAAACCAACAGAAAACTCCTTTCAAAAACTGAACAAAGAAGTACCTCAGACTACTTAACTTGGCAGTGTTCTCCTGTTGGCTTCACTCGGTAAATAAGGCCTACAAGGCCAAAGCAGACTATTACACCATTCATTCAACAGGTGTTTGTAAAACGCTTTGTATTGTGCTAAAGTCCTCAACAGAAGCTTACAATCTATTAAGAGATAAAAGATACACATGCAGACTTTAAATAACAGTGAAAGGCAGTGTGTAGATAAATTCTAAAATGAGTTGTGCAGGAAAGAGAACTACAGTGTTTTCCTAATAAGAAATCAATGTGGATAGAATTGAGAAAAACTTGGTTGAAGAGCTGGAACTTCAGTTAGAACTTTTAAACAGGCAGTATTTCAATAGGCAGAGAGCAAAGGGCTTTAGGGCTCCAGATCAACATGAGCACAGATTTCGAATCAGAGATTTACATGTTCTATTTTGAGAATATGCAGATTAGCTTAGCTATGGGTTTTGTGGGAGTTAATTAGATTTGGTCATTAGATCTGGTAAGCAGTTCATTGGCCAGTTTCCAAAAGTACAAAGACAGCAGCCCAAATGCTTCCTACTTCCATTATAGATAAGGGGGGAATACAGGACCAAAGCCACATATTAAATCAAGAGGAACACTTACATTCACTGTAGTTGACAAAACCGTTAAATGCTTTCCCTGTTTCTATTCTTTACTGTTAATATATTAAATTAATTATATCCATCAAGATTCAATTCAATTCAATGACATGCTTAAGGAGATGAGGGGCGGGGCAGAAGAAACAGAAATGTGCAAAATCAGCAGACGGAAGCTTGTTAAGTTCAAAGAACTCTAAGGCAGCATATAATCAATTAGTACATGAAGTCAGAATATGGCTTCCATTCTTGGTTATGCCACCTACTTGCTTACTTGCTCTGTGACCCTGGGCAAATTGTGTAAGCTCTCTTTCCCTCAGTTTCTTCAACTGTAAAATCCATCTTATAAGGTTTCTGAGAGGATGAAATGACATAGTTTTATGTACAGGACTTAACACAACACCTGATACATGGTAAGAGTTCAAGAAATGATAATCTTTATTGTTATTAATTTTAAGGGTAGGGTGTATAGAGTGCAATGATCCTTGATGACCTTGTTAAGGATCCTGGACTTTACCTCAAAAGCAAGGGAAGTCCCTGAAAATTTTTAACAGGATCAGATTTTTATTTTAACAAGATGACATATTTAGTACCTCTTATTAGAAATGCCAAAGGAAATTTTTATTCTAGAATTTACTATTAAGAAAAGTTTGTTATCTTCAAGGAAGAGGTACCTTTCTTTCTCTTAGATAAAATTCTGTAAACGCCTGCATCTTCTATTCACTTTGACAGCTACAAAGCTTAAAGCCAAATGTGAAGTTCTTAGGCCCTTATGTCCTGCATATTTGTGTTCCTTTTTCCTCCTGACAATTGTTTTCTACTTTTATATAGATTTTCTGATTCAACTCTTTCTTCTTATTTATATTCTAGAATTTTGGGGGTATTATTCTCCTTTGAAACTACTTCAACTCTTTGTGGAATGAGGTACAATATAATTAACCAAACAAAAATAAAGCATAACCATCAGAGCCTCATAATGCATGAATCACACACTGTAGATGCATTCCCAGCATGCCACCATAATTGCTCTTTTGGCGTAAGCCTAGTCAGATGGAGCAAGAAAACCAGATGGCACAGGAAACCTCTCTATGCAAGAAGTAGAAGAGGAAAGTGCAAAGACCTAAGGCCTTCCCAGAATTAGCAGGGCACGATTAAGGCAATTTTGCTAAGAGTAGAAGAGAAATTCAAAGTGGTAAGCTGCTGGGAGTTATGCACAGACTCAAGGCTAGAGTTTTCATTTTTTTTTAAAATATATAAATGTTGTTCCCTTAAAGTACTTCAACATCTTCAGTCTCTCCACTGTTCTATTATTCCAGCTCATAAGGTCCTTTTGTTGCTTCACTTACCTTTCTCCTAAACTTGGATCTCACAATCAGCCTTTTCAACAATGACCTCTCTGATCACAGCAACTCTTACATGCATTTCATCTTCCCCCATTCTAATCCTCAACCTGGGCCATTCATTCATAATGTCTACCTTTTCTCCTCTTGGATCGAAAAGCACTGCTGACTATGAGTCTACCATAAACTCCCTCACTGCTAATTACTGATCCTTTTACTCATCTCTTGACAATCATATGAGCACTGCCAGCTGTTCTAAACCTTTCTCTCACTACAGTGTCTAATGTACTGCTGTTTCTCTGATGTCTCATCAGCTACACTACAGAATGAAATACCTCTATCCTGCATCAACAAAGTCATCTTCCTTCTATTCTACCACAAAGAGCCTTCGTAAGCCAAATCCTTGGCACGATCTCTAATTATCATTGTAACTGCACCAATGCACACCTTTTCAGAGAAGGAGGAATTCCTTTCTTCTAAACTAACCATTCCCTCTGTGCCCTTAATCCCATTGTCTCTTGTCTACTCTGGGACCTTATTTTACCCTCTTTTTTTCCTGCTTACATTCTTTTCTAGCTGCTTCAAACACCAAGACCACAACCAAAACCATTACATCATACTGAATCCTATGTAGACCCTATTACCCCTCAATTCTTTCCACCTTGAAAACTTCAAAAGGTAGTTTTATAATATCTTTCTCCCTTTATCACCCATGTATCCTTAACCTCTTGAAATGTGGTTGTAGCTTCCAGTTTACTGAAAAGTACTTTCTTTGAAGTGACTGGTGATCTCTTAATGACCAAATACTCCCACTTCACTCCAAGCTCCTTTGGCTAATCAGGAAAGAAACTGTCCATATTTCCCAAGCCACTCTTCTACTCCATCAATTCCTTTCTTCCACCTGCTTCTAATAAAAGGCATAACCAACTCACTTCTTAGCCTTCTTAATTCTGAAATCTCATTATTACAGCTTCATTCATCACTTCTATTCAGGTAATCCTCAAATCTATACTTCTATTACTAAACTCTCCTTTTTTTTGAGAGAGACAAGGATTTATTGAAGTATGATTTATATACAATAAGATGCAAATTCTTAGATGGTTAACTATATGAGGTAGTTGTATATTCTGTATAACCACCATTCAAAACAAAAACAAAACATTTCCATTTCCATCACCCAAGATAGTTCTCTCTTGTCCCTTTCCAGTCAATTCTCCCCTCTCCCTAGAGGCAACTCTCCAGGTAATAAACTCTCTTTATTACCATCCATTAGTGTTGCCTGTTATAGAACTTCACGTAAATAGAACCATATATAGTCTGTACTGTTTTGTGTCCAGCTTCTTTTACTTAGCACAATGTCTGTAAGATATAGGCATGTTGTTACATGCATAAATAGTTCATTTCCTTTTTGAATCATCTTCCATTGTATTACTATACTATGATTTGTTCTGGATACATTTTCCCATTGATGGACATTTGGGTTGATCCTACTTTGGGTGACTGTGATAAAAGGCTGCTATAAAAATTTGCATTCTTATCAAAATCGTTTCATGGACACTTGTTTTCATTTTTCTTGGGTAAATACCTAGGAATTGAATTGTTGTGTGATGGGGTATATGCATGTTTAACTTCATAAGAAACTGCCAAACAGTTCTCCCAAGTGGTTGTACCATTTTACATTCCTACCAGCAATGTATGAGAGTTCTAGTTGCTTCACAGTCTAACATTTATTATTGTCAGTTTTCTTCTATTTTACTCAGTCTAATTGATGTGAAATGATATCTCCCTGTGGTTTTTAATTTGCATTTCTCTGATGACTAAAAATGTTGAGTAATTTTTCATGTGCTTATTGGTCATTTGTATATCTTTTGTCTGGTTCCAGTCTTTTGTCCATTATTATATTGGGTTGTTTTTTTATTGTTGAATTTAAATCTCTGTTGAATTTCATTTGCTTCCATATTTTCAATTGTCAATTGTCCGTAGCAAACTAATTCTCCTGATATTATCTCCAAACCATATTTAAAATCTAATTTGTCATTTTTTACTCCGAAAACAGACTTAGGCATTACTGTCAACCACACCACAATATTCTTCAATCATGTTGACTTTAAATTCTAACTCTTGGTGTTCACTTCTTGACACTCAACAGGAATTCTTGACAGGTACTAAAGTATAATTACTAACAGTAGAGGCTCTGGGATTGCCTGGTTCAAATCCAGACTCTGTTACTTATTTGCTGTGTGACTTTGGAGAAATTACTGAATCTTTCAGTACCTACCTTATAAGTTTTTTGTAAGGTTTTAAAAAATAAATCAAGTACTTTAGGCAGTACCCAACAAAAAGAGAGTGCTCAATAAATAACAGTAGTTATTTTTAGAATTAGAAACGCCTCTTGTTTAAAACCTTTTCTCATGATTCTGACAACTAACATCTGAACTCAAACATTCGGCCTCTCACATCTAAACAATTGAAGTAGTCTCCTAAATGGCTTCTTTTCTGCTCCTCTAATTCAGCTGACACACCATGGCTGGAATTATCTTCCTAAAAAACTCCCTTATAGACATCATCACTTCCTGGCTCACAGATGTCCATTCTAATAAAGATCCTAACTCTTTCTCCTACTCCTAATACTTAATTAAGGTTTCCCACAATTGGTCCTTACATGACTCTTTGAAAAAAGCCTCTTACATATAGGGATAGGGGAAGAATCCAAAAGAGATTCAAAAGACTGTGTCTAAAATAGAAAAAAAATTCGGAAACACCAATACAAGCATATTATTTAGGGAAATGAAGGTAAGTTTAAATTAATCAGCTAAAATAAATTAAAGTAGGTCAGGTGCAGTGGCTCACACCTGTAATCCCAGTGCTTTGGGAGGCTGAGGCATGAGGATTGCTTGAGCCCAGAGTTGGAGACCAGCTTGGGCAACATGGCAAGACCCCATCTCTACAAAAAAATTTTAAAATTAGCCTGGCATGGTGGCACACACTTGTAGTCCCAGCTACTTAGGGGGCTGAGGCAGGAGGATTGCTTGAGCCCAGGAGGTCAAGGCTGCAGTGAGCTGTGATTGTGCTACTGCACTCCAGAATGGGTGACAGAGTGAGATCCTGTCTCAAAAAAAGAAAGAAAGAAAGATATGAAAGTGGTTGCCTCTAAAGAGGAGAAAATGGGGGAGGAGGGGCAGGAGAATGGGGACTGTATCTTCTGTAACAAACTTTGCACAATTATTTGATTCCTTAAACTAATACTAGTAAATGTTTAACTTTTGCAAAAATAAAAACTTGGAAGATAGATAAGTCAAAGAGACACAAACAGAAAGAAAGGAAGGTTGGTTTATAATGAAGCAGATACTATACTCTGCAATGTGGTTGTCCATACCTAAGGATAATATTAAATAAATAGACCTACGCAAGGAATAGTTGGGCACATCCATTCACTTAGTGCAGCCACCCTATTTGCAAACTGAGGAGTTTGGATTTTATCCACTGAGCAATAGGAAGGTGAGTGAAGGTTACTGAACACAGTTGTAATATAATAAAAATAATACTTTAGGAAGATTAAACAGGAATTACATAAAATATACTTGACTAGAGAAGAAAGAGGGAATGGTAAAACATGAAGGATTCGCTAATTAAGACATGAAGTGATGAAAGCCTAGAGCAGGGTGATGACTGGGGAAACAGAAGGATTTAATTTCAAGTCATTTTGCAAGAACAGAGTATGATCTGCTGGCCAACTAAATACAAAACTAAGAATGAAAAAAACATTGGGAACATAACACCCTTCCAGCATAGAGTAAGCAATAAAGGAATACTTGTAAAGTTAAATAAAGACTGACTCTGAAGTTACAAACCTGAAAGACAAATCTTAATACATAGTTCAAAGTACAAAGTTAACTACTGTTTATCTATGTTTTTTTTTTTTTTTTTTTTTTCCATCTAAGTCTCCAACTGGTTTAAAACATTTTGGGCTCAATTCACTTAAAATCTTATGCAGCAGTCCCCCCTTGTCAGCAGGACTGTGTTCTAAGACCTCCAGTGGATGCCTGAAACTGCAGATGGAATCAAACCTTATATGTACTATGTTTTCTCCTACATAAACATACCTATGATAAAGTTAATTTATAAATTAGGCACAGTAAGAGGTTGACAACAACAACACTAAAATAGAACAATTATAACAATATACTGTAATAAAATGTATATGAATGTGGTCTCTCACAAAATATCTTAATATTTTCAGGTCACAGTTGACCTCAGGTAAATGAAACCACTGAAAGTCCCCTCTGATGGGGGGGACTAACGTACATGTTTTTCACTACTTGATTAATGTTATTTGGACTGAATTTTCTCATTTCTATTTTAATATCTTTATGGGCTCCATGTCAGAAACGGGCTGGCTACCACACCGTTCTGTGCTTGTATCTACCTGAATCTACAGTTTACTATGTCTTTTCTTCCCTATATATTCCACATATAGGAAACAATGTTTTGCCCATTTACATCTTAGTTTTCTCCTAGGCTCCCTGTGCCTCCCGCCTTCTTAGCTGGATTCCTTATCCTTACCCTTCTTGGGCACCAATCTCTTTTTCTTCTACCTTCAACTCTTGGCATAATGCCCAACTCTTCCAATTGACCACATGGAAAATTAAAACAGGGTTGTTGCTGTTTAACATTAAAACAGCTCTGAAGCATGGAGCAGTATAAGGAATCTTCCTTATAAAGAGAAATTAAGAGCAAGGGATGTTTAAGGGCCCATGGTAATAAAGTAATAAAGCACAGTACACTGAGCATTAATCCTTCTACTGAAAACTGTTTGCAGGCCATTACCTTGTTTTCAAAATTACTTTTTTTTTTTGTAATTAACGGTCATTACTAGAAAACTCAGAAAATAAACATAAGCAACATGATTACGTTTGTGATTTAGAAAGACAATTCTGAAGAAAATGTAGAATAGAACAGTTAGGGATAATGACATAATATAGAGAGAAGGAAGAGTGAGGACCTTAACCTGTGGCATTAACAGTGGTTATAGAGAGATGGGGACTTCTTAGAGAAATATTTAGGAAGTAGAATAGGCAGGATTCAAAACCTCATCCAGGCAGGAAGGAAAAGGAATCAATACTGACATCACGGTTTCCAGTTTAAGCCAAGTAAGGGAAAAGAGAGAAATAGTTTTGTAAAAAAAAAAAAAAAAGATCATGAGTTCTGCTGGGCTTCAAGTTATATGACAAAGTCAAGGCAAATAAAAACAAATTGAACTAAATGATTTCCACATCTTCTTTAAATTCAGATTCTTCCCTTCCAAACTAGTGAAGACTATCCAAAGATTTCATGATCTTTGAAAATTAATTATATTACTCATTATCTTCAATGGTCAAGAAATTAACTGTACCCAAGAGTGGAAAATAAGATAACTAGCATTCACGGTCCAACTTTTCTACTGACATCAGATTCTTCCTTCCAGAACTCAAATTGACCATCTACCCTAGAGGTTTTACTTTAAATATAAACCTTATACATTTAAAAATCCCCAAATTATGTCTCAGTGTATATAAAACAATGGAATCCAAACTTGTTTCAAAGATCTTAGCAAGAAAGAACAATTTAGACTATCCTATTTTCATAGAAATGACGCCTAACATGTAACAGCTATTTCTACTTTACTTGTAAAACTACAGTCCAAAGCTTTAAAAATGTTCCAATGGGCAAAGACTTAAAAATCCTTCTCTCGACTCATTGCCTCTACCTACTACCTCATTTTTTTTTTCCCTTTTTGCAGCAGAACTCCTTGAAAGAGTTGTCTATTTTGCTCTCTCCATTTTTCTTCTCTCACTTGCTCTGTAAGCTCCTTCAATCTATCTTTTGGCCTAGTCACTCCACCAAAACTGCTCTTACCAAATTGCAGAATACTATGGTTAACTGTCATTCCTCATCATTCTCGATCTATCGGCATCATTTGTCACAGATATTCACTTGATCCTTGTGAGAATGCTTTGTTCACTTGGTTTCTAGGACATCACATTCTCTTGGTTTTCTTCCTCCTCTGTCTCTTCTCCAATTTCTCCTCTTTTCCAAATCCTTTATTGTTTAAATGCTCAGGGATCAGACCTTGGCCTCTTCCACAATTATACCTACTACTTAGGTAGTCTCCATCTGTCGAGAAGTTCTACTGATTGTACTTCAAAATATATTCTGAGTTTGACCACTTAGGACTACCTGTACTGCTGTTCCCCTGGTCTGGGCTGCCATCATCCCTCACTGGAACTGCTCCAACAGCTTCCTACCTGGTCTCCCTGTCTCCACCCTTTTCCATTCTCAACACAGCAGCCAGAGCGATGCTCTTAAAATGTTACATTAAATGCAGTCACTTCTCTGCTGAAACCTGGTCGAAAATGGTTCCCTAATTTTATTGAAGGTAAGAGCCAAAATCCTTCTGAAGACCTACACAAAGCCCCAAAATCTGCCCCACTCCTGCCTCCCATTTACCCTTTGACCTCCTCTTTACTGTTCTTCCTCCTTGCTCTTCTCTCTTGCTTGCTCCTCTTGAGTCATACTGGCCTCCCTGTTATCCCTTGGACACACCAAGCACACTGCTGCCTTAGGGATTTGCATTTATTCTTCCCTCTCCCTGGGTAATCCCTGTTCTACCATATTGACAAGACTGTGCTTTCAAGTCTGTGCTCAAATGCCAGTGAGGCCTTCTCTGACCGCTCTATTTAATGTTGCAATCAACTCTCATGCCCCCCAACCCACCAGCCTTGCTTTATTATTTACATAGCACTCATCACTATCTAATCTGCTACATAATTCAGCTATTTTGTTTCTGTCTCCCAAACTGGAACGTAAAAGAGTAGAGATTTTTGTCTATTTTCTTCATTGCAGTTTTCTTACCATATTACAGTGTGTAACAAGTAGTTGGTTTTCAATAAAGATTTCTTGAAAGACTGAATAAATGAATGAATAAATGAATGTAAGAAATAGGAAAGAAAGCCAAGAAAAATAACAAAATGAATAAAGGGGAAAAAGGGAAGAAAAGGAAAGAATCCTGCCCAAAGTAATGTTAGCAATTAATATGGTATAGCCGGCATCGTAAATCAGATTTGCTTGACTTCAAAGCCTGTAACAGTCCATTATAGCATCAGTCAAGATGCTGCTAGCTGAAACAAATATTTTAAGAATTAAAATAAGCTAATTGAGTAGTAGCATAAAAAAGAAAAAAAAAATAAGCAAAAGAAGGAAGCAGACATCATTTCTGAAATACAACGAGTTTAGTCAGAACTATTTATTTATAATCCAACTGCAAACAGTGTATTTTTCAAAACTATAGAAGTGCATATGGTTCTTTCCCTTTAAAATACCTTAGATTAACAACAAATTTGAAAGGACTAAATAATTCTGCTTTTGGCTAAGATGGATTTATCCTCCTGCCTGAAACAACCTTCCCATCCCCAACAACAAAAACACGAAATACATGAGAGAATGGTTTATAAGACACTGGACATCAGGCAAAGGAAAGTGATCCCTGAGCGACAGGTGACAAATGAGGCGAGATCTGTGAATGTTCCAACTAATGCCTTGAGAGAATCTCTATGCCACAGCACAATGAGGGGAAACCCAGGTGTGGTCCAGCAATGTCTTTGAGTTGAGTAGACAATGCCAAGAGTCCCAAAGAAGAGTGAGCTACACACAGAGAGAACTCCAAAGGTCTGCAGAGGGATCTGTCCCTTGAGCACTCAGGAAAGTGCTGATCAGCTCACATGTGAGGGAAAACCACCAGAGGCCAGAGAAAGAACCATCTGAGAGGCTGAGAGAGAACACTGCCTGGTGCTTACACAAAGCCAGGAATGGTGCCTGTTCCTACTGGTCAGGCCATAAAACCTCAGAATTCATGGGGCATTGAGTAGAATACTTAGAAGTGGGAAGTAACTAGACCCAGACTGAGCACTGTTTCAATCGTGAAGGCAAGATCCAAACGGATCAAACTGTTTCTAAGTAACTTAATTGCATCCCAGAACAAAGTGCAAGAAAACCTAAATTAACACAAGAATATGTGGTGCTCAAGGTAAAATTGGCAATGTCTAGCATCCAATGAAAGACTATCAGATATGTAATGGAATAGGAAAATGTAACCAAAACTGAGGAGAAACATCAACCAATCAAAACCAACCCAGAACTGACAGAGATGCTGGAAATCAGCATACATGGACATTAAAAATTACCATAACTGGATTTTAGATGTTCAGAAAGCTAAGGAAAGACATGGAAGGGGAAAAAAAAAGTCCTAGTCAAGTTTATAGAAAAGAATATTACAATGTCTGAGATGACAAATTCACTGGCTGGGATTAATGGCAGAAGAAAAGATTCATGAATTTAAAGACAGAAATAGCAACTACTCAACATGAAATAGAGAAAAATGATTTTTTTAACAATGAAAAAGAACATCAGTGAGCTGTGGGGCAATTTCAAACAGTTTAATATACACTTGACTGGAATATCTGAAGGAGAAGAGAGGGGTGGAAGAGAAAAATTAGTTAGAAAATGATGACTGAAAAATAGCCAAATTTGATGAAAACAGTATAGTCACAGATCCAAAAAGCTCAATGAAACCAAACATAAGAATCATAAAGAAAACCACACAAAGGCACATCATAATCAAATTGTTGAAACCAGTGATAAACAGAAAGCCTTAAAAGCAGCCAGAGAAAAAAGGCACATTATATACACAGGAATACAGAAAAAGATGACAGTAGCTTTTTGTCAGAAACAGTGCAAATGGGAAGACAGTAAAGCAACATCTTTAAAGTACTGAAAGAAAAAAGTCCGTTTAGAATTCTATACTTAGTATAAATATCTTTCAAAAACAAAGACAAAAATAAAGACTACTTTAGACATATAAAAGCTGAAATATTTCATCCCCAGCAGATCTGTGCTATAAGAAACACTAAAGAAAATCCTTCAGACAAAAGAAAAATGACATTAGATAAAAATATATACATACATAGGAATGCAGAAATGGTAGCTACACTGAAAAATAGATGTGACTTTCAAAAAATATGGAAATCTCTTTAAAAGATAATTGTTTAAAGAAAAAGGTAGCTACACTGATAAAGAGATAATTTTCAAAAAATGTGGAAATCTCTTTAAAAGATAATTGCTTAAAGAAAAATAGCACTGTATTGTGTTTTATAAAATAGGTATTAGTAAAATATGACAACAAGAACATAAAGGCCAGGTGGGGCAAAAAATAAGTACACTGATATAAGGTTCTTTTTTTGAGACGGAGTCTCGCTCTGTCCCGCAGGCTGGAGTACAGTGGCACAATTTTGACTCACTGCAAGTTCCACCTCCCAGGTTAACACCATTCTCCTGCCTCAGCCTCCCGAGTAGCTGGGACTACAGGTGCCCGCTTTTTAATTGAGATGAATTCTCACTCTGTCACCCAGGCTGAAGTGCAGTGGCGTGATCTTGGCTCACTGCAGCCTCCGCCTCCAAGTTCAAGTGATTCTCCTGCCTCAGCCTCCCTAGTAGCTGGGATTACAGGGATGCACCAGCACGCCTGGCTAATTTTTGTATTTTTAGTAGAGATGGGTTCCACCATGTTGGCCAGGCTGGTCTTGAACTCCCGACTTCAGGTGATCCGCCCACCTTGGCCTCCTAAAAGTGCTGGGATTACAGGCGTGAACCACCACACCCAGCCAAGATTCTTATATTATATGTGAAGTGGTAAGTATTATCTGAAGGTAGACTGTGTAGACTTGTATATGAATGTTTATAGTAACTTATGTGTAACAGCCAAAAACTGAAACCAACCCAAATGTCTATCAATAGATAGATGAATGAATAAGCACTGGGGTATATTCATACAATATAATACTACTTGCAATAAAAAGAAATTACATGTTGATATACACAATTAAATGGAATGAATCCCAAAATAATTATACTAAAGGAAAGAAGTTAGACAGAAAAAAGAATATATCCTGTATGGTTACATTTGAGTTTATCCTGTATAATTCCATTTATATAAAACTCCAAAAGATACAAACTGATCCATAATGACAAAAAACATGTCAGTGGTTTTTTGGGTGTCAGATGGGGCAAAAGAGTTACAAAGGGGGCACAAAGAAACTTCTGGAAGTGATGGATATTTTGACTGTGGTGACTGCTTCACAAATGTGTATCAAAACTTATGAAACTGTATGCATTAAATACATGTAATTTATCACATATGAATTATTCTCCAATAAAGTTGTTTAAAAAACAATTATGGACTAAAATTTAAGTTAAGAACAAAAAAAGATTTAGATAGCTACAGTGCTCTGGTTCCACACAGTAAAAATAAATAGATATTTTAGGTGAAAGCTAGAATAGAATATTTAAATTTTTTTAAAGTTAGAATGAATCATAAACACCAGTCAAATACTTTCTTATTAGAGATAAAGGAATCAAGTCCCAGAGAGGTTTAGTGACTTGCCTGAGGTCTTAAACCTATAGTGAATACGTCATTAAACTGTAAGATCCACAATAACAGAGATTGTGCTATTTAGGTCACTACAGTATCCCCAAAACCTAGCACAATGCCTGGGACATAGTAGAAGCTTAATAAATATTTGCTGACTAATCTTTCCATACAAAAGAAAGGTAAAAAAGAAGATAAAAAGAAAGAAAATATCCTTTGCAGTATGACTAAAAGTTCCTCCCTATCTCTAACAGAGATGACAGACGTAGTACCTTTAATATAATAAATACAAGGAAATAAGTTATATTTCATATTTTAGGTTACTGAATATTTTCTAACACTTAAATTTTTTTCACTTATATTACCAACACTTAAATAAGCAGAAACTTAATAGAAAATACCCCATTCATGCAGATTAGTGAATTTTTCAAATTAACAGAAAATTTAAAGGAAAAAGCTTACCAAAAATTTCTCCATTTTTGGCATATTCTGTCACAAGGTACAACATACTTTTGGTCTCCATTACCTATTGATAAATAATTCATATTAGTCTGACAGAAATATACTAGAATTTTCCACAATATTCTATGGAGTTACTTAAATTGAAACTACTAGTAAAAGAATCACAGTTAAGAACAATTCAGAAGATGGCTGAGTTTATAAGCCTGACAATGTCCTTCTGATTAATTTGTTTGTGAAAAATTGAGATTCTTGCTCTTCTAAGTGTGGTCCTTGGACCAGCAGTAGTAGCACTATTCAACCACCTGTAAGAAATGCAGAATTCCAAGCCCCGTCCCAGACATACTGAACTGGAATTTACATTTTAACAAAACTGCCAAGTGATTTTTATCTACATTAAAGTTTGAGAAGTACTAATATAGATAATATAAGTTTTGAAGATCAACTTTTCAACATCTCCTCATTGACATTTCTAGTCCTATGTTATCATGGTAGATTCTGATTAAAAGAATAAAAAAATAGAGTAGTTTAATTTACCTGGTCTGTAGCCTAGCTAATCTGGTACAATGTGATATTCCTTGTACTATACTTTAATATTGTTACAAAGTACTCTAATTGTTCAAAAGTTTCATATTCATAGCTCTACTGTGAAATACTTTTATTTAAATTCATTTTTCTAGATTTAGAACGAAGTATGTCATCATCATCATAAATCTGATTTTTCAAACTACATTAAGTAGATGTCTATTTAAAAAGAAAATGAGGCTGGGCATGGTGGCTCACGCCTCTAATCCCAGCACTTTAGGAGGTCAAGGTGGGCAGATCACTTGAGGTCAGGAGTTTGACATCAGTCTGGCCAACATGGCAAAACCCCATCTCTACTAAAAAATATAAAAATTAGCCAGATGTGGTGGTGTGCACCTGTGATCCCAGCTACTTAGGACGCTGAAGTGGGAGAGCTGCTTGAACCTGGGTGACGGAGGAAAACTATGTCTGAAAAA
Organism: Papio anubis; assembly: GCF_008728515.1. Taxonomy (NCBI): domain Eukaryota; kingdom Metazoa; phylum Chordata; class Mammalia; order Primates; family Cercopithecidae; genus Papio; species Papio anubis. The sequence goes on from NC_044987.1 coordinate 22,836,967, forward strand.
ATATCTGTATAAAAATAAATAAAAATAGAATAAAAAGAAAATGAGTGTTTAGATTCAAGATGAACAATTTTTAGAGTGTTTCTCTGTAATACTCTAACTGCTATCTACTGAAAGGAAGAAAATTAATTTTGTTTTAAGATGTAGGTTTAAGACTATTCTCCACAAGGCCAGAAAACTAAGAGCTACCTACAATTTGGGCCTAAATAAATCCGTAAATCAACTGTAACCAATTATTCGCCTCAAATAGATAGAATCATTATACGAATTATGTTAATTTTATCCTCAGTTTAGTTTATGGTTAATCAGAGACTTTGAAGAATATAATTAGTTTCTTAGAAATATCTTCTTTAGGAATTTAAAAAAAAATGGCTAGGCATGGGTGGCTCATTCTTGTAATCCCAGCACTTTGGGAGGTCAATGTGGGAGGCTCACTTGAGCCCAGGAATTTGAAACACAGTGAGATCCTGTCTCTGCAAAAAATATTTAAAAATTAGCCAGGTATAGTGGCATGTGCCTGTAGTCCCAGCTACTTAGGAAGGGGCTGAGGCAGGAAGATCACTTGAGTCCACAAGTTCGAAGCTGCAGCGAGCTATGATTGTGCCACTGCATCTGACGCTGGGTGACAGAGCAAGACGTTTTCTTTTTTTAAAAAAAAATTAATAATTTTTTTAAGTTTAAAGAGAGAAATAATCTGAATTATTTATTTATTTATTTATTTATTTATTTATAGAGATGGGATCTCTGTGTTATCTGGGCTGAAGGACAGTGGCTATTCACAGGTGCAGTTGTGGTGTACTCCAGCTTGGAACTCCTCGGCTCAAGAGATTCTCCTGCTTCAGCCTCCCCAGTAGCTGGGGCTACATGTCACTGCACTGGGCTAATCTCATATAAATTTGCCCTAAGAGACCTCTGTAGTTTTAGAATTTTTAGGAAATGCTTTGAGTGGCACATCATAGTCTCTCATTCTCAGGAGGCATATCATAAGCCAATGGTCTTCACATTTTTTAAATTGAAAATCTCTATCAATAAAAGTTGCTTACAGCAGGGGGTTCCTAACCCCCGGGCCACAGACTGGTACAGTCCATGGCCTGTTAGGAAATGGGCCACACAGTGAAGCTTCATCTGTATTTACAGCGGCTCCCCATTGCTAGCATTACCACCTGAGCTCCGCCTCCCGTCAGATCAGCAGTGGCATTAGATTCTCATAGCAGTGGGAACTCTATTGTGAACTGCGCATGTAAGGGATCGAGGATTCACACTCCTTATGAGAATCTAATGCTGAGGTAGAAAAACTGTCTTCCACGAAACTGGTCCCTGGTGCCAAAAAAGTTGGGGACCACTGGTTTAGAGCCAAACACACTGTCATGCACTTGTAGTCCTAGCTGAAGCGGGAGGATCCTTTGAGCCCAGCAGTTCAAGGCCAGTCTGGGCAACAACTGTGAGACCCTCTCTCCAAAAAAAAATAGAATACAATAAACATGATTCCTATGGGAATCCATTAAAAATAAAGTTGCCAAATATATATGTGTATATATATTATATATATACTCTCACATGACACATATTGTGACATGTATATATATACACACACACACATTACGTACATGTGCCACTGTATAAATATTACGTACATTATAAAATATACACAACAAAACAAATACAAAAAATAAACATAACTAGAGGTTCTGGCATTTTCTTCTTACACTCCCAAGGACATTTGTGCTAATCTACTTGAATGCACATACTGGTGTGCCAGTAAGCCAGCTTTCTGACAAAAAATAAAAAGGCCCTGATTTGTAAGCCAATTTCTGTGATGTAAATCTTCCCACCAATGCAGATTTTGAGCTACTAACATCATGTTAATTGGCTTGCAAAGCTTCTGAAAGTTTAACAATCAGCTCTCAACAAGCCGGTACAGGCTGAGTCCAGCATACCATGGGCATACACATCACACTCTGGAGATCAAAGTAATGGGCCAGGATACTGGAATATTTCAGTTTAAAAAGAGCTTTTCAACAGAAAAATTCTACATGTTAAGAAATAATTTTTTTTCAATATTCTATACTATATTATCCTTCTTAAACATGAATTACTCTTTAAAAATCTGAGAAAAATGCTCCTTTTAAAAACCATGGCTGGTTGGTGGGTGCACTAAAAGCCCAGACTTCACCACTATGCAATACAGCCAGGTAACAAAACTGCACCTGTACCCCCAAAAGCTATAAAAAACAACAACAAGAAATGGTGACAAAACACCCCATGCATGGGTGGGGTTTATTTTACATAAAATGGGTGCAATTTATTTTACAAAAAGTATTATAACAAAGTCGATTTTTTTTTTTAAAAAGCAAATTTATTTTATCTACTAAAATAAACCAAATAACTAAATATAGTCCTATGTATTACACAGTATGCCACTGAATAATACACTAATTTAGTGGTTGTATTTTCATAAAGCATACAGTATCCTTTTTAAATGAGCAAAACTGCCATATCCTCATTAGGCAGTAGCACCAAAACCCTGCAGTTAAAAAGCAGGGAATCATACAACTGCAAACTACTACTTCTTTTTTTTTTTTCTTAAGAGCCAGTGTCTCACTTTGTCACCCAGGCTAAAGTGTAGTGGTATGATACAGCTCACTACAACCTCAAGCTCAAACCTCAAACTACCAAGTAGCTGGGACTACAGGTGTGCACCACCACACCAGCCTAATATTTGTATATATATACTTTTTGGTAGAGATGGGGTTTTACCATGTTGCCCAGGCTGGTCTCAAGTAATCTTCCCTGCTCAGCCTCCCAAACTACTGGGATTACAAGTGTGAGCCAACACTGCAAACTTTTAAAACAACTTGTAGTCTGAGAGATGACTTAAGATTTCTGATTTTTAAGTTTAAAGACAATATAAAAAAATGGATGTGCTTAGTTACAAAAAGCATATATTTACTTTCTTTCATTGATTAGAAACACAAATATAAGAAGAAAAATCATGATACAAAGTAGAGAACTATTTTGTGGAATGAATGGAGATAGTGTCAGGCTGAGTCATACCTGATAAAGTTTGATTATGTGAGGGTGGTCTAACATTTTCATTATTTGTACTTCTCGGTAGATTTTCTCAAGGTTCACTGCATCCAGCTGAGACTTATCGATTATTTTTATTGCCACCTGCATCCCAGAACACAAATAAATACAATTAGTATACAATAGTTAATATTTTCTAGTTAATAATCCTGTCAATAAATGACATGAGACTTCACCTGTAGGTTCGTGACACTGATGATAGCTAGTTTAAATTCAACGTTCATTCATTCAACAAATATTTCTTAAACTAATACCATGTGTAAGGCAGTAGATGTTGTTTGGCTGTGTCTTTAGTGTGCTATGAAAAATAACTCGAAAACATGTTTCTCTTTCAGTACAATGGTAATGTCTTCTTACTCCTGTACAAACTGAAAAATAAAATCTTTATTTGATTAAATTAGTAGCTATGTCAACTAGTTATCATCCCACTGTAAAGTAACTATAAACAAATGATCAGCAAAGTAGAAGACAGTTCAGAAGACAGTTTCTGTTGCACTGAAATACTATTTTCCTGGAAAAGCAAGTGATCAGTTTCAAAGAATACAGACAAAAAGCTAAATATAAAATATTAAAACTCATTCCATGAAAAAATACCAATTGGATTTTCTTTTAAAATTCGAAGGGCAAAAACTAAAATGTTAGTAACTGCACTAAAATTTAACTTTGTAAAAGGAATTTTATTTCAGAAACTGTGACTTCATTCTGTTATAACTAGAGAGGAGCCCAGACAATTCCAAGGTTAATAATTTGAAGGGATTACATTTGAAGGTGAATGACTAGGTAGGCAGAAATCAACGATTACACATTTTTTTTTTTTTTTTTTTTTTGAGACGGAGTCTCGCTCTGTCACCCAGGCTGGAGTGCAGTGGCACGATCTCAGCTCACTGCAAACTCTGCCTCCCGGGTTCACGCCATTCTCCTGCCTCAGCCTCCCGAGTAGCTGGGACTACAGGCGCCCACCACCACGCCCGGCTAATTTTTGTATTTTCAGTAGAGACGGGGTTTCATCGTGTTAGCCAGGATGGTCTCAATCTCCTGACCTCGTGATCCACCCGCCTCGGCCTCCCAAAGTGCTGGGATTACAGGCGTGAGCCACCACGCCCGGTGATTACACACATTTTTTTCACGCAATTAAAAAGAACTAATTTATTAAAATTAGTAGATATTTGGTTAGAAAATAAAGCATTATGATTTAAATAAATTTTTCAGATAATTGAGAATCACCCAAATTTAAGTTTTGAAAAAACTCTAAAATGTACTTCAAATTATATCAAAGGGTATTCTAAACATAATTTAGCCTTATGTTATTGTTTTGGGGTAACTTTCCTGCTGCTTCTTTTTTTTAATACAGATGGTTGGTTGACCATCTGTATGTTGACCAGGCTGGTCTTGAACTTCTGGCCTCAAGCAATCCTCCCTTCTTGGCCTCCCAAAGTGCTGGGATTACAGGCGTGAGCCATCATGCCTGGCCTCAGGAAAACTTTTATTTATTTATTTATTTTTTGATACAGAGTTTCGTTCTGTGGCCCAGGCTAGAGTGCAGTGGCATGATCTTGGCTAACTGCAACCTCTGCCTCCTGGGTTCAAGTGATTCTCCTGCCTCAACCTCCCGAGTAGCTGGGATTACAGGTGTGTGCCACCATGCCTGGCTAATTTTTGTATTTTTAGTAGAGATGGGGTTTCACCATGTTTGGCCAGGTTGGTCTCAAACTCCTCACTTCAGGTGATCTGCCCACCTTAAAAGTGTTGGGATTTCAGGCATGAGCCACTGTGCCCAGCTGAGGATAACTTTTAGTATCAGCAATTGCACATGCTATGATAGCTCAATGCTTCCAAAATGTATCCAATAAAATAGGATTCAGCTTGCCATTTCACATAATTCCCGTAGTCTCCTGTTCATACAATTACAGTTAACTCTGAACAACATGGGTTTAAACTGTGTGGGTTCACTGATACACAAATTTTCTTCCACCACTAACTTCTCTTCGTCCTCCTCCTCCTCAGCCTACTCAACATGAAGATAATGAGGATGGAGACCTTTATGATGATCCACTTCACTTAATGAGTAATAAATGTATTTTCCTTGTGATTTTCTTAACATTTTCTTTTCCCTAGCTTACTTTATTGTAAGAATAAAGTATATAACACATGCAACATACAAAATATGTGTTAATGGACTGTTTCTGTTATTGGTAAGGCTTCCAGTCAACAGTACGCTATTAGTAGTTAAATTTTGGGGGAATCAGGCTAGGCGCTATGGCTCATGTCTGTAATCCCAGCACTTGGGAGGCCGAGGCAGGCTGATCATTTGAGGTCAGGAGTTTCAGACCAGCCTGGCCAACATGGTAAAACCCTGTCTCTACTAAAAACATAAAAATTAGCCAGGCCTGGTGGCGGGCGCCTGTAATCCCAGCAACCTGGGAGGCTGAGGCAGGAGAATCACTTGAACCCAGGAGGTGGAGATTGCAGTGAGCCAAGATCGTGCCATTGCACTCCAGTCTGGGTGACAGAGTGAGACTCCATCTCGGGAAAAAAAAAAAAATTAGGGGGGAGAGTCAGTTTTTTTCTTCTTTCTTTGTGGCTGCTCTATCCTTTGCTGTTATGTCCTAAAGCTCTACTGTAAATTTTATTTCTCACCTTTCTCTACTTCTAACTTGCGTCCACAGGTTGTTTCCTGATTTAAATTAATTGTAGAACGCTCCAAGCTTCCCAGGGGAAATCCGATTACTAAACATAATGTATCAAATTAAATTTATTGCCTAAGAATGAAAGCTTCTTCTCTAGGGAGTAAAGTACATAGGTTCTGTGATAGCTGTTTTCATTATGTTTGGTGGTGTTTTGATTATTACCATAATGAAAATATTCTAGATAGTAAAACTTTGCTAGGCAAGTAGAATGATTAATATTATATACTTGCTATTAGAAATATTATTGGACCACCTCAAACCTAAATACATTTAAAGAAACTCTCCTCAATGAAGAGTATGATACAATCCATTATATTTTGGGTAACTCTGGGTAACAGTTGCCAGATAAAAAGATAAGTGTATAACTGAATATCCTCAATATTCCTTAGGAAGATCACATCAAGTTTCACAGACGTGCATATTTTGAAGAAAATGTCTTATCCTACAATTTCAGGAGTGAGTCTAGATATCAGCACCCCCTGCCCCCAACAAAAAGCTTTTATAATGAGATGGGTCACAATCATCTAATAGAAAAAGATGGAGAGAAGGGATTATGGTTTTTAAAACCTCAGCATGATTCCTATCATGAGACAATTTTATACTGTAAATATCTTAAGTATCATATTTAATGGGATGAAAGAGTTTAGATACTTAAATATCAATTAAAGCAATGTATTACCCGGAGAAATCTCCTTTTTTATACCCTTTTGGAACCTTGGCCTCAACAATGAAAAAGTGAAAAATATATGACATATATTAAAAAGTTAAAAATGTTATCTAATTAAACTTCAATAAAAAATTATAAATCTCATTTAACTTTTCTTAACAAAATTACTCAAATGATATAATTCTCACTTCAATTTTATCTTGGGTCACAGACTTTATCCATCTATGATCATAAATATATATATATACTTATCCCATTGCTATCCCTTGTTTCTAAGGCTATTAGAGCTATTATAAGAGGATTATGCTTCTCTAAAGAAAAAGCAGAGCATGAGTTAACATGTTCCTTGTAACACGGGAAGTCTAATTGCTTTACCAAATACAACCCAAAACATATGATTCAAACTCAACAGAAGTTTATTTCTTGCTCATGTAGCAGAACTAGACGAATGAAGTTGGCAGGCATTTGAGATTCAGAGAGGCTTTAATATCTTTAATGTGTGGCTTCCAAGGTTAACCTGAAGGTGGTCTCCATTCCAGCTAGACAGAAGGAAAAAAGAACTTTGAGGGATCCTCACAGGTGATTTTATGGGCTGGGCCTGGAAGTGGTGCCTATTATTTCTGTTCATTCTATTAGTTAGAACTCGGCATATGACCACACCTAAATGCAAGGGCAGCATACAAACAGTCCAGCTGTAGGCCCAGAAAGAAGAGGAAACAGTAGAGTTTTCAGAGATCAGCTAGCAGTCTGCCAAACTCATCAAAGTAATTTCTTAACAATGGAGCTCTCTATCAAGTACTTCCCAGAAATATGTATAATACTAACACTGATGATGACTTTCACAACTGCATAGCACTTTTTAAGATACTTGTAGCATATTCTATCTCATTTATTTCCCAATTCTGTGAAGTAAATGAAACAAGAGGTATACTCATGAGTTGATGAAACTGAGGTTCAAATAATGTCACATAATCAACAAAGGTCTTAAAGCTCTAATGAATTAAGGAAGAAAAACCCTAGTCCTTCTAACTCCAACTTTAATCTTTCCACTATTTCAAAGGGTCTAGTAGTAATACATTACACAGCGTCTGTTGTGTGCCAGGAATTATGCCTGGGATATAAAAATGAATGGGGTTTCATTCCTACCCTCAAGGAATTTAATAGGTCTGTAAGAAGAAGATGAACACATTTTATCAACAAGAAATTTGTATTTGGGGATTTCCCCAAAGGTGCACTGAAAGTCCTTAATTTGCAAAAGGGTTGTGTCCCAATAGTTCCTTTTAAGGATTAGAATGAACTTAGATTTGTGGGAACTTCCTCTCTATATCCCTTCTCTTATTTAGTTCTGAACATAGTATAAGGGACAAAATCTGCACGGTAACAAGAAAGTAAGTCAAGAAAGGAACTCTATGAATGGAAAGATCCCCTTTTTTGGTGGTGTTCATCTATTCAACTCTCTAATTATTATATATACATCATCTTAAAAAAACCTTCAATAAATTTATATGACAGAAAAATGAATATTCCTTCTACTAAAGGACTGAAGAAAGGTCTCCTCTATAAACTGAAGAACATTAGGACAAACTAGAATGATTATTATCAAACTAAATCCCACATAAAGTAGCAACACTGAATATTCAACTTCAAAATACTCAGGGAAATATGAATTAAAAACAAAATACCATTTTTACTTATTATGTTTATAAAGATTAAAAAATAAATAACCTGGTCAGCTAAGGTTCAATGAGATGTTTGTTTTAGATATTGTTAGTAGGAATATAAAATAGATTATAATTTTTCTGGGGAGGAATTTAGTAGTCTTTATTATGAACCTTAAAAATCATCCATTCCATGTAGCTTAAGGACTCTTCTTCTGAGAAATTATTTGAGGGAAATAATCTGAAATGATGACGAAGATTTATGTTCACTTTTTTTTTTTTTTGAGACAGGGTCTCACTCTGTTGCCTGGGCTGGAATGCAGTGGTGTGATCTCAGCTCACTGCAACCTCTGCCTTCCAGGCTCAAATGATCCTGCCACCTCAGCCTCCCAAGAAGCTGGGACTACAGGTGTGCACCACCACACTGTGCTAATTTGTGTGTGTGTGCGCGTGTGTGTGTGTATACATATATATAAATATACACATTTGGTCAAGAAAGAGTGGGTTTCACCATGTTGCCCAGACTGGTCTTAAATTCCTAGGCTCAAGTAATCCTCCTGCCTTGGCCTCCCAAAAGTGTGGGATTACTGGTGTGAGCCACCTCACCCAGCCTTATGTGTACATATAATCAATAGAGTATTAGAAAACTGAGATATCAGTGCAGTCTCAGCATAAGGTATGAGTAGAAAAAGATGGCGATAAACTGCTTTGTACTCTTCTGTGCAATTTTTCTTCAGTGAACATGTATTACTTTTCTAATAAGAAAAAACCCAGAACAATGACATAGTTATTTATCACATATACTAATTCTCCATCTGAAAAATATTAGTTTTCATTTTCTCATTTTCAAAATTTAGAAAATGGCTATTTTGTGATTTAAATATTAAGACATATACAGAAATGTTTCTAACTGTGAAATTTTTAAAAACACATATGAAAGTAACAACTGTCAAATACAAATTTTATATAGGAGGACAAGGAATTAAATGTAAGAGCAGAAATGTAAAAAGTGTTAAACTGATGAATAAATGGAATTTTTTCATTTTTCAAACTGTTATCCCTGTTTTTGGTATTTTTCTTTTTTTTTAGACAGAGCCTGGCTCTGTCACTGCTGGAGTGCAGTGGTGCGATCTCAGTTCAGTACAACCTCTGCCTCCCAGGTTCAAGTGATTCTCCTGCCTCAGCCTCCCGAGTAGCTGGGATTACAGGCGTGCATCACCATGCCAGGATAATTTTTGTATTTTTAGTAGAGATGGGGTTTCACCGTGTCGGCCACGCTGGTCTCAAGCGATCCACCTGCCTTGGCCCCCCAAAGTGCTGGGATTACAGGCGTGAGCTACCATGCTTGGCCTATCCTTTTTGATTTTAGAAAAACAACTTCTCATAAAAGAAATATTAATCTCATTTAAAGAAACCACACATACAAACGTTGCTTTTTGATTCTATAAATCCACAGATGAAAGCCAAAAAAAGTAGCTTTTGGAGATTTTATAAAGAAGTTACACAATAAGAGCTATTCTTCTAATAACAAATAAGAAGGGATTAACATGTGTTTCTTGTCTTAGATAATATTTACTCCAGTCCTATTACTAATATACTAATTCTACACTGTCCTTCTGAAGTACCAAGTAGCATTAGCTCTATCATACCATACATTAGACCTCTGAAATTAAAAAATAAATACACCTTTCAGCTTATATAACAAATCATTGGTAGAATTACAACCTACTAGCCTATCATCCGATTGAAAAGCAAGTGTGATTGAGTGGTCTATAATGAAATAAATTCTGAAAGCAGTAAAAGTGAGTAGTAGAGAATTATCTAGCTACCCTCTCAGAATGAATAAAAAGCAGACTTTTTTTCCAATGTAAATTTGGCTTTTAAAATTATTCAAATAATACATTCTCATTAGGATTTAATTTGATGGCTGGGTATGGTGGCTTATGTCTGTAATCCCAGCACTTTGGGAGGCTAAGGTGGGAGGGCTGTTTGAGCCAAGGAGTTCAAGACCAGCTTGGGCAACATGGCAAAACCTTGTCTTTACAAAAAAATTTAAAAATTAGCCAGGCGTGAGGGTGTGCACCCACAGTCCCAGCTACTTGGAAGGCTGAGGTGGGAGGATCACTTGAGCATGGGAGGATCACTTGTGCCTGGGACGTGGAGGCTGCAGTGAGCTGTAATCTTGCCACTGTACTCCAGCCTGGGCGACAGAGTGAGACCCTGTCCCCACGCCCCCAAAAAAATTGATTTGACTTTTGCAATAGTGGGTAAGAAAAACAGATTGGGAGAAAGGTAAATGGTCTGATAGTTATATACCTGCAAAAATTAAACTGAGAATTTTTAAGATGATAAAAGAAGTGATTAAAAATAATCCCCTATCTTAAAAAGTATTTAAACAAATCAACAAAAAAGACAATGCAATTAAATGGGTCAAAGGACAAAAAAAATTTATAAAAGGAATGCAATCATCATATAAAACTGTACAAAGTAATCAAAGAAATGCCAATTGAAGTAACAGAAAATATAAACATTTGTCAATTAAAAAATAAAAATAGAAAAAATTTAAAAGAAGCAAAGAATATTACTTTCTGCTATCAAGCTGGCAGAGATTTAGAAAATAATGTTCCTGTAAAATATGAGTTCTTGCTGGTGAAAATTAACGGGCACTCCTTTTCTGGAGGGTAATTTGGCATCCTACGTCATAAGATAGGTAATGTACATACTCCTTGACCCAAGAATTCCATTGCTATGCAATTACACTGAGGAAATAATCAGATACATGCACAAAGATGTATGTAGAGGGATGCTCTCTGAAAAATTATTTTAGAAAGAGAGACAGCAAGAGAGAAATAGACTAAATGTTCAGTAATAGGAAATTGATTAAATAAAATATGGATAGTCAAAAATACACAAATACTATTTAACCATGCTTTACATAGTTTTCAAAGTTAGGGAAATGTTAACAACACGTTAAGTAAAAAACACAGATTATATGTATACATGACATCAATTTTATTACATACATATAAAATATATGTGAATAACTAGAAGAAGATGAACCAAATATTAACAGACATTATCTCTGGGTCTGGAGAGTAGAAGTAAGGATGTTAATTTTCTTCTTTGGGCTTTTCAACAATGTTTACAATGAAGATGCATTGACTTCTATAACTGGGGGAAACCATATAAATACTATGTTTACTTTCAAGGAGAACTTAAAATAAATTTTAGTATTGTTTCTCCGTTTAATTCATCCAATATTCATCTCTTAATCTGTTTAAAGTATTTAAAAAAAATTTTAAATGAAGTTTCTGATGGAATTTCCAAGTTTATCTTTTGATCTTCTAATATCTCAAAATGGATATATAGGCTATTTCTCTGTGAAGGATGGGAAAGTATTCTACACCAATGTTCTGAATAAAGGAAGTTTTATATAATTTATTTTGAAAAGATGGAGGTGGAAGGTAGAAGAGGTACTAGGTACACGAAAGTGGAAAGAATGATATTCTAATGAATTCTGGAATGCATTTGCCTCCAAGGAAATGAATCTGCTATCAGCAGTGGGTCATAAATCAGATGTCATCATGTGAATCCAAGAAGATAGGCTAGTTTCAGTTATTTCCAAATAATTGTTTTCTTAATTGACTGGTACTGAGATAGTATTTCCCAGAGGGTTTAAAATCAGAACACATTAAACTCTGTTAAAGTTAAAATTTCTACAGAATATAAACATTTACACAACTCTTATTTTGCATGTTTGTTCCCACTCCCAAAAAAGAGCAGATCATTTTGAACAACAGTTAGCAGAATAATTTGACAAATACTATTTGTCCGGGGTGCAAAAAGACTAGAGAAAAATTCTATGAAAGCATATATATTCCAAGACACATATAATTTTTATTTCAATACACAATTAAAGATCATACATAAGACTAGATACAAATATTAGTGATTGAGTCATTTGGTAACAAGTCCTTCCGTTGCACATAGTACAGTTCTTGAAATTTTGGAATATTTCACAGCACAAGATTAATACCAAGACTACTGAAAGGAGTCTTAAAATTTTAAAGCAAAATAGAAAATTCAAATGTATTTTTAAAATGAGTTCTCTTCAAGAAACATCATAATCAGGGTGTAATATGCCTTTTTCTTGTTTCTAACTTTGCTATAAAAATGCAATTTTAATACCTTAACAATTTTGAAAACCTTTTAAAAATCTTACGTTTTAAGGTAGTAAAGAATTAGACCTAACTATAAAATCCCCAAAATGCACATGGAAGGCTTTTTAGCAAACAAATACAGTTTTCAGAATGTCCTTGTTATCAGTTTTGCATTCCAAGTTCTCTTAAGGGTAAATAAGCAGCCTGACACCCACATGCCATTTTAATAAGGTCATTTTTAGAACCTCTTTGAAATATCTTTATGATTCCATAGACCATACATTTACACGCTCTTTAGCTAAGCAATATGAGACATATGGTGTTGAAAACTCAAGTTATCTATTATAGAAAAGGTCTGAAAATAACGAGTTATGGTTATCTCCGGGGCTGTGATTTTATGGGGAATTCTTTTCATTTATTTATAGTTTTTTTGTTTTTGTTTTTTTTAATGAGACAGAGTCTTGCTACATTGACCAGGCTGGTCTCGAACTCCTGGCCTCAAGCAACCCATCTGCGTTGGACTCCCACTGTGCTGGGATTACAGGTGTCAGCCATCTAGCCTGGCCTCCTATTTATACTTTTAAATTTTTCAATAATAAACATGACAGATTTGGTAATAAAAATACACTACTCTTTAATGTAAAAATAATACCTTGTTACTTAGGAAATTTCCTTTTAGGACTTTACCAGCAATGCCTCCTCCCTAAAAAAAATGTAAAATGCACACTCAGTTATAGACACAAAAATATTCACTGCAAATTATTTACTATAAACAAAAACTGAAAATTACATAATATTCATTAATAAGGGAATTGTTAGGTAAAATGATATTCATCCACAAGGTAGAACACCATGCAGCTAACAAAAATGTTTTTATAAAGTTATATATATTAAGCAAAATGCCTAGGTTATAATATTAAGTAGAAAAAACAACATAATTTATACACATGTACCATGTGCTCTCATCTATGGAAAAAATGCATTTAAATAAAAAGACTAGTGCCATAATGTTAAGAATGGGTTATTCCCACTGGTGGAGGAATTATATGTATACTTTTTTGTTCACTATACTCTTCTTTATTTTTTATATTACAGTAAGACACTACTTCTTTATTTTTCTTTCTTTTGTCCTGGGAGCAACAAGAAAGAAACTATTTCTTAAACAGAATACAAAAACATTTAAGGATACAATTGGCTTTTCTAGAATTTTACTTAAGAGACAAAAAACTAGCTACACCATTAACTAGAAGGAAAAAGTTATTTCCTAGTACTGTACAGTATTGATAAAATAAACTACTCAAGGACACTCAGTGAACAGCAAACAAGCAACCACTACTGCTTCAAAGTTTAACAGCTTACATGCTATTATTCTTTTCCCATTATGCTAATTTTATAAAATTAGCATCTCTAATTCGTAAACCACAAACGAATACTACAAAGCCTTTACAAAGTGTATTAGGAGGCTGGATTCTACCCCCACCTGTCTTCCCCTTTGGGTGCAAAATTCACATAGAGATCAAACACAATACCACTTCAGATGATGATGTAATTATATTTCATAAACAATGTTAAACTGTTTGATAGATTCGACCAAAATGAAGATCTCTTTTGTCTACTATTTTTTTTCCTAAAAGGGAAACAGACTTGAATCTCCCAAGTTCTGTAGAAATACATCATTTGTGAGTGATATAGAACAAGAAACAGAGAAGAAAAATAAAAGGGTCCAATTGCTCATTACATAGATGATTAAGTCCTAAAATTTGCCTCAGGGTCAAACTTGGGAAAAAGAACCTCTAAGTTTTAAAACACACAAACTTGTATCTATGTTAAAGCACAGTATATGAAGAAACTTTTATCGTCAATAATTGGGATATTTTGCTGATATTATTTTTATACCATATTCATTGTTCCACTATAACTACCGTAGTATATTCTGCAATGAAAACTCAATTTAAAACAAAAGTTTTTACTAAACATCTTATAGTTTTTAAGGTAGTTGTATTTATCAAAAACACACAAACATTTCTCCAGTGAATTCGAATAAGGATAAATAACTGCTGTAAAAAAACTTCATTAACAATGGAATTGTTACTCCCATGGAATACTTTAAAAAACAATTGGGCCAGGCACGGTGGCTCCCGCCTGTAATACCAGCACTTTGGGAGGCCGAGGCCGTGGATCACTTGTCAGGAGTTCGAAACCAGCCTGGCCAACACTGTGAAACCCCGTCTCTACTAAAAAGACACAAATTAGCCGGGCATGGTGGTGAGCACCTGTAATCCCAGCTACTTGGGAGGCTGGGGCAGGAGAATCGCTTGAACCCGGGAGGCAGAGGTTGCAGTGAGCCGAGATCGCACCATTGCACTCCAGCCAGCCTGGGCAACAAGAGCAAGACTCTGTCTCAAAAAAAAAAAATCAGAGCAACTTTACAAGCTAGAGATCTAGAGAACTCTTCTGTTCAACGATTGCTTTGACATTTCACGTATCCCTCTCTACCTTAATATCTCCAATCACACCCACCAAATCTCCACAGATACTCACACTCACCCATCTCAAATTCACATTCACACTATTTCTTTTTATATGTTAATAACAGCTTCTTTAGAAAAGCACAGGGAAATGGGTTCTGTGGACTAAACATTTAGCATTTAACGTAAATAATTCTACACATATATACTACACACACGATTTAGGATTGATCCTCTTTCACGATCTGACCAGTGCTTGCTTCAATTACAAATGAATGCATTGATCTCACTCTGATAGCCAAACCACGATAATACTCCATAGTGCCCCCTAGCTCTTTAAGATATATCAGTTTAAAACGGACACCATTTGAATTGTCAACCTCAAGAGAAAGTGTCAGTCACTCCACTTAAGCAGCTCTTACTGTATTAACTAAATCTGACCTGATAAATAATAGATGACTTAATTAAATCTTGCTACTAATCCCAGTAAGAGCTGAGAAAAAAATATTATGAACTGATGGATTTGGAATTCAACCCACACGATATACTATAGTTCAAAAGTTTTGTAGAACCTCTCTATAACTCACAATGTGTTTGTTTTTAGAAAGTCATTAAGCAAGGACTCATAAAACATGCATTTAAAATGCCTTCTTTTATGTAACTTTAAGGGAAATGGCATGGCATTAGGCTATGGCTCTTCAGAGGAATGGAACCAATTTCTTCATTTTAAAAAATGCTGGGATCAGATTAAACTATGCAAAGATTTAGCAATATCACTCTAGTCAAGTTACCATTATCATTACAATTTAAATTGCTAACTGGTAAATCTGTGAGAATAAAATATCTGAACTTGGTCCTGATTCTAAAAGATTTGGACTGCTTCAGGACCAGCAGGGGAAGGCAAAAAGTAAAGACGACAAAATGACATATACCCCTTCCTTTTGGAAATGGGATTAAGCAAAACTTCTAAGTACAACTGCAACTCCAAAAATCACTCAGGTTTGCCAGTGCCCTTCGCCTTACATAAGTCATTCTGAAAAGAAGTCCTACTTTATTCTACATTCAAACTCTAGTACATTCGTACTAACAAGGGAAAAAGCAGAATAGGACCAAAACTGGAGGGCAAACAAACAGGAAAAGGATGAAACTCCAGGAGGAACTACAATAAGGCAGAGTAGAGTACGTCAAAACCACTAGGTTTTATTCTAAAGAATGGTTTTGTTTCTACCGTTCTTCTAAGGTATTTAATTTGCACGTCTTAAAATAGAGACCCTGAGGAGAGCAGCTTGAGGCAGTGGAAGGAAGGGGGGCGGGTTAGGTAAGAACAGAGACTTGTGAGAGAATATGTGCGGTGCATTAGAATGTGCAATGAAGAGGGTGCAGGATTCACCGTCAGGAAGCAGCTGAGGGCTTTATGAGTAGAGGCAGAATCTAATATGGTTTAAAGAATGCGTATTACAGCCAGAATACACACCTGGTACAGGGACAACCCTAGACTTCTGTCCAACCCACCCACTGTGCAAGTGCAGAGATGACCATTTTAACCAGTTCTATTGTCTGGAGCATTAAATGGAAATGCCCCAGGCAAGGGATCAAGCTAGCCAGACACCGAATCAGAGACACCGTGGGCCAAAAGGAAGGAAAGAGATGGTCAGTGGCCGTGGGGGCATTCCCAGCCACCGGGCCCCTCCTCGTCGGGTAGGGCAGGGGCACCGGGGTCACGGGGGCCGCACGATCCCCCATCCGCGGAGCCCAAGCGCAGGCGGTCCCCTCCTCGGGCCGGCGACGTCTCTCACGGCGCAGCCTGGGAACACCGAGACTTCCCCTCCCACCCCACCCCCAGCCGAAAGCAGGGAAGACGCGGAACTTGGGCTCCGGAGCGGAGGCCACAGACCAGGTCACGGCTCGGGTGGGGGGCTCTGGGCGAAATTCCGGGTGGCCACCGCGGGTGGCGTAGGGGAAAGCTAAGCCCCGGCTGGTTGCGTTTCCAGTCGGACGACACTCGGCTCCGGGTGCCCGGGCCCGATCCCTTCGCTGCTCACCGACCCCCTGCACCTCCTGGGTCCTCACAGTCCCAGGCCCGCTCGCCTCCGCCAGTGAGGCGGCCTCTCGGGTCTCCCCAGTCCCACCACTGCGGCCGCCCCTCTCGGTGAGCAGCTCCTCTCCCGAACCCTCGCCTCGGACGCTCCCGCCGAGCCCCGGGCCGCACCTCCGTCTTGGTGATCCGGTGCCGCCCCAGCTTCACCACGGCGAAGTTGCCCTTGCCCAGCGTGCCCTCGATGTCGTAGAACCCCACCCGGACCGGCCCGCGCTGCAAGTGCCTCGGGCCATCCGCCATGACCATGCTGGGCCCCGCTGCTAGACACGGCGGACAGGAGCGCGGGCGGGCGAGCGGGAGCGCTGGCAGCGCGGCTTGGCTTGGGCGACGGCCGCTCAGCTTGCTCCTTCGCTCCTTCCCTCCCGCTCCGCAGGGCCCAGCCAGGCGCGCGCCGCCGCTGACGTGCGCCGACGTCAGGGGGCCGGGGCAGGGGGGCGGGGGCGGGCCCGGGCCTGGATTGGTCACCATGGCGACCGAAGCACCGCCGACGTCGGCTGCAGGAGAGTGGGGGACGGCGCGCGGGGAGGGGCGCGGGCCTGGCCGGCGCGCTCCTTCCGGGCTCAGACGCCCTCCCCTTGCCCCTCCGCCTCGCCGCTGCCAGGGGCGGGGTCGCCGCGCGGCCCGCTACGGTCCTCGGCCTTCCAGGCGAAGGGCAAGAGCGAGCCCTGGCGGACCGTGCGTAGGGGTGCAGAGACCTGGATGCGGCCTGCGATCTCCTTCTCCGCCCCGGCGTTCTCCGCCCCGGCGTTCTCCGCCCACCCGGGGTCCTTCCCGCCAAAACCTCTCACCTACAAGTACAGCGCGCCCTAAATTTGGCACCGGCAAAGAACTGTGGCTGAGCAATGCGTTGCTCACAGGCTCCTTTCTTTGTGTTTTTTTCTCTTCTCGTTGCTATATATAACAAAACCCTCCACGTTTTGATGTCTCCGAGGAGTCATTCTGACAGCAGTGCGGTCGCTGATAGACTCACAGAATGTCAATGTCAGCGCTGAAGAGATCTTGGAGATCACTTAATCCAGAGATTTGGAGCCTCATGCGAACTTCGGAGTCCGGAACCCCCTAAAACACAGGCCAGTTTTTGCTTATGTGAGCATGTCTCTGGAGAAATGGACCCGTAGCTTCTGTCAGATTCCCAAACGTGTTGGTGACCCTGAAAACGGTTAAAAATATTTCTCTAATCCAATTTTTTCCCCCAAAGGACGAAGCAGACCGCAAGGAATAAAGGGAATTGCCAAGGTCACACAGGCAATGGTAGAGGTAGGATTATAAATCACACCACGCTTGCAAATGTGACTGAAGGAAATAGGGACAGTGACACTTCAATATTCTGAAATGTATCATGTGCCTTCATATCTTGGTTTCTAAATACCATTTTCCACCTAAAGGAGCTAGACTCCGTGGCGAGATGGCTCATTCGAGGGCAGAGACAGGGGAAGTATAAAATGCCCTTGAAAGATCCTGTGCCTTAAAGCAAGGAGATTTCTTGGCTAGGTCAAGGAAGATATGTCAAAAGAAAGATCGCTCCAAGGTGCTCCCGCCTTACCAAATCTGAGACAATTTGGGTATCAAGAATAAATAATGGGCCGGGCTTAATGGCTCACGCCTGTAATCCCAGCACTTTGGGAGGCCGAGGTGGGCGGATCACCTGAGGTCAGGAGTTCAAGACTAGCCTGGCCAACATGGTGAAATCCCATCTCTACTAAAAATGCAAAAATAGCCGGGCGTGGTAGTGGGCGCCTATAATCCCAGCTACTCGGGAGGCTGAGGCAGGGAGAATTGTTTGAACCCAGGAAGTAGAGGTTGCGGTGAGCCAAGATCGTGCCACTGCCCTCCAGCCTGGGTGACAGAGCGAGACTCTGTCTCAATAAATGAATAAATAATGACAGAAATTGATTCTAACACATTGAATTTTGTAAAAGAATCGTAGAGCATACTTACTTTTAAACTTTTAAATAGAAAAATAAAGGGGGGAGAAGTGAAATGACGGTGGAATGCCAACTAATATATGTTAGAAGAAATGACAATTAGCAAATCATTTGGCAGCCATTACAGTAATAATGGATTCAGACAAGAATTATGAATAGATGTTTAAATCATTGAGTAAAATTTGGCTGGGGAACAAGATATTTGCACAGTCTTTGGATTTCTGATTCATGATAAAGGGTTAACAGAGGTACCTCTACAGTGGAGAAATCTGACAGACATTACCCTAACCAAATGATCAAAGTTAATGTCACCAATTATGTGATAAAATGACATGATGAGCCTCCTGACGTGAGCCACTGAGGTTACAATATCTCTTATGTAGTATTCCTGTCAAAAATGCATATTATGATCTAGAAACAATCAGAAAGATGCAAACTAAGAAACATTCTACCCAACAACTGACCTGTATCCTTAAAAAACATCAGTGTCATGAAAGTCAAAGAAAGACTGAGGAACCATTCTAGATTTAAGGGATTTAGAAAGGCATGGCACTAAAGGCAACATGTGATCTTGGAAGAACATGCTATAAAGGAATGTATCAGAACAACTACTGAAATTTGAATATGGATTACATATTAGATAAGATACTCTTTCAGTGTTAAACTTCTTGAATTTTATAATTGTACTGTGATTATAAGAGAGAGTATCCCTTGTTAAGAGATACACACTAAACTAGTTAGGTATGAAATTTTTGGCCAGGCGTGGTGGCTCACACCTGTAATCCCAACACTTTGGCAGGCCGAGATGGGCAGGAGTTCAAGATCAGCCTGGCCAACATGGCAAAACCCTGTCTCTACTAAAAATACAAAAATTACCCGAGTGTGGTGGCACTCGCTTGTAATCCTAGCTATTCTGGAGGCTGAGGTGGGAGAATCGCTTGAACCTGGGAGGCGGAGGTTGCAGTGAGCTGAGATCATACCACTGCGCTCCAGTCTGGATGACAGAGTGAGACTGTAACAAAAAAAAAAGCAAAAAATTCTGATATATGCAACTTACTCTCAAGTAGTTTAGCACAGATAGATAAGGCAAATGTGGCAAAATGTTAAATTGATAAAATAGGTAAAAGGGTATATGGTAGATTGTTGTACCATTCTTGCAACTTTTCTGTAGTTTTAATTTTTTAATGAAAATTAATATATTGTGTATTTATTTTATTTTAAAATTTATATATATATTTATTTTATTTTATTTTTTTTTTTTTTTTTTTTAGTGCAAGATGGCTTTTGGGCCCTCCACTGCTCACTGTGCTTCTGCTTTTCACTCTCCCCAAGCAATACCTTACTCTACCATGAGGTATGTTGTTTGCAAACATGAGGGGAGAAATGGGAGAAAGCTGTAAGACTGATCAGATTTCTGGATTGATAGGTGTGGTATATGAGTGGTCCTCTAACTAGGTGAGAGGTATTCTAATTAGGCTAGGAACCTACATATGTATACCAGTTCAAAAATAATAACCATGTGCATTTTGCCACTTAGATGATTTCTTTTTTTTTGAGGTGGAGTCTTGCTCTGTCAGCAGGCTGGAGTGCAGTGGCATGATCTCAGCTCACTGCAAGCTCTGCCTCCCAGGTTCAAGCAATTCCCCTGCCTCAGCCTCCCAAGTAGCTGGGATTACAGGCACGCATCACCACACCCAGCTAATTTTTTGTATTTTACTAGAGGTGGGGTTACACCATGTTGGCCAAGATGGTCTCGATCTCCTGACCTTGTGATCTGCCCGTCTTGGCCTCCCAAAGTGGTGGGATTACAGGCGTGAGCCACCGCGCCCAGTCAGATGATTGTATTTTAATTGTTCTGGGGGTGGGTTCCTTTGGGAATCTGATGAAAAGTCACTTACCCAAGAACCAGAAAATACTCATGGAGGCCCGCTCAGTGAACAGCCTTATCCTTTAAAGTATACCTGTTGAACGGAAATGGATCATTTGAGTATTTAAATTAGATAACCAGGCCAAACACCTCCTTGCACAGTCTGGGAATAAGAATTGATTTGGGGCTGGAAAGAAGAAAAAGGAAAGACAGAGAGTACCAAAAGGTTTTGGAAAGCCAGAGTTCAGTGTGAGCATACTGGGTGTCTACAAGTTAGAGAACAGGAGACCAGAAAGAGGGAAGAGACAGAAGGGGCTGTGCCAAAAATCAGCCTTACTCATGTGGAAATGTAGTGGGTGTGCTACTCAGCGTTACTGGTAGGCTGTAAATGAAACCCTGAAGAAACACATATATGTGGACTAATTTAGAATACTGCAATCTTGGATTCTGTGATTCAACTCTGTTTCCTTAATCCAAAAGACCTACTCATCCCTGTCCTATTTCAACCCTGTATGTCTCTTATGTACTTTTGTTTCCAATTAAATGATAGCTGTATATATTTTAGCAATTATTAATATTATTCAACTCCTGCTTTCCTTTTCCTCTCCCTCTTTCTCTTCCTCTTTCTCTTTCCCTACACACACACACACACACACAGACACACACACACACACAATCCGCAGGAAAAAAGAATAAAAGATAAGAGGGAGAAGGAGAAGAAAGAGAGCTTCATCTTACAATCCCCATCTTTCTTTTCCATCTCTGGTTTTGGTATCAGTGAGGTAAAGCATTCTAGTCACCAAATTCCTTTTTGATTGAGCTTTCAGATGCAGCATTCCCAGCTGATGCTGTGAGTCTATGATATTTAGCATTGAGTTGGTTAAAAAATGTTAACATAACACTTCAAAAGGTAAAAAAGGTGTACACCGAGAAAGAAGTAAGACAGTGAGAGACTAAGAATTAATTATATAACATACTTAGAATAAAGTGGATTATAAATAAAAATGTGAAATGAGGAGAGGAGTTAGCAAAGAGGTAATGAAAAAGTGATCTGAAATGTGAGGAAAGAAGACTTCATGGCTCACAATGCTGTATATTATTTTGCTGAAGCAGACAGCCTGTGAACTTGAAAAAAGATAAGTACCATTTGTCTCCTTGATCGTGAACAATATCTGCATTTTTACTGTTTTATCATTTCAGGACTGAAGGAAAGTCAATATAATAATAGGCTTAGCTGGGTGCGGTGGCTCATGCCTGTAATCCCAGCACTTTGGGAGGCCTAGGGGGGGGCGGATCACAAGGTCAGGAGATCGAGACCATCCTGGCTAACATGGTGAAACCCCGTCTCTACTAAAAATACAAAAACAAAATTAGCCGGGTGTGGTGGCAGGCGTCTGTAATCCTAGCTGCTGGGGAGGCTGAGGTGGGAGAATGGCGTGAACCCAGGAGATGGAGCTTGCAGTGAGCTGAGATTGCACCACTTCACTCCAGCCTGGGCAACAGAGTGAGACTCCATCTAAAAAAAAAAAAAAAAAAAAAAAAAAAAAAAAAAAAAATTGGCTTAGGCCTGGATTTCAATTTAGTTCAAATAAAAAACTGATGAAATCTTTATTAGACAACTTTGCTTAGAAAAAATAGATTACAAAGCTAGAATGAATACTTTGCCTCTTATATTAACAAATACAGAAAGTACACAAGAAAATCCAAATCACTGACCTGTGCTCATTCCAAGGGCTTCTTATTAGTGTAAAGTACAGCTATTCATGAAACAAACATCAATCAGTCACATAAAGAACATGTGGATGCCACTACATGTAAGGTACTATTATGGAAATAAACTAGAGGACTGAAGTTTAGAAAACTTTCTTTAGTACTTTTATTTTTAAAATAGCTTTATTGAGGTATACTTAATATATAATGAGATGTACATATTTAATGTATACAATTTGATGAGCTTGAACATATGCATACACCCGTATCAAAGTAATAAATATATCTGTCACCTCCAAAAGCTCCCCCCTGCTCCCATGTGTGTGCCAGGGGCGGGGGGCTGGGCGGGGGTTGGTAAGAACACTTGAGATCTACTCTCTTAAATTTTTTAGTGTACAATACAATATTATTAACTATAGGCACTATGTTGTTCAGATCTCTAGAACTTGTTCATCTTGAATTACTGAAGTTTTACACCCATTGAACAACTTGCTATTTCTCCCTACTCCCCAGCCCCAGGCAACACCATTCTATTCTGTTTCTATTAGCTTGACTATTTTAGATAGCTCATATGAGTGGGATCATGCAGTATTTATCCTTCCGTGACTGGCTTATTTTACTTAGCATAATGTCTTTCAGGTCCATCCATGTTGTTGCATATGGCAGGATTCCCTTCTTTTTTAAGGCTGAATAATATTCTGTTGTGTGTGCATATGTGTGTGTGTGTGTGTGTATTTCTTTCCATTCCTCTATTGATAGACATTTAGGTTGTTTCTTTATCTTGGTTATTGTGAATAATGCTGTAATGAACATGGGAGTGCAGATATCTCTTCAAGATCCTGATTTCAACTCCTTTGGATAAATACCCAGAAGTGGGATTGATGGATCATATGGTAGTTCTATTTTTAATTTTTTGAGGAACCTCCATACTGATTTCCATAATGCTGTACTGATTTACATTCCTACTAACAGTATACAAGAGTTCTGATTTCTCTATATCCTTGCCAACACTCATTATCTTTTTTTTTTTATAATAGCCACACTAACAGGTGTGAGATGCTATCTCATTTTGGTTTTGATTTTCATTTCCCTGGTGGTTAGTGATGTTGAGCACTTTTTCATATACCTAGTGGCCAATTGTGTATCTTTTTTTGAAGAAATATCCATTCAAGTCCTTTGCTCATTTTAAAATCAGGTTATTTGTTGTTTTTTTTTTCAACTGAGTTTTAGGAGTTCCTTATATATTTTGGACATTAAGCTCTTATCACATATATGGCTTGCAATTCTTTTTCTCTAATTCCATAGTTGCTTTTTCACTCTGTTGATTGTTTCCTTTGCTGTGCAGAAGCTTTTTAGTTTAATGCAGTCCCACTTGTCTATTTTTGCTTTTGTTGCCTGTACATTTGATGCCATATTCAAGAAATCATTGCCAAGACCAATATCAAGGTTTTCCCCTACATTTTTTCCTAGGAGTTTTATAATTTAAAGTCTTATATTCATTTAAGTCTTTAATCCATTTTGAGCTGATTTTCTATATAGTATAAGGGTCTAGTTTCATTCTTTTGCATGTGAATATCCAGTTTTCACAGCACTATTCATTGAAGAGACTATCCTTTCCTCATTTTGTATGGTTGGCACTCTTATTGCAGATCAGTTGACTATATATGTGGAGGTTTATTTCTGGTCTTTCTATTTCGTTTCATTGGTCTGTATTTCTGTCTTTATGCCAGTACTATACTGTTTTAATTACTGTAGCTTTGTAATATATTTTGAAATTAGGAAGTGTGAGGCCCCCAGCTTTTTTCTTCTTGCTCAAGATTGGTTTGGCTATTCAGAGTCTTTTATGGTTACATATAAATACGCATTTTTTCCAACCACACATGGAGGATTCTCTAGGATAGATCATGTGTTAGGTAACAAAATGAGTCTTAAAAATTTTAGGATGACTGAAATCATACCAAGTATCTTTTCTGACCACAAAGGAATGCAACTAGAAATCAGCAGAAGAAAAATTTTAAAATTCACAAATACGTGGAAATTAAATAACACACTTCTGAACAACCAATGGGTCAAAGAAGAAATCAAAAGGGAAACCAGAGGCAGGTGTGGTGCATGCCTGTAATCCCGGCTACTTGGGAGGCCAAGGAGGAAAGATTGCTTGAGCTTAGGAATTCAAGTTCAGTCTGGGCAACATAGTGAGACCTCATCTCAAAAAAGGCAGGTGGGAAGGGGAGTAAAAAATATCCTGAGACAAATGAAAATGAAAATACAACATGCCAAAACTTATGGAATGCAGCAAAAGCAGGACTAAGAGGGAGGTCTTTAGCTAATCAGGCCCTAGTTTGGCTTTAGCTGTGATGGATCTTCTCTCAATGAAGAATGTATGACTCTCTAATTTTTTAAAATAATTTCAAATGTATGTATCTTCTCCCAGATGACAGCTTTTCTTAGGACCGTAAGTTTGAAAGGGATCTTAAAGAGTATCATATGAGTCCATCTTCCTATCTGAAACATAAATTTCTAAATATTTGATGGGTGACATTAAGCCTTGGTTTACTGCTTCATGCAGGAACCCAGTCTATTGTCAGACAGTTGGCGTCAATGGAAAGCACTTCCTTATTATTGGTTTCATATTTGCTTCTAACTTCTGCCTATAGATTTTAGTTCTTTTCTCTAGAGCAAGACATTACACACACACACGCGCGCGCGCACACACACACACACACACATTCTCATATTCTTTCTTTAGTTTTCCAGGCAAAACATTCCCAACTTCGCTGTCTAGCTGACTATTTTTACCCTTATCTTTGTGCTTCTCCAGATAATAGTTTGTCAATGTCTCTCTTAAAATACTGTTCAAAAAACAGAACATAGTAGCCCAGGTGTAGTCTAAGCAGTACAGAATACTGGCCATTGACCAGTCACTCCTTTGATCTGGACTCCATGTTCATATTAATTCAGCCAAAAATTGGGCTAGCTGTCGTTTTAGCAGCCACATCCCACAGTTAAGACCAAGGCTAACTAAAACCCTTGGGTCTTTAAAAATAACAATTATTATTGTATTACATCACTCTTATAATTTTCTTAGGCAATCAATTTTTTAAAAATATAAATGGAAATTCTGGTAGTTAAAATGTCATCTTGTTGATTTTGCTCCTTGTTCCAGATAAAATAATCATTTTGATTATTTGCTTGCCACCTATCATACTAGCTAATTGTTAGTTTTCTAAGCTATCCACAGATTCCACCAACATGTTTTCTATATCTTTATTGGAGTCTTCTTTGTATTATCACTCCTAGTACGAGTGTATTGCTCATAGTAGGTTCAAGACTGTGGACCGGTAAACTGGTAAATAGGGCAAAGCCTGGGCCACAGTCCTAGACGTGGTCACTAAACATCTTCCAGTTTAACTTCCATAATTTATTGGTCCACCTTCATTTGATTTTTTTTTCTTTTTGTTGTTGTTGTTTTTACCTTTATTTTTTTGAGACAAGGTATTGCTATGTTGTCCAGGCTGGTCTCAAACTCTTGGGCTCAAGTAGTTCACCTGTCTTAGCCTCCTGAGTAGTTGGGACTACAGGCATGAGCCAGTGTGCCTGATTAGGTTTTTCATATAACTGAGTTATAGGAAGATTCTATATTCATGCTTCTGGGAAAAGATTTTAAACAGGGGTCAGGTGTGGTGGCTCATGCCTGTAATCCCAGGACCTTGGGAGGCTGAGGCAAGTAGTTCACTTGAGGTCAGGAGTTCGAGACCAGCCTGACCAACATGGTGAAACCCTGTCTCTACTAAAAATACAAAAATTAGGTGGGTGTCGTTGTGCACACCTGTTGTCCCAGCTACTCTGGAGGCTGAGGCAGGAGGATCACCTGAGCCTGGGAGGCAGAAGTTGGAGTGAGCTGAGATCGCACCACTGCAATCCAGTCTGGGCGACCGAGCAAGACCCTGTCTAAAAAAAAAAAAAAAGATTTTAAAGAGGCACCTTGACATTCTAATACCAATATTTCAATGTGTAAGCTACTTAACTCTCAGTTACTTTCCTTTTAGTTCATTCCTGTCTATTATTGGAGTATTTTACTAATCTTCCCACCTCTACTAGGTCATGAACTTCTTTTAAGGTAAGGATCATATCTTAGTAATTTTTGAAATTCCAAAACTTTTTAGCAGAATTCAGCAAGTACTGTTTATTTTGACATTTATTGCATTCATGTGCTAGCCACCGTGGTAGACACATACAAACATAAGTCAGACACAGTCCTTGCCCTTGAGAATTTTATGGTTTAGAGAGGGAGTTGTAAAATCCAACTGCTTAAGTGTGAACTTTGGCTCTACTACTTACTAGCTGGTGACCTTGGGGAAATTACTTAACCTCTCTCTGCTTGAATTGCTGTTAAGTAGTGCTAAATAATAGTGCCTACCTCAGAAGATTGTTGTGAAGAGGGTAGACACACAAACAATTTTAATGTAATGTGGTGAGAGCTAAGATGAGAGATTTGGACGGGGAGCTCAAAGGAGAGGCACTCAGCTCAATTTAAGGGTCTTCAGGGGAGGTTTCCAAAAGATGAAAGCTAAAAAGAATTATAAAGGCCTAGTAAGAGCCAGATGAAAAAAGATTGGATGAGCATTTGAAGAGGAAGAAACAGAATGAACAATGGTCCCAAAGGTAGGAAGTGACATGATATGCTCAGGTAACTGTCATCAGTTGTGAACATCTAGACTCAGTGATGACAGTGTCCATAGATAAAACTGGAAGACAGGTAGGACCAGGTCGTGTGAGGCCTTCTCTGTCCCTTCAGCCAGATGGCTGCTCCTAAACCCCTCTATAGAGAAATTCTGAAGTTGCAACTGGGTAGGAAACTGCTGAAGTGATAAATTCCAATTGTGCCCATGATAAGATGTGAGGAATGGAAGGGAGAGAGATGTTGAAGATTGCTCCCAGGTTGTTGACTGGAGTGAACAGATGCAATCAGTTACTGAGAGTTTACCACATGCCATTCACTCTGCTGGGACTGACCATACAAAGGTAGATGAAATATGGTCCCAGCCCTCAGGGAGCATATAATCTATTTCATTTAGACATTTAGCCCTTATTCCTCTGATTATTAGAGCCTAATATATATAAGGATGTAATAAAAGACTGTTAAATAACTTGCAGAGATCAATATATATTATGTCTGTATGCTGGAGCCAAATGAGTTGTGGTAGGAGTCAAATGTTTTGCATTGCCATTTATGGGCTCTGGATACATAATTCTGGGGCTCAGAGGAGAAATCTAGGGTGAAAATATAGAGATTGGTAGTACTGATAGTTGAAGTCAAGGATGTGAGTGGTATCATTCAATGGGAGTATCAAGAGTGAAGGAGTCTGGGCTCGGTGGCACACACCTGTAGTTCCAGCTACTCGGGAGGCTAAGGTGGGAGGATCACTTGAGATGAGGAGTTCAAGACAGCAACGCTCTATAATCATGCTACTGCACTCCAGCCTGGGTGACGTAGTGAGACCTCACCTCTTAAAGAAAATTTAAAAAGAAAGAGACGGGAAAATCCTACAGTATTTATTCAGCACCACAGGAGTGGGCAAATAAAGAGAAGCATCCCCTCCCCACCAAAGTGTAGAGACCAGAGAAACAAGGAGAATGGATAAATAGGGAAAAATACCTTAAAATCTAGGGAAAAGAGACCTTAAATGAGAATTTCAAAGTGGAAGGAGTACTTTCAGTCTCTGAAAAGATGTCAAGCAAGATGAAGATTGAAAGGAATTCACTGGATTTAGTGACAAAGAGATAATTGATGATCTTTGCAGAGGCTTTCAGAGTCCTGGGGGCGGAAGCCAAGCTAGAGTGGGAAGTGATGAAGAAAAATGAGTGTAGATCGTTCTTTCAAAAAATTTGTCTGTGAAGGAATGAAGATAGAAGAGGATGTAGAGTCAAGAGAAGTTTGGTGGTGAGTGTATGTGTGAGTGTGTGTGTGTGAGTGTGAGTGTATGAAAATGTGTGTGTGTGTGCGTTTTAACTGGTAGAGTTAAGCATTTCTGGAAAGAGCCAGAAAAGAGAAAGGTTGAAATAAAGGTGATTAGAGATAACCTATAGAGGGTAAGAGAATACAACAGAAGAGACTTTTTAGTCAGGAGGGAGACCCCTCTTTTACTCTGATATGGATGGGAGAAAGAAGCAAGGGTAGCTTTGCCTGCTGGTAAGTGGGTAGTGCACAGTGCCAGAAGTTTAACCTTGGCATCTATTTCCTCTGTGAGGTAGGAAGCAGATATCTGCAGGCAGTGTGAGGATGGAGGAATAGGAGGCTTTAGATGAAGGTAGAGGGAAGGTGGGTCTGGAGCGACCTAAGCATGGTGGTTCGCGCCTGTAGTCCTAGCTGCTCAAGAAGCTGAGGCAGGAGGATCACTTGAGTCCAGGAGTTCGAGGCTATAGTAAGCTAGGATTATGCCACTATACTACAGCCTGGATAATAGAGTGAGACCCTGTCTCTAAAAGAAAAAAAAAGAGTCTGGAGCTTAAATTAGATGAGAGTGAGGGGACATGAAAGATCTTGAGAAGGGATCTACTATGCTGGCATATTTGAATTAGATATTGTTCTAGATAGTAATAAGACCCAAGAAATATCCTCAAGAAAGGGTGATTAAAGTGAGATAAAGCGGTCTGCCTCTTTCTCCACAGTATTCCTAGTATCTAATACAATACCTGGTACATAGCAAGTCCTTAATATGTATGTGTTCAAAAACTAAATAAAAATTCATTATTTTCTGCTTTCCAGTGTATTACTCCAATTTCACTCTTTTACATATTCATAACTGTAGTAAATGCTCTAAAAGAAAATAACTTCCTAGGAGTCCTGATCTAGTCTGGGGTTGGGGGTCAATAAGTTTTCCTCAGGAAACAAAATTTAAGGGAACATGGGAAGAATCAGCAGGAGAGAGTGAGGAGATGAGATGTGGAGGGAGCCTTACCAGGGACAAAATGTCTGAGTATCTTGAGATGAGAAAAAGCTGCAAGTGTTCCAGCTGGGTAGTGATGGGGGAGGAGAGAGATGGGGCTGAAGGGGAGGGGGACCATATTATGTGAGGTCCAGTATGGGCTCATTCATGATGCATGTTGTGACCCATGAGACTTGCAATGGGAAAAATTGACTTATAATTGTTGTTAGCTTATAAGCATTACTAGGAATTAATATTATGGAGATGTAATTCTACACAGTGAGATTTGAAAGCTGAAAGATTATATTTATGTAAAATATCTCCTCCAGTACACTGCTACTTCCCTTCTACATAGCCTTATTCCTTTGGATTAAACAAAGCAAGTGTGGCAGTCTTCCAGAAGCCACTACTAAAATGTACTTAGTTCACCTGGAGAAAAAGCCTCTCCTTCCTCTCTGCTATTCTGATTTTTTTCCATTAGCTTCATGATTGGTGTCTTACTTTGTTCTGGCTGCTATAACACAGTACCTTAGACTGAGTAATTTATAAGTAATAGAAATTTATTTCTCACAGCTGTGGAGGCTAGGTTCAAGGTCCAGGAGTCAGCAGATTCAGTGTCTGGTGAGGGCTCGCTGTCTGCCTCATAGATATGCCTCTTGCTGCATCCTCATGGGATGGAAGACGGGGAGGGGTCTCTCTACAGCTTCTTTAATAAGGGCACTAATCTCATTCATGAGAGCTCCACCCTCACCACCTCATCACCTCCCAAAAGTCCCATCTTTTAATATTATCACCTTGGGAGTTAGGTTTCAACACATGAATTTTGAGAGGACACATACATTCAGACCATAGCAACTGGGTTAATTAGGTATTTGCATAGGGGAGAGATAAGCTTCAATGAATGGAATACGAAGAAAGCAAAGAACAGAGCAGTAACTTTTGGGGGATGATAGGGATGGGAGGCTCAGATAGGTAAGTATTGTGAAGGAGATTTTAAATCTTGGGTTGTCTTAGTAAAGCTCAGGTCCCAGGGGATACTTGTTTCACAATTTTGTCCTGTATGTAAACTCTAAACCCCCAATTATTTTTGCCAAGATAAAGAATTAGCTGCATGCCTCAAGATCAATCTTGGAGGACCTGTTTTGAATTGGTATGTGGATTTCCATGTGTGTACTGTGTATACGTGTGGATGTGTATGTATATCTGGATGTATATCTGTTGCCTGGGGCAGGAGACTTCTGTGGAAATTAAAAGCAGAGGCTCAGACTGCTGATGTAAGTGTCCACAGGGATAACGATCAGGACAGAACAGAAGCCAGAGTTTAGAAATAGAAAACTGGTGGGGATTGGATGACCTTGAGCATTTATTCTCCCACTGCACCACACCCTCCATCCCCTAGGGCTGGTGAATTACAATCCAGAAATGCCATCTCTTCTGACTGCTTCTCCTTGAGGGATGGAGGATAGTGTGAGTCTAAAGGTAGGGTCCTGACCTGAAGAGTTGCTCGGTGGCATGATATCCAGCCTAAGCAATTTATTATAATAGTCTGGTGCTTGATGCTTGGATCTCTCCACCCTAGTGCTTGTCCCTTCCCCTCTCCTTGAGCTCACTGGATGTTGACACAGACTGTTTTTTTCCATTACGAATGCTCAGACAGAATAGCTGATACCATCAGAGAAATATATACTCACAAGCCAAAGTAATGAGACATCTCAGGAGTACAGTTACTTCAAATAAAGCAACAACTTGGATTATAGATGCCACCAGAAGCAAATATTTTAGATCAGATGGTTAACAAAATTAACAAATATAAAACGAGCATAATAAACAATGTTTATTAATCTAATTTTGTTTTACTAATGACAGGATTTACTTTGAAAATCGTATATGAAAATAGTGCTATAGTGTATAAAAATAGTGTGGGATTTGTTCTAAAATAAATATACAAAACTTTGGATAAGTAGAACATTCAGAAACCAGACCCATGTATATATGTTTGTTCTTTCTTTCTTTCCTTCCGTTTCTTTCCTTTCTTCTTTTCTTTTCTTTTCTTTTTTGAGATAGAGTCTCACTCTGTTATCCAGGCTGGAGTGCAGTGGCATGATCTTGGCTTACTGCAACCTCCTCCTCCCAGGTTCAAGTGATCCTCCTGCCTCAGCTTCCCAAGTAGCTAGGACTACAGGTGTGTGCCACCATGCCCAGCTAATTTTTGTATTTTTAGTAGAGATGGGGTTTCACCATGTTGGCCAGGCTGGTCTCAAACTCCTGATCTCAGGTGATCTACCAGCCTTGGCTTCCCAAAGTGCTGGGATTACAGACATGAGCCACCTAGAAGCGGTGTGGCAAATCAATGGGGAAAGGAGGGACTATTCAATAAATGGACTTGTAAAAAATGGCTAGGCCAGGTGCAGTGGCTCACACCTGCAACCCCAGTGGTTTGGGAGGCTAAGATGGGTGGATCACTTGAGCCTAGGAGTTCCAGACCAGCCTGGGCAACATAGTGAAACCCCACCTCTACAAAAAAATTAGCTGGACATGGTGGCATATGGCCTGTGGTCCCAGCTACTCGGAAGGCTGAGGTGGGAGGATTGCTTGAGCTTGAGAAGTCAAGGCTGCAGTGAGCTGCAATTGCACCACTGCTCTCTAGCCTGAGCAACAAAGCAAGATCCAGTCTCAAAAAAAAAAAAAATCTGTATGGAAAAAATGACATTGATCCCTACCTCATACCATATATAAAAATAAACACATAAATTAAGTACTTAAATGTTAAAAGTAAAATTTTATAAATTTTATTAGAAAATATATGTCTTTCTGATTTTGGGCTAGGGAAGAATATATTAAGGACACAAAAAACCCTCCAACCATAAGAGAAAATATTAATGAATCTGATTATATTAAAATTAATAACTTCTGAAAATCAAATATGAGATCCATAAATGTGAGACTCAAGGAAGGGAAGGTAGATAAATGAACTGAGGAGAAGCTCACAGGTGGTTGTATGATTGTTAATATTCTAATTCTTATATTGGGTGGTTGGCTTACAAGTATTCATATTTTTATTCATAATAAGCAAATATATAAATAAGTACAGAAGTAAATATAAATAAAAATAAAAGGGTGCTAAGCTTGTACCAGTGAAAAACAGTGTGTCACGAATCAAAGATAATCTGTGCACTTGAGAAGAAAAACATCAACTATCCCAACCATATTTTGTTTTTACTATTAGTTATCATTAATCTATACAATAATCCTATTTTTGATTACTACTATAATCCCCTTTTTACAGATGAATCAAAGCTCAGTGAATTAATGTAACTTGCTCAAGTCCATGAAGCTAGCATATGATAGAATCAAGAATTTGAAGTCACATCTGTTTGACTCTAGGGCCTAGGTCTCAACAATTAGGTGTAGACCCCTAGTCACTTAAGACCATTTTGTTCATGAAGGTACCCACTAAGAGCAATTGTTGCTGAGGATAACAATCTCTAAATATGTGAGGTAAAAGTTGACCTAACATTTAAATGTTTTGCCACACAAAGTGTGCCTTAGCAACTTGAGGAATTTACATGTGTGTCATAATGGAAAAGCTGTGTTAAAATGAAGTCACACATATACCATTGAGTAATAAGAATCTGAATGCAAGAGAGCTCAAGTAAGAAATGTCATGCACTGTTGGATCAAGAGTGATTCACTCCTGGAGTCTGCACAATGTTCCTCTTCCATATGCCCACGCAGGAATGTAAAGATATAAAGAGAACGTTCACAAACTTTTCTAGCGGTTGTGAATTTGCTACACACCTAATGAATTCTGCTTTGTGACCTCACTAAAGCACCTTTGTTTCTTAGTTCTTTAAAGAACATCAAATGTAAGTCCCATGCCCCCTCTACTGGTCAGCCTCATTTTGTCATAAATGTTTTTCTAAATAAGCATCCATCCATCCCCGTGAACAAAGATGCTTATTTCTAGTGCCCTGAGTCTTTCTGGAGAGGAGAGTTGGCAGTGGGAAAGAGAGAAGAGTATATATATTTTTGTGTGTGTGAAGAAGATAAAATGTCACCAGGAATCTGGCTTGTGGGCAGATGCCATATAACCGAACTTATACCATAACTTTGGAGGAATAAGATTGGAGGTGTGGAGATCAGTTTTAGAGGCAGCATCTGTAGCCTTTGCTTTATACCCAAAAGTAAAAATTAAAAATAATCTGTTAATTTTCTTCAATTCATCATCCAATTAAATTTATTAGGTACTCTCACAGAGGTCTGTCTTATTGTGTATATCTCTATCCACTTCCCCTAAAAGTGGTGCTCTCCTCTCCTTCCTGTGTTTACATGTCAGATCTATTCATCAGAGTAAAATGAGGACTTTTGAGGGCAGAAATCACATTTAATTTTCTGTCAGGTTCAGCCCCCAACTCCCAAATAGTGCATACCACATGGTAAATAACAATTATGCTACTTAGCTACCCCTCTCAAATTGCCACGTAAGAAAAGAAAACATCCCCATTCAGTAGCCCAAGGAAATCCAAATCAAAAGGATAAAAGAAGATGCTGACCACGCACCAGAAGACTAAATACAGTAATTTTATTGTTGTGCCCATAATCACTATTTGACCAGAAACATTTCAGGATATGTTGATTCTAAGATGTTGGAGTTCAATGATCAGGTTCAGAAAACATCTATTAAAATGACTTCCCTTTTCCTCCACCTCTGAACCTCCAAATCCCTAAACACTGAAGAGGGCTAAACAGTATGGTTCTTTTATTCTTTTTAACTCACATAATACTTGACCACAAAACCCTGACAGTAATATAGAAGCAACTTTGAGCATCAGGAAGTGAGACATGAGGCAGCCAGCTTATATGGGCAAGGAGCCAGGAGCCTTGAGTTCTGCTCTTGGATCCACCATGTTGTAGCTAGCTAACCAGGGGAGAGTCACTTCATTTTAGTTTGTGTCTCAGTTTCTGATATGGTCAGGCTTTGTGTCCCCACCCAAAACTTATCTTGAATTATAATCTCCATCATCCCCATGTGTCAAGGGAGAGAACAAGTGGAGATAATTGAATGATGGGGGCAGTTTCCCCCTTGCTGTTCTTGTGATAGTAAGTGAGTTCTCATGAGATCTGATGGTTTTTGTTTGTTTGTTTGTTTGTTTTGTTTTGTTTTGTTTTATGAGATGGAGTCTCGCTCTGTCACCCCGGGCTGGAGTGCAGTGGTACGATCTTGGCTCACTGCAACCTCCACCTTCCAGGTTAAAGTGATTCTCCTGTGTCAGCCTCCCAAATAGCTGGGACTACATTTCACTATGTTGATCATGCTGGTCTGGAACTCCTGACCTCAGATGATCCGCCCACCTCGGCCTCCCAAAGTGCGGGGATTAGAGGCATGAGCCACTGCACCTGACTGAGATCTGATGGTTTTATAAGGGGCTCTTCCCCCTTCGCTTGGTATAAATTAGTTTCGGGCAGTTCTTAATAGCAGTATGAAATGGACTAATACAGTTTCCTTATTTGTAAAGTAGTAATAATCATATCTGCTTTATATACTAACTTCACTGGGTAAGTAGGAAGGTGTTGTAACTCTGAATGCTCTCTGGAGCGGTGAGGTGTGGGGCTGGGATGTCAACCCACTTTCCCTTTTCCATTATACATTCATATTCTGAAGACTTCAGACTGTGCTCAGACTGGGACAGGTGAAAACTGCCGGGGCTTAGAAGGCCCTGCATATCACAAACCACCCACAAGCCCCCAATCCACATACACATTATTGAAGAGCACATGACCCCTCTCTCAGTTTGGCATTCAGCACTGACACAGCATGGCCATAAGCCTAAATGTCTACTCTTACCACTAACATTGATTAGGCCCCAGGAAACATTCTCCACATCTCTTGCCTTATGTCCTCAAAACAGCAGGTGGCTGCATCTGAATGCCATAAAGGCTTGCAGGTTGGACCTGGTGTGGTGGCTCATGCCTGTAATCCCAGCACTTTGGAAGGCTGAGGCAGTCAGATCACCTGAGGTCAGGAGTTCAAGACCTGCCTGGCCAACATGGTGAAACCCCATCTCTACCAAAAACACAAAAATTAGCCAGGCATGGCAGCATGTGCCTGTAATCCTAGCTACTCGGGAGGCTGAGGCAGGAGAATTGTTTGAACCCAAGAGGCGTAGGCTGCAGTGAGCCGAGATCGTGCCACTGTACTCCAGCCTGGATGGCAGAGTGACATTCTGTCTCTAAATAAATAAATAAATAAATAAATGAAAATAAAGACTTGCAGTCTGTGGTATCCCCATTTTAAAATTACGAATTTTAATTTATATTTTGCCTTTTAATTTTAATAGATGCTTTTGAATATTTTAGAAAAGATAACTTTTGAGAATATATGAAAAACAATTTTACATTAAAATTTTTATATTTAGATTATACTTTTGATAAAAATATAAAATTTTATACAGCTTGA
Organism: Papio anubis; assembly: GCF_008728515.1. Taxonomy (NCBI): domain Eukaryota; kingdom Metazoa; phylum Chordata; class Mammalia; order Primates; family Cercopithecidae; genus Papio; species Papio anubis. The sequence continues at coordinate 22,872,677 of NC_044987.1, forward strand.
ATATACTTATATTTTAATTTTAATCTTTTTTGTAACTACTGTTGATAAAACACAAATTATTTGAAAATCTTGATTATTACAGCTTAACTGGGCCAGGCATGGTGGCTCGCACCTGTAATCCCAGCTCTTTGGGAGGCCGAGGTGGGAGGATTGCTTGAGGCCAGGAGTTCAAGACCAGCCTGGGCAACATAGCAAGACCCTGTTTCTACAAAAAAATTTACAAATTAGCTGGGTGTGGTGGCACGAACCTGTGGTCTTAGCTACTAGGGAGGCTGAGGTGAGAGGATTACTTGAGCCCAGGAGTTCAAGGCTATAGTGAGCTGTGATTATACCACTGCACTCCAGCATGGGTGACAAAGTAAGTCCCTACCTCTTAAAAAAAAACAAAACAAAACCCAAACAACTAGTGATTTTGCTAAAATAAAAACAAACAAACAAAAATAGATACTTCATAAGTAGATAGAATGCAGATTTTTTTTTAAAAGGCAAACCACTTTTAAGAGTATGAATTCTACCTCAGAGCAATAGAAATCTATTATATAAATGATTTCTCAATCTGGGTTTCTTAAATGGGGTTACAAGAGGTATGTCATGATTTGGGAGGGGAAGGGATTTCTCAAAGCCCTTGTTAAGCATACTGCATGTTCTGGAATATCAATTGCCCTTTTAAACTTCTGTTTCTTTAAGAAAAACAGAGTAGGTTGTGGACTTGAACGAATATTTAAGATAAACACAGGACTTTGGAAAAATTTTGCATTTCCCAATAATTTTGCTTTGGGTCACTTTCCCAGGGCTTTGAGTGCACACCGGGGTGTGTGTGTGTGTGTGTGTGTGTGTTGTGTAGCTTTCATTCTTCTCTGTCAGTACTTCAGTGGAAAAGTTTAGGAAGCACTGGAAGAAATAATAAACAACTTACTAGGACAAGAAGAGTTCAGATTAGTATGCCTAGGAAAGGATTGGAAGAAGACAGTTCCTAATGGCCGGGTGCAGTGGCTCACACCTGAATACCAGAACTTTGGGAGGTTGAGGTGGGCTTGATTCCAAGAGTTTGAAACCAGCCTGTGCAACATAGCAAAACCTCATCTCTACAAAAAAATACAAAAATTAGCAGGGTGTGGTGATGCATGCCTGTAGTCCCAGCTACTTGAGAGACTGAGAGAGGAGGATCTCTTGAGCCCAGGAGGTTGAGGTTGAGGCTGCCGTGAGGTGTGATCACACCACTCACTGCACTCCAGCCTGAGCAACAGAGCAAGACCCTGACTCAAAAAAAAAAGGATTACCTTCATTTGAAAAGGCATTACACCATGTTGCCAGCTTAATTGATTATTTTTGTGTATGCTACTAATGAGACCAAATCAATCATTCTGTCCCTGCGTGGACTGGTTAATTGAGCTCTTTTTCTTTGCTAAGATGTCCCAACGTTGGCCAGCCTTGCTGGTGTGTAACTGCTTCGTTATTAGCAAGAGTGCAGGAGAGAATGTGGAAGGCACGGCACAATCTAACAGTGCTTTGGAAAAACAACTAAACAGATGTTTCCACTAACAGTGGATAAGAAGCACTTCCTTCCTACAGATCTGTGCTCAGTTCTCTGCATACAGATCTGAGTTCTCAGTTCCACTAAGGTATACTGTGAAAAAGGAATGAGTTTCATCTCCTTTTCTGTCCCTCTTTGTTCTATTTTCTTCTGCAACATGGGAGAGGTAATACTAGAGAGAAGAGTCAGAGTGCTGAGGCAGGAAAAAAGAAACAAATATGAGGGTAAGTGTCCTGATGCTGGTCCTGGTTAGGGCACTAAGTAGCTATGGACCTTAGATTAAGTCTGCTGAACTTTTCTAGGCCTCCTTTTCCTCATTTGTAAAATCAGAGTTTTGGTTTAGATGATCTCTTAGGTTCCTCCTAAATCCAATATTCTGGATTATTTTGAACATTTTCCTGCAAAGTTTTCCTTTACTTTTGTAACCCCCTAATATGCAAACTTAATGACATTCAAAAATGGTTTACTGAGATGGCTCTCAGGAAACTTCTTAGGGTCAACAAGTTCCAAGCTTCTCAAAATAGAAGGATTATACCTTCTAAATAGGATTATATCAGAGTCCTGATTTTGAATTAGAAATATTGATATAATGAATGATGTGTATTGAAAAGATAATTTCCTAGTTCTCTCCCCTGAATAGGCCTAGAAATAGAGATCAAACTGGAGGCAACAAGCACTCCTAGCTCCCAGACAGAGATCTCTATTTACTAGTTTTCTCTAAAAGTAATCAAGACATATAGTGGATACTGTGGTTTGCCACCCAGATTCTCCATTCAGAACTGAGGCCTGGGATGCTGGAACAGTGGTGACTGTTGGTTGTCCCTGAATCACTCTCTGGGCATTGTCTTAAACCAAGGTTTCTTAGTCTCAGCACTATTGACATTTTGGACTGGATAATTCTTTGCTGTTGGGGACTGTTCTGTGCATTAGAAGATGTTTAGCAGAATCCCTGGCTTCTACCCGCTAGATACCAGTAGCACCCTACCCATGGCTGTGACAACCAAAAATGTCTCCAGGCATTGCCAAATGTCTCTGGGGGACAAATTGCCTTGACTGAGAACCACTGCCCTAACATGAAGAGAGTCACCTCACCCAAGGTTATAACATCCTGCCCAGAGGCAGCCCATATCTAATGACTGGTTAATGTGGATTATAAAGGTCAGGCTTTCTTGCCTGAAGGGAGGACATCTTACAGGGCTAGACCATCTCCAGTGTTCTCTGTGGATTTGGCTGTGACTCTACTGTGGTTCCACTGCTTTCTCTGCCCAGTCCTACTTTTGCCCCTCCCCCATAGGTGTTAATTCTAAGTGCAGTCCCTTAATTGCTTGTAAATATTCAACTCAGAGTCAATTTCCTGGAAGAACCCAACTTGAGACAGGTCTTCTTAGAGAAATGGCTGATTCCAGGTTTTAAACAGAAGATATGCCAGATAAACTTGGAACATCTTGTGATACCAGAAAGCAAGGAAGCAAGCTATGAAAGATTACTAGGATCATGTCAAAAGGACAGGAGTTAATTTACATACTCTCTCCTTGGCCACAGGTGTTCAAAGACGAACATCTATAATGATTGATGCTTAAATTCATGACATAAAGATTTTTAAGAAGTCATTGGTCACTTTGAAGAATGCAAGGAACTACCTCTTAATTTTAAAAACTGGTAAATAAAATAAGCATTTTTTCCTGTCTTTCCTATATTGCCTATATCAGATAACCAAACAACTGATGAAGGGGAAGACTCAAGTTAATAAAAAAGAAAGGATAGAAGTAGAATATCACCATTTTGCAGTCTTCAAAGAGGTAATGACCTCTTTCAAAGAAGCAATGATCATCAGTGACTAACAACAGCAGAAAAAGAAACAATTGGATATCATGGACCTCCTGCTAGATACTACCACAGTGCAGTGGTCTTGTGGGGAGTGTTGGGAGCAGTTCACAAGACTGCTCTTATTTCTGGCATCAACTGCAAGTTTGGGGATTCTCAAAACCACACAATTTTGATAATTTGCTAGAAGGACTTGAAGTCACTAAAAGTTGTTATCCTAATGGTTATGGTTTATCACAACTAAAGGATACAGATTAAAGGTAGTCCAGGAGAAAAATCATGTAAGGCAAAGTCTAGAAAAGTTCCATATATGGCCGGGCGCGGTGGCTCAAGCCTGTAATCCCAGCACTTTGGGAGGCTGAGACGGGTGGATCACGAGGTCAGGAGATCAAGACCATCCTGGCGAACACGGTGAAACCCCGTCTCTACTAAAAAATACAAAAAACTAGCCGGGCGAGATGGCGGGCGCCTGTAGTCCCAGCTACTCGGGAGGCTGAGGCCGGAGAATGGCGTGAACCTGGGAGGTGGAGCTTGCAGTGAGCTGAGATCCGGCCACTGCACTCCAGCCTGGGCAGCAGAGCGAGACTCCGTCTCAAAAAAAAAAAAAAAAAAAGAAAAGTTCCATATATGGATGTTCCAGTTATCTTCTCCCTGTGGAGTTGTATGCACCATTACTTTCCCATTATCAGTGTATGACCATATGCACAGATTATTGCCAAGCACCGGAGCCTTCCTGTCCAGATATTTATTTGGTTGGCTGCCCACATGACTTCTCCATCTCCAGCCCCTCCAGAGCTGATTGCTGAGTATGTGTGACCCAAACCTCCCACTCTGTATCACATCATTACATTATCCAGTTTAACCAAGGCCTGCACACAAACAAAACCAGTCCTATCATGAAACTCCAAGGGTTTAGAAATTACACCCCCAAAGAGAGGGCAAAGGCCAGACCCCTTTTTGGACAAGATTATAGTCTTTTCTACACATCTTGCAAAACAAACAAACAAAAAAGATTGAGCCTGAATCTGATTAAGCCTTTAGATTCAACTAACAATTTACAGGAAACACAGGGATAAAGAACCTTTTAAGTGATACCATAGCAAATTCAGGCCAATTGACCTGATATCTTTAACAAAAAGTTGCAAGAGGAAAAAGGGGATGGAAGAGAAACCTATAAATTAAAGTAGAATTAAAATACATATTGCTCAGTTGCAATGTATTGTACCATATTTGGATCCTGATTTAAATAATGAAGTTGAAAGTACTCAGAATTAGGGTAATGTGAACTCTGGTTGAATATTTTATGATGTTAAGGCATTAATTTTTGCATTAGATAATTGTTTTGATCATGTTTAAAGATCACAAAAAGAATCTTTATCTTTTAGAGATTCATATTGAAATATTTACAGATGAAATGACATAATGTGTGGGATTTGCTTCAAAATAACCTGGGGATGAGTTGATAGTAGGTGGGGTTTTGGATGGAATGAGACTGGCCATGTGCTGTAAGAAAACAAAAAAAATTGGGTTGTATGTTAGTTCACATGTTCATGCTTTCCATTTTGAAAAATGTAACATGTATATGTGATAGAGCCTGTGGGACTCAGGAGGCCTTCACTGAGCCTTGCTTTTCTGCTAAGGTACTTGTGTATAATAGACTGTTCTTATTTGTTCACCTCTTCATTTTCTCTGGGCCTTTGAGGGAGTAGATGTTGATTATTTCAGTTGAAAGCTGGAACTAGTATGCATAGTGGTTGAGGCTATACAGTTGTTGCGAAGAGATATAGATGCATACACAAGATAATGGATATGCTGTGTCTATTGATTTTTCTTAATTTTTTTTTTTTTTTTTAATAGAAGTGGGGCCAATGTTGCCCAGGCCAGTCTCGAACTCATGGACTCAGGCCATCCGCTTATCTTGGCCTACCCAAAGTGCTGGGATTATCGGTGTGAGCCACTGCACCTGGCTCCATTTATTTTTCAAGAGAAGCATTATAGTTTTACTAAGATGGTAAACTTAATGTAGATAAATATTACCTTGTAATATTCTGGTAAGATCAATATATTTTGAAGTTAAAATTTAAAGCCTCATGTTTGCCATTTAAGGATATATGTTTATTTTTGTATGTTTAAATGCATTTTGTATGCCTAAATAGTGGAATATTAAATTTATTGAGCAAAGGGAACTTTAAGTGATAAGGAGGAGAAAGCCAAGTATTTCAGAAGAACATTGAGCTTTGAGGATACGATCTCAACTTGTTAATACTAACAAGCCTATTCGTCCATTTTCACACTGCTATAAAGAAATGCCTATGAGGCCGGGCATGGTGGCTCACACCTGTAATCCCGGCACTTTGGGAGGCCAAGGCAGGTGGATCACCTGAGCTCAGGAGTTCAAGACCAGCCTGGGCAACACGGGGAAACCCCATCTCTACAAAAAATACATAAATTAGCCAGGCATGGTAGCATGCGTCTGAAGTCCCAGCTACTCAGGAGGCTGAGCAGGAGAATCACTTGAACCCGGGAGGTGGAGGTTGCAGTGAGCCGAGATTGTGCCACTGTACTCCAGCCTGAGTGACAGAGCTGTCTTGCAAAACAAAACAAAGCAAAACAAAACAAAACAAAAACAAAAGAAAGAAAAGGAAATGGAAATGCCTGAGACTGGGTAATTTATAAAGGAAAGAGGTTTAATTGACTAACAGTTGCACATGGCCGTAGAGGCCTCAGGAAATTCACAATCATGGCGGAAGGTGAAGGGGAAGCAGGCACCTTCTTCACAACGTGGTAGGAGAGAGAGAAGTGCTGCAAAGGGGGAACTTCCAAACACTTATAAAACTATCAGCTCTCGTGAGAACTCTCTCACTAACACAAGAACAGCATGGGGGAACCGCCCCTGTGATCCAATCACCTCCCAGCAGGTCCCTTCCTCAACACATGAGGATTACAATTTGAGATGAGATTTGGGTGGAGACATAGAGCCAAACCATACCACTAGAAATAGCAAAAAGTTATTCTGTGTGCAACTAGCAGAGATTCCAGGTGTCACTAAAATATACTTATTTGGAGCCTGATAACATTTTGTCTGATTTTTAAATCATTGTTATGCACTAGTGTGTATTTTCACCATAACAAAGATTGTAACCATTTCCCATGTTTAGGCACTTACGATTTATACTCCCATCTCGTCTCCCTTGACAACTTATTTTTTTTGTCCCCGAGATTGAGTCTCGCCCTGTTGCCCAGGCTGAAGTGCAATGGCATGATTTCAGCTCACTGCACCTCTGCCTCCCATGTTCAAGAGATTCTCCTGCTTCAGCCTCCTGAGTAGCTGGGATTACAGGCGCCCGCCACCACGCCCAGCTAATTTTTGTATTTTTAGTAGAGACGGGGTTTTGCCATGTTGGCCAGGCTGGTCTCGAACTCCTGACCTCGTGATCTGCCCGCCTCAGCCTCCCAAAGTGTTGGGATTACAGGCATGAGCCACTGCGCCTGGCCGACAACTTTTTAAATTGGCTTTTCTCATGTTCTGAGTAATAGAACTGTTAAGATATCTTTTACAACCAAACTGTCTTTGAGGTTTCTTTCTTAGACAACACCAAAGATTTATTTTCTCATTTTGTAAAAGGAGGGGTGCTGGAAGTCATTGAAAATACTTGGAATTCTCTGTATTTGTGAGAGCATTTGCCAAGCCCATAGTATGGAAACAGCTGGCAAACCAACCTCCCTAGGTCAATTATATACAAAAATATACAAAGCATGTTATTAATATTAGGTCAATTATATACAATTCATGTTATTAATATTAAAATGAACAAGTTTCAGCAATTGCAATCTTTCAGGATGGATAGAGCATACTCAAGGTAATGTGTGAAGACTGGCATAATAACTGTCGGCAAGATTTATTCAACGTTTTCTGTTTTAAAATACCTGTATCAATTGGTTACCAAAAAATACACATTGGGATAAATTAAAAAGTCCTGGAGATCTGTCAAGGCCGTTGTTGTCTATAGGATGCTACTACTTTCAGAGCAATTGTTGATTAAATCCTTTAAAAATACTTGTACATTATGTCTCATTTTTCTTATTGTAGATACTGTTAATTATTATAGTAAATTAACCCAAGCCATTGACCAAGTCTTGTCGTCAATAGGTAGTTTCTTCTTTTCCTTTGCACTTATCTAAACACCCTTGCTATTAATCAATAAATCAATAATGGAGTCTCTGGAAGAAACATCGAAGGGATCATAACATCCCAGCAGTGGCCTCAGATAGGTTCTTTTAACTATTGACACTAACTGGAGCAGATTCATGGACACAAGCTTTCCAGTATAAGCTGACACTGTCACCAGAAGCCCCTGGTTGGACTGTGTGACTAAGCATGTCTAGGACCTTTTATTTAGTCTAAAAGCAGATGACTTTGTGAGAGTAGGGTTACTTAAACCAAGATCAGGAAACAAGAATTAATGATGCAGGATGGAAAGAAATTAAGATGAAAATTCACTTGGGGCTAACCTATATTCTGTTTAGCAAATGAGAACAACACTCCTTTTCTTTCTTCCTGATCTATCACTAATTCTCAATTTAATAAGCAAACCCTGTACGAAGTGGAACAAAACATTCTTTAAATGGTATCTCATTACAACTGATGTCTCAGAATTCAGAAAAAAATCTAGAAAATATCTTAGGGTATAGACTATAAGTGAATAAATCAAGAGAAGCATCTAAGAAAAATGATTTTGAGAAAAAGAGTGACACACATTGATTGGCTTCTGTAAAACTGCATGTAACAGTGGTTATTGTTAAAGTGCCATTCATTGCTTCACTTTATTTTTTATGACCATGTCATTATTTACATAGGGTCAGTACACCTCTGTCTTGGGATATGGTTAGATAAAGAAAATTTGTCACAGTTACCATGCAAGAAATGTCATATTTTAAAACAAGTCTGACTTAATTAGGCATGATAAGCTCACTTTAAGAAATAAGGTCTGGGCCGGGTGCGGTGGCTCATGCCTGTAATCTCAGCACTTTGGGTGACTGAAGCAGGTGGATCACTTGAGGTCAGGAGTTTGAGACCAACCCCATCTCTACTAAAAATACAAAAATTAACCGGGTGTAGTGGCACATGCCTGTAATTTCAGCTACTTGGGATGCTGAGGCAGGAGAATGGCTTGAACCCAGGAGGCAGAGGTTGCAGTGAGCCAAAATTGTGCCATTGCACTTCAGCCTGGGCGACAAGAGCAAAACTCCATCCCTCCCCCAACCCCCTCCCCGCAAAAAAGAAACAGGGACTGTACTTGATATGTGGAAATGTTGCCCACAACATCCTCCCAGGAAACTTACCTTGTACCTGCTCTCTGGCTAGTGAAATCTCAGCCTTACAGTTAGTAAAGAACGCCACTTGCCGACACAGCAGGAACATTGACAGACTTGGGGACCTCAGAGAAGGAAGGACGTCCTAGTTATGTAGTTCCTGAGGAAAAGCATGGTCCAGGCAAACAGGCAAATGGGATGCCTTTTTTCTCCTAGATCTAGAAATGGCAAACTGATTGAGAACAGCAATGCAAAATCATCTGCAAAACTGATGTGATCAAAATCTGACTAGGGGCTTTATGAAGCCTCTAGACAGAAGTTAATTCTCCAAGCCTTGGTATTTTAAGGCTTTACTTTTTAAAACCATACAGCAAAAAATTCTCCTAGTATTAATCAACACCTTTTGTGGCAACTGTATAAAATAAAGAGAAAAACCCATCAAATTAATAATATGGATCCGAAAATTTCTGAATAAACCCGTGTAGTCAGAACTATACTTCTGGCAGCCCCAGAAGGAGGGGCTAGGGAAGCAGAAATGACATCTTGCCTTGTTGCCATCTTGACTTAGCACATTATATAGCACAGTCACACAAAACAAAAAACCCATCCCCGCCCCCACAAAACCCCAAACACTTGACATTCTTTTTTTTTTTTTTTTGAGACTGAGTCTGGCTCTGTCGCCCAGGCTGGAGTGCAGTGGCCGGATCTCAGCTCACTGCAAGCTCCGCCTCCCGGGTTTACGCCATTCTCCTGCCTCAGCCTCCGGAGTAGCTGGGACCACAGGCGCCCGCCACCTCGCCCGGCTAGTTTTTTGTATTTTTTTTAGTAGAGACGGGGTTTCACCGTGTTAGCCAGGATGGTCTCGATCTCCTGACCTTGTGATCCGCCCGTCTTAGCCTCCCAAAGTGCTGGGATTACAGGCTTGAGCCACCGCGCCCGGCTGACATTCTTAAAAATACTAAAACGGGCAGAAACACCCTAACACTTTTCTCTAAATGAAGACCATGCCCTTTTTGTAAGCTGCTACCCTAATGCAAACAATTTGATTCCTGATTGAATGGCATGAACCCAGGAGGCAGAGGTTGCAGTGAGCCGAGATCACGCCACTGCACTCCAGCCTGGGCGACAGTGCAAGACTCCATCTCAAAAACAAACAAACAAAAAACAAAAAACAACCAATTTAATTCCTGATTTTGCAATATTAATATCAACATAGGTGATAACCCTTGCAGGTAGGATAGTCATATGAGGAACAGACTAACTGTACACTTAGTAACCTCTTGTGTTTTTCTCTAAAAACCTGCTATGTTCTTTGTTTAGATAGCTCAGTTGTTCTGAAGTAAGATCTGCCTTACAGAATAGTGAAAGTAAAATTATTTTCTTAATAGTTTTGTGTCTGAGTTATCCTTTCACAAGTGATAGTTATCAAAGCTGGGTGAAAGGTACTTCAGATCCTTTTAATCTCTATAATTTTGTATATGTTCTTAAATTTCCACAATAAAAAATTAAAGTTGTATATTGGGGCTACACTATGTATCAAAGAGATATTGTCAGTGCTTTCCTATAAAGACACAAGACTTAGTCTAATTTTAACTAGTTTCCAAACTTAAAGCCTGCATTGAGGCTGTATTCAGTTTTAAAGCACGTGCAACTAGTAGATATGACGAACCATCCCAAAGATAGTACTGCAGTTGGCAGCCTAGGAGCAAGGAAAGGTATCTTTTGTGGTTGTGTAGCTAATGTTTTCTGACCTCACTAGCGAGGTTAGAGTCCTCAATGTCAAGCAGCAATGAAGGGAGCCAGAGTTTCCATGTTATTTGCTGCATTCAGCGTGCATGTCAAAAATAGATCCAAAAGCTATGGCAACTGAAAAATATTTGTTTTAATCAGTGTTTGGGAAACAAATGCTGGTATTTGGCTTCAGGGTTGGCTTCTTCAGCATGGATATTGGCAGATCCAATTCACAATAAAGTCCTACAGCACTTGTGTTGTTTTTTTTTTAAATCCCATATGGACTTACTCTGTAAAACCTCCTGGCACATTTGCACGTTTTGGTTTCCTGGAAGGTTCCCGTGGATTTGTTTAGCTCTGGTATCATGATTATTTACTGTATGTTCCCTTGAAGTATAGGGAAGAAAGAACACACTTGTTACATTTTGTCATTCACATATTTAACAAATATTTATTGATCTCCTATTGTGTGCAAGGCACTATTCTAGGCATTCTGGAAAGATACAAAAATGAATCAGGCAAATATGGCGATTTCAACTTACTTTCAACCCAATAAGGAAGACAAATTGTGGGCCAGGCATTGAATGAGGTGCTGGGGATGCAGAGGTGAACAAAGTTCCGGACTTCATGTGGCTCCTTGAAATTAAGACAGATAAATACAGGGGTTAGAGAAGGCCTAATGGAGAAAATAACCTTGAAGTCGAGTTGTAAAGGACGAATTCGAGTTCAGACAAAGCAGAACGGGGCAGAAGGTATACTGTAAGAAAGGGAGCAGCAGACACACATAGGGATCCTGGGATGGAAAATAACCTGTATCCAGTTTATTTGAAGATCCAGTTTCTTTGCAGAGTCTTAGAATGGACTGGACTTTGGAGATAAAGTTATAGGAACCAAACTCATAATGGTGGGTTTTTTGTTTTGTTTTTTGTTTTTTTGAGATGGAGTTTCGCTCTTGTTGCCCAGACTGGAGTGCGGCAGTGCGATCTCGGCTCACTACCTCCAGGTTCAAGTGATTCTTCTGCCTCAGCCTCCCAAGTAGCTGGGATTACAGGCGCCCACTATCAAGCCAAGCTAATTTTTGTATTTTAGTAGAGACAGGTTTCACCATGTTGGCCAGGCTGGTCTCTAACTCCTGACCTCAGGTGATCCACCTGCCTTGGCCTCTGAAAGTGCTGGGATTACAGATGTGAGTCACCGCGCCTGGTCTCATAGTGGTGTCTATAATGAAATAAATATCATGCAGACCAAAGCACCTATGTCCTATTTCCTTTTGTGTTGTTAGATCTATGCAAGAAGCTTATTTATAAGATTGCCTTTGCAATCTTGCATCAGAATTGGGGGCTAGATGTGTGATTCAGAGGTTCCTGGTCTGTGATTGCTGATGCATGCATCTCTGCAATACACAGGGTGCTACCGTTGGGAATAGATTGGCTAAAATTTGAGGGCCTTGTCCCTTACGTAGTGTTGGAGGTACACATTGATTGCCATATGTTTTGTTTTTTTGGACCCCCTACACTAGAATGTCTCCTTATAACTTTCAGGATTGTATCAGTTAGGTTCTTGTCAGAAAATGGAATTCATCTTGGATGGTTCAGAGGAAGAGAAGAGACTTTTTTTTCTTTTCCTTTTATTATTATTATTATACTTTAAGTTCTAGGGTACATGTGCACAACGTGCAGGTTTGTTACATATGTATACATGTGCCATGTTGGTGTGCTGCACCCATTAACTCGTCATTTACATTACGTATATCTCCTAATGCTATCCCTCCCCCCTCCCCTCTCCCCACAATAGGCCCCGGTGTGTGATGTTCCCCTTCTTGTGTCCAAGTGATCTCATCGTTCAATTCCCACCTATGAGTGAGAACATGCGGTGTTTGGTTTTCTGTTCTTGTGATAGTTTGCTGAGAATGATGGTTTCCAGCTGCATCCGTGTCCCTACAAAGGACACGAACTCATCCTTTTTTATGGCTGCATAGTATTCCATGGTGTATATGTGCCACATTTTCTTAATCCAGTCTGTCACTGATGGACATTTGGGTTGATTCCAAGTCTTTGCTATTGTGAATAGTGCTGCAATAAACATACGTGTGCATGTGTCTTTACAGCAGCATGATTTATAATCCTTTGGGTATACACCCAGTAATGGGATGGCTGGGTCAAATGATATTTCTAGTTCTAGATCCTTGAGGAATCGCCACACTGTTTTCCACAATGGTTGAACTAGTTTACAGTCCCACCAACAGTGTAAAAGTGTTCCTAGAAGAGACTTTAATGAAAGTACCACTTGCAGATATATGGATAGGGTTAAGGAAGCAAACTATGGATGAGTTTGTTAGCAGCAGTAGGAAGCTGTTACCACCCTAGAAGGGGACAAGGAGAAAAAGTGGAGTTACTGGATTATAGTGAGAGCTGGAGAAAGGGCCAACTGGTGGAGATTGAACTACAGAGGATGGAACTACTGCTATTGATATGAAGGGAAAGCGGAAGCAATACCATAACCATTCTTTCACTACTCCTGCCCACAGCGGACCTGCCGGGGCCTCTCTTGCCCAAATCGTACAGGAAACCATCTGGCAAGGGACCTGGGTGATGCAGTCTGCAGGGGTCATCCTGCTAGGGCACAGAGCAGGTCAGAGTAGGGTAGAAAATGGATGCAGGCAGGGATTTGGTGAGAGATAGCAAATGATGAATAATCAGCCTGGGGCTGAAGTCCAAATTCCTCAGCAAGGCTTATGAATCCATTTACTGTGAAGCTCCTTGTAGCCCCTTCAGTCTTGTCCCCCCTCACCCTTTGCCACTCACCTACCGAACACTCCCAGCTTAATCATGCTGAACTGTTTGAAATTCTGCATATGTGCCATGTTCTCACCTTGGGCATCCCCTCCTCTAGGAAGTGTCTGCATCCTGGGCTTGCCTATATCCCTATGACAGCCCTATCATCATGTAAGTCATTGATGTTAATCTGGCTTTTTACGATATAACTGCCAAGAGGGTAGAAGTTGTATCTTATTCACCATTGCACATCCCCACAGTCAAGCACAGTAATTGTCATTTAGCAGGTACTCAGTACATATTTGTTGATTCACTGAATAGACACATGAATACCATTTACTCTGCAGCAACTACAGACCTAAGCCAGGCTTCACCTGAGGGTCATGCTCAGATGTCTTGGAGACACTCTTTCAGTTGCAAGTCATTGTCCATGTACAAATTGATTTCCATGGTTAAATTCTCATATAGCTCCTTTATTTCTAGGCCCTAGAGTATTTTCTGCTGTTGTTTCATGCCCTTCCTATACACAAAACATACTGAGAACCACGAGAAAGCCAAAACAGGCCAAGAGCTAAAGGACTTTGGAAGAGGAAAGAGACTTTAAGGAGGATGTGGCACTTCACTGAATCTTCACAGATGGGTAGGATGTGTCACATAAAGAAGTGAGGAAAGGACTCTCCAGGTTGAGGAAAGAGGACAAGCAGAGACAGCAATGGGAAAATGCATGCTGAGTTTGTGGGAGAGCAACGAGTCTTGACTGGCATTACAGGAGTGGTCGTAAGGTTAGGTAGTTGGACCAGATCATCGAGGCCACTGGATGCTGAATTAAGGAGTTTGAACTGGATTCTGTAGACAGCAAGGAGTCATTGATGGTTTTAGATTAGCAGGAAGATGCTGGGACATCTGTCCATTTAGGAGATGCATCATAATCTTACAAATGGCCACCTTGTGCCTATTACTAAAGTGATTGCTATGAATCCACAGGGCAGCTGGGGCTGGCTTCATGTCTCACGCTGTCTCCTTCGCCTGATTTCCCTGCTCATTCCCTTGGCAGCACATAACGGATGACACATCTTTGTATCCAAGAGCAGATTCTTAAAACTCATGAAGTGATAAGGACTTGTTGTTTTTGTGGGCATCTATCAACATAGGAAACATTCACCATTATGTTTAGTAGAAAAGCAGGAAAGTTTGAAGTTAGCTTCGGGGGGACACAGAGAAAAGACAGATTAGTAGAAAAAAAGAGCTGATCCCAAGATGCTGAGAACTTATTGGTTGTTCAACGGCTCACTGACCCTGAAAAAGCCATTTGGAGCCAGCTCCTTTCTCGAAATAAAGGGGTAGGAAAACGTGATCTCTTCCAAAAGGGAGACCAGTTTCTTTCCTGAAAACAAAACAGAACAGAACAGTCTTTCAAAAACATGGGCTGCTAGTTGTTTTCTAGAGCAGAGCAACTTCGTAGAATGTAAATATTTATATTGGATCTCTCTGTATTAGACTTCATGAAATAAACAATATTTGATAGAAAGTGACTCAATCTTTGCATTTTCCTTTATGTCTGATTATTTTGTAGACACTTTTAAAAAGCACTGATTTCTGTGAAGAGATTCTAGACTGAATATTTCTAGTAGTAAAATAAGGAAAAGACACATCGTAACGCAGTTAGGAGGGTGGAAAATTAACGCTGGTGGCACTTGCCAGGAAAGGTTTTTGTCTCAATTTAATGCAATTATTGATTGCCAGTTAAGTGCAAGCACTGCCCTAGGAGCTGGGGGTCACAACAATGAATAGGAGGTGGTTCCTGCAATTGGGTGGCCCAGAGAAAAGAAGTGAATTCTAAGGTACGTTCGACTGTGAAGGATCCCATGGTAAAGTGTATGCTGCAGGCTGTGGGAGAAAACGAGAGTGGGCAAGTTTTGTCCAGGGGCTTGGGGAACCTTCCATGGGCTGCTGGACTTTCAAAAAGCTCTTGGCCGGGCAAAGTGGAGGAGGTTGGACATCAGGTTCCTCCTTGTGCGTGCTAGTTGCCTCTGTGATGTCAAGTAACGCACAGTGACATTTATGTCCAGCTCTGCTTCCCCAGTTGAATTGTAAATAGCTTGAGGGGAGGGCCTTATTTATCTTTGTGTCCACAGCGTTGGAAACACAGAAGGTACTTAAGACACGTATGTCAGTGGAAAAATGGAGGGCTTATGTGAAAAAACACAAGTAATTTCCACATGTGCTTTTATAAATAGAAAAAATAATACAAATTAAAAAAACAATTACATCCCTGTTTGCCTCCACCGTGGGATACAGAGCTTGGCTATTTGTGGAATGATTTGTGGAATGTGCAACAAAACCCAAAGGCCTCTTTACCCTGCCCCTTACTGGTTGGGTGGTCTTTCTGTCTCATTCATACAAATCACATCTACCTGAGCAATATTGTTACGAGGATTAACAAAGATGATGTTTGTGAAAGTACTTGGCACAGAATGGGTGTTCAGTGAATTAATATTTCTTCTTGTTTATCATATCCCAGGCCCTGGGAGACAGTAGAAGTTGGATACATGTATGATAAACTAGTTCTAGTAGTGTTCTCTCCATGCCACTTTATTGTTTTCTGTGAGGAGAAACTCAGTGGAATTTTTTTTTTTTTTTTTTTTTTTTTAAGACAGAGTCTTGCTCTGTCGCCCAGGCTGGAGTGCAATGGCATAATCTCAGCTCATTGCAACCTCTGCTTCCTGGGTTCAAGTGATTCTCCTGCCTCAGCCTCCCAAGTAGCTGGGACTACAGGTGCGTGCCACCACACCTGGCTAATTCTTGTATTTTTAGTAGAGATGGGGCTTTACCACGTTAGCGAGGATGGTCTCGATCTCCTAACCTCATGATCTGCCCGCCTCAGCCTCCCAAAGTGCTGGGATTACAGGCGTGAGCCACCGTGCCCAGCCCGAAACTCAGTGGAATTTCTCCTTCACACCCCAATAGAAGAACTTCCCTCAGCAGGAGAAAGATCTGTGATTCTTTCCCCCTTCCCATTCTTTTTATTTTAAAACATTTCTAATGGAAACTTTCACACATACATAAAAATGTATGTTGAGAGAAAATAATATAATGAACCACCATGCGCCTCTCACTTATCTAAAAAACAAGATGAGTTTGCTGATCTTGTTTCATTGATTTCTCTCTACCTTTTTTCTTGCTATAAGTAATCACACTTTTTGCCACTGAAAGTAATGACAGGCTGGGCCTGGTGGCCCACCCCTGAAAACCCAGCACTTTGGGAAGCCAAGGTGGGCAGATCACGTGAGGTTGAGTTCAAGACTAGCCTGGCCAACATGGTGAAACTCTGTCTCTAGTAAACATACAAAAAAAAAAAAAAAAAAAAATTAGCCAGGCATGGTGCCATGCACCTGTAATCCCAGCTACTTGTGGGGCTGAGGCAGGAGAATCACTTGAACCCAGGAGGTGGAGGCTGCAGTGAGCCCAGATTGAACCACTGCACTCCAGCCTGGGCAACAGGGTGAGACTCCATTTCAAAAAAAGAGAAAGTAATGGCAGAGACCACAGTTACTTTTGCACCAACCTAATAGCATATTTTAAAACAGGCCCAAGAAAGTGGGTCATTTTTTTTCCCAAGATGGAGTCTTGCTCTGTTGCTCAGGCTAGAGTGAAGTGGTGCAATCTCTGCTAACTGCAACCTCTGCCTCCCAGGTTCAAGCAATTCTCCTGCCTCAGCCTCCAGAGTAGCTGGATCACAGGTGCACACCACCATGCCCAGCTAATTTTTGTATTTTTAGTACAGACGAAGTTTTACCATGTTGGCCAGGCTCGTCTTGAACTAGTGACCTCGTGATCCGCCTTCCTCGGCCTCCCAAAGTGCTAGGATTACAAGTGTGAGCCACCATGCCCGGCTGAAACGGGATCATTTTACTGTCATATTTAACCAATAAGGCCTTTTATCTCTTATAAAACCACTATGACATCATCACTCCTAATGAAAACAAAAATAAATCTTTAATTTTCTCTAATACTCAGGCCGGGCGCGGTGGCTCAAGCCTGTAATCCCAGCACTTTGGGAGGCCGAGACGGGCGGATCACGAGGAGTCAGGAAGTCGAGACCATCCTGGCTAGCATTGGTGAAACCCCGTCCTCTACTAAAAATACAAAAACTAGCGGTGGTGGCGGCTCTAGCCAGTCCCAGCTACTTTCGGGGGAGGCTGAGGCAGGAGAGATAGGCGTGAAACCGGAAGTGAATTTTACCTGCAGTGAGCCGAGATCAGCACTGCACTCCAGCCTGAAGCGACTAGCGAGACTCTGTCATAAAAAAAAAAAAAAAATTAAAAATAAAAATTAAAAAATTAAAAATTTTCTCTAATACTCAGTTTATGTTCAAATTTTTCCAATTATCTCAAGATGTTTCTTTCTGATTAGCATGTTCAAATCAGGATCCAAATAAGAGCACCATATCTAGAATTCCTTTTAGTTAAAATTCCAATCCATCCTGAGAGTGGGGGTCTGCCCTAGAGGCAATTTGTGGCATCAACCTGGGTGTGGGACTTTCAGGGACACGTTGGCAGGCAATACAATTGTCCGTGAGTATCTGCAGGATATTGGTTCCAGGGCCCCGGTGGATACCAAATCCACAGATGCTCACATCCCTGTTATAAAATGGTGTAATATTTGCCTACAACCTAAGCACATCTTGCCGTATATTTTATTTTATTTATTTTTCAAGCTAAGGCCTTGCTCTGTCACCCAGTCTGGAGTGCAGTGGTGCAATCGTAGCTTACTGCAGTCTCGACCTCCCGGGCTCAACTTATCCTCCCACCTCAGCCTCTCTAGTAACTGGGACCACAGGTGTGCACCACAACTCCTGGCTTTTTTTTTTTTTTTTTTTTTTTTGTAGAGACGGTGTCTCCCTATGTTGCCCAGGCTGGTCTGGAACTCCTGGGCCCAAGTGATCCTCCTGCTTTGGCCTCCCAAAGTGCTAAGATTACAGGCTGAGCCACTACATGCAGTATACTTTAAATCATCTTCAGATTACTTAAAATACCCTATACAATGTAAATGCCGCATAAACAATTGTTATACTGTATTGCTTAGGGAATAATGACAAGAAGAAAAACAGCCTGTATATGTTCAGTACAAATGTAACCATCTAGGCTGAACTCCAGCAACAACATAACCTTTTCTGGTATTTTTTTCAAATATTTTCTATCTTTCTTTTTAAAATTTTTTCTTTTTCTTAGAGTTCATTTTGCTTTGTATTTTCCGAATATTTTCCATCCATGGTTGGTTGAATCCTTGGATGCAGAACCTGGGAATGCGAAGGGCCAACTGTGTTCCCTCCTGTCTTCTCTATCATACACACAATAGAATCAGCTCCAAATCCCCCTAACTGTGGACAGCACCCAACCTACCCAGCAAGGTTGAGTCTCTTTTTGAGCCTGAGGAAGGGAAGATTTGGGATGAATTGTCTGCCAAATGTGGTAACTTTCAGAGCTGCCTATTCCAGCTCAATTTATTCAATACTCTTATTCATTGCCTTGGGGGCTGGAGGGGGGGTGATGAAATAGTGAGGAGGTGTGTGGCATGGGGTGGGGGGTTAGGGGCAGTTCCTCAGCCTTAATCCTATCTAGCCGATCTCAGTCTTTAGTAAAACTAGCTGTAAAGGATTCCAGATCCCACCAAAGAAACAAACTACCACCAACCTGCTCTGCCCACTTACTTTTCCCAGCTTCTCTATGTTCAAAGGAAAGTGGCTGAAATGTGTGCGTCGAAATGAGAGGAAGGGGTCTTAAAGATTATGACATCCAACCTGTTTTCCACCAGTAGGTGGAATAAGAGCCCTCTGGCAATAAGAGCCGACACCTATATCACTCCGTATAGCACACTGATCAGCGAAAACTCGCACCTGGGGGCTTGGACTCCTCCCCTCTCCCAAGGGCTCATGTGGTCTGTCCATGAGCCTCTGGAGGGGTGAAGGCCTTACAGTGTTTGTTGTAAGCAGGCATCCTCCTGCGTGTCATGGAAGTCCCCCTCCCTGTGACTTTCATGTCTGCCCTAGTTTTGCTCTCTGTCACTCCACAGAAAGGCATGATTTATATGGGGGAGGGCAAATAATATATAAACCCATGATAGCTGGAAAGTGAGCTTGAATTTACAGTAAAAACAATATTGTTGTCTCAGTACAATTAGATTAAAAGAGTACAGGACTAATACTAGCTAATATTTAATGACGGCTTACCTGCTTTATTAGTTAGCTTGGTCTGCCATAACAAAGTACCAGAAACTGGGTGGCTTAAACAACAGAAATGTTTTCTCATCATTCTAGAGGCTACAAGTCCAAGATCAAGATGTCAGCAGGGTCGGTTCCTTCTGAGGGTGATAAGAGAAAATGCGTTGTGCACCTCTTGCCTAGTTTCTGGTGGTTTGCCAACAATCTTTGGCATTCTTTGGCTTGTAGAAGCATCACCATGATCTCTGCCTTCGTCTTCATGTGGCGCTCCCCCGTATATGTTTCTGTGTCCAAATTTCCTCTTTTTTTGAGGACACCAGTCATTGGAACAGGGTTCCGTGCTAATGACTTCATCTTAAGTAAGTATATCCAAAATGACCCTATTTCCAAAAAAGGTCACATTTTGAGGGATTTGGGGTTAGGAGTTCAATACTTTTTCTGAGGGGGATGGTGGTGATGGACAAAACTCAACCCACAAAATGCATCAGGTGTCTTATGCATATTTTGTGACTTTTATTATAGCAACATTTCCAGGTAGGTAATGTTATCCTCATGTTACAGATGAGGAAACCGAGGTTAAATAATGAAGTAGTTTGTTCAAGATTGCACGGCCAGTAAGTAGCAGTAATAGGTCTTAGAAACTCAACAATCTGATTCCAGAACCCAGCATTTTTAACCTGCATTGTATTTTCTTATTTCTCTATATATCCTTACCTCCCCTTCTCTTTGCAGTTGCTTGCCAGAAATTGGTCATTAGGTAAAGTTTCTATGACAGCCTAATACTGCCACCTGGTGGTAAAAATAAAGCAGCCTCAAACTTCCTGGTAAAATTGCATCACGCAAAAATGCTGACAGACCTTTTCCCTAATACACCAATGCTGTCAAGCAATGGTGAATTCTGCTTGATCCTACTTTATTTTTATTTTTATTTTTTTGAGATGGAGTCTCGCTCTGTCCCCCAGGCTGGAGTGTAGTGGCGCGATCTTGGCTCACTGCAACCTCCGCCTCCCTGGTTCAAGCAATTCTCCTGCCTCAGCCTCCCAAGTAGCTGGGATTACAGGCATGAGCCACTGTGCCCAGATGACTTTTGTATTTTTGGTAGAGACGGGGTTTCACCATGTTGACCAGGCTGGTCTCGAACTCCTGACCTCAGGTGATCTGCCTGCCTTGGCCTCCCAAAGTGCTGGAATTACAGGCGTGAGCCACCATGTCTGGCCTTGATCCTACTTTAAGCCAAACACAGGGCAGATGAAAAGAGAAGAGAGCAGCACAAACTTTGATCCCCTGAAGGAATATAAATGTTGCTAAAACCTTATACATCAGCAGTCCCTAAGCTTTTTGGCACCAGGGACAGGTTTCGTGGAAGACAGTTTTTCCATGGGGGTGGAGGATTTCAGGGTGAAACTGTTCCACCTCAGATCATCAGGCATTAGTCAGATTCTCATAAGGAGCACACAACCTAGATCCCTCGCATGCACAGTTCACAATAGGGTTCCCACTCCTATGAGAATCTAATGTCGCTGCTGATCTCACAGGAGGCGGACCTCAGGCAGCATTGCTTACTCACTGCCTGATATGCAGCCCGGTTCCTAACAGGCCAGGGACGGGTCCCAGTCATTGGCCTGGTGGCTGGTGATCCTTGTTATACATGGTATTATTTTGTGTGTGTGTGTGTGTGTGTGTGTGTGTGTGTATGTATGTATGTATGTATGTATGTATTTTGAGACGGAGTCTCACTCTGTCGCCCAGGCTGGAGTGCAGTGGCGTGATCGGCTCACTGCAACCTCCCCCTCCCAGGTTCAAGTGATTCTCCTGCCTCAGCCTCCTGAGTAGCTGGGACTACAGGTGCACGCCACCATGCCCAGATAATTTTTGTATCTTTAGTAGAGACAGGGTTTCACCACATTGACCAGGACGGTCTCGATCTCCTGACCTCGTGATCTGTCCGCCTCAGCCTCCCAAAGTGCTGGGATTACAGGCGTAAGCCACCGCGCCCAGCCTGTACATAGTATTATTCTGTTTTAAAAACCAGTTTCTCCTGGTGTCCTGGCTCTGAAGACTCATTCTAGTCACTATTTCTTTCTGCTGTTCAAATTCAAGATTCAAGAATAACTTAAAATTCTTTAGCCATTAGTAACCATTTACTGTTCTTTGGAAGAAAGAAGGAAGGGGCTGTACAGAATAAATTGCTTTGTTGCTTCTCCATCTCTGGGCTTGCAGTTTTCTAGACCTCATTTGACACCTCTGTCTTCAGTTTGCTATCCACTATTAGGTGTGTCTTACCACCAGCTCAGAAGTAATGTGGGTATAACATGCTCAACAAATTAGAAAAAGAATCATATTGAATAATTTTAGAGCTGGAAGTCACCTTAGATCACACAACCTATTTGCGTTCTCACAGGGGAGGGATGGGACACTGTGGAGGAAAGGAATCTCCGGATTCACTTCTGTGGGGTGTAGCCTGCAAGGAAATGACAAAGATGGGGTTTGGCATCTGAGCCTGAGTCTAGGGCTTGGGTATTGGTTGACAGATTTACCAATGATTTATTTTTATCTTGGATGAGAGGCTTTTAGATGCTTTCAACTCCAACATCATGGCAAACTGTGTGCTGAGCTTAGATGGAAGGTGGCAGGCAAGTAATACGTTACCAACCATTCCAGTACCTGTGTTTGCAGATGCTGTTCCTTAAAGAATTTCAAACTAACAAAAATACAGTCCCTAACCTTTTTGGCACCAGGGACAGGTTTCGTGGAAGACAGTTTTTCCATGGGGGTGGAGGATTTCAGGGTGGAACTGTTCCACCTCAGATCATTAGGCATTAGTCAGATTCTCATAAGGAGCACACAACCTAGATCCCTCGCATGCGCAGTTCACAATAGGGTTCCCACTCCTATGAGAATCTAATGTCGCTGCTGATCTCACAGGAGGCGGAGCTTAGGCAGCATATACAGGAGGTGGAGGCTGCAGTGAGCCGAGATCGCATGACCCTGCACTCCAGCTTGGGGAACAGAGCGAGACTCTGTCTCAAAAAACAAACAAACAAACAAACAGACAGACAGAAATGTCTGCCGAGTGAAGAGACTCAAGTGGTTGTCTGATACATACATTTTATCTGTCATGTGTGTCACAGTAGAAAAAAAGGTTGGGAAATACGGTTTTAAATGGTTGTCTTGGTCCATTTCCTGTTTCTTATAACAGAATACCTAAAACTGGGTAATTTATAAAGAAACAAAATGTATTTCTCATAGTTCTGGAGGCTGAGAAGTCCAAGGTTGAGGGGCTGCATGTGGGAGTGTCTTCTTGCTGGTGGGGACTCTCTAGAGTCCTGAGGCAGTGCAGGGCATAACATGGTGAGGGGCCTGGGGGTGCTAGCTCAGGTCTCTGTTCCTCTTCTTATCAAGCCGCAAGGCCTACTCCTGTGAAAACTCATTAATCCAGGAATGGCTCCATGCATTCATGAGGGCAAAGCCCTCATGACCCAATCATCTCTTAAAGACCCCACCTCTCAATACTGCCACACTGGGGACTAAGTTTCTACATGAGGTTTTTTTGTCTTTTTTTCTTGATCGGTTTGTTTTTGAAACAGGATCTCACTTGTCACTCTGGCTGGAGCGCAGTGGCATGATCAGAGCTCACTGTAACCTTGACCTCTGGGCGCAAATCATCCTTTCACCTCAGCTCCTGCATAGCTGGGACTATAGGCATGCACTACCACGCCCAGCTAATTTTCTTATTTTTTGTAGAGACAGGGTCTCACTATGTTGCCCAGCCTGGTCTCAAACTCTCGGGCTCAAGCAATCCTCCTGCCTCAGTCTCCCAAAGTGCTGGGATTACAGGCATGAGCCACTATGCCTGGCCAACCTGAGTTTTGAAGGGGGAAAACATTCAAATCATAGCAACGATGAAACAAACTTACTAAATTTCCATATGATACTAGCTTAATGAATCAAGCTCAACGGGAACATAGCAAACCCTTAACATTTAGCAAATGTTTGTTACATAAGTGAAGTGCAATTATTAGAGATAGAAGCGGAGTTGGGTAAACTCAGGCTAGTAAACCTGAGGAGGAAAAAAGACAGTGAATAACGAAAATGAGGGGTAAGACTGGCTGTGTACAAACACAGAAGAGATCTGGAGGTCCCAGAAGAGACAACACATTAATGAAAAAAGGGAAAGGAAGAGGCTGAGGGTCTGCTCTGATTACAACCTTACTCCCTTTACAGATTAACAGTGGGTCCTCAGTTCAAGCATGAGTGACATAGTTAAAGTAAGTTGTTAGCACAATTCACCAGCATCTGTTTACTTGTTACTATGCTTCCTTCTTGGGAGGCATTCCAATTACAATGACTCAGTTACCTCCTCCACTCAGGGGGACTGTGAAAAACAAACTTTTAAGCTGAAATACTCAAACTGTTTGACATCAGTCTGAAAAGATGCATTGTTCATCCATTCTGATTGCCTACCCTGCAAGGTGCTGCCATGGTTGCAGGAGGTGTGATGCTGACCGGCAGATAGGATTCTTACACGCGCAGCTTGCAGCGTCATGAGGGCCAGAGTTGTGGGGCACAGTGCAGGACACAGGGCAGATGATAGAGCGAGGCTATCTAAAGCAAGAATGGAACCTTGGGCATTTTAGAGCAGCGAATTAGTCCTTCAAGACCGTGTGCTCAGTTTTTGCTTTAAGTGCAACCACAAAACACGCTTCCCAAAGCAGGGAGTTTTGTTTCCTGGTATATTCACTTCCCCAGTAGGGCAGATAATTTGGCAGGGATTCCAATCCACTACATTCGATACTGCTTTGACCCAGACTGTTAACTCCAGAGGCTGGGGCTCCATAGGTGAAGCAAAGTTGCTGAGCTATTAAAAAATAAGACATATGAGGAAAGGTTAAAATATGAGATTATGAAGCTGATTGAGGGAAATTGCTGGTGATTTAAATAATGGCTTTCAGACCTCCAATGTGTATATGATTGATGCTGGGCCGAGAAACTTTTCTCTGAATTTGAGGCCAAACACAATTGAAACGAGGTCCGTCAACAAAAGGTAGAACTGTCATCATTATTAGTCATGTTATGTTGACGCTGCAGTAAGAAACACGCAAACAGAACAACTTGTAGTATCAGGGATGGGAGTACAAATAAACCTAGAAGCTGAGACTCAAATTTCATTTTTAGTTTCTTTAAAAAATCTTTTTGTTTAGAGACAGGATCTCATTCTGTTGCCCACACAGGAGAGCAGTGGCGTGATCCTAGCTCACTGCAGCCTCAACCTCCTGGGCTCAAGCAATCCCCCCACCTCGGCTTCCTGAGTAGCTGGGACTGCAGGTGCATCCCACCATGCTCTGCTAATTTTTAAATTTTTTGTAGAGTCAGAGTCTCACTATGTTGCCCAAGAAGGTCTTGAATTCCTGAACTCAAGCTATCCTCCAACCTTGGTCTCCCAGGGTTTTGGGATTACAGGTGTCAGCCACCGTGCCTGGCCTCATTTTTAGTTTTCAAAGTAGTTAGAT
This sequence comes from Papio anubis, assembly GCF_008728515.1. Classification (NCBI taxonomy): domain Eukaryota; kingdom Metazoa; phylum Chordata; class Mammalia; order Primates; family Cercopithecidae; genus Papio; species Papio anubis. Next base: position 22,897,583 of record NC_044987.1, read on the forward strand.
ATTTCCAAGTTTGGATGTCAGGAGAAAGAAAAAAAGGTCCCCTGTGTCCACATGCAGAGGAAGGGCTGTAGACACTAACACTCCATTTCCTGCTCTTTATTTGATTTTATTCTTTGAAAACAACAGATATGAGAATTGCCGATGCGCAGGCCAGCCTGTGCTACCATACGTGGGCTTTGAAAAGATTCTGGATTGTCTGTCTGTGTGATGATATGTGCTGCTGTATAGAGCAAGGAAAACAGAACTTAGAGGTGGTTTTCCAAGCTCCACAGCCCATCTTTATCATGGCCAGGTAAAGCACTGTCCCTTAAAAGTTAGATACAAGCAACCAAGTGACATTTATTGAGACTCTACTATGTGCCAGACCTGGGCAAGTTACCTTCTCATGAGGTCGAGCTGGATGACTGGCTGGGATAAAGGATACAGCCAAAACGTGGGGGTCCAACAGGAGGTCGTGGGGACCACATGCTCATCCACAGAACCTGATCTAAGCTTGTTCATAGACCTTCTGCGTATTTTCCTTATAGAAAATAAGAGAATTTTGCTCATCATTTCTTTTCCATTATTGTCAGTTTCAGTTTTTTACATGTCCTAATAACCATATATTTCATTTTCCACCCATCCAGACTCCTTGCTCCTCCCTATTTGGTCTGGGGAGAACTCATAAATGTCATTGGTCACAAATCCACTCTCCACGCTCACCAGAGTCACAAACCCACTTTCTGATGGGTTCACAGCCATGTTGTCATAGTCACAAGACACATCATCGGGAGTGGCTTCTCCCGAACACACTCGGAATGAAATATTCTTCAGGTCTGGCCGGGTCTCAGCTAAGTCAGCTTCGCTTTGTTTTCTTATGACATTGTAGACCTCTAGGTCCGGGCTGTTTCCTTGGTGAGGAGAGGGCCAGATGGTGTGCTGCTTCTTTGTGCTAGGGTCTGGTTGCTCCTGTTTTCTAGAGAGAAAGAAAACCAGGGCTGGGTGTTTCAGACCAGGTGATTGAGAATATCCTTGTGCTTCCTGTTGAGACCAGAGGAAGTAGCCCTGGGCGGTCACCCAGCTGCATGTCTCATCTATGTAACTTACAGGCCAGGGCTTCGGGGTGGGAGGGAACCAAACAGGGAGATGTTATGTTCAAAGTGACTGTGTATCTGTCATTCACGGCTGCCCAAGTGTGGGCAGGGTTATTATCCTGGGGTCCCCAGAGTCCCTGGAGGGTCCAGGGATAGAACTGAATAGGAAAAAAAAAAAATACCACATTGCAAACAACAAAACAAAACAAAAACAACAACTCAGCTGGGCACAGTGGCCCACGCCTGTAATCCTAACACTTTGGGAGACTGAGGCAGGCGGATCACTTGAGCCCAGGAGTTTGAGACCAGCCTGGGCAACATGGTAAAACCTTGTCCCTATAAAAGATATAAAAATTAACCAGCCATGGTGGCGCACACCTGTAGTCCCAGCTACTTGGGAGGCTGAGGTGGGAGGATAACCTGGGAGGTCAAGGCTGCAGTGAGGTGTGATGGTACCACTGTACTCCAGCTTGGGCGACAGAGTGAGACCCTGTCTCAAAAAACAAAACAAAAAACAAAACCAAAACAACAAAAAATACAACTCATCCATAAGTGAAATTTATCATGTCCTTCCATTATGAGTGTAAGCAATAAAACAGAGCAGGATTAATAATATCTTTGATTTGATCATTACTAGAAGTTATAGATGTTTTCATATCACAGTTATAGATGCCTTGAAATATTTTACCCTCATCTCTACTTCAAAATTATAATAATTATACTCAGCACCAAATAAAGAAGCGTTAATAAAGGAGTACATGTATTACTAATCACATATTCATTTTTGGAAACATTTTGCTAAACTATATAACAGTATGATTGCTTCCTTTGCAACCCAATGTATTTTATTTTATGCATTTAAAATATTGCTCTGGGCCAGGTGTGGTGGCTCATGCCTGTAATCCTAGGGTTTAGGGCAGCTGAGGCGGGCAGATTACCTGAGGTCAGAAGTGCGAGACCAGCCTGGCCAACATGGTGAAACCCATCTCTACTACAAATACAAAATTAGCCAGGCGTGGTGGCATGCGCCTGTAATCGCGGCTACTCAGGAGGCTGAGTCACAAGAATCACTTGAACCAGGGAGGCAGAGGTTGCAGTGAGCCGAGACTGTGCCATTGCACTCCAGCCTGGGTGACAGAGCAAGACTCTGTCTCAAATATATATATATATAAAATAAATAAATAACATAAATAAATAAATAAAATAATAAATAAAACAAAATAAAATAAAATATTGCTCTGGAAGGAGTCCATAGGCTTCACCAGACTGCTGCAGGGCACAAAAAAGATTAAAAACCCTTGGGATAGACAGACACCCCAGCTTTAGAGTCACAATTCCCAAATCCTGGTAGTCAGGAAAGGAAATCAAGAACCAACTGCACAGTAGGCAGCTGGAAAATATGCTTGTAATTTTTTGAGCTAAATTCTACTTTCAGATTCAAAGGAAAAAACTAATAAAATAATCCTAATAAGAGGTAACATTTTTAAGTGCTTAGTATATACCTATTCTGCAAGTATTAACTGCCTGAATCCTTATAGTAATCCTATAAGGAAGTTACAATTAACTGAAATAGATTTTTACATTGGAATCTTACTAATTCATCTCAAATTGGTCTTTAAAGGGAGTCAAATCTTAAATTGGGCCTTAGTTTCCCCATTGTAAAATGGGAATACTAGACATCTTCTCCGTACACCATGATGATGGAGAATAAAAAGGTAACTGAGAAGAGCTTTCAGTACTAAAAAAAAAAAAAAATGGTGGCACATGATCCTGACCATATGCAGAAATTGTTGATGCTACCTAGTGTAGCTATTTTATAGCACTCTATACTTGTGTATTGAATTAAAAGAAAAGTCAATTAAAAGGAATTTGGCTCTTTCATTTTGAATTAAGTGGTTTAGTTTCAGATGTGTACCAGAATGCTTTGCAATAGTCATTTTTCATATGGCTCACTATCCATTCCTTCACTCAGTCCACAAACATTTTCAGAGTGAGGGCACACATGCATGAGAGCCTTTTTGCTGGGTGACGTGTGAGTGCACGGGAGGTGAATAATGCAATTTCACTCTTCAAGTTGTTTTAAAATCTTCCACATACACACAGTAAAGCATGTAAGATCATTCTGTTAATCACAACTAAGCACAAATGCCTAGTATTTCTGAATGCCCTGGTCTGTCAGAGAAGCTGCTCTCCAATCTGCAATGGTGATACTCTTGGTGCTGCCATGGGTTTTAGTGAACTAAACGGGGCAATATCCAAATCTCAAAGAGAGCAGAAGATGCAAAGGTTTGTACAATGAAGGTTTTACTTGCCTTCTTCTACAGCTCCAAACCCAACATACAACTGTGGAGACCACAAAGAGGAGGAGAAGGGGAATGCCAGGGATTAGGATGTAGGCAAGATTCAAGGCAGCTTCTGAAAAGAAAGAAAGCACATGATCAGCACTGGCTGTTTTTTGTTTTGTTTTTCTGTGCTTCAAACCAGGCTTAAAAAATGCATAATCATCAAAAACCAGTTGTACCCCCAAATCTATTGAAATTAAGAAATTAAAAACCAAAACAAACAAAAAAGCCTAATAAACACAGAGTATTCCAAAGAGCTCATTCCTAGGTGATTGAGACACATCTAGCCAGTTAGCAAAGAGGCTTCTGGTTTTGATGAATGAGCATTTTCTACCTGTCCTAGTACCCTAAGTGATAATGAAAATCGGTTTAAATTTGTGGGTCTTCCAAATATCAGAAGGGCACTTTTGTTAATTAAGCTTTTTTTTTTTTTTTCCAGAGAAAAGAGAGTCCCTCTTTTCTTGTCTTCCCTTAGTAAAGCAGGGGCTGTTGGGGCAGTGTTGATGCCTTTGCCTCTAAGGACAGTCACCGAGTTCCCAAGATGGGATGGGGGAAAGAGGGAAAAAGAGGCGGGCCAGAAGTCTCAGTGTCATTACCAGGAAAGAGGTCACAGAAAGCAAGTAAATTACAGTGTAAAACCTTTCCAATATTTCTAAGACCAATTGGATTCAGTTGGGTCCATGAGCCATGACTGTGAAGAGCACTTAGAGGCTTGCTTTTCTGAACTTTCTAGTCTTTTAAGATTTAGAACCAAAGATGTTCCCCTCAAGTGGCTTTGGGAGGAAGCAAGGATTGGAGGCTAACCCTCTTCCTACTCCCACTGACCCAAGCTTCCTGACTATCCAGAGGCTGTTGGCTCTTTTTCTCTGTGAGACTGCAAACCTGACAACCACTAAAAACCCCAAACCCTCAAAACCCACTATAAATACCACCATAATAACAATGAGCAATAGAGATGCCACCCACCTTTGCAGAGCACTTTGTACCTTTCTCACATATCTGTCATATAATAAAGAATTTGATGGGCCTTTGTCCCTGGTTCCTGGGAGAGAGGCTCTAAATCCTTGGACTCTCCCAAGTAACAGGAGTGAATTTGTTATTCATGAGCCCCTAGAACCATAAGAGAGTTTATAAGGAGATGACTCAGGATGGGGGCTGGCCATGCCAGAAAGATCAACCATGTGATGATAGGATTGGGGCTTTGAGCCTAGTGATATCAGCCTGACCTCTTTTGGAGACTGAGCTCCACCACATGACCAATGATAAAATCAATCATGCCTATGTAGTGAAACCCCAATAAAACCTCTGGACATGAAAGCTCTGTGGAGCTTCCTGGTTGGTGAATGCACTGATGTGCCAGGATGCTAACGTATCCTGATTCCATGGGGTCGGGGGTGACATGGAAACTCCTCCCAGACGTCCTGCTGTGTGTCTCTTCATTAGGCTGACCCTGATTTGTATCACATACAATCAATCTAGTCATAAGTATAGTATTTTCCTGAGTTCTGTAGGTTGTTCTAGTGAATTATCAAACCTAAGAGGTGGGGGTCATGGACACTCCTGGGTTTGTAGCCAGTTGGTCAGAAATGCAGGTGGCCTGGGGACCCCCAAACTCACAGTCAATGTCTGCAGTGAGGGCAGTCTTGTTATGAGCTGTGCTCATGAGCTGGAGTGTCTGCGCTAACTCTGGAATTTAGTTTCAGAACTGAACTGCGCTATTGCAACATCCTATTTCATTTTATGGACACAGTTGTGCTCTCAGGTAGGTAAGAAAAATATTATTACTTCCATGATGCAAATAATTAAACTGAAGCACAGAGAAGTAAAGTGGTTTTTAAAAGTTGCCCAGTGACAAAAACTCAGATGTCCTTATTGAATTTCAGGGTGAGAGTGAGTTTGAAATCCATTAGCACTCCAATGTATTATCCCATTTTCTTTTACCTTTTATGATTTAACCTTTTAAATGTTTTTGTCTATTTCGTCTCTTTGTTTTGCAGATGAATATTAATCATACATGTTATGCATCACAGCTTGGGTCTTTCTGCTCTTATTTCTCTACATTTTCTCTCTCCGTCCTCACTCCACCTTACCCCGCATGACCTCTCAGTGGCTCCCAAAGCTCCATCTTCATGCAAATTTTCCACCTGCTGTCTGATTTCCCCAGTCATCTTAGGATAGTTCCATTTGCATATTTCATTGATGAAACCTAGCATTTAGTTCAGCTTTTGCAAAGCCACACATGCCCTGTCTAGTTCTATTTTTAGGTAGCTATGGGAAAGAACAAAGTAGGGAATTCAACCTTGGGTAATTTGTGATCAAGGGAGCCTCATTATTCATCTTTCCTAGGAGAGTTTTGTACATACCTCTACTTTCTTTAAATGTTTTTTTTGCATCTTCCTCCTGTGTTTCTTCTAGAAGTACAGGTGTTGTTGGCTCTGTTTCCTCACCTGGAGAGAGACACATGGAGAAAGGCATGATAATTCTTTGAGGTCCTACCATGTTCAAACTGGGATGCAAAAAAGCTGTAGCAGTTTGGCCAGCACCATCTATGAACATAGAAAAGTAAAGGGTTGAATTTGCTTCCCTAGAGGGTTTACATTGTCTTTGTCTTTTTGGCGAGACCCTTGCTGTCAAGAATCCAGTACCAAAACAATCAACAAGCAGCTGACATCAAGGTACATAAAATACCAAGGTGTCAAGGGGAAGGGCCAAGGACTCACTTCTAGGGCCATAAACTATCAGTTTGGCTCATTTTTTTTTGTCTCTTTAAATTATTCCTTTCATATTGTCAATGATGCCAAGTAACACACCAAACAGAATTTTTAACTGTTGCTTTTCAGCCGTGAGAGAAACAGACAACACTAAAAAATGACATGACTAAACTAGCTGTCATGGCTGGGTGTGGCGTATACCTGTCCCAAATGCCTGAGCTAATACCAGTAGTTTTTCTGTTGAATAATCTGGTCCAAAGGACATAGGGCTTTAAACCTGTGAACAGGGGCTATGAAACAGTCCCAGTTAACCCAAATCTCAAGTGACAGGCTTACCTTCAGGTTCTCTAGAAGGAACTGCTGGTTTCTCTGTAGTAGAAAGAAACAAAAACAAAAATAATAAGTAAATTTTCATGGCATCTGAATGAAATCAGCCACAGCCTCATGGCATCCATTTATTTGCTGATTCAGCCCTCCGATAAACTTTATTTGTTGTTATCAGATATCAGGAACTGGGCTAGTAAATCCAAAGAATTGCTTTTGCACAAAGACTAACCTACCCCAGCTTTATTTCAGTGCTTTTTTTATTTTTTAAAAAAATATTTAAAAACCTTTAAATATGATCATTTCCAAATATACAAAAAAGTAGAAAGACTGGTATAATGTACCCTGTGTACTGTCATGCAGCTTCAACTCCTATCATTGTATAGCTCATCTAGTTTCAACCATAATCCCTACTCCTCTGCCCTGCACTTCTGGCCTGGATTATTTTAAAGCAGTCTAAGACATTTTATCAGTTCATAATGGAGATGTTCTAGAGGGCAACAAACACTGATCTCCAGGTTGTGAAAGTGGTTTAGGGGCTGAGTAGACCACTGGCCAGCACCAAGGCAGAAGCTGGTGATCTAGTGCTCTGAGCTATTGCACATATTTCAAAGTGTCTCGAGAATATCAGGTTGTACAGACAATTGACATCAAATGTGTTTGCTTTTGACTGGGAGTGTGTCCACCTGTTGTATTGGCAGTGAGTCTCTTATGCCAATCAGATGCTGTGGTGTTCGTAGGGACAGGGTCTTTAAGGGAAAGACCTTAAAAATCACTGTCCTAAGGCCAGGATGTCAAGCCCATTCTGAAGTTTCACTCAGAAAGGACACAAACTTTTAGTCATCTTCCTGTAAGTGTGTGTGTGTGTGTGTGTGTGTGTATAGGTGATGTAAATCCATTTATTTTTAAAAACATGCTTACACAATGCCTACTATATGAGAGAAACTGTTCTAAGTTTTTTTTTTTTTTTTTTTGGGTGACAGAGTCTTGCTCTGTCACCCAGGCTGGAGTGCACTGGCACAATCTTGGCTCACTGCAACCTCCCCCTCCCAGGTTCAAGTGATTCTCCTGCCTCAGCCTCTGAAGTAGCTGGGATTACAGGCGTGTGCCACCATGCCTGGCTAATTTTGTAGTTTTTTTTTTTCTTAGTAGAGATGGGGTTTCACCATGTTGGTCAGGCTGGTCTCAAACTCCTGACCTCAAGTGATCCTGCCTCAGCTTCTCAAAATGTTGGATTACAGGCGTGAGCCACCGTGCCTGGCCTGTTCTAAGCGTTTTATAAAATCAAACTCAATTAATCCTGATAATAGCCTTGTGAAGTGGCCTTATTATTTATTTATTGAAATGGAGTCTAGTTCTGTCACCCAGGCTGGAGTGCAGTGGCGCGATCTCTGCTCACTGCAAGTTCTGCCTCCTGGGTTTACGCCATTCTCCTGCCTCAGCCTCCTGAGTAGCTGGGACTACAGGCGCCCGCTACCATGGCCGCCTAATTTTTTGTATTTTTTAGTAGAGACGGTGTTTCACCGCGTTAGCCAGGATGGGAAGTGGCCTTATTATTATTCTGGTTTTGTACATGAGGAAACTGAGATTCAGGGAGATTAAGTAACTTGCCCAAATCTCACAGCTGATAAGTAGCTTTAAAGGGATTTCAACCAAATACATTCTAATGAAAATTAAAATAGTCAGGAGACATAATTGTGCTAGGTAGCAGAGATAAAACAGCAAATAAGAAAGAATCTCAGCCCTCTAAGGAGCTTATATTCTACAGGATGGCCATAAAATCTGGAAATACAGGAAAATATTAATGAACATTGATTTTGGGATATTACACTGGAATGTGTAATAACATGATCTATTCAATGCATGATCTATTCATATTGTTGTCCCTTCATACTTCAATCCACGGTGCAAAGTTAAACACGGCACATCAATGCAGCATTCCCATCAATCCCTGCACCTGCATCTGCGTTGCCTCATGATTTGTTTCTGATATTCACTGAATATCCCTGTGCCTTTAGCACACCCCAGAAGTAAGCAAGTGTTCAGCTATGGCTAGCATGCCGCCTACTCTACATGATTACATCCTCAAATCTAGTTTTATATATTATCATTCACCCAGTTCCTTGCCACTCTGGCATAATGGGATGATGTCCTCCCCTGCCGGAACCACAGGAGTGAGCTTCCCCAGCCCATCAAGTGGTTAAACAGGTAAGTTTCCAGACTTCATGCCAATCATTAGTGGAGAGGACAGCCTTATAAATAGGCAGTTAAAGTACTGTATGTGTGAGGTGCTACGATCCTTATAGGAGGGACACCAAACCTAGCTTTGAGGGGCTCTGGAAGGCTTTCCAAAGGAAGTTATTTTTTTTAACTTCTTATTTCAAAATATTTTCAGATTTACAAAAGTTTGCAAGAATGGTACAAAGAATTATCCCATATTCTTCACCTTATCATTTTATCACTTTTCATTTACTTAATTATTCTCCCTCTCTATTATCTCTCCTCTTTCTCTCTGTTTTTGTATCACATACACATGTTTATGTGTGTGTGCATACATGCATATATTTATATACACACACATACATACACATACATAACTTTGTTCCTGCAAACAAGTTGCCAACATGGTGCCCCTTTACTCCTAAAGACTTTTGTCCATATTTACAAAGGGAAAGGGGCCTTTTCATATATAACCACAGTACAATGATCAAAACCAAGAAATTAACATTGATGTAATACTATTTTCGAATCTACTGATCTCATTCAGATTCTACCAATTTTCCTACTAATGCCATTTATAGGAAATCATCACATCATGGTCCAGGATCCAACCCAGGATCACCAGTTGCACTTAGCTGTTAGTAAAGAAGGTGTTGTCTAATCTGAAGCCAAAGGGTGAGAATGAGTTGGCTGGGAACGGGGTGTTTCAAGCACAGGAAACAGCAATTAAGAGCTCGTGGGGAGTTCCATTTGGTACAAAGGTGTTGGAATAGGATGGGGAGAGGAGTCAGAGTGGTGAGAATTGAGCTGGACAGGTCAGCAAGGGTCTGGTCGTGCTGATCTCTTCTGGCATGCTAAGGTGTGTAAACTATTCTGGGCATGCGTGGCCAAAAACAGACAGTGTCTTAGTTTTTCTTCATGTGCCCACCTCCCTCTGTTGGATCCATTCTCTGTCCTTCTCTGTGCCTTGGGAGGTTGAGGCCTACAAACTGTTTCAATGGGGCTTCCTTGTTCCCTTGTTCTTTGGTCTCTGATTGGACTTAGCCAATGAGAGGCAAAGGCAGAAGGTCAGAGGATAGGAGGAAAGAGAGGTCTCGGTATTTATTCCCCATGCCCCCATCCCACATCAGCATGGTTTGATAGTAGCTGCATTTCGTGGTCATAGCTCCTGTTGGGCGGGTCCTCTTTCATGACCCCAAGCTTTTCCTCGGTTCTGCTAAAATCACTGCCTTCTTTTACTCCTTTAGTCCTGGGAGTAACAGTTTCCCATTGTAGCTAGTCCCTGGATATTTTACCATCTCTTGCTCTTTGCCTACACCTCAGCAAATGTCCTTTTTATTACACTTTCCTCATTAAATCCTTTGTGTGTGCCATCTTTTTCCTGCCAGGACTTAGTGTAATTAATATAGGCAATAACAAAAGTAATGAAGAATATGATTTTTTTTAAAAGTACCAAGTCCAAAAATAAAAGGATATTAAAGCAAATTTCAAAATCTCACATTTCAAAAACTGTTAAAGGAAGTGCAAAAATTTAAACCATGGAGCTATTAATAATACAATATAATTCACAAAAGTGATGAAAAGCCAGTTTGTAACAAGTGCCTTGCTTTCACTGCTTTATAAAGGTGACTTGCTAAGTCAGTCTAGGTCTTTGCAATCTCCCCACCTGAGACAACACTGTACGGTGGGGAGGGCCAGGTCACTGGAGAGAAGAATTCATCAGAGAGGATAAAGAGAGAGAAAAACATCTTTTAGCAGCAAAAATTGCCACCAAGCCATAGTCCAGTTCAAACAATTTTAAAAAGACAGGATTACTTAGTCCCAAACTAGATAGATTTAACAAGTCACTCTACTCCTATCAAGAAAGAATGCAGAATTAGGGCTAAGCAGTTGGCTTTAGGGAGGTGAGAAACTTCAAAGGCAGATTAAGAATCAGTTCAAGTTCAAATACGTCAGTTGTAATGGAGAAGTCTGGGAGGCCCAAGTACAGTGAAACTACAGGCTTGTAGCCAGTTTAAAACCCTAACAGATCTGGAAGCAAATGTAAGTTGAATTTGCAACTGAGAGTTGAGAGTTTAAATCTGCTCATCAAAGTACCTGCTCTCTCTGCCCAGTGAAAGTGCAGTTGGTGTACTTTCTCATTTACGTATGTATCACGCTTCCTTAAAGCCCCAGAAAATCATCTCACTGAGCTGTTAGAAGACTTGTAAGAGCAATGGCCAGCTTATTCTAAGCCCCTACAGCCAACCTCACATGTGGAAAGAGTAATAATTTGTGGCTGTCCACTTAAAGGGCTTTTTTAATTTCCTGATGTTCTTGTAAGACTTGCTTTATCACACATAAATTAAATCTTTCCATCATCCCTTCTTTTAACATCAGATAACCTTTCCTTTGCTAGGATTACTCCTCAGTGAGAATTGTCATTACATTGCCCTTTACCAGAATTCCTAAGGTTTTATGTTGCTGGCATTTGCAACAAGCTTTCTCAGAGACCACATGACACATTCTTGGTACTAGCAGCTGCTCATGAAATAAGGGAGGTTGAGAATTCAGCCGCATAGCTTGGGAGAGGATTCATTACCATCAGAATATTTGCAAATGAAATTGTTCTTCATGTTGCACCGGTCATCATTCCACTGGAACATGTAGGGGCCTCCGATGCCGGCGGGTGCCGATGGCTGATGGTACATGACCACGCAGACCTCGCTGCCGCAGGACGGCTCATCCACATACCAGTTCCTGTAGGAAAAGGGATCAGCAGTGGAGCAACTGGAGAAGGATCCCCTGAGACTTCAAAGCCTTTGTTTTCCCATCAAGTCCCACTGAGCCATAAACATAAGATTCTGCCTCAGAACACGATACAGAGAGAGAGGGAGGAATTGAAGTACTGCCAGTAAGCAGAACCACACGCATTCTCTTATGGACATCACAATCAATCATCTGACATTTGCCACAATCTCTTTGCAGGGAGGAACATGCCACCATATGATGTCTGCAAAGTAATTATGAGAAAAAGCAGCTAGCAAGGGCTAGTCTGGACGATCTTATTTCTTTCTTGCTTTTTGCTAATTGGGTTTATTTGTCTTTTTTTAGATCTCAGATGCACTGAGAAGAGACATGGCTTATCTCCTCCAGAGCTTGCCCTGCTCTCATCTCTCCATGCTTTTCAACAGCCACCAACTGCCTTTTCAGCCCTGGGAAGTAGATAAGAAATTCAAGCACATGAGCAAGACATTCCAAAACACAGAGGCTGTCAAAACAGGTGAAGGGGTGGGGACAAAAGCAGGAGGACCATTTGGTCTTTTTCAGTTTTTAAGTTGTTTCCACTTGATAAGGCTGATGCCCCTCAGCCTCCACCTCCAGATGTCTTGTCTTTGTCTCCCTAGCCCCCCAGAGGGGTGCATTAGCAACCTTACACCACTATCCAGTGGCACCTGAAATTAAATGGTGCTGCCACCCAGTTGGATATGTGGGTGCCAGGGAATGTGCTTGGATCTTATGGAGCGTTTACATCTGTGAGTACCCACCCCATATGCTGACTCAGGGCTGGGCTTTGTAACCTGCCTGGTTAGTCGCCTGAGCTGTTTCCTTCTAGGGCTCAGATCTTGCCCTGATGCTCAGAGCAGCCAATGCTGCTCTGCTTAGCTCTTGTCAGAGCCCTCTCCAGGAAAGAGACAGCTAAGAGACAGCTCTCCCTGTAGCACCACAGTAAGGCTCGGCTTGAGTCCTGTGTTGCTGTCTACTAAAAGGAAAATCCTTTGCTGCACTCACTGGATTGAATTTCCTGGAAAATAGCTTAGCTTACAATAAACACTCCTTGGATACTATGCCTGGACAGCTGGGGGCACCTCATTAGTTATCTCCAGTCCAGATTCCAGCCTGTTGGGCCCCCTACCCTGACTTGCCTTGTTCCCCTCTCCACTGGCCTTATGGCTTTACGTTATTTTGTCTTATAGGTTGAATATTATGTCTGGCATATGATTTCTGTACTTGAGCCAATTTTCAGACCCAGAACTCACTGATAGAGAGGCTAGGTTTCCAGTAAGAAGGACCTTGCAACACCATGGCAGGTGCACATGGTAATAACTTCCCGTTTTTCCCCTAAAGGGACCCATGGCTATTTCCTCCAGTAACCATACACTGGGGAAAAGAAGGAATATCCAAATATTACAAGGGCTGTCAGACACAGGCTGCAAGTTCACATTAATACTCAGACTTAAAGTGTCATCAAAGCTACCCATTAGAGTGGGAGCATACTGGGGACAGGTATTAAATAGAGCTCTGGCCCAGGATCAGCTCAGAGTGGCACCCAAACAGTCATCATTCCCCAGTCCCCAAATATATGAATTGAATAGACGTATTTGTTAGTTGGTACAGTTCCACATTGGTTCCTTGGCCTATGATGGGCAGGATGAGCTGCGTCGTCTCTTGGTCTACTTACTTGTGGGACAAGAGCTATCACGGTGGAGAATGTCAAGTGGGGAAGCCTTTGAAACTGCACTCCTCCCCACCCCTGCCATGATAATAAATCAACAACAACATCTTATCCAGGGAAAGATGGTAGGAAGTAGTGTCACCCTTAAAGACCCAGAGAATCTAAGAGTGGTGTTCCCCATCGTATCTCTAGTTAATTCACTAGTCTGACTCCTGAAAACACCAGGCAGATCCTGAAGGTGATAATAGAGTAGCACAAACTCAACCAAGTGGAAGCCTGATTGTGGCTGCCTGTGCCATAGGTGGTGTCTTTGCTAAAGCAGGTTAACATGGCCTTGGGTACCTAGTATGCAGATCTGGTGAATATATTCTTTTCCTTCTGTATCAGAAAGATAATCTGAAACAGTTTGTTGGGATGGACAATAGTATATACTTATGGTCTTGACTCAAGGCTACATTAATTTTTCTCGTCCTCTGTCATAATATGGTGTAAAGAGATCTGGATTTCCTAGACATTTTGCAGAAAATCACACTGACCTACTATATTGCTGACATCATGCTAATCGGAACAGATGAGCAAGAAGTGGTTAGTACGCTGGATGCCTTGGTAAGACTTATGTACTCCAGAGGGTTGGAGATAAATCTTATGAAGATTCAGGAGCCTACCACTTCAATAAAATGTGTGAGTGTCTAGTGATCTAGGGAATACCAGAACATCCCCTTCAAATTAAAGAACAAACTATTGCATCTTGCAGTAATTTGAAGAGAGAAGCATAGCACATGGTAGGTCTCTTGGGCTCTAGAGGCAGCATATTTCACACCTGGAAATACTGCTCTGGCCCATAAACCAGGTGACATGAAATACAGCCATTCTGAGTAGGATTCATAGCAGAAAAGAACTCTGAAGTAGATCTAGGCTGTGTGCAAGCAGATTTGCCACTTGGGCCGTATGATGCAGCAGCTCCTATTATTAGAGATGTCAGTGGCGGGAAAAATAACGCCATATAAAGCTTGTGACAAGCCTCAATGAGAGAATCACAATGCAGACCCTTAGGATTTTGAAGCAAGGCCATACCATCTGTAGCTGAAAATTACTCACCTTTTGAGAAACAGTTCCTGGCTGGCTACTAGGCAAGGAGCACCAGAGACCATGTAGTACAACCTGCCCATCATGAGCGAGGAACTGTCAGACACACCTAATCGGAGATTAGGCAGGCCTGGAATCAATCCATTGTAAGACGGAAGAGGTATATCCAGGACCAAAGAGCACTGCATGAGCAGGTAAAGCAGACTTCCATGACATCTGCCACTGTTGGACCAGACCCTCTTCCTTAGCTCACACCTGCGACTGCATGGAGGAATCCCTTGTGACTAGCTGATACTGGCAGCCTGAGCCTGGTTCAAGGGTAGGTCAGCTAAGTATGGGAGTACAGAGTGAAATGGACAGTAGCTGCACTGCAGTCCCACTGAGGTGGCCTTGAAAGACACCAGTAAGGGAACATCTTCCCAATGGCCAGAGCTTTAGTTGGTACATCTAGTTAACCACTTTGTAAGGAAAGGGAAAGTATTGGAGATTAGAATATATAAGAACTAGGGGTAAGGTAAATAGCATGCCCAGCTGATCAAGAGTCTAAATGGAAATAGACTGGAAGATTGGGGACTAGGAAGTTTTGGATAGAGGGATGTGACTATACACAGAGGAGTGAACATAAAATATGCAACTCTTTCCATCAGATATTAAAGACCACCAGGGTACATCTACTATAGAAGAGGCACTGAACAACAAGGGAGACAAAATAACTCAGCTAGGTAATGCCAGCTAGCCTGTTATTAGCCACCCCAGTGCTAGTACAATAGATACTAATAGGTAGTGGGAGAGATGAAGTCTATAGATGGGCTCAACAGATTGGCTCTCATTCACTAGGGCTAATCTAGCTATTGCTACTGCCGAATGTTCAACTTCCAGCAACAAAAACCAATGCTAAGTGTCTGACACAGCACCAACACTTGAGGACACCAACGTGGCACTTGTGGCAAGTTGACTACATGGGACTTCCAAAAGGGGCAATAATTCACCTGCCTTTTATACAGTCCTATGTTCCCAAGAATAAGAATACATGGGTTTGGGAGCCGAGGGGTGGAAGCAGGAGTAGCCTCGCTTTAGCATCACTGGCAGTGACCCACTTAGGAATCTGTGCTTCTTGCCTCTGCAACACTAGGATCCGGAAGCTTAGAGGTCCTGGTTCCCACAGGGGACTGTCAGAAGATACAAGAATCTTATTAAACTATGAGTTATCACTGTCATTTGGACACTCTGGGATCCTTGTGTCCAGGGACAAGCAGGGAAAAAGAGAAGACATTATTTTGGCAGGAGGTAAGTGACCCTAACCATCAGGAGGAGATAGGCCTGCTGTTATGTATTATGGGCAAGAAGTTATCTATTTGGATACCTCTTGGAATTCGCTTGCCCAATTTTGATGGTCAGTGGAAAAGTGCACAAACTCCAGCATGATAAGGGCAAGGTGACTAGTGCGTCAGATTCTTCAGACATGAGGATGTGGATCATGCCACAAGGTCAACTGTTGAGACCAGCAAAGGGAGAGGGAATCTGGACTGGCTACTAGAGGAAGGAGGTCAATAAGTACCATCTGTGGCCCTGGGACCAGCTGCAGTGATGGAAAGTGTAGTTCATCCTACTAACCCTCCTTTCTAAAGTTTCTCCCAGGAAGACAGGCTTGTGAGAATCCTGGAGGAGCTACTCCCAGAACTTATAAGAAGATGTGCACCTGATCAGTCTAATGGGTGGACTAAGATAGATGCTGATGTGCTGCCTTAAATGTAATGGCAAATACACACACACACACACACACACACACATATTTAGTTGTTAAATTTTTGGGGGGGTACATAGTAGGTATATATTAAAGAATATATTTTAAAATCTTCCTTCTTTTGATGAGTTTAGACCTTTCCCCTATGATTGTTCACCATTAGATTTTTTATTTTATAAACTGCCTGCTCGGTATTTTGTCTCTTTATATTTTGGGGTCTTAGTATTTTATCGACATAAACTCTTTATCATAAAAAGATATTAACTCTGTTGGATTTGTGACACGCATTCTCCTAGTCTCATGTCTGTCTCTTAATTTTGATATTTTTTAAATGTTTGTCTATGTCACTGCATTTCTCGCATTTCTCAGGGAGGGATGATGGCAATGTCACGCTGCCAGGGTGGGGGGATGAGTGAGTCTTGATGCCGTGGGTTTAACAGGGCCCTATACACTGCAGGCTTCCTGAGGTCTTGGCCAATCCACAGAGTTAGATCTTGGCTCTGATTTCTTGCCAATTATTACAATTCCCTGTGGACCGGAGTCCTATCCTGAGTCATAGCCCTATGGATCTTCAGTCTCTCAATGAGGTTCTGGTCCAAAAGGCCAGAGAGCCAGAACAACTGGCTTCAAGCATTGTATGCTGTTGAAACAAGGCTGCTGGGCTGCAGTCACCTGAACAGAGCTCCTTGGACATCGGCTGGACCTAAATCAAGGCTGAGTTCACCAACTGCACTGCTTAGGTCAGCAGCTATTCTGGTGCTACTTTCCCTTCAGAGATCTGCCTGGTTGGTCTTCTCTTCCCCACTGATCCGACACTGTGGATCCAGCCTGCCTCTTTTTTGAGTTATGACAAGTGAGTCAGCTGCTGTGGGTTCCACACACTTACCTAAATTGTGATATGCTGCCATCAGTCCAAGCATAAAGGTCCTCGCAGGCTGTGCTATTGCTTTGTTTCTCCTCACGCCTCCTGAGCCCAATCCAGAAGTCACCATCAGATGGCAAGAGGTTTTCAATGAACTTTTCTATTAGGTTCTGTTCATCTTCAGACTCGATGCTGACTAGCTGGCCTCCATCCCTCCTGCAGGCTTCTTTGGCTTCCTCAAAGTTCAGTCTTCGAGAAGTATCATGGAAGTAAATGACTTTATAACAAGGCCTCTGTGTCCCTCCCCGGCAGACTGGCTGCCCTAGAGAAAAAAAAAAGCCAACCTATTTCAGTGTCTCAAAAAGTATACTGGGGCAGGGATGTGTGGAGGCATCTGAAGGAAGGTATCCCTGGGTAGGAATTTTGGTTACTCATCAGTAGACTGTTATCATGTCAGCTGGGGTTCTCAGAGCAAATTAATACTCCTTCCTGCATGGAGATGTAGTGATTTAAACTCTGATGCCTATATTGTGTAGGGACTCGTGTTTGTTTGTTCCATTACAGAATATTAAAAAGCAAATGTTTTATTTTGACTATCCTTTAGAAGAGAAGTAGATGGAGATTTATGGTTTCACTGAAAGGCACACAAATAACACTTTCATTAGGGAGTCTCAGGGGATAATGTGGCTTAAAGAGGGTGTCTGGTGGTTCTTTAAGGTAAGAGAGGCCTCCTGAAGTCAGGCTGGGCTCCTCTATTCTGGAACCCTCTGCCTGTGCAGCAGGACTGAGAATTTGCCCAGTCTCTGGTGTAAGCAGAAGCTAAGAGCATCAGATCCATGGGGTTTTCTGCTACTGACAGTCAGCCCCCTATCCTAAAGGCAACAGTTAAGGTTTACTGAACTCTTACTATGTGCCATAAACTATGGTAAGGGCTTAACATTTACTTACATACTTTATCTCATGTAACCCTCATAATAGTCCCGTGATGCAGATACTGTTTATGGCTCATTTTACAAATGAGAAAACTGGGGCTCAGAGAAGTTAAGTAATTCGGCCAAGATCACACAGTGATCAGCAGCATCACCGGAGTTAGAGCCCAGATCTAATTACAAAATCATGCTGGTACCAGTGAACTAAAACGCTAGCTCCCCGCTGCACTCCAAGCTCGTGTTTTACTGGGAGCCCATGTAACGTGTCTTATCAGACTGTCCCCTGAAGGGCTGAAGATCATCTCAGACAAACAGATGGGATTTTACGAGGAGTCAGTAAATCGCTCACACAGTACACACTGCTCTAGCTTGTGTCTGTGTGACTGAAGCCTTGCTGTAACGGAGACACTAGCCTCATCACTCCTTTTATTCAATCACCATTTATTGAGTGTACACTCTGTGCCTGGCACTGTGCGAGGTGCTGGGAATACAGGAACAAAAGCTACTTCCTAGCTCACAGGAGCACACAGCATATGTTTCCGGATTCACATGTTCAAAGAGAAAACCACGTATCAACGCGGGGAGTAGTCACCCTGCAAAGAGAAAGCCAAACTGGGCTGTGGGTGCGAACTGCTGCCACAGTGCCTGGGGTAAAAGATTTTGGTTTGGGAACCTCCTCCCAGAACTTCTGGCATGTTCTCATTTTCCCAACTTGTTTTGCAGCTGTGTAGGGAGCCAGAGAGCATTCATTATTCCCAACACTGGCCAGCATATAGGGCAAGGGGTCACAGACACATAACTCTATTATTAGTGCTAAATGAGAAAGAGCACATACAGATTATCCAGGAAGCTCCAGTGAGTCTTCATTTGCTATTTCTTCTCTCATCGCTTTCATAAAGGAATTCTCAATGAGCAACAAGTTATAAGAGTTCCACATCTGCTCCCTTTTCCTGTCATTATTTGGCTATTGCTGATAATAGAGAAACTCTAACTAGACTGGTCCAGCAGCACATTAGGAGGGCTCAAAAGTCAGACCTGCTTACAAGAAGGCATTCAGAGAGGCTGAGGCAGGGATGCCCCGGGGGAAGGAGGCTGGGCCAGTCACGCTTTTGCGATTCCTCAAAGCTGGCTGCAAATTGGGCAGCAGAGCGGGGGCAAATGAACCCCCAAGAACTTATCCAACCTGGCCACCGGCATAACATAAGCTGGAGTTGAATTTCCTGACAACCCCCACTTTCCACGTTGGCTTGTCAAGGGAAACAGAACACCTTAAGCGAGTTTCTGTATGGTCCAGCCTGGCCACACATCCCAAGTCTGCGGGTGACTGCCAGAGACAGTCAGACCTGGAAGGAGGCCCGCTGGCCTGTCTGGTTCTCCTGCCTTCAGGAAGTGTCCTCCTCTTCTCATTTGCAGGAAGGGGAAGGGTGGGAGGGCTTTCTGTTCCCCGCGACCAAGAACCGAGCCCACGCAGCCCTAACTCAAGCAGCTCAATTCAGCTTCCCACCTCTTTTGCCGCCCCGCGCCCCGCCCCCATCCTGAAACCAACTTTACATTCTTTAAATTAGTTTCGCAAGCCGGGATGCCGGAGTGGAGAAGGTTTCCAGTCTCTCTGTCCCATTTGGTCAAGCTGTTGGCACCCGCAAAGGGGATCTGAGAAAAGGGCACGGATGTTCTCCCCCCGACATGCAGAACAACTGAAAGAGGCCAGAAGCCAGAGCACCGTACCTCCTCTGAGGTCCAAATCCGAGGCTGCAGTGACACAACAGGAGGAAGGAAGCAGAGAGTCATTCCCCGGAGTCAGGCAGGGCTCGTCCCACACTAACTGGAGTTCTTTCCCGATCTCTAAGCGCTCTCATTCCAGGCGCTGGACCCAGCCATGCAACCCTCCAGAAAAGACGAGGAGTAACAGGCAGGATTCCCACGGCACCGCGGATCCAGCATCCCTACCCCGCTGTCTCTGCAGTCGCCTCCCCGAGCGGGCGGTAGGCGGGGGCCAGCTGGCAAGCCTGACCCGCGGGGGTGGTCCCAAGGACTGACTCGATGTGTGTAAAGGAGTTGGCCGAAGGGGCACCCACTGGGGCAGGTTTGTCCACTGCCCCACCTCTCCTAAATCCTCCAACCCACCCCCATAACTCTGGACTGGCAACGGGCTTCGAGCGTTCCAGGACGCGCAGGGAACTGCACGGCTGCGGGAACTGGCGCGGGTCTCAGACGCCGTGCGACTGCTCCCTGGAAGCAGGAGACTCCGAAGGGCTGCGTCTGGGAGTGGGGCATGGAACGGCCCCCTAGTCCCATGCGTGGCGGCCCAGAAGAGGGTCAGCAGCTGGGGTGCAGTGAGTACCTCTGCCGAGCCCACCCCAGCACCAGCCTCCGCCCCAGAGCGCGCACTCACCGCTTAGCAGGCGACCCGTCGCGGCCCGCAGCCCCACCAGCAGCACGGCCAGCACCACGGCCTGCAGCGCGGTTCCCGGCCTCATGGCCCGACTCAGGTGCGCCTTCCGACACCCGGGAGCTACGGCGGTGGAGCGGGCTGGCGGGCGGCGGCGTGCGCGACCACTGCAACCGCGGCAGCAGCATCTCCTGGGGACCGACGGACCGCACGGGAGGAGGGGGGAGGGCGCGGAGACAGTTGGTCGCCCCTCCGCCCACTGGGACGTCACTGCGGGGAGGGCAGCCCCGCTGGCCGGCCCGCCCCCGACAACCTCCTCCAGCGAGGATGGCGCCAGACACTCGGCCAGCCAGAGGAGAGCGCGTCGCAGAGGGGGGCCAGCTCCCCGCCCCACTCCGAGCTTCCCTGGGAGATCCCGCGTTTGCCCGAGACACTGGGCGGAGTAATACTGCAGTCGGGCCCCTCTGCAATCTGCTGACGAGCACAGTGTGCCTAAAACTAGCACATCTCACCCCTCTCCGCCGGACCTTAGCCAAGTTCGCCAGCTGTGCGGGTGCAGCCGGAGGGAGAGGCGAGGCGTGGATTCCTACCTGGGGCTCAGCAGGCCGCAGTCCCGGCACGAAGGGCGACATCTGAGCAAGGAAAGGTCGATGCAGAGAACAAACACGCAGGCAGTGTGCCCACCGGCCAGGAAAGTTACGGGACACCGCGCCGATGGCGTCCAAAGAATGTGGCTGAGTTGGAGACTTCCCCGCTGAAAGGAGAGCGGCTTCTACCAGAAGCCAAAAGATGTCCCAGATCCCAGAAAGGAAATGATTCTGGTTTTTTTTGTTTGTTTGTTTTTTTGTAGGGAACGGGTTGGGAGGTGGGGGTCATAGTTAGAGAGTTCAGCTTTGGCCCCTCGCCCCCCAGGAAAGAATAAAACTACAATCTCAGGAAAAGCTTTCCTAACCTAGCCCTCAATGTGTGCTTCCTCTTGTAAACTCTCAAAGTAGGTGTGTTTCACTTCGGTTTCGTAAACGTAATGCTTTTAAATATAGTCAAGGCCGGGCGCGGTGGCTCAAGCCTGTAATCCCAGCACTTTGGGAGGCCGAGACGGGAGGATCACGAGGTCAGGAGATAGAGACCATCCTGGCGAACACGGTGAAACCCCGTCTCTACTAAAAAATACAAAAAACTAGCCGGGCGAGGTGGCGGGCGCCTGTAGTCCCAGCTACTCGGGAGGCTGAGGCAGGAGAATGGCGTAAACCCGGGAGGCGGAGCTTGCAGTGAGCCGAGATCGCGCCACTGCACTCCAGCCTGGGTGACACAGCGTGAGACTCCGTCTCAAAAAAAAAAAAAAAAAAAAAAATATAAATGCCAAAGATGAAGGCACTCAGTAGCACACGGTGAATCTGACTTTCTGCCTTGTCTGCCACACTATGCTGCTGTGAAGCATAGC
This sequence comes from Papio anubis, assembly GCF_008728515.1. Classification (NCBI taxonomy): domain Eukaryota; kingdom Metazoa; phylum Chordata; class Mammalia; order Primates; family Cercopithecidae; genus Papio; species Papio anubis. The sequence continues at coordinate 22,919,139 of NC_044987.1, forward strand.
AGAAGCCCCATCTGGGCCGCGACCTCTGGATTTTGGTTCCAGCTTGCTGTTTCTTAGGTACTCTTTCTGCTTTTCAAACAGCCAAGAAAGCAGTGATGCTTCTAAGGCCTCTAGCCACTGCAATTCTAGACAAACCACCTGAATACAGGCTGGCGGTGAGAGGGGAGTGGGATAAATTTCAGTATCAGCTGAGAATATGGGGGAGCTCTGCTGTGGCACGTTAACAGCTACTGTGGCAGGATGAGGCCTGACCTTTATGGCAAGATCATTTATAGTCCTTCCTTATGTCCCAGTTAGAATATGTCAATGTCACATCCAACACACATTCTTCTTAGAAATTCTTGGTTATCAAAACAACCAGAGAGAACTGTTATAGTGAAAAGAAGCACTTGAGTTGGCATTTGAGGTTCTGTTTCAGATCCTGCTCTTCTTCATTTAATGTCTCTGTGGCCTTTGGCGAGTCCCTTTGCCTAAGTTTCACTTAACTGTTGGTAACATTAACAGTTGTCTTAAGAGTTTTGTGAGTGTTTGATAAGGCAAATATATATGTAAATGTTCAGATATCTAGGCACTTAATGTCAATTGTAAAGGATTTATTTCTAATATTATAACATCTGCTTCAACTTTAAAAGCTGTTACTTGGGTCCACATAATTAAATCATGTCCCAACTTCTTGCTTTGATACTCTGGACCTTGGTTTCAGATGGACTTTGTTAGGGTATACAGTCAACCAAACCTGGTAGATTACAATAATGCCCCAATTCTCCACACCTCCCTGTACCCATATCCTTTACCGTATGACTTTGTAGTTTCTCTTACTAAAGAGGCAGAGTTATATTTCCCCACACCTTGACTTTGTGTTCAATCGTGTGATTGACTTGTTTGGCTAACAGAATCAATCAGTTCTGAGCTTAGACCAGAAAAGGCCTCATATTTCTTTTTCTTCTCTGCCACTCTCTGAGAGGAACATACCTTAGATATCCCACTGGTCTATGTGTATCTCTAAGAGGATGACAAATGGAGCAGAGCTACCTCAGGCAACTGACAAACTTGCAGTAAGAGGCAGAGCTGCTCTAGGTGCTGTAGCTTGAAGCAGAGCTGTCTGGCTAAGCCTAGATCAGCCAAACTAGATCACACAAACTGCAGATGTGTGAGCAATAATAAATGTTGTTTTAGACCCCTTTGTTATGCAGCATTGTTGCAGCAATAGCTAACCATTACACTTGGCAATGTAGGGAGTTATCACCAGGGGAAGGCTGGTTGCCAAGAAAGTTCACAAAGTAGAATTTTTCTTGGTAAAATTACCTTGGTCCAGGGTCCAATTCCTAGTTTAACGTGCTCAAACTCAATCTAAGACACTAATATATTTACACATTGAGAAATAGAATTGTCAGGTAAACTAATGTTTGCATTGGCCTGTTGAACACGTACTCTCCCTCTGGGCAAAAAAGATTTATCAGCATGGAATCAGAATGAAAAGAATTAGTTATATGATTTACTAGTTTAGGCTTTGATAGCCTGCTGTGTCCATCTTCACAACAAACACCTATCTGTCAGGCAGACAAATACATCAACCAGACAGGGTACCCTTTATTCTTGCTGGTACTGGGAAGAGGCTGCCAATTTAAAACTTTAAAAATTTTCATTTCCCAGGCCTGTCTTCCTTTTGTTCCAAACATTTTTCTTCAAATAGTGTTGTGCCAGAACCTTGTCACTGTCCCCTAATATCCATTCTCCACTTCTTTTGGCGATAGAATCCCTGAATTTTAATTAGACAGAAGCCCCCTCCCCATTTTCTAAAGACTATTTCCAGCCTCCCTCACAGCCTGATGTGTCTTTGTGATTAAGCTCTGACCAATGGGTCACCCAGTCTTTGGTTGGCACAGTGGATGGGGGCTGCGTCTTATGAAAGCTGTGTCCAAGAGTTCCAAGTGGAGGCCAGTAGTGATGGGAATGGTGGCCTTAAATAGAGCTGCAAACTCTGGGTAGCCCTCTTACCCTAAATATATGTTGCTTACCCAAGAGTCAGACTCCTGAGATTTCATCATTGGTAACTTATTTCCTTGGATTACCCATTGTTCCTTTTATTCAGCCTTCTTTTAAAATGCAAATATTCCTGGGTGGATAATAAACATATTGCTACTAAAGCTTTACTATAAACACTTTCCAGTTCTTTCTTTCTGACAGAAGGGGGCCTGGATTATGCTAAGATCTCTTGAAGGAGGGATGGGGAAGAGCATCTAACCCTGAGTAGGACTGCCATTTGGACAATGCAGAAGGGACAAATCCTTAATGTTTTCTTTTCCATTACATAGCAAAGGGAATGAAAGTGAGGGAGATTGGCACTACGTTTATGTATGTGTGTAAAACGTAGGCACGTGGAGCTAGTTATTCACAGAGGTAGAAGCAACTCATTTCTGACTTCAGACATGTTCCAGAAATGTAACAAACCAAATTTTGCTAAGTGGTTTTCTTATTAAAGCAAGTAGACTTGAAGTTTTCAAAACTGCCCTTTCATTCCTATTTCCTGATTGTTTTTACTGGTGGTCTACAAGTTAAGACACATAAAGCCCCTGCTTCTTGCTTACCTGATAGTCATAATATAGATCTAGAATAGAAATTCTGGAAATACTCTTCAAATGAAAACAAGATAAATAGGACTTTGAGAATGTGGTAAGATGAAAGAGATGTATGGTGTGGTGTCAAACAGTAGTACCCAGTAAGTAAAATAGACACAAATATTCAATAGCTGGTAGAATTCATAGAAGTCTGCATACGTAACCTTTATTTCTTTATTTTAACACAAGTATTCACTAACTGGTAAAATTCCTGGAAATCTGCATATTTAACTTGTATTTCTTTGTCTACTATAGTGTTGCCAGTGATCTCAATGATCCTGATCTAAGAGAAGGTTGTTTCCAAAGTGAAGATATAAGTGAGCCATCCTCTGTCATGTGTCAAGCAAATTAGTCCAAGGCTTTGACTTCTTCTTGGCCTTCTTTATCTGACTCTGATACCACTTTCCTGTTGGTAGTAATATCAGTCAGTTCCAATACACAGAACTCTGCCATTGTGAACATGATGTAGCATGAAAACAACTTTCGAAAATTCTCCCAGTAAAAATTCACTGTTGTGGATTCTGTGTGTTGGGTTTTGCAACCAAGTATAAACTTGTATGTGGGAGAAGTGGTTGTGATACTGTGAAGTGTGGTTTGGAGGTACAGGAGCCCTCCTACCCTAAATGTGTTTTGTTTATTCGAGAGTCAGACTCCTGAGATTTAATCATTGGCAATTGAGTTTTTTGGATTACCTATTGTTTTATTTATTCAGACTTCTTTTAAAATGCAAATATTCTGGGATGGATAATAAACATATTGCCACTAAAACCTTTCTATGAACACATTTTCCGGTTCCTTCTTTTTAACAGAAGAGGACCTGGATTATACTAAGAAGATCTGTTGAAGGAGGAACGGTAAGGGGCCATCTGTGTATGTAAGGGAATTATTTTACAATTGTGTCTAAAATAATTAGAATAGTTTTTAAAGTTTATAAATCAATGTATAGTATGCAAACATCACTTTCATGATATTTTTAAACTAAACTCTTTGTTATAAATACTTTCTGAAGTCTAGCACGTAAGCAGTTTGCTGGCACTTTGGGTGACCCAATTCCTCGTGGACCTTACAAGATAGTTACAGACAATACAAAAAATATGGGAAAAGTTAAATAATGCAAGCAATAATAAGAGTTAAATAATTATAAAATATGGGCACAGAGTAGTGCATGATTAGTTACCCAAAGAATGTACAAAGAGTAACTAGAGGCCGGGCATGATGGCTCACGCCTGTAATCCCAGCACTTTGGGAGGCTGAGGCGGGTGGATCATGAGCAGGAGTTCAAGATTAGCTTGGCCAAGATGGTGAAACCCTGTCTCTACTAAAACTACAAAAATTATCTGGGTACAGTGACAGGCGCCTGTAATCCCAGCTTCTCGGGAGGCTGGGGCAGGAGAATTGCTTGAACCTGGGTGGCCGAGGTTGCAGTGAGCTGAGATCGCGCCACTGCACTCCAGCCTGGGTGACAGAGTGAGAATCCATCTCAAAAAAAAAAAAAGAAAAAGAGTAACTAGAAGAAGTTTATAGTAAGAAGATATCACAGCAGAATAGAATGAAATTCAAAGTTTCAGGATGCGGACAAAGTTAATTTACAAAAGGAATTAAGTAATTATTTAAATTATTAACAGAATTATCTGCCCAAGCTGTGAAATGTTTTATTATTAGATGGGTCAACATGGGTAGTAACAGGAAGGTTCTGTAAAAATACATGCAGAAATCTAAGGCACCCAGACATATCTATTGATGCTATTTAAGTAGCAGTCTTCATCCACTATTGGTATCGTTAAGTCACTCTTGATTGGGCTAGTTTTGCTTCATCTGTAGAAGCTGAGTCAAATCGTCTGGCTAAAAAGTGAGAAATTAGGTTGCTGCGCATTGTGTAGATAATATAGCTAGGTGATGAAATGATCTTTTTATTTTTTTTCCGGAAGTTTAAAAAATTAGTGTGGACATATACTTTCTTCTTTAAGGGTATTACTTTGATAACATTAAAGACAGCCTCAATACCAATGAGAGAAATATCAAAATTCTATAACTTTCTAACTGTTTCTCCCTGAATGTAGTATGAAAATGAATATTTGTCAAATTAATGTTGAGTTAGCCACATTGGTTTTTAGTCATAATACAAAAATGGAGAGATTTCTTATTAGGGGTGCGTTAGTGATTAACTATTGCTTGCTTATTTCCTTTAAACTCTTCTAGACTTAAACTGTCCTAGTCCTGCTCTAACATTATTCCAGAGATAAGGCTACTCCCTCATCATTGAGAGTTTGCTACATGAACTTAGTTTTAGCAACCTTAGCCCACTCAGAGCTGGTGAACTACAAACACCTGCTGATTCACTAAAGAAGTGGGCCAGGTGTGGATAGGGGATAGTGGAGTCAGGAGGGCATGACGGTTGGTGGCTATATAGCCCAGGATGGTAAGGGAGGGACAGAGAATGTGCACAGAGCTTCAAGGCTGAGCTGCTTTCCGTTTTGCACTAACTTATGCTTGTATATTCCACAGACTGACAAGTTCGTACACAGGCTTTAATAGCTATGCAGAGAAGAAAGTTTTTTCAAGGCAAGAAATCTGTAATATACGGGGGTGGGTTTCTAGAAGATTTAAGGGTAAGTGGCAAAGTAAGAAAAAAGAAGCGCTTCCCTACACAGTAAGTTAAAAGGTGAGAGAATATTTTTGACAGAAGTCAACTTACTTTGCTTCGTGTTCTTTGGCTTTTGGTTTATAAGGAAGGGAAATCAGTTCTTTCTGAAACAAAACAAAACAAAAATCAAAAAGGTAAAATTTTACTTCTTGCACTGACTGCAATTCACTCACTTGAAAAAAAGCTGAGGTAAAATCATCAGAGTTTATAGACTAGCTTCTTAAATCCGGAAACGGTGGGGTCAGAAATGTTGCACATTAGGGAGTTTGGGGTTTATTTAGGACTGTGTGTTTTGTACATCCACAAGTTTACAAGATGCTATTACTATTTTTACTAGGTTTGTGTCTCTTCATTTAACATTTATTTTTGTATGATCTAGGCAAGCTCAATCATTGTAAACAAATATTAGCACCAAAATAACCCATGTTAATATCTTACAGCTTTATAATATGTGAACAATAAACTCCACTGACAATAATACCTCATTTCTTATGCCAGGAGGGCTGCAAACTCTGGAGACAGTTTTGATTTATCAACGATTGCCAAATTATCTGATGTCTGTACCTTGCTCCACTCTGGTATATCGATGGCTCTGGACTATAGCTAGCTAGATTTAAGGGTTCAATCTATAAAACCTCTGCAAATTTGCCACAGTTCATCCCTTGAGATAGATTATCCAAATGCCTCACTATTGGTCTCACCGAGATCCTTTCTTCTCTTTGTTTTCTTAAGAGTTGGAGAATCTCTTCTCTTGTTTTAGCCTGTTTAAAGAAAGAAAAAAGTGGGTATCTTGACTCAATAATGAAGACTTATGCCTATGGAAGGTAGAATTCTTCCATTTTCATCTTGTATTGGCAGAATTTTAAAATATTTTTCCCAAGATATATTTATATGTTTTTGTTTGTGCCAAAATCCTGTTTTTATTCAAGACAATGCTGCTTTACAAAATGCTTTTGTAAAATATTAAAATGCTGTAAAATTTTATTGTAAAATAATAAAATGCTGCTTTACATAATTGACCCTAAATGGAGGGTTTCTTCCCACCTAATAATAACTAACTTTTTAAAAATAACGAATATTTATTAAGACCTTTCCACATGAGCTATGATAACAGCTTTATAGACATTATGTCATTATTTTCTTATAACAACTCAGAAGTTTGACAGTACTATTACTCCATTGTATAGGTGAGGAAACTGAAGCTTAGTAAGGTTAAATAACTTACCCAAGCTATTAAGTGGCAGAACCAGATTTGATCCTAGCTCCATTTAGAAACAAAGTTCAAGCGATTGACCATCACACTAAATTGCCACTAATGGTGGCAAGAAGCAGCATTAGCAAGCTCAAACAGCATGCTGCTTGCATAGGGCAACAAAGCTTTATTCTTTCATTTCTCCTGTTTCTAGCTTAGATATTGAGACCTGCCCATTCTCAGGTGAGTTTACCTAAGTGCAAAAAACTAACTTAGTGCAGGCATGAAGATTTATCAATATATAAACTATAAAAATAGGCAAATATAGGTTCTATTTTTTTCGTAGAATTCATCTATATTAAGTTTTGGAGATAGCCAGGCAGAAAATCACCTCTGGTGTATATGAGAACAAAAGAAAAGCCTGGTAATCTAACATCAAACAAATAAAACTTGTAACTTCAAATGGCCAGATAAAATCAAAGAAATTCTGTTTAGATCAAGTTGCAAGAAAGAAGTAAGAAGTGAGAATAGACACAGATTTGTCATAGCCTGGTGCAGATTCTGTCATCTACCTAAATTTATTGAGTACTTTCCCAGGGCCGCTGTAACAAAGTACCACACACTGCATGGCTTAAAACAATATTTATTGTCTCACAGTTCGGGAAACTAGAAGTCCGAAATCAAGGTATTGGTAGGGTTGTGCTCCCTCTGAAACCTATAGGGTTTCTTTGCTTCTTTCTAGTTTCTGGTGGTTTGCTGGCAAGCTGTGGCATTCCTTGGCTTGCATAACTCCAATCTTAGCCTTTGTTGTCACATGGCATTCTCTCTGTGTCTCCGTCTTCACGTGGCAATCGTCTTATGAGGACTCCAGTCAGACTGGATTAGGCGCACAACCTACTCCACTATGGCCTCATCTTACTAATTTCATCTGCAAAGACCCAAAGGTCACATTCTGAGGTACTGCTGGTTAGAACATCAGTGTAATTTTTGCATGTGGGGGGCATATTTCAACCCGTAGTAAGCGCCTATGAGGTAACATTATGTGTTAGTGGCTGAACATAACACAGTTTCTGCCTGCAAGGTGACTGCAGACTTACGTAGCAGAAGACAAGTAAATAGTTTCAAGTGTGCTATCTGGGGTTAATATAGGGTACAATGAATGAACTGAAGATCAAGGACACTTAATTAAGAGTAGGGGTGGGGACTCAGAAGATGTCCCAGAGGAGGTGATGTCTATGCTTTAGACCCGAAAGTGGTAGTCGTCAGATAATGATGGAGACAAGATGGGGAAGAAAGCTTTTAAGGCAGAGGAAACAGCGTGTGCAAAGCCCCAGAAGCTGCTGGGTGGCTAAGTACTTCTTCAGGGCAGTTCCCCAGTCCTGATGGCTCATCTGCCAAAGAAGCTAGAAACCTCAGGCATGATCCATCAAGACACACAGAGCAGGGGCCCTCGCCGGGCAGCTGTAATCAGTATCTGGGCTGGTGAACTGGGTGCTTTGGCTTTGCATCATTCTGTTTAAGTGGTATGAAGCTTGCCTTTTATAAGCCTACAAAGTTTTAATTTTATGTATTTTGAGATAGGATTTCTACATTTTACTTGAGTTTTAAGCAACATATATCACAGTTACTGAAAGAAAAATATTCAGAGTACATTTGAAAACTGTTTCACAATATCTGTCAACTTGCATAGATTGAATAAAATAATGTCCGTAAAGACCTGGGATATTTTCAATGAGGTATTCAATGTTAGTTTCTTTTCCAACTTTTCCATTACACATGTATTCAATCAGTATTAATTGCTCTCATACTGTGATTACGTAGCACTTTATACCTTTATTATGGTATTGATCTTACTTCTGCTTTATCTCTTAGTTGCTATCATGTCTCTTTCAGAATCTTACTCATCTCTTTATCCTTCCTTAGAGCTTAGCAGTGCTTTGTATGTGATACTCAATGAATTTTTGTTGAATTGATTGAGTCATGATGTATGAATGCAATCATTGTACTGTGTAATCCACAATTACTGGCCTAAGCAAAACACAAAAAGTTTTGGAAAGTGAAATTAAACAGTGGGTAGATTTAGTTTTAAAAAATCCCCTGTGAACAAAATTATATGATTATTTTCTGTGTCACTATTGGGAAATCATGGACAAGTTATATTGTCCTGTGCTTCTAATATAAAAAGACAAACATTTAGTTACAAGATTCAAAAATAATAGTAGAATAACAAATATATTCATTCATTTTTTTCCTTGACTTCAAGTTCTTTTTTATTATAAATGACTTTGATACTTAAATATCACATATCACATAATACACCAGAAACAAATATTTCAAAAATGATCTGATTTCTGCCTCCTGGACATGTTTCCTGGAAATAAATAACAAAACTAGTGTAAACAATTATGTTATCTAAGCAAAAACATTGTGGAATATTCCAGGAAATCTCTGCCAGGAAAGCTAAATACAATTCGGTGGTAAGAGAAGATCCTTATAACTTATATTATTAGTAAGGAAGCATAACTTACTTCTTAATTTCATATTGACAAAAAATTTTCATTTCTAATTATAGTGTTTTGCTTGGGTTTGTTAATGGAATTTTATATTTATAAGACTTTATAATTGTTTAATTAATTGTTAATACAAGGGTTTCAGAATTTATATTTATAACATCTTTGACCATAGAACATCTTTGACCATTGAATATTAACTTATATTTATATATTTTATTTATGATTTATATATACAGTATTCCTGAAAAAATAAATTGTGAAATAAAATTGATTCCAGAAAATTAGGATGTGATATAACATATACATTTAATGTCTCATAGATGGTTAATGAATTTTAGTGTCACCTCAAGAGTTAAATTGTCTGGTTCTCTCCTTTTGACTTTTCAGAGCCAAATGACTCGAGTGGCAATATGTATTAGTGGAGTCAAATACATTTGGTTTGAATCCTAGTTCCGCTGTGTGTTGAATGGCAAGTTCTAGCTTAACTCTCCCGCCTGGTCCTCCTTTCCCCACCACAACTATGCAGTAATCACTGATCTTTAAGTTAGAGCTTTGTGATCTTGGGTAAACCAAAGAATCCACAATCCCAGTTGTGGATTTCTAATCTGTGAGGAAGGTTGTTGTGAAAATTGGAGATAAAAATTGCTTAATGAAATGCATGACATATGGTGAACATTTAATAAATGGTAGCTATTATAACACTATTATTATTAGAAAATTTTTCTTTCAGTGCTTTTAAAATCTTGAAAAGAGTAAGAAGGAAGAGGGTAGATTGTCTGCTTTTTGTGTACAGGCATGAAGGAATTCTTATGATCCAACCTGTGACCTATGGTTCAGTTAGTGAATACAGTTTGAGGGAGGAAAGGAGAAACAAGGAGAGATGTTTAAGGTATGATTTGTTATTAAATATGCAGTGCAAATTCTTCTGACCACGAATTTTCTGGTGTGTTACTAACTTTCTTTTCAGTTAATATTCAATGATAAAAAAAGCTCTTAATAAACACTAGACTTTAGAAGAAAGGCCCTTTCTTCTCAAGACATGGTTCCCACATGCAAACTGCATTTCTTTCTTGGACTATGATTGAAATTTTTAGACGGAAACATTCATCAAAAATAACACGAGGGGCCAGGTGTGGTGGCTCACACCTGTAATCTCAGCACTTTGGGAGACTGAGGCAAGAGGATCATGAGATCAGGAGTTTGAGACCATTCCTGGCCAATATGGTGAAACCCTGTCTCTACTAAAAATACAAAAATTAGCTGGGCTTCGTGGTGCTTGCCTGTAATCCCAGCTACTCGGGAGGCGGAGGCAGAAGAATTGCTTGAACCTGGGAGGCAGAGGGTGCAGTGAGCCAAGATTGTGCCACTGCACTCCAGCATGGGTGACAGTGAGACTCCGTCTCAAAAAAAAAAAAGAGGCAGTGTTTTTCTCTGATTATCTGTCTACATAGCCAGAAGAAATTTTCTCTTGATTACCATAGTATGAAAGCTGAATTACTGAATATAATATAAAAAATGTCTTACAAGAGTATTGAATTGATTCCAGGATCAGTTCTTTGCTTAGATACTTGGCAATCATCTCAACACATAAAGAATCAAAGAACTCTTGAAATCAGTATGAGATAGTAGTTAAACCCCTTGGCTCCACTGTCAGATGGACCTGAGTTCAAACCCTTATACTATAGTTTAGATGTGTGACCTTGAAAAAGTCACGTTCCAGCTTCAGCTTCCTCATCTGTAAAATGGAGGCAATCATAGTGCTTTCAACAGAATTATTCTCAGGATTAAATAAGAATGTGCGTAAGACGCAATGCACACAAAATACATTTAGTGCATGCAGTTAGTTCTCAAAAATATTATGTAGGGAGAGGAGCAGATAGTTGGAGAGAAAAAAACATTAAGAAGATAGACTAAGAAATACTGAGGGAAATGTTTTAACTCAAATGAGAATTTAAAAACATTTAAAATTCTTTCCATTGACTATAAGTGCAATATATGTACATGGTATAGACATCAGAAAATGTGAAAAAATACACAAAGGAAATGATGTTTACATAAATCCAACTGCTAAATCTAAAATATTAATGTAAGTTTTGATATTTTAAACATGTAAAAATTTCAGAAGACCTTAAAGAAGCTCCAAAATAAATAATCTATGGACTTAAAAATAATTCATCAAAAGGAGAAAGGCAGCTAAAGAAGCTGTGGGCTAGGTTAAAATGATTATAACAAACATTATGCACAAAGGCATGGAATCAAGCTAGGTCCTCATCAACAGTGGACTGGATAATGGAAATGTGGTACATATACACTATGGAATACTATACAACCATAAAAAGAATCAAAAGCATGTCCATTGCAACAACATGGATGCAACTGGAGGCCATGATCCTAAATGAAATAAAGCAGGAAGAGAAAACCAAATGCCACATGTTCTCACTTATAAGTGGGAGCTAAGCATTGGATGCACATGGACATAAAGATGGGAGCAATAAATGCTGAGGACTACTAGAGGGGTTAGGAAGGGAGGGGCACAAGGGCTGAAAAGCTACCTATTGGGTACTATGCACACTACCTGGGTGACAGGATCATTCATACCCACATCGCACAGTATTCCCATGTAACAAGTCTGCATATGTATGCCCTGAATCTAAAAAAAAAAAAAAAAAAAAATTGAAATTGTTTAAAAAATTATACACAGGGATGAAAAGAAGATAGCAGTCCACTTAAAAATAAATGAAGATCATGGTGATAAGCCTTGCTTGACTGAATCAAGGTGTGTGCTTTGAGGACTAGAGAGATGAAGGGTAGGACAGGTTAATGGGATATTGAGAACCTTGACATAAAGATATCTCTATTTGAACTTGATTTAGTGGAAGATAGGCACTTTGTTTTTTACCTCAATATAATTAAGTTAGAAATAAAAACCGTTAAAAAGACCTCATACACTGAAAATTAAAAAGCATACTTCTAAATAATTAATAGGACAAATTAGAAATCTGAATAGAAATGTAAAATACTTAAAATGGAATAATAATGAAAATACTATATAGCTTATGAATGTAGCTAAATAGAACATTGAGGTATATTTATAGTTTTAAATTTGTATATTAGGAAAGAAAGTGGAAAGTTAAGAAACAAAGTGAAAAGAGAAGGAAGTTAGAAGGAAAAGAACTAACCCAAAGTTGAAGGAAGAAGTAATAAAAATCAACTATGGATAACTAGAAAAAAAAAAAAAGATAGAGGACAATCAAGCTAAATGTTGGTTTTTTTGAAAAACTATTAAAATAGATAATACTTTGGCATAATTACTTATGAAAAAAGATACAAATGATTAGAAATGAAAAGAGGTAATAACTAGAGCTACAGCAGAGATGAAAAAGGTGTTAAAAACACTATGAGTCTTTTGCACCAGTAAATTTGAACATACAGATGAAATGAAAAATTTCCTAGAGAAAATAAACTTACCAAAAGAATTAAGAAATAACAAATAGGCCATTTTATCTACCAAACACAAAAAGGAAACAGGCAAAAAACCTATAGGCCTATGCAGAGTAGGACCATCTCTATCACCTCAACTAATTTCAATTACCATTGACTAATCAATTGGGTTCATCTAGGGTTAATTTGAGTATAGTCACTGTATTACTCATCACTTCCAATAGTGCCTCAGCTTCAGTAATTTAGCCTTTTCATAGGTTTCTGACAAGTGTTGTAAAGCAAGTAAATGGTTGAAAATTCCTTTCCCAGTTGATTTCCGATGGGGTTATATTTGAGACCACTTCTAGACTTTCAGAATCATTATGACGTTCACCTTTTAATCTACACTTGTTGAGGGAGGCATCATGATAAATTTAATTACTTTTTATTTACCTACAAAGGGTTAATTAACTTTGCCCACACATTTCTGCTCTGTGTTTGAAATTTCAAAATATAACTTCAGTGGTAATTTTTCTTTTTGCAGGCAATAACTAAAGATATGATTAAGGGGGCCAGGCGCGGTGGCTCATGCCTGTAATCCCAGCACTTTGGGAGGCTGAGGTGGGTGGATCACAAGGTCAGGTGATCGAGACCATCCTGGCCAACATGGTGAAACCCTGTCTCTACTAAAAATACAAAATTAACTGGGCATGGTGGTGCACACCTGCAGTCCTAGCTACTCAGGAGGCTGAGGCAGGAGAATCACTTGAACCTGGAAGGCAGAGGTTACAGTGAGCCAAGATCGTGCCACTGCACTCCAGCCTGGGCAACAGAGCGAGACTCCATCTAAAAATATATATATATATATATATGATTAAGGGAAAATAATATGAGTCTCATTTTAACACTATGAGCAAGCCAATCTTGTGTCTTTTAATCAGGATGTGGATACTTGAGTGATCATGCATTTAGTAATCTAGTCATCATCCTTTGAGAGTTACCCTTTTAGTCAAAGCATTTCCATTTAATACTAATGCTTATTTTGAACCTGCTAAAATTTTATTTTTCAATCATGATTTGAATTGAAAAAAAGGATTGAAAAAAAAGGAAGAGGGGGAAGCAGAGAAGATAAAAACAAATTTTCACTGATTAACTACTAGATGTTGGGCGTTGTGTGAGTTCCTTATAGGTTACCTAATTTAATCTTTATAGCACAGTGAGGTGGGCATTACTATTATTACCTCTTTACAGGTAGAAGAAACTCAACCACGTAAAAATGAACAACTTTTATCAGGGTCACTTAACTAACTAGTAACTGGCAGAGCCAAGGATTCAAACTCATTTCCAGTTCTGTTGGACGTCATTTCCTGTGCTTCTTTTGCCACACTTCAAACACACAGACTTCAAACACACACACACACACACACACACACAGTGACAGAATGGTTTCTTCATTCAGTCTTTACTCTAAAAATGAGTTATTAACCATGGTGAAGAAGAAAAATGTATTCTCTCCTCTCACAGAAACATTCTTATTCCCATAGAAAATGCTTGCTTATCAGAATACAGCAGGTGGAGCTAATCCAGCTTGAGCTCAGCCTTGATCACAGTTAATTTACTTATTTAAAGGTATCATGTGGCTCTTTGCAAAATGTGGCTAAAGGGTAAAGATAGTTGAATTATAGTGGTATTTATAAACTGAGGAGCTTTCTAAGATCGTAGTGTAAATGAAATATTTATGCAAGGATTTTAAATTATAAATTAATTGTAAAATGGGAATTACATTCCAAATTCAGAATATTACCTAGGCAGAGCCGAGGTTCTATGGTTTGACAGAAATTGAGAACATTATCTGATTTTTATTTCCTTGAGGCTCCAGAATTTAAATTTTTTTTTTTTTTTTGAGACAAGGTCTTGTTCTGCCACTCAGGTGGAAGTGCAGTGGCATGATCAGGGCTCACTGCTACCTCCACCTTCTGCCTCCTGGGCTCAAGCAATCCTCCCACCTCAGCCTCCCGAGTAGCTGGGACCACAGGCACATGCCACCACACCTAGTTAATTAAAAAATGAATTTTTTTGGTGGGGGGTTAGAGATGAGGTCTCCCTATGTTGCCTAGGCTGGTCTTGAACTCCTGGGCTCAAGCCATTCTCCCACTTTGGTCAGCCTCCTGAAGTGCTGGGATTACAGGCATAAGCCACCATACCTAGCCTTAATTTTTAATTCTATCCCAGCGGTTGAGAGTTAACTGTCTATAGGTGTACTAGGGAATTTCAGTTCATATTCAGAAAGAATCTGACTCCTCAGTGGGTTCCATTTCATTTTTATGTTACAAATGTAATCATGAGGAAGGTGAGAATTATGATTGACGTAAGGTTTTTATCCATTTATTGTTTTAAAAAGTCTCACATTTGGGCATGGTTTCAAAAAGCAGTATGCACCTTGGCTTGCTGATTTTGATAACAGAATGCTTCAACTACGAATTGACTCTATGAATTTACTACCATTCCCTGTGCTTATTAACTGAGATCTGCTATGTTGATTCTACAACTACCATATAGGAAATTTATATCTACTCTAATAATAAGATACAGAACTGTTGGACCTCAAATTATCTACTATGTGCTTTAAAAGACAGGCTGAATAATCAGTGAGAAGGCTTTCTCCAGTATAATCTGATTTTAAAAGATAGACCTAACTATAGTAATCTATGGGAGTGGATGGAAGATGTTAGAGGGTTATTAATCAGAGAAAGGAAGAATGCTCACTTGCAGGAAAAAGATGCAGATCTAAGCACCTTTCTATACCTCCTGGAAATTGCTTGATCTTGGCTCAGTTCCTAGGTCTGACATATATACTTTTCATTTGAAAAATAACAACTTACTAAAATGAGAAAAAAATTAGTCATTACATAAGAGGGAGTCGATACAATTTTTCTTAAATGCAGATTTCAATCAAGTATGAATTTATCTGTTGTGAGAAAAAAATGTGTATTTTCTTGGTTCTGTTACATATATTTTCTTAGTTCTGTTACATATATTTTACCAATAATAATTGCCTGAAGAATGTAGATTTTAAAACATTTATGCACAGACAAAATGCATGCAGAGCAGAAGTATAAGTGATTTTAAAAACTGCTTTAATATTGCTTTAAAAGGTACTTATCTTAAAAAAGTAATAAGTGAGATTTGTATTTTAATATTGAGAAAATATGAGCATAAAACGAACACTGCATTTTAAAATTCAACAAAGTATACATATATTGAGGATAACTCTATATGATTGAATTATATGTTATTGATGATTCAGTTTGCAATAATTATCAAAGCTCTTCCTTGGCAAAGACTACTGAGTCTTGAAGATTTTCATTGTTGCTGGTTATACAGACATGATGAGTGGGTGAATGATACTGACCTCATCTTTCAGATATGTCTTTCCTATTCTGCCCATAAGGACTTAAGAAGGAGAGGTTAGGGATTCCCCACACAGATCACCTCAAACTTCTTCTCTGGCTCGTACTTCTTCTTTGAGTTTCTAACCCATATATTCACAGGCCTGACAGTTCACCTGCTTTTCTCAAAGGCATCTCAAACTAGATAAGCCTAAACTAAACTTGTAGTCCCTCCCCTACAAACCCCCAAACCTGATCTTCATCTAATGTTTCTTGTTTCAGAGAATGACATTACCCATCCTGTTATACAAGCCGCTAGAAAACTGAGTTATCTTTGATACTTTGCTGTACCTCACCTTCCATATCTAGTATATAACCCTAATTACTAGTTATTTTACTTCCTAACTATCCCTTCAATCTATCTGGTCTTTCTCATCTACCTGCATGATCCTAAATCACATCGCATCACCTCCCGACTGAAGTTTTGTGATGGCCACCAGTCGTTTTTCCACTTCTGCTCTGGCCACTTTCAATACATTCTCCATATTACAATCTGCTGATCTTTCTCAAGCAAATGTGATATTCTCATTCCCCAATTTAAACCCTTCAGTGTCTTCTTACTGTTCTTACTGGAGCCCAACCTTCCTCCCACATTACCGCATTAGCCATTCAGCTTTTGACATGCGCGGTGCCTGTTCCCAGCAGAGGGGCTTTGCACGTGCTGTTTTCGCTGTCTGGAATGCTCTTCCAATGTTCCCTCCACCCTGTCTTTCTGACCTAGTTAATGCCTGTTCTTCCTTGAAATCTTAGTCTGGTTAATCTTTGTAGAAATCCTCCCTGATTCCCTTGATTGGATCAATACCACCCTATTAAATTATCCTAACATCACTGTAATTCTTTCAGAAATATTTCTCTCCCTGATTAGACTCCAAATTTCATATAAGGGCAGAGTTCATATCTTTGACCCATTTCCCATTTGCCCCGAGAACACTGTGCTGGCAGCGAGCTGCACTTTTATTTTCTAAATGGGAAATGGGTTAAAACATGTTTTGTTGTTGTTCATCATTGTACTCCAGTGCCTAGCACAGTGCCAGGCACATAGAAGTGCTCAATAAATATTTGTTGAATGAATCTTGCACAATTCTTCCAAGTAAAATTCTCCCATCCTTTGGGCCCATGATTCATTTTACTGTTTGTGGCTTTGCTTGGCCCTTCTTGCTTGAACTTGACATTGCCTTTTCAGTGTTGACCTCTAACTTGCCTAGATTTCTTTTGAAGCCTACAGAGTTTTCAGTTGCTTCTGGCCAACATTCTGTAAAGTTCAACTCGGCTCCATGATTTCAGTGCAGGGTGCCTACATGTCTGGAGTAAAACCTAAACAATGTCCAATCCAACTTCACACATACAGACTAATGTCTACACTTATACTACCAGCTATTTTATCTATTGGCAGCATTTATGACCAGAAACTCCAGAGAATGCAAAGATAATATATAAAACATAACCATAATTAAGAACTATCTTTTTTCTATTTTTGGTTATTCAGTGCTCCAAAAATGTGTCCTTTATAATAAAAGTTTCAAAGTTTATCCTAAATAACTTTTAGGGTTTTTTTTTAAACAAATTGCTAAATTACTGTTACAATGAAAATATGCACATTTTCCTGTTATGTGTGGTGGCTCACGCCTGTAATGTCAGCATTTTGGGAGGCTGAGGTGGGCAAATTGCTTGAGCTCAAGAGTTCAAGACCAGCCTGGGCAACATGGCAAAACCCTCCCTCTACAAAAAATACAAAAAATGTAGCTGGATGTGGTGGGGTGCACCTGTAGTCCCAAAAACTTTGGAGGCTGAGGCTGAGGTGGGAGAATCACTTGAACCCAAGAAAGTTGAGGCTGCAGTGAGCCATGATCATGCCACTGCACTTCATTCTGGGTGACAGAGTGAGACCTTGTCTAAAAAATAAAAAAAAGAAAAAAGAAAAAGAAAATATGCACATTTTCTTTAAAAAGCTATTCGTCAAAGCTTATATCAACAATAAAATCAACTGTTTGTAAATAGATTTTTGAATATTTTTTTGACTTGGCCAAGAAAGTCAAAATAATCATAGTTAGGTCAATTTGTCTCCTGTATTGATAGTTCTAAACTTTGTGGGTTTTCTGCATATGGCAGTAAGGAATGACACAAACATAAAGCAATGTGATTGGAGTTGGGAGAAGGGTATATGCTTCCAGTATGCTGCTTTCTTTCCTTCCTTTTTTGGCCAAGCATCTCTTTGGTACCAAAGTTCTAGTATATGGAATATTATCTTGTCCCCTGTGTCCAATTCCTCGTCTCAATTTCTTGTCTAGCATTCCAGATTCTCTGGGACAGGGGTTCTGCTCTATTTTCCACTCCTGACCCTACATTCCAATGCCCATGGCAGGGTTTCTCTTACATGCTGTTAAACCTTGGCATGATGTTTTTAAACTTCTATCAAATTTTTCTGGAATCACTTCCTTTGGAGAACATGCAATGCTCTGCTCATCTACTGTGACTTTCTTCTGTGACCTACAGAGCACAATGTACTTCCATTCTTGTCTGTTGCTCCCACATCCTTTTGCTCAACTGACTGCATGTCTGTTCAGCACCTATGAGTCTGTGAGGCCTCTGGGTCTTGGTTAATATATTCTTGCAAGTTTTCCTATTAAATGAATACTTCATATGACACGTAGCTCGAGGAACTGGGCTATCATGCAGAATTTGGTGCAGACAAGTTAGATAATCCATTTATTCATTCATAACATTTATTTGGTGGGTCAGGAGATCACCTATTTGTTAGGCCCTGTGACTATAATGTCAAAAAACCCATGGTCCTTCGCCTTAAGGAACTTTGGAAGCTACAGGAGAAACAGATCAATGACACCACAGTACTATATTTCAAGGATGATGACAGGGGGATGCCTGGGGTCCTACAGAATTAAAGAAAGAGGCATTTATATCAGACTTGGAGATATGTGAGGGTGAGAAAAGGCTTGACTATGACTATTGAACTGTAAACAGCTAATTGTAGGTATTAGCTAAATGGGAAGAAATGGGAGAAAGGCATTTCAGGCAGAAGAAACTGTAGGTTTAATGTCACAGAACTCCTTGGTGGGTTCTTGGAACTACAAGTGGTTCAAAATGGCTATAATATGAATTGCACTTAAGGGGGATGGTGGGTAGATGAGGCTGGGGAGGTATGGCAGGAGGCAGATAGTGGAAGTCTTGGTATATTAAACTGTGATTCAACCAGTTTTAGGAGTACAGTTGATTCTCATTGTTTGTCATAGTTATGTTCTAGAATGTCACCACAAACACTGAATCAGTGAATACTAAACCATTCCTCCTAGGTTCCTGCCAGCTGCTGGTCATAATGTTTCATCAGTGGAACAATACATAACCTTGTTTTATGTATGTTTCTGTTTAAAGACACCTTAAAATATACTGTTGATTTATCAATATTAAACTCATGATAATAGCACTGTAACTCATGCCTGAACAAAGCTTATCTAATGCACATATTTTATGCAGAAGGCACGTCACAACCTTCTTGCACTTAGGAACATCAGTACTTCAAGGCCATTTTAAACAGCAAATCACCAAAAAAGAGCAAAAAAAAAAAAAAAAAACCCAAACAAACAAACAAACAAACAAAAAACGCTTAGCATGAAATAACAAAAAGACTCTTGTTTGGAGTTATGAGAGTGAAACACAAAGGCAAAGCATCACCTTGTTCAACCTCAGCTGTGAACGTTGTGTGTTGAGCAACTCAAAAAATTTTTTTTTGAGATGGAGTCTCGCTCTTGTTGCCTAGGCTAAATGGCGTGATGTCGGCTCACTGCAACCTCCGCCTCCCGGGCTCAAGCGATTCTCCTGCCTCAGCCTCCTGAGTAGCTGGGATTACAGGCATATGCCACCACACCTGGCTAATTTTGTATTTTTAGTAGAGACAGGGTTTCACCATGTTGGTCAGGCTGGTCTCGAACTCCTGACCTCAGGTGATCCGCCTGCCTTGGCCTCCCAAAGTACTGGGATTACAGGCATGAGCCACCGTGCCTGGCTTCGATTTTTTTTTTTTTTTTTTTTTTTAACCACTTTCCGCATGTATGCAAATGACCATGCAAGTGCCATGGGTATTGATTTTGGGGCTGTGAATAAACTATAGCTAGTAGGCAAATTTGCACATAAGGAATCCATGAATAATGAGGGTCTTACTATATTGCCAATACAGTGGCTTGGGAACTGTTCAATTTCAAGAGTGAACTGGACAAATGACTATATCATCAGACTCTGAGGCTTTCTTGACCACACTTTATGTGACTAGAATACATTATCACAGAAAATGATAAAGTGAAGTAAATATAGATACATCAATCATTTATTATCTAGCTCTGATATAATTGCCTAAGAACGTTTTCATCTTGCCTTAGATAGAGGCAAAGTACAAGGGTGGATAATGGCTTTAATTTCAGATGTGTCATGGTTATTCTCTGAGTTACCAGATCCACAGACTCATTCCAGTTCTTCAATAAACTCGATTTGATTTGCCCTGCTGCTTATAAAGTGTTTACTAATTTGAACAATAAGGATTCATGTAAGTGGAACCAAATAGATAGTTCTGCATTAATTTAAAAAAGGAAAAATGTACATGATCCTTTTTTGCTTCATTTTGCATTTAATAGTTTCATTTAATTATGTTTTTATGAACAGATAATAAATGTGGATCCTTGCCCAATATTAGCTCAGCGTTTAAAGTGTTTTTCATTTTGTTCTTAAGGTGAAATGTATAGAAGATATAATACACAGATCTCTGGAAAAAAGAGGAAGAGATGCATTTGGGGCATGTCCCTATAGAACTCTGAGGCTGGGTCTATATGGGACAAATGAATTCAGCAAAAAAAAAATTTTTTTTTTAACTACTCTTTGCAGAGCAGGGCTACCACATAGGCAGTGTGCCCAGAGTAGCCAAATTCAGCTATTTGATTCCACATCTCATTCCTTTCCTAATTATGATTTTACAGACTGTAGATGTTACTAAAGAAGATTTAGAGGGGAACCTCATCTGTCGACTGAAAATGTTCCCCAACACTGAATAACTTTTGAAAACAAAGTGGTACTTATGGATGATATAAAAGCATAAAACATATGTACATTAATATAATCTTTTAATTATCATTTACTATCAAAATATTTGCTTGTTACTATAAATGCACAGTCTGTTTTTATGACTCTTCCACTTGAATGCTTTGACAAATTAGGAAGAGAAGAACAAGAATTTAAATGACTAAACATCCTTTATTGGTGAAGGGAAAATCCACCACTTCCTATTGGTATTTCTTTTATGGAGGAAAAGGAATTTTATAAATATTATATTAGGGTGGGAAAGCAAAACTAAAAGCCAGGTAACACTTACTGAGAAATTTTAGGTTTGTCTCGGAAGTCAATCCCTATCATTTTGACACAAAAGAGGATTTTCTTTTATCTGAGCATCTTGGCAATGACACTGAGGAAATTCCCTACATTTTTGCTTTGGTTCTCTGAAGTTGACTTATAATGCTTCAAAGTATCCCTTTCACTTCTTTGAAAGTGATAATCCAACAGTTGATAATGTTAAAAAGTTTTCCACTTTCATGACTCAGTGTCTAAAAATACAACCTTTTGAAGTTCTAAGATTTTTTTTTTTTCCTTCTGAGAATACAGATTACAGTTCAATACAAGTAGGTATTAGCTAAGTGGGAAGAAATGGGAGAAAGGCATTTCCAGGCAGAAGAAACTGTAGGTTCAATGTCACAGAAAAATGAAACACTTTGTTGGGTTCTTGGAACTACACACTTGTAGTTCAAAATGGCTGCAGCATGAATTTCATTTAAAGGGCAATGCTGGTAGATGGGATTCCAAGACCCTCAGTGGTTGCCTGCAACTGCAGATGGTACCGAATCCTAGGTATACTATGTTTTCCCTTATATATACTACCTATGATAAAGTTTAATTTGTAAATTAGATGCAGTAAGAGATTAAGAATAATAACTAATAATAAAACAGAGCACATAACAATATACTGTAATAAAAGTTATGTGAATGTGATCTCTCTCTCGGTTACTAAGTCACTAACAGGCATGTAGTGTTTACAGCATGGATCCACTGGACCAAGGGATGATTCACATCCCAAGTGGGATGGCACAGGATTTCATCACACTCTCAGAATGGCAAACAATTTAAAACTTATGGATTACTTATTTCAAGAATTTTTCATTTAATATTTTTGAATCATGGTTGACTGAAACCAAGCAAAGTGAAATCATGGGAAGGAGGACTACTGTAATGTTCTCATCATAGCATAACTTGCTTCTGGTTCAAGGAAGTGCCATATAACAAACTTTTGAGGAAGACTTATACTATGGACATTATTGGTTGTGTAGAAAGTGTAATAGAACAGATTAAAACCCCATTCCCAAATAAGGAGCATGCCTGGGATGTTGTTCTGCAGATTGCATATTTTCCCTGTAAAAACCTTTGGTTTATATTCATTCATGTTAAAACTATGATTATAGATCATTTCCAAATATGTCATTTACACATATGCCTTCAAATACTGCTCTGACCTCTTCTTCCTTCTCCCAGCAATGAATTATTTATAATTCTTTTCATAAAGAGATAATCAGCTAAAGAGCTTTCTTAAAGGTGGCAAAACTAAAAAGCAAATTAGTTTTATGATTTCAAAGAATTAGCTGACTATCCACTTATTATAATGTTTTCGGACTACTTTAGAACTCTCAAAGGAAGAATAATGGTCCAGTGCAGTGCTGTGAGGTTTCCTTTATGGACATAGTAAGCCATTTAATCCTGACAGGCTCAATTGTTTTTGATTTCCTGCCATGGATATCCATCACAGAAATAGCAGTTGTGATTAATAGCATTTTGATCACTAACCAAAAGCATTTGTTATAATGTATACCTGGAAAATATTCCAAAATGGAGAATAATATTCAAGTGTAAAAAACTGTAACAACTGAAAAATCAATATCCATTGAGGAGAGAGGGTTATAAAGGTACTTTCAGGAGAGAAATTAAATTCTAGATTTTCATTAATTTTAAGGAGAAAGTGGAAGAATAAACCTTAAAGAGAATTTATGGGTAATGTTTTTTCCCAATTTGAGATGAAAATTATACCTGGAATTTACTTATTAATGCATGTGTTCAAAACATGTAGAAGATTCTCTTAAATAGATCATTGTAAATGTTTTGTTAGTTAAAAAGATACCCTATCCTCATCTATTTTCTAACATCAAGCTAAAAATTCTAGAATGGTGGTGGCAGCAATGCAGAGACAACATTATCAACTTAGAAAAAAAGTGGTATCCAAAACCAGATTCTGTTTCAATAATTACAAGAAGTCGCGTTTCCTCCCATTATATCCATAACCCATGAGATAAAGCAGAACTAGGGAGAGAGGTGATGTGCTAACAGATGAGATTTTGGGCGTATTCTTGTAAAGATTATCAGCCTTGAAAAATTTGCCTGATGAGTCTATGCAGAAAAAGCTAAACAAAATTGAAATATCAGTATATAGGGCCTTCATTTACTCTTTTATTCATTTAATTATGCATTTATTTATTCAATAAACAAAGATTTACTGAGTTTCAATAACCAAAAAGGCACTAGGTTAACCAGTAAGACATGACCCCTGCCTTTATAGAATGCATTCGTTGAGGGTAAACTGTGGCCAGGCACCTCACATACCTTATATCAACTCTATGAGGTGGATATTTTTAAAAAATCATTTTCTCTTTTATATATGAGGAAGCTGAGCATCCCAGGAGTTAAACTGGTTGCTCAAGGTCACACAAATAGTAAGTGGCAGAGTTAGGCTTCCAAACCCATCTTGTTGTCTCCAAAATCTACTACACTGTGGTGCCTGTAATCTAGGAGGAAAGAGATAAACATACACAATGACCTGCAATACACCTCAGAGACTGTACAAATACTATGAGAAAGGATATGTGGCTTGCTGTGAGAGCACAGAGAAGAAATCTATTTATTCTGCTAGTCTCTGGGTAACCCCTGAGAAGGCTTCATGGAAGCTGGCATTTGAGTTAGGCCTTGCAGGTAGATGGGGAAGAACATTTCAGGCGGATACATGAAAGTGCACTGCAGAATGAAGAACCAGCTTATAGTTCCAGAACTGGGAATAGTGTTTCTCACGTTTGTATTCATACCATAGTTTTGAATTTTAGAATATTTGGCAGCATACCTGAACAATGCCATAGTCAGCAATCATTATGATATAACAAATCTATTATGGGATTAATTTCATGGACTTTGGAGTTAGGATTGCAGGCTTTGAATCTGCTCTGCCACTTACCAGTTGTGGGGACTTTGGAAAATCATTTTAGGCCTTGTTTGGCCAAATGGTGATAATCATAATGGGCTATTTTAAGGAGTATATGAGTTAATGTATGTCAATTACTTAGTTTAGTGTATAGTACCTAATATACATTCAATAATTGGTTATGAATACTACATTATATTATCTCAGGATATCTATTAGAGCATTCCGTTATTTCAGGATTCTCTTGGTTGCCTTTTTTGTATTTTGGCATTGTTCAAATTGAACTGTACTAGATAGTACTGACTAAGTTTCCCCATATACTAAGAAGGCAGTTTCAGTAACTTCTCTTTCTTTCCCACTGCCTTACTGTTTTGTTAGGCCTCTTGTCTTCTACTCTCAACAAATGGAATCATCTTCTATATTGCAATGCAGAACCACTAGGCTTAATATGAATTTGGCAGATACTATGCATGTTTAAGTATAACAAAAATATACTTTTCCCGTTCATCACTTTGCGAGCATATATGTGAAGGGGGTAAACAGTGTTCCTTGGCCTATGTGGTTGAGATCCAACTATACAGAGTTGGGGTGAGAGCATAGGAGAAAGTGGGGAGAGTGGTAGGAGAAGACAGGTTAGGGTTGGATTGGAAAGGAATTCAAACATGCTAAGGAGTTTGGCCTTGAGCTTGTAAAGGAAATGGGCAGCCATAGGGAAAAAAAAAGCAGGAGGGCTAGTACAATCGTATTTGGATTTTAGGAAGACAACTAATACATTGTGAGGGATTGCTTTGCATATTCTTTGTCTAATAAACTATAAATCCTTTAAAACTCAGCACCTTTGGGAAGCTTTCTTGATTTGTTACACCTGATTTTGATGTCCCTCAATGTGTTCTCATAGTATTATGTGCATGCATCTATCATATTATAATACATAATAATTATTGACTTAATTGGCTGTCTCCTCCACTGGATTGTATACTCCTTGAGATCAGGGACCACATCTTATCTTTGGATCCCCAGCAGCTAGTGTAGTACTTGCAGGTTCTCGATAAATATCTGTGGAATTTAGTAATTAATATGAATTTATAGAAGGAGCCAAGACAAGGAAACCAGTTCTAAGATTATTAGCCTAAGAGTCTATCAGCATAACCTCCACTGGTAATTCACATCATATTGTCTTATTGTTTGACAAAAGCTGATAGAAATGTATTATAATAGTTTGTCTTTAACCTTTTATTTCTAATCCTTTCTTAAAATGAAATAAAATGAAAATTAAATTCCAAAAGCACTGAAGTTGACTTTTAATGATTTTTAATTCACTGAAAATTAGGCTTTTCCCCTCCCTATAGTCTGGATATAAATATACAGTACATAATATTCTAAAGAGAGAATAAAATGCTGACTATTTCTAATTACCTAATTTGTTTGAGGGAATCACCAGTAGTCCACAAAGTGAATTAATGTGATCAACAAACTCAAATGCATTGTTTTGTAATTTATGTAGAATTCCCGATAAGTCTTTCAGAGTTTGCCAATATGTCCAATGATTAAAGATATTCAGCCAAAATGAATCCTCTATCTTTGCTTTTACAGTATAGGAAAAGTTACAGGAGTGTACTTTATCCATTAATCAAACAAAATGTTTCTATAAATCACTGTATTAATTGCTGAGTTAAAGGCCATGCCTGTATCATGAAAAGCAAACAAAGGATATTGCCAAAAAGACTAGTGTGCTCAGCTGATTTGACTACACCAATGTGTTTAATTCCAGCCTTTAGTCAAAACAGGTCTAGATGACAGACTCATTCCTCTGATCATTTAATTTTGACCTATTAAGACAATCAATTCTATTTGATTTTTCCTGTTCTTATGATTTTTTTAAAAGACAGGGTCTCACTCTGCCGCCCAGGCTGAAGTGCAGTGGTGAGCTCATAGCTCACGGCAGCCTTGAATTTCTGGACTCAAAGGATCCTTCTGCCTCAGCCTCCCAAGTAGCTTGGACTACAGGTATGCACCGGCAGGCATGGCAAATTAAAAAAAATTTCTTTTTGTAGAGATAGAGGTCTTACTATGTAGCCCAGGCTGGTCTTGAATTCCTGGCCTCAAGGGATCCTCCTGCCTAGGTCTCCCAAAGCACTGGGATTGTAGGTGTGTGCTACTGCACCTGGCCTCTCATGCTATTTCTGTTCTCAGAACACTGTATATGGTTGGGGACCTTACTGGATGGAAAGTGTGTGACTCCACCTCTTTCTGTTTCTCTCTGGTTCTGTTGTTCCTATACATTCTTGGGCTTTTGCTGAGATTGATAATAGCCAATGTTGAATAGAATTTAATTTTCAATTGAAATTCTAATAAAGGTTTTCCTTAATTTGCTGAAGCTGATGCACTAGAAGTAGCAGATTTTTAAATATGCATGTGTTTAAAAAGTCAAGATTATTTAGACATTTAATGACAATCAGATGATCTTCTGAAATATTGGCCTACCTTTTGGAGATACTTTACTTTCTCCTCAGATTCCTGTATCTTTAGGGCTTCGGCGAAGATGTTTCTATTTTCTAGACGGAATAAAGTCAAATTCAATCTGAAATAATTTGATCATGATTTTATACTAAAATTGATATAAAATTGGATACAGGTTGAAAGGGAATACATAGAGTAGGAAGGTAAACAAAAGTACATGTGGTGTATTGAAACTTTATAAACCAGATTTCCAAATAATTAGAGACTGAATGAATTAGCTATGGCTGCAGGGAACCTCTAATCTCTTTAGATGATGAGTAAGCTCTAGTCCAGAGACAAGAAAAGGTCTCAAAAGAGAAAATATCTGCAGGATCAGAGATTCCAATTTCTACATTCCTGTTCAAACTGTTAAATAAATCTAGGCATTGTCCTCTGGATAAACAGGGTGGTCCCTGAGCAGGGACTTAGGTGTGCAATTCAGAAAGTTATACCACAGTGTAAAGTAGTACCCTTGTACTTATTGCCTATTTTCTGATGAACCTAGGAGTCAGAATGCTGAAAGGCATAAAACTTGGTACTTACTGTTACTCACAAGGTGAGAAGACTGCGAGGAGTGACTGTTCTCTAAAAAATACAAAAGGGAAGTAAAGAAATCATTGGAAAAGACCACAACATTAAAGGCGTTTGAATTTTTTTATACCATAACAATTGCATAACAGTTTCCACATTCTAGGCCTCACTAGGGGCTTCCAGGTCCAGGAAGTTCATTGGTAATGTTGACTCCACCTTCATCTTTCTCCAGGGCTTTTCATGTTTGAATTCAACTGTGTATTTGAATTCAACTGTGTAAACTATCCTTTCAGCCAACAAATAGCATTTCCTCAGATTATTCTATATTGTTTACCAAATAGATGCTATAATTTAAGGGAAACTTATGTGTGTTTAGATGTAACAAATATACTACTGATCCTTTTTGGGTGGAAGGGTTGTTGGAAGGGTTCAGGAACTATACATGTATTTGTATGTACCTATAACTATTTGTATATACCCTTGCAATTTCTCCTGGAAGGGGCTCTGGTATCTGCAGGCCGGTTACGGTGGAGGCAGATGTGACTGACAGGAGGCCGCTACTCTACTCACCAGACCCTCTGCTCCTCCGGCGCCGCGCCACCGGCAGACGCTGACTGCTGTCTCTGCGCAGCACCAGCTGAGATTCGCTAGGGGGATACATCGACGCCGAGATCCAGAACTGCTTAGCCAAGTTGGCATCTTGTTCTGAGGAGCCGGCAAATACCAGTAATCCCGGGGGGCAAATTTCCTGGGACTCCTTTCGGCCGCTAGGTTCTTCGCTGGGTCCCGTTTCCATGGCAACTGAGGACGCTCCTCCAAGCGTACTCGCCCCTCCCCCAGCCCCGCCCCCATCCCGCCCCTCCGAGAACCGCCAAGTTGGTACCAGCCCCTGCCGGCAGCCTTCGGTTTCCTAGGTAGGTGTTGGGATCCACCACGCGCGTGGGGGCCGTCGGAAGCCCACTCCTGTGGTGATCAGGTTTTGGGACCAGTCCAAACCTTGGAGTAGATAGGGAAGAGTCAAAACATACACTTTGGGTTGTGTCCTGTTGGAGTCAGTGGGGGAGTACTTTAGCTTCTTATATCCTCAGTGGGCCTGCCACATCCTCTCCCCTCCCCCGCCAAAAATAGCTAAATAAACTGTAAATTCCTCAGCCCCATCGCCCCAATCCCCCCTTCCAAATCAGATTGCCAGGGACAGCACCTGCTACGTGGAAGTTCTGAGAACGTTGCGTTGGAGAATTCATGGCTGAAAGCCTAGCCCTTGGGAGCTAGAGACCTGAACTGGGCAGATATATGCCCATGTGTATAGTTTCTGTGATTTTAAAATTCTGAATCCTTTAAATCTTAGGAAACAATCTGGATTTTAAGTGTAACTGCATTTACTAATCACTCCCACTAAAAGTTGCATAGACTGCAACAGTTGTAAATGATGACTTAAAAGAAGGGATATATCTTAATGAATGGACAGAGCCCCTTCACAGAAAAAAAAGTATGAAAAATTTTGTTAATGTATTCTTATAAAAGTATTAACAAGTGTGTGTGTGTGAATAGCTTTCCCGGGAGATTTTTGTCATGGCAGGAACAACTTAACCACTTCATTGATAGAAAAGTTAAGATTACTGTGGCAGGAACTGAGATGGACATCATAAAGCCAATTTAGCAAAGGAAATGGACACATGACAATAACCACAATTTATGTCTTTATGGCACTTTATTGTTCCAAAATATTAGTAACAATATAGTCTCAAGAAGTTAATAATCACATGTTCATATAATAACATACATCAATCAGCTAAGAAAAAAATCATATTCCCCATTATATCTAAAATTTTCGTTAAGAGCCTGAAGGAATATTGAAAAAAAAAACCCCACATACATACACATTACATACACTGTATTCTTAGTAGCTAAAATGTTGATTTTTAAATTTTGGCTGAGCAATTAATAGGCAATGGATGAAATCAGCATTTTCCAACACCCCTCTTCCCCACACACATTGATGATGCACAGGCAGCTCATTTGGGTGAATTCCCAAATCTTTTTACCTGGCCGTGTGGTTAGTGATTGGTACTATCAGCAATCAGCTAACTACACTGCCTGGTAACTAGACTCATAGAAAAAAATTGCAGTCTCAAGTTGGTACCCCCACACGTTGTGACAGGCAATTCATTGGTTGAGTTGAAGATCAACTGAATTGCTGGCTTGGTGAATATTTTACTAGACAATGGCAAACAGACACAGTGAATCATATACAGTATTAACCGTTACATGGGTGGAGGGGCTTCACCTCCAGGGATTTTGCTTTCCTGGTATGAGACTGTTTCATCTTCTGTGACTCCTAGAGAGAGAGAGCTAACAGTTTAACTGTATCTGGAGAAACCGCGGGTTTTCTCGCACTTGTAGCGGGCGCTCGCGAAGCATGCCAGCGCGGGACCCACGCCGACGCCGCGCTTCTCAGGCACCTTCTCTCGAAGGCTGTGGGCAGCCAGAGCCGGCGTCCTCTTCCCGGCCGGGCGGCGGATGATGCTGTGCCTTGTTTTGATGGCAGTGGAGTTAGTGATTGTAACCACCACAGTACAATCAGCTAATGACACTGCCTACAAACCGAGCACTGGGCGTCCGCGGCTGCAGCTCCCGGACGGTCCGCAGCGCCGACGCGGGGTCGCGGGGTCGGGGCCCGCCTAGGACCCCATTTCACCAGGGGACGCCCGACCATGGGTGGGCGCGAGCGGCCTCCGAGGACACCCCGAGCCCAGCGGGATCCCCGCCGGCCTCGCCGCGCACAGCACGAGTAGTTGGGCCAGCGGGCGGCGCTGCAGGGGAGGACCCGCGCCCTCCCGGGCCGCGCCCCGACCCCGGTGACCCTCGGGAGTGCCGGGCCTCCCCTTCCCGCAGCCTCTCGCTCCTCTCAGGACCCTCCCGCTCAGGTTCGCCTCGCTTTTCCTTTCCCCTTCGCCTCCTCGGCCCGGGCTCCCACTTCCCTCACGCCAGGCTTCAGTTCCCAGCCCCAAACCCTAGAGCTGGCTCTCTCGACCCCGTGCGCCCCGCAGCTCTGAGCGGCCGAGCGACTGTGGCGGGGGCGACCAACCGTCCTTGGAACCCCGCGGGCCGAGGGGCGGGGCGGGCGCGAGACCGGGCGGGGTGGGGGTGGGGGGGGGGGGACAGGTGGGGGGGGGGTGGGGGAAGAGAGGAGGCTGAGCGAAGGGGCTGTGGGCGGTCCCTGAAGGGCCTCCAGGGAGACGCCTAGAAGATGGAGGCCCAGATTCTTGAGACATTTCTCTTTCTGATCTAGCAGGAGGGACAAAGAGCTCCACTCCCTCATTCCCCAAGAAGCCCCCAAGCCTACCCAGTTTCCGTGCCCATTCTGCCCTGGGAAAGCGGCTTCCCAGGTACCTCAAATTATAGGTTTGAATTTTCCAAATGGAGGTGGGCTTGGGTAGCCTCTGACATGTGGGAGGATGCCTTTGAGAGTCTCATCTGCACCTTTGTGCTCTGTTGGAGACTTGGCCTTATAGTCTTAGAGGGCCATGCGGTGATGCGAAGGCTGAGCCTTCTAGTCAAATAGTGAGCCAGGCAGCTTGTTAGTTACATCAAATCGTGGTCCTCTTGAGATCAAGGCCATACCATTCAAGACAGTATATATATATAATAAGTTACTAAACTAGGGACTGATAGAAATAGAAGGGAGGCCGTTAATGAGAGCTGTAATAGGTCAAAGAAGGTTCCCAGAGGAGATGAGACTTGAGTAGATCCTTGATGCAAGAGTACATTTGGATATTCAGGTTTAGGGCTGTGGATGCCAGAAAATATCTTGTTACAGTTGGGCAAAAGGGACAGTTACAGAGGACTTCTGGGAGATCTCTGCTAATAACTTTCCTTTAGTTACTCCTTCCCCTCTTTGCCTTTAATGAATGAATCAGGAGAGGATAAGGAATGTTCTCTTTATCCTCACCTTGTGAAATTCAGCTGGAAGCAGCTTCCCCTAGAAATATGGTCTTCATGCATCCAGTATAGAGCACTCATTGCTGACACAAAAGACTTAGTTCTAAATTAGTTTCTGTAAAAGAAAACTTCCCATCTATAGATTGATTCCCTAAAACCAGCAAATGGTCTCATAGATGCCACTAGTAACATTAACAGGGGCAGGTCATCTGGATCATTCAATACAAACACCAAAATTACACTATTAAAACAACTAAAGAACTGCCCAAGGATGTTTGAGTAAGTTATAGCATTTTCTTTGCATATGAAAGACAGCACTTTTTTTTTCCCCAAATGCATACTTTGTTCCGTACACCCCGAAGTGAAGGGAAAGAAACCAAAATATAAAATATATATCATAAAATGTTAATTGTAAAAATTAACTTGTAGAATTAAATTGTGAAAGACAAGCCATCTACAATAACTGTATTTTGTATTCATCTTATCTTTGGGAGGGGCACAGTGTTTTAGCACACATTACATAAATGACTTACATTCACTTAAATATACATACGTGAAACTAGGAGCAAAATAGTCTTCATTCCATTAACAATATGCAGACTTACAGAAATCTTGGTTAGGAGATAGTTATAAAAACGATTATCTTCTACCAAATTGTTAGTCACTTTTACCCAATACTATATTGAACACTTCTTCCCAACTGATGTTTTACGATTATTAGTTGCATCTTAAATATCTTACCTGAGCTGGATTGCTGCCATCCAAGGCAATGGTTGTGTTAGATGCCTTGAAAAGTAGGTTTCTACAGACTTTTCTCCAAAAGTAATAAAAAATAAAATTCATATGTAAAAGTCATCAAGATGCATTGCCTACTGAAATAACTTTTTAAAATGAGTTTATTTTCTATGTAGTACAACTAAAAATTTAAATAACGACAAAAAATGTGTGTGGCCTAGTTCTGTTGAAAAAAAAAAGAATGCTTGTTCTTAGGGTTGCTGTTGATTTGGCCTGCAGTTACTAGAGAAACTCCAAGGATCTCATTCCCTCTATGGTTCATGTCTAGGCATGCCTGGAGACCAGGGAGACCCATGATTTAATCTAAGTAAGAATGCTTGTGGTGTTTTAAATGCCCACACAGAAGATTGCATTTGTTTTAGACTGTACCAGGAAGGCACCTTTCAGGGGAATTGTTTACTGTTTTAATTTCTGGGCTTTTGGTGATTAGGGAGATGGAAAAGGAGCCGTCAGGAGAGACAAGGTTGATGATTAAGAGGAAACCAAGAAGAGTATAGAAAACAAATACCTTCTGCTTTAGCTTTGGCACATTTATATTGACTTAATTTACCACTTCTAGATACAAGACTAGATTGATGGGAATTGGCAATCAGAAAAGGTGGAGATGGGCCAGGCGTGGTGGCTCACACCTGTAATCCCAACACTTTGGGAGGCCAAGGCGAGCGGATCATGAAGTCAAGAGGTAGAGACCATCCTGGCCAACATAGTGAAACCCTGTCTCTACTAAAGATACAAAAATTAGCTGGGCGTGGTGGTGTGCGCCTGTGGTTCCAGCTACTTGGGAGGCTGAGGTGGGAGAATCGCTTGAACGTGGGAAGCAGAGGTTGCAGTGAGCCGAGATTGTGCCACTACACTCCAGCTTGGGTGACAGAGCAAGACTCCGTCTCAAAAAAAAAAAAAAAAAAGAAAAATAGACACAATGGAGACAACATATCCCTCCCTTCAATATATACAAACTCACCATCTCCCACAGCTTTTGAAGGATGTTATTGGAAGAGGAAGAAATGAAGAATTAGACTAATTAGAAATTACTGGATTTTAGCAGTTTCTTTTTAAACCTGTTTTTTTTTTTTTGGAACGGAGTTTTGCTCTTATTGCCCAGGCTGGAGTGCAGTGGCATGGTCTTGGCTCACTGCAACCTCCGCCTCCTGGGTTCAAGCGATTCTTCTGCCTCATACTCCTGAGTAGCTGGTATTATAGGCAGCCACTACCATGCCTGGCTAATTTTTTGTAATTTTTGTAGAGATGGGGTTTCACTGTGTTGGCCAGGCTGGTCTCGAACTCCTGACCTCAGGTGATCCACCCCCCCCCGCCAGAACTTGGCCTCTCACAGTGCTAGGATTACGGGAGTGAGCCACTGCACCCGGCCTAAACCTGTTTTTATATTACTTGTAGGAAATATAAAACCATATCTTGGTTTATAGACCAATAAATGTCAGATTATTAACCTTCATGATAGTATACCTAGAAACTAGTTTATATGTTGAAGCAAGACTAAACTGAAGTCAATTCAGTGCCTTTGAAGAACTAAACTCATTGATTCTATTTATGGGAGGAGATTTTCTTTTGAGCTAAAATGAACTGCCAGCAGTTTTTATAATTCCATATTTCTAGTTCCATTTTATTGTACTCTCATTAGTAAGAGTGCACCAGATTCTTAATTAGCTTCTTGCTTATATTTATTGATTAATCAATACTGTTGCTTTCAGTATAAAATGTTAATTTATCTTTCAGGTAAATCATAAGCAGTCTAACAAAATAGTCTTTATAGTTAAAGTTGCCGAAGCTCTTAGTTATGGCTTCAGTAGGAGCAGTTTGCATATTTTCCATCTTTAGAGAACAATCTCTAGGGATTTATGTGGTCTACTTGGTAAGATGGACAATGTGTGTATATATAGATAATTAATATGTTAATTATATTAGTATGTAATATGAATATATCTTAATATTAATATAACTTATAGTAATAGATTAAGAACACATGTTTGTGTTACATATTCTATTTATATTATATATAATTATTTAGTATGAAGATGGTTATATGAAAAAGTGCTTCAGGAATCCTGATGACTAATACAAACTTCATTATTGCCAACATTTAGGAAAAAGTAAAAGGAAAATTATCAAAGGTTAGGACACAGAGAAGTCTCTATGGAAAAGATGAGATTGAATTGAGCCTAGAAGCAAAAATACTAGAGATGAAGAGGGAATGTTTTGGTAGCAGGAGCGATTTGTGAAGGAAAAACACAAGCAAATTTATGGAGATTGTAATGTATGAGGCCAATTGGAAAAGCAATGAGTGTGTTCCCATTGGGGAAACAAGATTAAAGAGGACTTTAACATTTAAAGTCCTCCATGATCCTACTTACCTGCCTACTCATACATTTCTATGAAGTTCACAAAAAAAAAAAAAAAAAAAAAAAAAAAAAAGCCCAGGGAGTTTCAGTTTCATTATTCGGCTCAAGGAGCCCCAGATGCATAAAATGTGTTGTTTTACAAGGATTCATAAAGTAGCATAGATTAGAAGAGGGACAGACAGAGGAGACTGAAAGACCATTTACGAGGTTAGTAAATTTCAGTATGAGGTGATGTAGAAAATACGGGATGAAGAGAGAAACTTTGTGAAGGAAACTTTGCATAACTTGGTTGGTAACTGGTTCAAGTGAACAAACAGAATAAGATTAACTTCCAGACTTCGATGACAAGTAGAGGTGTTGAGGGGGAAATCTAGTCAGAGGATAATTGTGATTTTAGGTGTAGGCATGTTTAGTTTTAGGTCATGGAAGAATATTGTGGTGGAGTTAGATATGTGGAGTTAGAACTCTGGCAGGAGACCAGAACTGAAAAGAGACTGAAGCTCTTTTATCCTCTTGATAGTTGAAGTCACGAGGAGTTCTCCAAGAAAGGTCTGCTGGCTGATTCTTCGTTGACCTACCAGTCCCTGCTATCAAGGACGCCAGAGTAAGTGATGACAGCAATATATTAATCTCGAATAGAGAATAGAATGAGGAAAACAGAAGGCTCAGGATCAAATCTGAGAGGACCCCTCTCCTCTTCAGGGGCTGACAGGAAGAAGTAAATCTTGGGAAGGGTTAGCCCACAGGAAGCGGAAGAGAGGACTCTCACAAAAACCAAGCTGTTTTAAAATTCATACACTTAGGAATTCAAGAGAATCTGCTGCATTGGCACCACCACATTGCCAAGGTTTGGTCAGTAAAGAATTAGCCATAGGCAGCAGATGATTGGATTGGCTCTACCAGATTTTTTTTGTCCAGGGCTTTATTCATTGAGTTAATGAAGGATCAATGATCTTCTCTAGGTTAGAACAAAAGAGATGAACTTTCCTGGCCTTGTCCCAGTACTGATTGGCCTCTGTCATCTCTCTTAAAAACAAAAACCAAAAAAACCCAAAAACAAACAAACAAACAAAAAAACCAACCAACCAACAAACAAAAACCCTCACACAGATTTTCAGGTTTATAAAAGTAATTTTAAGGTTTCAGTAAGCTAGTTAGTGGTCTGAATGCACAGTTGAAGAAAGTTAATATACTTTCTCCTTCTTAAGAGCTCTAGGGTGTATTCTGTAACTCTATTAAGCCACAAGGAGAAAATGGACTGATTATCCTGCTAATTAATTGATTTACAAGAATGAAAATACTTTATGCCATCCTCTTAGACATCACTCTGTGTCTACTTATTCTTGTTTTTATTTCTACTGTCCTTATTTGGCACTTAAGCCTTTTTTTTTTTTTTTTTTTTAAGTGGGAAACTTATATTTAGTTGAAAAATTTACATAATCCTCATTTGTTATCATTATTTCCTCTATATTCATAGAATATATCTCAAGGATTTTATCATGCTTACATGTAGTAAAGTTCACATTGTCCTTCCTGCTCTTAGCTCCTTTACAGTTTGTTGAAATATCAAGCTCAAATTCTACTTCCTAGGTAAAATCTTCCCTAGTACCTTTAGTTCTTCCTGATCCTTTCTCTTCTGTAATACCTTTGGCACTTAATATAGTCACTCTAAAATTAGTATGTTCCATTAGTAAGAGAGTATTATTCTCCTATATTCTAATTGCATTTTGAATTCAGCATTTTACTATAATGGTATAGAGTGCTGATACATATACACGTTTATTATATTAGTATAGAGTGTTGTACATAGGAACATTTTCTTACACTCTGAATTATTTTTAGTAAGTTATCTTGGTTTCTTTTTTTTAAGGGGCACATATTCTTGTTTGGTACATGGGTATTACATGCATAATATTGGATATTGGGCTTCTGCTGTACTCATCACCCCAATATTAGGCATTATATCCAGTAGGTAATTTTTCAACCGTCCCCTTTGGACTCCCCAGAGTCTATTTTCTCTATCTTCATTTCTACATGTACCATTTGTTTAGCTCCCACTTACAAGTGAGAATATGTAATATTTTATTTTCTGCTTCTGGGTTAGTTCACTTGGGGTAATGGCCTCCAGCTCCATCCATGTGGCTGCAAAGGACATGATTTCATTCTTTTTTTATGATTATGTAGTATTCCATGCTGTATATATACACTATATTTTCTTTATCCAATCGACAGTTGGTAGACATTTAGGTGGGTTCCATGACTTTGCTCTAATTGTAAATGGTGCTGCAATAAATACACAAGTACAGGTATCTTTTTAATATAATGATTTCTTTTCCTTTGGGTAGATACCCAGTAGTGGGATCGCTGGGTCCAATGATAGTTCTATTTTCAGTTCTTTGAGGTATCTCTATACTGTTTTCCATAGAGGTTGAATTAATTTACATTCCCACCAACAGTGTGTGAGTATTCCCTTTTCTCTGCATACACATCAACATCTGTTGCTTTTTGACTTTTTAATAAAAGCCATTCTGACTGGAGTGAGATGGTATCTCAATGTGGTTTTAATTTGCATTTCTCTGATGATTAGTGATGTTGAGCATTTTTTCATATGTTTGTTAGCTGTTTGTATTTCTTCTTTTGAGAAATACCTGTTCATGTTCTTTGCCCCGTTTTCAATTGGTTTGTTTTTTGTTTGTTGAGTTGTTTGAATTTCCTGTAGATTCTGAATACTAATTCTTTGTTGGAGGTATAATTTGTAAATATTTTCTTCCATTCTGTGGGTTGTGTTTTTATCCTATTGATTATTTGTTTTGCTGTGCAGAAACTTTTGGTTTATGTCCTATTGCCCTATCTTCATTTTTACTGCATTTGTGTTTGGAATCTTCATGAATTATTTGTCTAAGCCAATGTCCATAAGGGTTTTTCCTAGGTTTTCTTTTAGGATTTTTATAGTTTTGGTTTTTATAGTTTTACATTTAGGTCTTTAATCCATCTACAGTTAATTTTGTATACGTTAAGAGATGGGGATTTAGTTTCAGTCTTCTGCATATGGCTAGCCAGTTTTTCCAGCATCATTTATTGAATAGGATGTCTATTTCCCATTGTTTATTTTTGTTGACTTTAATTGAAGATCAATTGGTTGTATATATGTAGCTTTGTTTCTAAGTTAGAGAACCCCATACTGTACCATTAATCTCTGGGTCTATTTTTGTACCAGCACCATGCTATTTTAGTTACTATAGCCTTGTAGTATAATTTGAAGTCAGGCAATATAATGCCTTTGACTTTGTTCTTGTCGCTCGGGAGTTCCTTGGCTATTTGGGCTTTTTTTGGTTGTTCCATATGAACCTTAGGATTGTTTTTCCTAATTCTTTGAAAAATAAGATTGGTAATTTGATAGGGATTGCATTGAATCTGTAGATTGCTTGGGTAATATTGTTATTTTAACCATATTAATTCTTCCAGTTCATGAGCATGGAATGTTTTTCCATTTATTTGTATCATCTGCAATTTCTTTCATCAGTGTTTTGTAGTTCTCCTTGTAGAGATCTTTCACCTCCTTGGTTAAATGTATTCCGAGGTATTTTGCTCTTTTTTGTGGCTATCCTAAGTGGGACTGGATTCTTAATTTGGTTCTCAGCTTCAATGTTACTGTTTGTAGAAATGCTGCTGGTTTTTGTACATTGATTTTGTATCCTGAGACTTTGCTGAAGTTGTTAATCAGGTCAAGGAGTCTTCTAGAGGAGTCTTTAGGGTTTTCTAGGTATACAATCATATTGTCAGTGAACAGAGATAATTTGACTTCTACTTTTCCAATTCAGATGCCTTTTATTTTTTTCTCTTGCCTGATAGCTCTGGCCAGGACTTCCAGTACTATGTTGAATAGGAGTTATCTTGTGTCTAACTTGAAACGTTATATATATGCATGTATTTTTTGTGGTCTTTCAAACAATGCCACTTACATTGTGAATGCTCAATAATCTAAATAGAAAATAAAAATTAGGAAGAAGCTTGTGGCAGATAAAACACTTGCATAGTATTATAGGTAAAGGAATTTTACTTTGATCAGGCTACACTAAAATTAATTTCTTTTGAGTTCAAATCAACATTGTATGGCTGTAGAATTTTATTAGATAATGTTTTGGGAAATGCA
This sequence comes from Papio anubis, assembly GCF_008728515.1. Taxonomy (NCBI): domain Eukaryota; kingdom Metazoa; phylum Chordata; class Mammalia; order Primates; family Cercopithecidae; genus Papio; species Papio anubis. Next base: position 22,957,539 of record NC_044987.1, read on the forward strand.
GTTTTGTTTCAGCAATTAATGTAACTTCCTTTTATGTGGCTTGACCATAGTGGAACTGAGTTTATGTGTGGGTTACAGAATCAGTTCATTGTTTTATAAAATAGTGCTACTTGCTTGCTGTTGTTAAAAAAATACTTTCTGTCAGAAGTAGACTTTTGCTAAAACATCTATACCTTTCCCCTCTTTGGCAATAACATGTATTTGTGAATGGATGGGTGAGCCTAGGGATATAACTTGTAGTTTAAGGAGGGAAGTTAAAGAAATGAAATGGGGTTATGATAAGACTGGTTATTACATCACAAGTTCAGCAAATTTAATATTCAATTCAGATGATATTTTAAAACTTCTTTGTCTATTTTTAAACTTTTATAAGCATAAATATTTTCATTTTATAAGTGAAGTTTAGCTAAAACCAAGAAGACAAATGTAGAACCAGATTTTCGAGTTTTGCCTTCATCAATGAACTTTGGGGCTTCACTATTCCTTAGCCATCAAGTTGAATTTCCTCATTTTAAAATGAAGAATGCAATTCTAGAAACTATTACTTGTACAAGGTCATGTCAGTCATACTCATATTTTATACCATTTGATTCTCTGTTACAGGCATAATAGGAAGTAAAATATGTCTATGCTGCTTCATCGCCTTTCTGTTCTCCAAATGGCCAGAACCTCTTATTTCTTGTTTTCTGTGGTTCTTCACCCAGACATAATCCCCTCACCCAAACAGAACACCATCCTGTTGCTCTACTATGGATAGCTCATTGGACATTTTCAAAAAGAAATCCTTGAGGCCGGGCGCGGTGGCTCAAGCCTGTAATCCCAGCACTTTGGGAGGCCGAGACGGGCGGATCACAAGGTCAGGAGATCGAGACCAACCTGGCTAACACGGTGAAACCCTGTCTCTACTAAAAAAATACAAAAAATTAGCCGGGCGTGGTGGCGGGCACCTGTAGTCCCAGTCACTTAGGAGGCTGAGGCAGGAGAATGGCGTAAACCCGGGAGGCAGAGGTTGCAGTGAGCTGAGATCCGGCCATTGCACTCCAGCCCGGGTGACAGAGCAAGACTCCGTCTCAAAAAAAAAAAAAAAAAAGAAATCCTTGAAAGACAAGGTTTTAAGCAAGGGAATACATGTCTTATAATGAGAATTTTAGACATGACAGAAGGATAGTGGGAGAGTTGTCAAATTTCAGCAGTAATTTTCTCTTCTACTTAGCTCTGGGATTGGCTTAGGCCAGACCAGGTTGGTTTTTCTGCTAAATTCTAACATCTTGTCAGTGGACATTACTACTTGGGTATTTAATTGCCATTGAAAGCTCAGTATACTTCAATCTGAATGAATCACCATTTGTTTTATACTGACTCTTCCACTGAACTTCATTCTTTCAATGATAACATTAATCTCTTGGTTACTAGTGTTTGAAACTTGGAGTAAATTTTGAGTATTTCATTTCCCAAACTTTACATCCAAGTCATCACTTGTGTATATATTTGACTTCCCTCTCTAGATAATAAGCCTCTTGAAAGGAAAGTTGAATTTTGATTTTACCCCCAGCCCCACTAATAGTGTCTGTGAAGTAGGTGGTCAGTAAATAGTCACTGAGTGTTAATTAAAACAGAAGGTGTAGTTGTCATCAATGTAAAGGAGGTGATTTAAATAATGTGTTTCAAGTCATAAACAAGTAACCGGAGGAAATCTTCCGTGATGTTTACTTTTTATTTGATTGTTCTTTCCTGAAATCTAAGTACATTGTTATTCTACCGTTCTATTCGTAACTTGCAAGGCCTGCCTGGGCCTGTTGCAGAAAATAATGCTAGGAGAGGGTTCAAAACCACATTCATGTACTTCACCAACTCAAAGTGCAAGGGAACGGTTTGTCAATGGGAAGATGAAGTCATGAAAGAATTATAAAAACACCTGGCACCATTCTATTATTGTAAATGCAAACTAGCCCTTTGAAAAGAAAAAAATTTTGTGTTAATGCATCTGTTGCCTTTAGTTCAGAAGCAAAATTTCAGCAGCACACAAGGAGTTACCCTAATTTTCAGCTTTGTCCCTTCTAACATAAATTTTAAAAAATAATCTTTGCAAAATTTACCCCAGCAAATGGCTAGAAAATATGAGAATAAATGATGCAAATTTGTCCTAATAATCTGTTAAACTTAAGGCATTATTAAGCAATCAAAAGTGTAAAATAAGTTTAAAATTTCTTCACAGCTAAGGCAGTATCTATCTTAATGATTTCCACTTTTGCTGCACATTAGAATCACTTGGGGAACTTTAAAAAGTCCTGATGTGTAGGTTGCACTCTATACCAATTAAGTCAGAATGTCTTGACCCGGCGTAGCGGTTCACACCTGTGAATCCTAGCACTTTGAGAGGCCAAGGCAGGAGGGTTCCTTGAGCCCAGGAGTTCAAGACCAGCCTGGGCAACATAAGGAGACCCCATCTCTATCGAAAAAAAAATGTCTGGGTAAGGGATAGGAGGCAGACGTCAGTATTTTTAAAAGATCTTCAGGTGATTCCAAGGTGCAACAGTTTGGGTACCCCCGCCACCGAGGAAGAGGAATGAGAACTATGTCATGGACAGTTGAAACCAACAAGAGACTATGGAGTTGGAAGATTATTAAGGTCCTACTTTCATGTTTGTTTATTTTAATATGTTCTGGGTACACAGATATTTAAATATGTACTGAATTGAATTAAATTAATCTTAATTAAATCTTAAATCATATTCTTAGATATCAAGATGATCAGCCATCCATTTCACAGTCCTTTTAAACAAGTTTTAAAAATTGATATATAATAGTTGTATGTATTTTGGGGGTACATGTAATATTTTAATACTTGTATATAATGTATAATGATCAAATAAGGTAATTGGGATATCCATTACCTCAAACATTTATCTTTTCTTTGTGTTGAGAACATTACAAATCTTCTAGCTATTTTGAAATATACAATTGTTAACTATAATTTGTCTACTGTACTAGAATACTAGAACTAATTTCTTCTATTTTTGTATCCTTAACCAACTTTGATAATCCTCATACTTACATTTCTTATACCTCTCAAGCATCAAAGACATTACAATAACCAGCATACTACCTAATATATGTATTTCATCTCAGTTCATCACTAGTGAAAGGTTTTTTAATTTTTTTGAGACAGGGTCTTTGCTCTGTTGCCCAGGCTGGAGTGCAGTGACACAATCATAGCTCATAGCTTACGGCAGCCTCAAACTCCTGGGCTCAAGTGATCTTCCCACCTCAGCCTTCGAGTAGCTACGGCTACAGACACATGCCACACCAAGCTGACTTTTAAAATTTTTGTAGAGACAGGGGTCTTACTGAGTTGCCCAGGCCGACCTCAAACCCCTGACCTCAAGTGATCCTTTCGCCTGGGCCCAAAGTGTTTGCATTACAGGCATGAGGCTCTCTGCCCAGCTCAAGAACAAGCGCTCTAATGTTATCTATTACAATCTTAACTACAATCTTATGAGATCGCTATTGTATCTCCCATTTCACAGGCAGAAAATTAAGTTGCCCAAGGTTACACAGATGGTGAGTCCTAAAGTTGCAATTCACACCCAAATCTATCCGATCTTAATGCCCATATTTTAAAACTTTGTATTGTGCAGGAATGGAAAGATATGACAAAATGATAGCATTAGTGAAAAAGAGTACTTGCAAGTTCAATATGAGTCCGTGGTGTGATGTCACTGCCAACAAGGTAAAAGCCACCTGAGGTTGTGTTCTGGAATACAGTATTCAGAGGGAGGGAAGCAACAGCCCCGTGCTAGTCTTTAGGGGTGGAGCACACCTGGAGCATTGTGTGCAAGTCTGAGCCCCACGCTGGAAAAAAGGGGATTACTCACACACCTCACACTCACTGTGATGTGAGTACCCAGCATGGTGAGTGAGTCTATAGGAAAAACTGTCAAAAAGCTGAGACTATTTAGGCTCCACAAAGAGAAGGCTGAGGGAGGCTGAGTAGCTAGTATTTGAAATGTCATCATGTGGTGGAACATTAGACACGATTGGTGTAGTTCCAGAAGGAAAAACTAGGCTGCACATACAGGAAAATTGGAAGTAGATTCGCCTCCACACAGAAAGGAAGGTCTGGCTGTTATTTGGAGCTTTTTAGAAATGAAATGGACTTCCTTGTGAGACAGTGAATTCCTTTTCGCTAATGAAGAAACTGAATGATCACTAATCCTGAGCGTTAAAGACTTAATGTATGTCAGGTGTGATGCTTCTCAACGCTTAGTGGGTATTAGAATCACCTGGGGGAACTTGCTAAATACTGATTGCCAGGCCTTACCTTGAGAAGCGTTGCTTCCGCAGATCTGAAATAAGGTGGGAGAATGTGAATTTTTAAATTTAATTTTAATTTTTTTTTTGAGACGGAGTCTTGCTCTGTCACCCAGTCTAGTGCAGTGGTGTGATCTTGGCTTACTGCATCCTCCGCCTCCCGGGTTCAAGCAATTATCCTGCCTCAGCCTCCTGAGTAGATGGGACTACAGGTACATGCCACCACGCCTGGATAATTTTTGTATTTTTAGTAGAGACGGGGTTTCACCATGTTGGCCAGGCTGATCTCTAACTCCTGACTTCAGGTGATCCACCTTCCTCGGCCTTCCAAAGTGCTGGGATTATAGGCATGAGCCACAGTACCCGGCCAAGAATCTGAATTTTTAACAAGAAACACAGTGAGTCCAGATCACATGGTCACTGACCCCCACCCTCTGAGAACTGGTGAGGTTAGATAAACTCAGATCTCTTCTACTTATCCTACAAATAAACCCTTTAGTAAAAAAAAGTGTCGTCAACATAACAGCTGCTCAAAGTTGTCTTAACAAGTTTTGTAAGAAATCTAAGGCAAAATTCCTTAATATGTTGACAGCTAAGTTAGAGATGACATCATTGGAATGTGCGATATTAGGATACAGAAGAACGCTTGATTCTCTGTGTTATAAAAGATAAGATTATAATAGCAAAATAGAAAATATAGATCCAGTTTGAAAACACTTCAAATGGAGAACCCACTCCACTTATGCCAAGGAGCAATTGGATGGAGACCAGATTGGCATATGAAAAAGCTATATGATTATCTCAATAGGCAGCACCTGTGTAAGGTGAAGCACCCATCAGCCTTTAGGGCCCAGGCTTATATAAACTTCAGCCTCAAACTCACGAACAGGTGTGGGTGAGAGTTGGAAACATAAGGGATGGTGCAGTTGGTCTTTTAACTCTTATCCACTTTTCTTGGGGGCTAAAGGGCTTTTGTTGGCAAGTATAATGTGTTTGATTATTCTTAAAGCATGCAACTTGTGAGGCACATTTTGGAATTACTCTCTCCTGAAATATTTTGCTCTTTGTTAATATATCTTTAAAACGTGATGCTTGAGGTAATTACTATCCCATACCAGGATCTTTTTTAAGTTGCACAGTGATGTTTCAGTTATTACTTAAATACTTTAAAATTTTAAAGACTTTTTTTCCTTTGAAAACCTTTAAAACTGGGCTATTTGAGGAACTGCTGTTCTTGGCTGTTATGTTAATTGATAGTGTTCATGTACTTACCTAGTTTACTAAGGACTTCTTTCTAGCAAATTATCTCAGTTTTAAATTTAAGGTATGTAAAATTTCCAAATGGCAATTAAGTATTGATATTAAGTTAAACATTTCTTTCTATTTCTTCTTCCTTTTAATGATTCAGACCTCCTTATCTATTTTTCTTGAATCATGAGAGATGAAATTGCAACAACAGTTTTCTTTGTCACAAGATTGGTGAAAAAACATGATAAACTAAGTAAACAGCAAATAGAAGACTTTGCAGAAAAGCTGATGACGATCTTGTTTGAAACATACAGAAGTCACTGGCACTCTGATTGCCCTTCTAAAGGGCAAGCCTTCAGGTGAGAGCTAGTATGTGGGATGGCAAAGGGAAGCAATCACCAAACAACAGCCAGCTCCTAGGAAAATGGAGTGATCTTGTTTTCAGCATTTAAGTAACGAAAGTTTTATGGGTTCATTTGTTTGAACGTGGAATTGAAAGGAGGAGACATAGTAGATGACACTTTGGCTGGAAACAACAGAGCAAAGCCCCTTACGTGAGGTAGATTAAACAATTTTTAATTTGTGTTTGCCATGAAAGATAAGCTGTGAATAGCCCGTAAACTAATTTTGTGACTTACTGATGCAACATACATTCTGAGCCACTGTATCAAAAGTTGATGTCTGACTTGTAAGAGTGGAGAGTGGAGGAGGCTGAGGGGAAGGTGGGGGTGAGATGGGAGCTATGTGTATTGGAACGGTATGTGCATAATGTGATTCTTCTGCTAAAGTGCCTGTCATCATGTCTTCATCTCCCTTCATTTTTTTAAAAGGTGCATCAGGATAAACAACAATCAGAATAAAGATCCCATTCTAGAAAGGGCATGTGTGGAGAGTAATGTGGATTTTTCTCACCTGGGACTTCCGAAGGAGATGACCATATGGGTAGATCCCTTTGAAGTGTGCTGTAGGTGAGTAATCTCATAGTTTGTGTGCTGTGTGATACCTGGAAACCTTAGGTTAGACAACTTTACATAAGTTCATGAAAGATGATGCACCAAAGCCTTGAGTTAGCAGCAGGGACACTTCTTGGTTAAGATTTTAGATGCAAACTTCTGTTAGACAATGAAGACTTCTATTCAAAGTGGGTGAGGTGGAAAGCACAATGATTTTGCAAAATATTTGAAATGTGGCTTTAATCACTGCACCTTATTACAAACTATAGATTGGTAACAGTATCTATTACAAACTGTAGGTTGATAACAGATAAGTATTATAGGCAATATCAGAAAGGAAGTAGAGTTATCTATCATGGGACAATTCAGTTCATTAACTGAATCAAAAGAAACTAGTCTTTGTTTTTTTCTGAACAATTAACCAAAATAACTCTTAGAGAATGTCCTCATTTATAACAGTGTAGTAGGTGAAGGTCATAATGTCCTTCAATTTTTTAAGGCAATCTCTTTTAAAATAAGTTAGCATATTGTCTCCCGGAAAGATTAGAGACAAAACTTGTAGGAAGTTGAATCCCTAATTAGTACTTAAATTTCTTTTCCTACTTAGGTATGGTGAGAAAAACCATCCATTTACAGTTGCTTCTTTTAAAGGCAGATGGGAGGAATGGGAACTATATCAGCAAATCAGTCATGCAGTTAGTAGAGCCTCATCAGACGATTCCTCTGGCCCTTCCTGCGATGAAGAAAGTTGTAGCAAGGAACCTCGTGTCATTCCTAAAGTCAGCAATCCAAAGAGTGTTTATCAGGTCAAGTGTGTTCCAGTTCTTTTCTATACGTTTTTCTATCTGATTCTAAACACAATGCACTCATTATGAAAACAAAGAAGCAAAAAAACATGGAAAGAACAAAACTGTAGATTTTTAAAAGCCAGAATCTTAATATTTTGGCAAAACTTTTTCTGTCTTCTTCACTGCACAATGTATTCCCTACTCTTGGCTGAGCTTTTAGGATCTACATATCTACATAATCTTTTATTGTCCTATTTCTTCATACAGTATTTGAAGACACACAGGTTTCCTTCCACTTAAATTCCTACAGAATCAAAGATTAAGATTAGTGAGCTTTGTTTTTTTTTTTTTTTTTTTTTGGTCAATTGAAAATACCATGGCATTTATACAAAATTTGGATTTAGGAAAGGTCAAAGGCCTATACATTGTGTCACTAGAGCAGTTTTTCTCAACTAATTTTTTCTTCTTTTTAAACCATAACGCATTGAAAGATATGCATATTTACTTTTAAAAAGTTTCCTGAAACAGTGTTTATCTTTACTAGGAGCAATGCTCCCAGTACTTCCAATTAAATTCATTTGATTTCAAGCATCTAAATTGATTTCATGACCCACAATTTGAAAAACACTGAACTAGAGAGAATTTGTTAACACTTTATGTATATATTTGTTTGTATGTTCTCTTAATCACCTATGTATTAAATGTTAAAGCAATTGGAATTTTAATATTCATTTGCCTCCCTTGTAACTGATTATTGGCAGAATTCTAGACTGTTTCCACATGGTTGTAGTATTTTTTGAAAAGCTGATAACTCGTATGGTGATGCCTGAATTTTAGGTTGTTTCTTGAGGTTTGATTCTCAAGCACAGAACTACTGGGTCACCGAGTATGAACATTTTACTGGTTTTTAATATGCAGCCGAAACACCATATAGAAAGTTGTATTTATTTGTAGTGTCACTAGCTGTATGTAAAAGTGCCTGCTCTGCCTTTTTTTTCTGGTATTGGCTATTCTCATTTAAAAAAACAGATAATTTGATTAACATGATATGCATATGTAATACAGTATTTGTGAAATTAAACATTAAAAAATTCCATGTGCCCAAATGTTTTAGCACCTACTCTCTTACAAATTTTCTCTTATTCACCCATTCATTATTTGAAGTTCTAATATATTATTATAGGTTCTTTATATGCCGGAATGATTTTAACCCCTTGTCGTATTTCTGGCAAATGTTTTGTCCCTAGTTTTTTAAACTATGTGTGTCATTGATAGTTTCTTGGAAACAGTGACTTTAAAATGATGTATGACAAAGCTATTTTTTTCCTCAGTGTTATAACCAGACTATGTATTCAAAGTCCTGCTGTATGTCATTTAGCTTAAAATTAGTTTCCAAGAACCTATCGAGGTTGTTGAGTGAGGATTTATGGTATTTGCCTTAATTCTATTTTTATTTTTAGAAAGGTCTTCTTTCATTTGGGGATCAGACCTGTAATCAGCTCTATCCTTTTACAGCAATGTCTTTTCAAAGTGTGATCTGTAAAACATCTGTATCAGTCATCTAAGGTGTTTAAAATGAAGATTTCTAGGCTGTGGCCCCAGAGATTATGAACATGCAGTTTTGGATTAGGCTGGCAGGCGTGAGGTAGGGATGGGAGAGGGACAACTCAAGAATAAACATAAACTTGAATAAGCGTATTAAAAAGTTTTTAGTTGAGTTAGTTAACTTTTTAAAAAGGTACAGTATAAAGTGACTTATGTTCCTGCCAAGTGCTAGAAAATTTTTCAAAGATGGTTATGCACTTTTGATTCTATTTATTTGTGCTCCCTATGCTTTTGAAGTGCTTGACTTTTGAATTATGAGTTCATATTTAGTCCTTACAGCTAGCTTATTAGAGATCTTTATGCTTTTTTTTTCCAGGTTGAAAACTTGAAACAGCCCTTTCAATCTTGGTTCCAAATCCCCCGCAAAAAGAATGTGGTGGATGGCCGTGTTGGCCTCCTGGGAAACACTTACCATGGCTCGCAGAAGCACCCTAAGTGTTACAGACCTTCTATGCACCGGGTGGACAGGTACCACTGGGTCAACATACACCAATGACGCAGCGACTGGGCACATGGTGGGCGAGAGCTCAGAGGAGCGCCTTTATTCTAAAATAAAAATGAATTTAAGGTTGAGAGGCCCTGAAACAAAAAATGACCATATTAGGGACGAGGGTACACAATGGTAAATCCTCTCATACAGATCATGACTGTTCTTAGCTGTACTTTTAATTCTTATTTAATTTTACATGAAGTTTTATGTAACATTAGTGAATGTACCCAGTAAGGTAACAGAATGAAGATATTGACCTGTAATAAGACTCAATGAATTATGAAAAGTAATGGTTTAAATAAACGTACAGTGTTTTTAATGCTTCTTAGTTCAGTTCGTTGCAAGAAACAAACTTTTAAAAGTTTATTTTTTGTAAAGAAGGGGTCTCCCTATGTTGCCCAGGCTGGTCGCAAACTCCTGAGCTCAAGCAATCCTCCTGTCTCAGCCTCCCAAAGTGTTGGGATTACAGGCGTGAGCCACCGTGCCTGGCCACCATTCATTCTTACTCCCCTCACCCTCTACCACTTGCTAGAGGGAAAGTTGATGACTCTGCAGTCCGTGTCTCTACAAATTTGATAGCAGTGAGAATTGTTTTGGCTGCTACTTTTCGATGTTTATGGTATAAGGAAATGCCCGTTAGGCTACTGCTGGTGAATTTTATCTTTGCTAGATTTTATAGATTTTAAAATTAGGGAGGGAGATTCTACAATCCAGCTTCACTCTATTAGCCAAAAATAGTTTGACTCTTCTAAATTCTGTGTCTCTAGTTGTTAGAAAATTCCCAAAACCTTGTTGACTGGACCCATTCCTGCTCATGCTGTTTGTTCCCAGCTGGGTCCTTGCCGTTGTCTGGCAGTTCCTGTTAATCTCCACTTAAGACGTTTTGTAGCTGTGTCTTCTCTATCTCTTTTTACTCCATCCTCCTGTGCTCTCAGCAGGGGACTTGTTCTTTTTGTTTTCTCCTACTTCAAAATTTTATCCCCCCCTTCTCCTCTCTCATCTCCATTTTAAGACTTTGCTCTTCTCCAGTCGCTTGTATCTTCTCCCTACATCTTGGTTTTCTTGCTGAATTTCTGCTGTTAGGTGGTTCTGGATCCAGGAAGCTGGTAGCACTGGATCAGTCACAGCTTGGTTCTCTTGTGAGTAGACTTGTGCTTTGGGCCAGTGGCTCTGAGTGGATACAAAAAGTTATGACCTTGAGTCCCAACTAGGGCAGGACATGCCAGCAGTCAAGCTAGTGCTGACGAAGAGGGGGCTTGATTCTAGCCTCATTACTTTGGGTGCAGCTCTTAGTAATCATTTTTCTTTTTTTTTTCTCTATAAATGGATGGTTCATTAGGGCACATAGCAGCATTATTTTGTGGGACAAACTCACTTACCCTTAATGGTATATGAGGTCAAGTTTCTCTGCTGAAAAATGAGTTTGTCCTCTCTTGAAGAGCTTTCTGCTATAGTATGGGAGTTGTTGTGAACCTCCCCAGATTTTTCTCAAGGTAACCACAACACTAGTTTACTGGCCCCTCAGCAAACCATCCACTGGAGGTGGTTGTGATGTTTGCCAGCCTCCATACGTGTGTGGGTGAATTCTGGTCTCCAGAAAATGGGGCAGAAATAAGACTACTAGCAATGGGTGTAATTATTAGGCTTTAGGATGCTAGCATGTATGTGAATGTACTTTAGTTTAATCCTTAACCATCAAGTTAGAATTTCTGGTAACATTTCATTTTCTCTGCCTCCCTACCTTCTACCCTTGTGCAGGCAATTGTTATTAGTTACCTGTCTGGTCTTGTTCCCCATCCTAAGGTAATCTTTACTCTTCAGTTTAAAATGTTTCAATCAGGAAAATACTCAAATTCTAGAATACGGTTTCTGGTCTTAATGACTTGAGTTCTTGCATGTCTTTTCAGCCTAACCTCGACTCTCCTTTTGGACTCTGTTTTTTATTTTCATGTTATTTTTTTGTTTCCTTTGAGACAGAGTCTCACTTTGTTGCCCAGGCTGGAGTTCAGTGGTGAGATCTCGGCTCACTGCAACCTCTGCCTCCCAGGTTCAAGTGATTCTCTTGCCTCAGCCTCCAGAGTAGCTGGGACTACAGGCGTGCGCCACTATGCCCGGGTAATTTTTGTATTTTTAGTAGAGACAGTGTTTCACCATGTTGGCCAGGTTGGTCTCAAACTCCTGGCCTCAAGCGATCCACCCACCTTGGCCTCCCAAAGTGCTGGGATTACCAGGGACTCTGGTATTTAGGTGTTCTTGATTGGGATACTTCTCACCTTGCCTCATTGTTCTCCCTTCACTCTTGATCACTTGAGATACCATCTCTTCCAGGAAGACTTCCTGATCCCCAAGTCCAGTTTGTCATCATATGTTAGGGGCTCCTTACAGCATTCTGTCTGCCCCTAGAAGAGCACTTAACTATTGTAATTGTTTCATAGGTATCAGTATCCTCCCAATAGAATGAGTTTTCAGAGTACGGATACCTCATATTCCCATTTAACGTTGGCATATAGCAGTGTTCAGATTTATAGACTGGATAACTTTATTGGTGATTAAACGCTTGCCTAATATATAATCTGATACACAGCATTAAATAATGCTTGTTGGTTGATCATTCTCTCAGCGGAGTAAGAAGTACTATGTTCTAGGCTGGGCATGGAGAACTAATTGCTGTAAAAATCTGAAGTTGTTTGGTCTTTACATGTACAATTTATTGGACTAAAAAAAGACAAATCAACCGTATATAATACTTGCTAGATATAAAGTGCAACATAATATTTGGATATGACAAGAATGAGTGATCTTTCAAGAACCTTTACACAGAGGGTTTTATTAATAAAGTTTCCCTTATAGTCTGCAAGGTTGGTTTAAAAAATTTTCCAGCCAGCAGAGGTGACACTGTACCCTTGAACCCTATGCTGCTGATGGACACTGCTAGTCAATCACAATGTTCTGATTTGGGTTCAGAGATTGCCTCATAATTCTTGTAGCATAGTACTTGAGATGACCATTATAATTAAGTGTTCCAAATTGGTACTCAAGAAGAAACCAATTCCACCATGTGCTAGGGTTTGGCTCAGAGGGAGCCATCTATGAACATTTGAGCCCTGTGTAATCCTTTATAGCCTCTCAGGAGGCTCTGAGCAAATGTGTAGGGGAAAAAATAGAATCAACTATATATTTTTACTGTGATTAAAAGTAGACAATATACTTGAAAAGCCCCTAAATACATTACTATCATATCTATTAGTATATTTGTATAATAACCAAATTAGATCTTCCTAATCTACATTTTGAAAATTTTCTATGATGAACATGTACCATTTTTCTTTTCTTTTCTTTCTTTTTTGAGATCAGGTCTCACCCTGTCACCTAGGTTGGAGAGCAGTGGTGCAATCTTAGCTCACTGCAGCCTTGACTCCCTGGCTTGAGTGATCCTCTTGCCTCAGCCTCCTGAGTAGCTGGGACTACAGGTGCCTGGCTAATTTTCAATTTTTAGTAGAGAACGAGGTCTCGCTATGTTGCCGAGGCTGGCCTTGAACTCCTGAGCTCAAGGGATCCTCCCGCTTCACCTTCCCAAAGTGCTGGGATTACAGGCATGAGCCACTGTTCCTGGCCTTCTCTTTTTTAAAAAAAATTTATCTTGAGGTAATTATAAATTCACATGCAGTTGTAAGAAGTAACGTAGATCCCATGCATTCTTTCACCTAGTTTTCCCCCTTGGTAACATTTTGCAAAACTTTAGTACAGTATCACAAGCAGATATTGACATTGCTACAGTCAAGATACAGAACACTTCCATCACCACAAGAATTCCTCTTGTTGCCCTTTTATAGTTGCACACACTTCCCTTCCCATCCCTTTCTTAACCCCTTGGCAACCACTAATCTTTCCCCTGTTCTTTTAATTTTATCATCTCAAGAATGTTATAAATTAATCATACTGTAGGTAACCTTTTCGGATTGGCTCTTTTCACTAAGCATAGTTCTTTGGAGATTCATCCAGGTTGCTGCATGTATTGGTAGTTTATTCCTTATTGTTGCTGAGTAGTATTCCATGGTATGGACAAACCACGGTTTAGCCATTTACCTGTCAAAGAACAACTGAATTGTTTCTGGATATTAGGAATAAAGCTGCTACAAACATTTGTGTAGACAATGTGTGAACATAGGCACGTATTCCAGAGAAATAAAAACACATGAGTGGAATTAATGGGTCATAGAGTAGTTGCATGCTTAGTTTTTAAAGAAACTGCCATTTTATGTTCCCATCAGCAGTGTATGACTGATTCAGCTTTTCCACATACTTATCAGTCTTTGGTATTGTTATAATTTTTTATTTCAGCCATTCTGATGGGTGTGTAGGATATCTTAGTATGGTTTTAATTTGCATGACCCTCATGGCTAGCGAAGTTGAACATCTTGTGCTCGTTTGGCATCTGAATATCCTCTTTGATGAAATATCTGTGTGTCTCCTGGCCATTTTCTAATTGAGTGCGTTGTTTATTTTTCCACTGAGTTTTGAGAGTATTTGATATATTCTGGACACTGGTCTTTTGTCAGATGTGTGGCTTGAAACTATTTTCTTCCAGTTTGTACGTTGCATTTAAAAATTTTCTTCATTTTTAATTACTATGGGTACATAATAGTTATATATATGGAGTACATGTGATGTTTTGATAGTGATGTTTTGGTACAGGCATATGATGTGTTATAAATCATGGTAATTGGGATATTCATTATCTCAAGCGTTGATCATTTCTTTGTGTTAGGAACATCCCAATTTCACTTTCAGTTATTTATTTTTTTTATTTTTGAGACAGAGTTTTGCTCTCATTGCCCAGGCTCACTGCAACCTCCAACTGCCAGTATCAAGCAATTCTCCTGCCTCAGCCTCCACAGTAGCATGCGCCCGCCACCATGCCCAGCTAATTTTGTTTTTTGGTATTTTTAGTAGAGATGGGATTTCACCATGTTGGCCAGGCTGGTCTCAAACTCCTGGTCTCACGTGATCCACCCACCTCGACCTCCCATGGTGCTGGGATTACAGGCATGAGCCACTGCGCCTGGACGATTTCAGTTATTTTTAAATGTACAGTAACTTATCGACCATGGTCATCCTATTGTATTACTAAGTACTAGATCTTAATTATTCTAACTGTATTTTTGTACCCATTAACAATCCCTGCTCACCCAGCCCCTCTCTGCTATCCTTCCCAGCTTCTGGTAACCAACCATTCTACTCTATTTCCATGGATTCAATTTTTTTTCACTCCCATGTATGAATGAGAACATATAATATTTGTCTTTCTGTGCCTGGCTTATTTCACTTAATATCCTCTAGTTCCACCCATGTTGTTGCAAATGACAGGATTTTATTCTTTTTTTATAAAGGATTTTATTCTTTTTTATGGTTGAATAATATTCCATTGTGTATATGTACCACATTTTCTTTATCTATTCATCTGTTGATGGATACTTAGGTTGATTCCATATGTTAGCTGTTGTCAATAGGGTTGCAATAAACATGGGAGTGCAGATATGTCTTTGATATACTGTTTTCCTTTCTTTTGGATATGTATCTAGTCGTGGGATTGCTGGATCATACGGTAGTTCTATTCGTGGTTTTTTGAGGCACTTCCATACTGTTCTCCATAGTGGCTGTGTGAGTTTGCATTCCCACCAACAGTGTATGAGGGTTCCCCTTTCTACACATCCTCACCAGCAACTGTTATTACTTGTCTTTTTGATGTAAGCCATTTTAATGGGGTGAGATGATATCTCATTGTAGTTTTGATTTGTGTTTCTCTGATTAGTGATGCTGAATTTATTTTTCATATACCTGTTGGCCATTTGTTTTTGTTTGTTTGTTTGTTTGTTTTTTGAGATGGCGTTTCACTCTTGTTGCCCAGGCTGGAGTGCAATGGTGTGATCTCAGCTCACCACAACCTCTGCCTTCTGGGTTCAAGTGATTCTCCTGCCTTAGTCTCCCAAGTAGCTGGAATTACAGGCATGCACCACCACGCCCGGCTAATTTTGTATTTTTAGTAGAGATGGGGTTTCTCCATGTTGGTCAAGCTGGTCTCAAACTCCCAACCTCAGGTGATCCACCCACTTCAGCCTCCCAAAGTGCTGGGATTACAGGCTTGAGCCACCGCACCTGGCCTTGTTTGTCTTCTTTTAAGAAATCTCTATTCAGTACCTTCTGAGCCAAATAAAAACAAAGAAAACAAAAGAAATGCCTATTTGGATTTTTTGTCCAAAAAAAATTGGATTTTTTTTTCCTATTGAGTTGTTTGAGCTTCTTATATATTCTGTTAGTTAATACCTGTCAGATGGGTAGTTTGTAAATAGGTTCTCCTGTTCTGTGAGTTGTCTCTTCACTTTGTTGATTATTTCCTTTGCTGTGCAAAGCTTTTTAGCCAGATATGATAATTAAAAAAAAAAGAATTTTGGGTTTACAGCTCTTTTCATTCAGCATTAGAAAAATATGTGCCACTTCTTCCTGGCCTCCTGGTTTCTGATGAGAAGCTTGCTGTCATTCCAGTTGTTTTTCCTCTGGTGGTAGAGTGTCATTTTTCTCTGGCTGCTTTCAAGATTTTTTCTTGCTTTTTGTTTTCAGAAATTTAATTATGATATGGGGGTGTGGATTTCTTTAGGTTTTCCTGTTTGGGATTCGTTCAGCTTTTTAAATCTGTAGGGTTATGTCTCTTTCCAAATTTGGAAAGTTTTCAGCCATTCTCTGAGTGTTATTTTTTCAGTCTGCCCCTTTCTTTTCTCTTTCTGAGTCTTTGATTACTTGAATGCTCCATCTTTTGCTATAGTACCATATGCCCCTGGTGCTCTGTTCATTCATTTCCTGTCTTTTTTCTCTTTCATTCAGATAAAATAATTTTGTTCTGTCTAAAAACATTGATGGTTTTTCCTCTATCCCTTCCATTTTACTGTTGAGCCTATCCACCAAGCTTTATATTTTAGTTTTTACATTTTTCATTTCTAAAACTTTCATTTAATTCTGTCTTCTATTTTTTTGCTGTGACTTTACCATTTGCTGCTGAGACTTATTTCATTTGTTTCAAGCATGTTCATAATCGCTTATTGAAGCACTTTTCTGATGCTTCTTTAAAATCTTTGTCATAATTCTAACATCTTTGTCATATTGGTGTTGTAATCTGTTGATTAGGTTTTCTCCCCACTCTTTGCTTATCTTTCTGGTTTTTAGTATGATGAGTGATTTTTGATCCAAATCTGGACACTTTTGATATTATGAGACTTGGGATTTTATTTAAACTTTGTTTCAACTGGTTTCCTTTGACCCTATTCCAGTGGGGGAGAGAAGGGAGTGATGCTTTGCTACCTCCTAGTGGGAGCAAAAGTCCGGGTTTCCCTCTTGGCCTCCATTAATACCCAAGAAAGGGTCTCTCATTACTGCTGGACTGGTATGGGAGTTCTAGCTCCTCATGTGGCTTCCACTAACACTGTGGCCAGGGTGGCCTCATTATCAATGGACAATAGCACAAGTCCTAACTCTCTACTTGTCCTCCTCTGATTCCACTACAGCAGGGAGGTGGTAGTGGTGGCAGCAGCAGGGAGGGGAGAGGTTATTACTGCCAGGTGTGGGGATGTCCAGACTTTCTATGTGGTTTCTACTGATACCATGAAGTGGAAGAGGGTTTGGATCTCCCCTGTGGTGATGAAAATTCCCAGCTCTCTGCTCGGTCTTCTCTCATACCAACCCCGCAGTAGGTTGGGATGACTTGATCCATCCTGGCAAAGATGGAGCTCTAGACTCCCCATTCAACTTATGCTGGTGTGGGCGGGGCCAGTTTTTTCTTGCTGTTTTGCTAGTGTATAGGATTTTTTGTTAAAGTTTTCTTCTTTGCTGCGCTGTCCCTTTCCTGGTCCTTTAGCTAAAGAGCAGGCTTTTGTAGTCTCTTTTGGTCTGTTACCATTGGTGTTTATGGGTTGCTGGCTTCTTTATTTCCAAGTCTGGAATATACTATGGGGAAAGAAAATCTGTAGAACTCACCTCCATATCCTCCCTTGGAATCTGAGGTTCCCTAGCCAGTCTGCCTTCTTCTCTACACCTTTTAGAATCTTCTCTTCTTTCTTTTATGTGTATTGTCCAGGGATTTTAGTTGTTCTTAGTGGGAGGAGTAGAGAAAAAATGCCTGTTCCATCTTCCTCAAAGATAGAATTCTATGTATCACTTTTGAAATAATAAATCTTAAGACAATTGAATATATTTTTGGATAAGGGTCTTTTTTGATAATAGTTGGTCAATATGGCTTCTACATTTATTGAGGTTTTCTTATCTCTTTTCTAGTCAGTGGGCTGTATGTGTGTGTGTACACAAGCTTGTTCCTTAAAGATAACTAGAATGTCAGTTTTAAAAAAGAACTTGCTATTGATTTGATTCAGCAATAAAAATGCATAATGCAGCAGTAAGGAGAACATGATCCCTGTTTTGTAATCTGTGGCATTTCCATTAAAAAGCATGTGCTTACTAAAAGCCTGCAGCTGTTAGTGTATTAATGAAAATAAGATGGAGGGCCCAAGAAGTCAGCCAGGAAATTAATAGGATCATGTCCTGGTAGATTCCTTGATCAGCCAAGAATGAGGAATATAGAAAAAAGGTCTTTAAGTTCTGTACTACTTTTTCTTTGCCATCTCTCCCAGAGGCCCTGGACTCTTGGCTTAACTATCCTAAACAATCTTGTGTGTCAGGCCTAATTAATCTTCACTCTGCTTTCTGGGAAATACATTTCGTAATTTATGTGGGTAGCTAAATAAAGTTCTTGAAGACACATACCCAATATTAATCAAATCAAACTAAGACTTGCCTTCTTCTCAAAATACTAGAGTCTTTAATCTTATAAAGTTATGCATTGGTTTGAGGGTGTGCTCTGTTTAAGAATTTCCTGTTAATGGAATAAATGGGAGGACAGCTCCCTTATAGCCACTCTTATGGGCAATGACTATTTTACCATTTTTATTAGTATCTGTGCCATGAAAGCACGATTTCAATCAAAATGGTAATTAGTGAGGTATTTTTAAGGCCGTCAAATTTGGTACTTACCTGATGACTAATCTAACTATGTAAACTGAATTAAGATGACTAAGTAGCCAATTCTACAACGAAAAAACTCAAAATAGAGGAGTTAGATATAGTGAGTTGATTCTGAGCAGATGTTCCTGATGGCTTGATTTAAAAATCCTTGTTTAACTTAATTGTAAATCTTCTTTTCATGTTATTTCAGTGTTTTTATTTTATTTTCTTGAAAGTAATCTACTATTAGTATTTTCATCAGTTGGACTGACAGCTAAATCCTCAGCCATGTATGGACGCCTCTTAATTATGACAAAAGACCTACAGAGCTAAAAATGTTGGATACCAGATGGACACTGAATTCATAAATTAGTTATCATTCATTATCTACCCAAATAATATTTTTAAAAAGAAAGTTTTAATTCTTTAGTAGTCTATCTTCCTTGCATTGCTTAGGATACTTGTTAACAAATGTTTTATTTTGTGTGGGGGTGTGTGTGTGTATCTATTCTGGTACTTCTCTTGGTGCATGATATGTGTTTGGCTGTGTCCCCACCCAAATCTCACCTTGTATTGTAATAATCTCTATGTGTTAAGAGACCCTTCCTTGGGGTTGAGTAGAGGTGATTGAATCATGGGTGGTGGTTTCCCCCATACTGTTCTTGTGGTGGTGAATAAATCTCACAGGATCTGATGGTTTTATAAATGGGAGTTCCCCTGCACAGGCTCTCTTGCCTGCTGCCATGTAAGATGTGACTTTGCTCCTCATTTGCCTTTAGCCATGGTTGTGAGGTGTCCCCAGCCATGTGGGTCTGTGAGTCAATTAAACCTCTTTCCTTTGTAAATTACCCAGTCTCAAGCATGTCTTTATTAGCAACATGAGAACAGATAAATATAGGGCACAATAAAGATAATTATCCATGTGAGAAGCAGTTTGAATTTCAATCATTGGCTTTGTAATCTGAGCAGGCTTTTGAGTTGAAGTGTGTATTTGGATTTTTTTTTTTGAGACGGAGTCTCGCTCTGTCGCCCAGGCTGGAGTGCAGTGGCGTGATCTCAGCTCACTGCAAGCTCCGCCTTCCGGGTTTTACGCCATTCTCCTGCCTCAGCCTCCCGAGTAGCTGGGACCACAGGTGCCTGCCACCTCACTCGGCTAGTTTTTTTTTTTTTTTGTATTTTTTAGTAGAGACGGGGTTTCACCGTGTTAGCCAGGATGGTCTCTATCTCCTGACCTCGTGATCCACCCGTCTTGGCCTCCGAAAGTGCTGGGATTACAGGCTTGAGCCACCGCACCCAGTAATGGTGCTGTTTCTCCTGATCAGCGCTCCAAAACTTCACTTTCATATGACTGCTTATCTCTTTGTGGTGTTTCAACCAGGGCCTCCAAAATGAATTTTGTGTGACATGGCTTATATTTTAAGTACACATTCTAGATCACCAAATATTGTATACATATATCCATCTACTTTGTGATTCAGTAATAGACAACCTTAGCCTGACTGAATAATGACATATACAAGTTTTACATTCTTAGAAAGAGTTTTAGTCAATATATTTAATAATTATTTTAATAAGATATGTGATCTGATGATCTTTTAGTCACAGTGAAAATTTTAGTCACAGTGAGCAGGGGTCCTCAACTTCTGTGGCAAATATTAGCCCCTATTATATATACACCTAAAACTGTAATACACATTATTTATGTGATTTACCATGAATATTATAGATTTTCCAGTAATTCTTATCAGCTTCATCAGATGTTGTACTGATGTATTTAAGACCTTTTAATCGTGCAGACTGAAATGGGATTACCATTTTCTTTCTAGATCTAAAAATAAAATGGAAAAAGATAAACATTATATGGTTATTTTTATTAAAAGACAGACCACAAAATGGGGGAAATAGTTGCAGAATAAATAATTCCTACAAATCAACAAGAAAAAAAATAGTGAAAAATAAGTTGGCATTTTAAGCCCACATTTGCTTTATTCATCAATATATATTTTTTATTATAATCCTTTGGGTATATCCCAACTTATTTTTCACTTTGATATTGGTGCTTTATTAAGTGATGCCATAGTTTCTGTCTCTTTTCCCTCTTACTTTAAAAAGAATTTTAAAATTGTGTTTGTATATAAGGTCGGTCCGGCATAGAATTTCTGAAAGTAACATTAATAGGATTTCTAAAGAAGTTGTCAGAAAGACAAAATTAGATATTCTGTGCACTTTCAGAGAAGGACTCTTTATGTTTGAATTTCAAAAGAGGCTTACATTTCTTTTCTGTTGATTCCCTTGCATATCTACATAATTTAATCCTGTCTATTGTCCCAGATCTCTTATGGCTACTTTACCTGTTACCTTTTTTGGAATTTTGTTCTTTATGTTTTACAGTTACCTTTGGACCAGAAGATATATGATATTTTTATTCATTTTTTTCAGTGTTTTAAAATAAGGTTTGTTCGTTTCATCCGTTCATTTCCTATTGTCATGTAGTTCTATTTTAACCATATATGTGTAGTACTTTAAATAAATTTTCTTATGTTATTATTTAACACAATAATAAATCCTTATCTAAATAAAAAAAAAATAAGATGCTGATCAGGAATCCATGATTTGCTGCAATGAGCCTGCTTGCATGCATCTTGTAGGACTTATATTTTCTTTTCTTTTTTGAGACAGAGTCTGGCTCTGTCACCCGGGCTGAGGTGCAGTGGTCTGATCTTGGCTCACGGCAGCCTCCTCCTCCTGAGTTTAGGAGATTCTCCTGCCTCAGCCTCCCCAGGAGCCTGGATTGCAGGCATGTGCCACCACACCTGGCTAATTTTTTGATTTTTTTTTTTAGTGCAGACGGGGTTTCACCATGTTCGCCAGGCTGGTCTCGAACTCCTGGCTTCAAGTGATACGCGCACCTCAGCCTGCTGAGGTGCTGGGATTACATGTGTGAGCCACCATGCCTAGCCTGGACTTATATTTTCTAATCTTTTTAGGTCCAAACTTGTAATACTGGACTCATTGCTTAAGAGGCAGCTGGCTGGGCATGGTGGCTCATGCCTGTAATCCCTGCACTTGGAGGCTGAGGCAGGTGGATCACCCGAGGTCAGGGGTTCATGGCCAGCCTGGCCAACATGGTGGAACCCCATCTCTACTACAAATACAAAAGAATTAGCTGGTCATGGTGGTGGGCACCTGTAATCACATCTACTCAGGAGGCTCAGGCAGGAGAATTGCTTGAACCCGGGAGGTGGAGGTTGCAGTGAGCCGAGATCGTGCCACTGCACTGCAGCCTGGGCAACAAGAGCAAAACTCTGTTAAAAAAAAAAAAAAAAAAAAGAGGCAGTCAGAGTTATCCTTTTAAGAATCTAAGTTCAATTTCTCTGCTAACATACACACAGGTTTAATTTACATTTTCGTCCTGATAAAACAAGTTCCGAGCACAAGACCCTGAGTTACCTGGTCCCAGGCCCTTCTCTGACCTCATCTTCTACCTCAAGTCCTCATTTTAGCCATTGCCTTCATGTGAAATGTTCTTCCCCTAGCTATACCAGTGGCTCCCATTCTCCAGCAAGCTGTCAAGTCTCAATGAGGTCTTTGCTGATAACTATATACAACAGGGCAGCCCTGCACCCCATCACTCTTTGTTCCCTCAACTTGTTGCATTTATCTTTATGGGACTTATTCTAAACTGACACACTATGTGTTTATTTGTACATTGTCTCACTCCCTTCTCCCAAGAGAAGTAAGCAATACAAGGGTACAGATTTTGATTGTTAATACAAACTTGATTCCAGTGGGAAAAAAACCCAGTATGTGGCACATAGTCAATATCAATATATGTTTTATAAATGAATAAATATGAAGGAAACAAAAAAGAAAAAAAATAGGCACAATCTAATGGCAAATGGGCAAAAGACTGGATTAGGCACTTTACAAGAGACAGTATCTAAATGGTATATCAAGATGAAAGATGCTCAGTTTCATTGGTCATCAGGGAAATTTAAAACTACATTGAGATACCACACACCAGAAAACTGAAAACAGTAAAAAAGATGTAAAATACTAAGTGCTGATAGAAACGGAAAGCAACCAGAACCCTTCACTGTTGGCAGCAGTAGATAGTTTGGAACTCTAGTTGGTAGTATCTGCTAACACTGAACATATCTGTGTCCTAAGACCCAGGATTTCTAGTCCTAAGTATGTACCTGGATAAATATAGTTATGTATCATCACCAGAAGGTGTGCAAGACTGTTTGTAATAATCCCAAACTGGAAAATAGCCACATATGCATCAACAGTTGAATGAGTAAGTAGTAATGTATCCACACAATGGGATAGTTTACAGCAAAGAGAATGAACAAACTACAACTACCTCCCACAATGTGGATGAATCTCAGAAAGTGGAACAAAATAAGCAATAAAGTAACTCATATCTTATGGTTCCATTTATATGAAGTTCATGAATAAGCAGAAACTATTGATGGTGTTTGAAGTCAGGATGGTGGTTCCTCTGTCTTGGAACAAGTGACTAGAAGGAGGCATAAGCTGCTTCTGGAGAACCGGTAATGTTCTATTTCTTGATCTGGGGCTGGTTATATGGTAGTATTCACATTGGACAATTTGTTGAGTTATACATTTATTATCTGTTCACCTTTTAAAGCTCTTATTTTAATAAAGGTTTAAAAGTTTTCATCCCAGACACTGGCAGTAACTTTAAATTAAGTGGATTGGGGCCCAGGAGGAGTCAGTGCCTGGTTATTTCTCTAGGTTGCTAGTTTCTGGTCTTGATCTTGACATGATAGGTCCCCACTGTGCATGAGGAAGATGAAGACTTTGGGGTTCTCTGTTTGCTAATATTATCCATTGACCTTACAAAATATTAGTGATGATTTGGAACCAAAACATTTGATTTTTAAAGATGCCACATTTTAAGTTCTTAGGATTAAAAATAAGCTTTTGTAAAACAGCAGTTGGTATCGTTGTGGTATAGTGGAAGAAACCCTGAATGAGAAGCCAGTGGACCCATGTTCTAGCTACTTTTTGTTCTCCTCCAGCTTGATGAATGGGGGCAAGTCTGATCCTCAGTTCCTTCTCTCTAGGATTAATATGTTACCTGCCTGAAGGGAAAGGGATAAACTATGCTTTAAACTACATCTTCTTTTTTACTATTTTCATTTTTCTGGTGTGCAGTATCTCAATGCAGTTTTAAATTTCCCTGATGACCAATGCTCTATGCTCTCTTGGATCCTTTCTGAAATATAAGATCCACCCTCTGTTCGTATTGGGGAAGCTCTTAAGGGAAGTGATGTCACTTGTTCATACCATCACTAATTTCCAACCTTTTATTCTGTTCAATTATAAATATGGCCCAAACACAATAATAAATAATAGTTGGCATATAGCTAATTGTTATCTTAATGCTATTGATCATAAGGGTATCTCACCTTATCTTCACTCCCAAATTGATTTCTTGGTTTTCTTAGGATTTGTTGTTCTGCGGCGAGGATGCTTTTTAGGAAATGTTCCATATTGGTGAAGAGCAGAAGATCTGTGTTTTTCTGAGTATACTGTAGAGAATGTGGAAGACAGTGTTAATACTCTGGTTACCATTTATTGTAAGTGCCCTTGGATCTTGTTAGCCAGAATGTGGACCTGAGAGTACTATGTACAATTTTGCTTTTAAATTAAAGCAATATTTCTTCATAGATGGTGGTTGCCAGAGGACAAACATTCCAGCTCCACAACTATTGCTATGTCTTAGGCAAGTTTGGTGGTTTTGTTTTTGTTTTTGTTTTTACACTTCTAGGCCTTGGTTTCCTCATCTATAAGTTAGAAATAAGAGTGGCTTCCACCTTATAAGAGCATGAGAAGATTAAATGAGATCATGTATGTAAAACTCTCAATCATAACATGGCATGTGGCACATGGCAAGCATGTAATAGATGTTTGCTATTATCTGTCTTATAGTCAGCTTAGGTAGATTGTGGTTTCAGTATATTGCATCAGGGCCCATATACATCTACTTGTTCATTAACACAGTAAATACATCTCAAGCCTACTATGAGCCTGGCACATGGCCTACATCAGGAAATGAAACAAACGTCTCTGCCCTCATGGAGCTTACATTCTAGCTGAGGAGGGAAAGTAATAACAAGTGCAAGTAAATTATGTAGTGTGTTAGGAAAGGATATAGGAAAAATTCAGGGAAAGCTGCTGAGTAGGGGGGAAAGAGTTGCAAATTAAGATTGGATAGTCAGGATAGGCCTTATTGAGAAGGTGATATTTGAACAAAGATGAGAAGGAGGTAAGGCAGTCAGGGGTAGACCAGGATTGGCACTATTTTGGGATGAGTAACTCTTTGCTCTGGGAGCTGTCCCATTCATTGTAGGCTGTTTAGCAGCATCCCTGACCTCTACCCACTAGTTGTCAGTGGCAACCCCCTCCCCTGAGTCACGACAATCAAAAACATCTCCAGGTATTGCCAAATATCCCATGGGGGACCAAAATTCCTCCTGGTTGAGAAACACTGCCCTAGGGAAAAGACTATTCCAGGCACAGGGAACCCTTGGGAGCAGTGTCCCCAGTGTGCTTGAATAGTGAGGAGGAAAGTGTGTGGTTGGAATTTAGTGAATGAGGGGAAGGGTAGTAGGTAAGAGAGTGAGATATAAAGCCTCATGTCAATATTATTTGGCTTTTGCTCTGAGTGAATTGGGGAGATACAGCAGATTTTGAGCGGATCCAATTTCCATTTTAAGAGGATCACTTTGCTGTGTTGAGAGTAGGCTGAAGAGAAACAAGGGTGGGCTTGAGGAAGCCATTAGTAAGGATTATAGTAATCCGGGCAAGAGGCAATGGTGGCCTTTGCACAAGGGTGGTGTTGTAGTTGATAAGCAGTGCTCGGATTCTGGATATGCTCTGAAGGTAGAACAACAGGATTTCCTGATGGATTGGTTGTGGGTGTGTGTAACAGGTGAGTTTCAAGGATGCTTTGGCCTGAAAAACCTGAAGAATAGAGTTTCCATCAGTTGAGATGGGGGAAGGTTTTGGGTGGAGCAGGTTTGGAAAGAAATTAAAAATTGGGTTTTGGACATGTTGAGTTTGAGACAGTCAAGTGGAGATGGCCAATAAACAGTTGGAGGTATGAGTTAGAGAACTGGGGCTGAAGATAGAAATTTGAGGGTCATTGACATAGATGAGATTTAAAGCTAGAAGACTAAAAGAGACCTCCAAGGACAGAAAATACAAACTGGAGAAGGGGACAGGACTAAGTCCTGGCCCTCCAACATTAAGAGGCCAGAGAAAAGAAGGGGGATCAGCAAAGAAGACTGAGAAGGAACAATCAGAGAAGTAGGAGGAAAACCAGAGGAGGCCAGTGTCTTGGGAGCCAAATGAAGAAAATACGTCAAGGAGGAGAATGTGGTCAGATATGTCAAATGCTGCTGATGGATGAGCACAGGAAATGGACTGTTCTCTGCGATTTGTGGAAATTGGGGTCTAACAGAATTCTGTGGTCTAGATGACCAACATCATTATCAAACCCACAAAATAAATCTGTCTTAGTAACTAATAGAGATTCAATGATGGAGATATGTGTATGGGACAGTTAGCAGGAATCAGGAAGTCTAGAATCTAGTCTCAGATCCACCACTACAAATAACTTTATAACTTTGGGCAAATTCCTTATCTTCTTTTTCAATAATGTGGCTAAAAGTATAGACACTACCTACTCTGCAGGATTGCTGGGTGGATCAAGTGACACTATATATAAAAGTGGCTTTGAAAATTGTAGTTTGATATAAATATTGAAGCACGATATGCTCTTGTTCATAAGAATGAATTGACCTTTAGTGCAGGATGATATTTTTCTTATCATATACTTAAATTTTATGATTTTTATTTTTAATAGTTAAAATCTGAGATATTTTCAAAGAAGTGTTTTATTGTATTTTTTGAGATAGGATCTCACTCTGTTGCCCAGGCTAGAGTGCAGTGGTGCGATCATAGCTTACTTCAGCCTCAGCTTCAAACTTCTGTGCTCAGGGGATCCTTCTGCCTCACCCTCCTGAGTAGCTGGGACTACAGGTATGTGCCACCATGCCCAGCTAATTTATTTTTATTTTTGTAGAGATGGGGTCTCACAGTGTTGCCCAGGCTGGTCTCAAACTCCTGGGCTCAAGAGATCTTTCTGCCTCAGCCTCCGAAAGTGCAGGGATTACAGGTGTGAGCCACTGCGCCTGGCAAAAGTGCTTTAACAAGATCTTAAGAATATAATTATCAAGCTTGCACAGAAAACAGCACACCATAAGTTTGGGTAAACAAGGTGTCACTTGGGCATCTAAACTTAGTATGAGTCACAGTTTTACAGATGGGATTCTGCTTAATTATTGATAATATGTTAGAGAGACATGAAGTTAGCTCACATTTGTACTCCTTATGACTCAGTCATGTAACTACTGTCTGCCCTATAGAACAGGATTTTAAAAATATTGTCATGAGGTCAGATGCCATGGCTCACGCCTGTAATCCCAGCACTTTGGGAACACTGAGGCAGGTGGATTGCTTGAGCCCAAGAGTTCAAGACCAGCCTGGGCAACCTGACAAAACCCTGTCTCTACAAAAAAATACGAAAATTTTCTGGGATGGTGGCGTGCACCTGTTCAGAAGGGTGCAGTGGGAGGATCGCTTAAGCTCAGCAGGTCAAGGCTGCAGTGAGCTGTAGTGGCATCACTGCACTCCAGCCTGGGCAGCAGAGCGAGACCCTGTCTCAAAACAAAAAATATTGTCATACGTGGCTTGAGGTCAGAAATATCTGAATACACTGAGGCATTTACTCTGTGAAGAGGTCCATTTTAGTCAAGGCCATGTGATACACGTGATAAAGTTAGTTACCTCTTCTAGTGATTCTGGCTCCAAGGGAGATGCATGCTTCATTTCAATGAGTTTAGACAGAAGATCTCTTTCTCTGTCCGAGATGGGCTGCTCTTCCAGCAGGATAGCACTTATGCTGTGGTCAAGTTTTCTGTCCCTGGAAACCGCTGACATTCTCAGTGTAATAGAGAATGCTTCCCTGAAATAGGCCTCCAGGCCCTTGGTCAAGGGAAGAGAAGGCGAGGGAGACAGATCAGTAGGACTTCTAGACAACTGCTATTAAAGCTTTAAAATAATAGTTGAAAGAAAAATGGGGCTTGAGAGTTCTCATCTTCACTTGCCCTCACCATGGGTTATCATTGTCTTTAGCAGTTCTGGTGCGGTTTATGTGTGAACTGTTAAACAGCCACAGAAAGCTGAGATGCTGTGCTCATAGGAAAACCACTTCCGTGAATCAGTGGTACGTGCATTTTGTCATATGCTGCCATGGGAAATCTGATTAGGAAAATCCTCTTCTTGGCCAGGCAGGAGGAACCAAAGGCCACAATGGGACTCCAGTAGATTTGAAATGTTGCAAAGCCTAAAGCATTTATTCTCCTGGGGAACAGGGTCTGAGTCACAGAGAAAGAGAAGCAAAATGCCCTGTACATGTTATAAATACCTTGTAAAATGACCCCAGAAAGGCAGGGTCGGAGTCCTGGTGGGGTTCCCCAGCAGTGATGTGGGCCAGGCAGCGGATCAGCAGCAGAACAAGGCTTCCCACAGAGGCCAAACACTCTCTTGCAATGAACAGTGTGTTTTCAGCACTCTGAGAGGAGAAAACACCTCAACACTGAGATGTCCGCCCCTGGGAACATTCCCACTGCCTCTCAAGGTTTATGGCACATGGTCTAAAACAAGACTCTCTGGCTCTAATGGAAATTTACTAAGGGGAAGATTCAGATGACCAGGGAAAAATTGTTTGAGTTCAATTCTCTGAATAAGTCATTTGCTCCATTGTCTCCCAATTTTCCCTACTGTCTCCATCTTATAGAAAACAAACTTAGAAATTCAGAGTTGCTTGTGTATCTGTTTTTATCAATATCCCCCAATCACTGTTTCCTTAAGCAGTGATTCTCAAACTTGTGTGTAATAAGAATCACAAGAGGGTGATTTTGTTCTGGAGACCCATCCACAAATTCCTGGTTCTGTGGGGTCTATGTACTTCCGTTTTTCCCAGGTTCCCCAAGTGGTTGGTACAGGAGGTCTAAGGACTGTAGTTTGGGAATCACTGCCTTAGAGGGCTCTCAAGGCTTTCTTCATCTTCCATGCCTTTATTGTAATCAAGTTTTCAAATCACCTCTCTTGCCTATTGATTGGAAATAACTTTCCTGTTCATTATCTTAAGGGACAGTTGGTTGGCATGAAAAAACTTTTAGGTAGTTTGGAATCAGACAATCTGAGATTTGTCCTTTGACTCAGCTGTGAGTGGCAGCCGCATAGACTCACGGTTATAAGAATGAGTTTTTGGTGTCAAACACACCTGGGCTTGAGTCTTAACTCTTGCTAACTCTGTGATCCTGAGGAAGTTACTTGGCCTCTCTGGGCCTCAATGTCCTAATTTCTAAAACAAAGATAACAAAAGTACCCCATAGTGTTGTGAGTTATAAATGAGACCATGCCTGCAAGGCACCCGGCTGAGTTCCTGGCACACGGCACTTGCACCACAACCTGAGTTTGTTTATTCATCTGTAAAATGGGATTAAATTCTCATCTATTTCATCGAGTTGTTTGAGGATCAAGTGAAATAATGTGTAGAGAGTGCCATATGTGAATATTTTCTGGTTTTATTAAATCCCCCAACAACCTACTAGTCAAGTATAAACCTTTTTCTAATCCTCCAGTATCGATGAGCAGTTTTGCCTCTCAGAATTGTTTGGCAATAGACGGTCATCAGTGTTTAAGGCAGATATCAGCAAGGCACTTCCAATCTACATATCTGAAGAACTGCCAGGACAGGAACAATTTAGATCCTTTTCTGTAGAAAGATGCTGATTGTGCAGGAATTCCTGAAGCTAGAACCATGACTCTTACAGGAAATACCAGCCTGGAACCTCTGGCTTTGATAATGACAGAGATCTATTAATGGGTACCAAGCTATGATGCTTCTCTGGGCACAAGCCAGAACATATTCATTTTACTGATTAGAGAAAGCTCTTACACTGTGACATTTATTATGCCTTAGCTAAATTACTTATTTCCAGGAGGGAATAAAATATATCAGGATTTTAGAAAAAAAATTATAAAATTTGTTCTTTTTGCTTTCATTTATCTGTACTGGACCCTAGAATTTTATAACCCACATTTGGGAATGAATTTGCGGCACCTGATAGAAGAAGGCACCTTGGAAGGCGCTGCCTTGGGCTTCCATGGCAGGAAGATGAGAAGCAACCTTCAGGGTGATTTCTGGAGCCTGAAAAGAATAAAAACAAAACCAAAGCTATCCTTTTGCTAAAAAATTCTCATGCATCTCAGCTATGTAACATCAGCCAAATTGATGAGAAGTAAATGCATTGGGGCATTAATTTAAATTGCAACAGGGTAAGTAGGCTTAGCATACAGGAAAATGGAAAGAGTATTTAACTGCATATTTAATATTTATGCTAAATATGACAATCAATTTACTACTTTTCTAAATAGAGGTTGACTAGACTAGAGGGCTCTTGAGCCATAATGCCTGGATTTTAACCTTGGCTCTGCCTTTTTGGCTGTGTGATCTTGGGTAAGTTTATTTAACCACCCCATCTCCTCTGCTCAATTTTAAAATAGGAAAAATAATAGTGTCTGTGTCATAGGGTTTTTTTGAGGATTACGTGAGTTAATTAATGGAAATTATTAGAATACTTTCTGGCATGTAGAAAGTGACTAATTCATTCTACCTGTGGTTAATATCATTCGAGAGATTAGACTTTAGTTTGGTAAAATAACTCCCATCAATCCCCTTAAAGGAGATACTAGAAAGTTTGCTGTTCCAGGTGCTTAATCCTAGGGAATATCTGCCATCTCAAAGACTTCTTCCTGGCTACCCTGACCTTCTAGGCTCCATGAGTAACTGTTCCATAGAGAGGCCAGAAACAAGACTTACATGAAGCTGGGGGATGAGGAGGTGCAGAATGGAGAGGCCATACTGGTAAACCACAAACTCCCTGGCAGAAAGGTCAATGGGTTGCACAGTTATCAACTCTTCCTTCTACACTGTCTGAGGTTTTGGAAGATCCTGCAAAGAGCTCTTTGGGTCTACAGAGATCAGGAGAAACCAGTAATAATTTCACTAACTTTTCTGTACAATAACGATATGTTAACAACACAACTCAATTTAGGAAAAGGTTTATTGCAACCATCTATCATCCATCCACCCGTCCATCCATCCTCCTGTGCTATATATGCGTCATGCTACAGGCTCTTCTGTCCATCTTTATGGAAAAAAAGATTGAGTTTCAGTCAATAGGAACTGAGGGGCAAGGACAGAATGAGGGTCCACAGAAGATGGCGACAGATTTTCTTCTTCTATTTCCTTGAGTTGCTTGGAGCATTAAATGTAACGTACTCAGAACAGTGTCTAGTACATAGTAAACATTCAGCAAATGTTAACTATATTTAAGATTCTTACTTCCCTACAGTATTGTCTGTAATGGGCCTTGAGTATTTAAAATTTCTATTGTCTTTTTATTGTTCTTCAGAGAGCAGTAAAGAATAGATTGGTAGCAAAGTTTAGGGAAGACTGCTGAAGTAGCAGTCAGAAGACCTGTGTTCTAGTCCAGGTTCTATAAGACCCCAAGAAAGTCACTAAACTTCTTTGAGCATCAGTTCTCATCTATTAAAAAGTAATTAATAGTCTTCTACTATCTTCTAGAACTAGAATATATAAACAAGATAATGTATATACAATTACTCTCAAAATTATAAGGCCTGTATAATGGCAAGACAAAGAAGGTTGAAGTGGGGCTGGGAACCCTTAAAGGACAGTCCATCTCTCTGCCATTCCCTTCCTAGTTTCACCCAAAGAAAGGAGGAATTAATAATGAGATTGGTCAAGTTCTGGAGTCAGTAAACTTTTTTCTGGAAAGGGCCAGATAGCAAGTATTTTAGCCAGGGCCCAAAATTAGGGTTGTTAGCCAAGACCCAAAATTAGGGTTCAAAGTTAGTGTTCCCTATTCTCATGGTAGAAGTGTGGCCTCATTCTCCTACAAAGCCTTCTCTTGCTTCTCTGGTCCAGAAAAGCAAGTGCTCTGCCCTCCCGAGAACTCACCAAAATGTGTTACCTGGATCTTCTTTTGGCACTGCCTTTATAGTGTTGAACAAGTTTTCATTTGAGGAAGCAAGTGAAGAGCACAGGGTCTGGGGAAAGAGTCTTTGGGATTGGATTCCAGCTGAACTACTCACTAGCAATATGATCTTTGAATACTTTCTTGACCTATCCAGGAGCTTCAGTTCCCTCATCTATAAGATAAGTAATAGTTCTGGCCAGGCGCAGTGGCTCAAGCCTGTAATCCCAGCACTTTGGGAGGCCGAGACGGGCAGATCACGAGGTCAGGAGATCGAGACCATCCTGGCTAACCCGGTGAAACCCCGTCTCTACTAAAAAATACAAAAAACTAGCCGGGCGAGGTGGCGGCGCCTGTAGTCCCAGCTACTCGGGAGGCTGAGGCAGGAGAATGGCGTGAACCCGGGAGGCGGAGCTTGCAGTTAGCTGAGATCCGGCCACTGCACTCCAGCCTGGGGGACAGAGCGAGACTCCGTCTCAAAAAAAAAAAAAAAAAGATAAGTGATAGTTTCTACTTTACTGGCTTGTTGTAAAAAGTAAATGAGTTAATACATCTAAAGAGTTAGAATAGTATGTGGCATATTATAAAGTACTCCATAAAAATTTTATTCTTCTTTTGTCACTTTTTCTCTAACCACTTTAATATGTAAAATCTTTCTCAGCTTGTGGACCATGCAAAAACAGGTAGCAGGTTGGAGTTGGCCTGTGGGCCATAGTTTGCGCTTCCCTGCTCAAATTCAGGGGTGTTCATGGTGCTGTGCTTACCTGAAGCCTGCATTGTGGTCTACTGAAAGGCACACATTCATTTTCTGTTACTTCCCCTTGGGAGGTGTGTGAGTTGAAGCAGACCTGGCTCTTCAGGTTAGGCAAGCCACATTCTCTCTTGACTTCCAATTTCAAGGAGTGGTATTGGTAAAGTGATTTGGGGTCCCTTTGGGGAGCAAGGTCTTCTCTTCATTCATTTCCTCTGTTTTTCTCCCTTTTTGTTTTTTCCCTTTCCTGCCTCACACCTTTACATTAGCTCCTTCTAACATGTGGCTGGCTGATAGAAGGTGAAGTCCCAAGATTTAGATTCAGTGCTTGGTGGGGAAGGCAGGGGGCCTTTGGAAATCCCCTTTTGGAAATTTGCCCAGTTACAGTCATAAGGGTACTTTGATTCCTGTTTGTTATTCCTTATTTGGGAAAATCACTTGGGGAACTTTAGTGTGGGGGTAGAGAGAAAGAGATGTTTGGTAAGGCAGGATTCTAACATTCCTAGATCCTGGGGGTTACCCCATCATATACCTTCAGTGCCTCCCGTGAGAATCCCAAACAGGAGCTACAGGGGAAAAGGAAGTTACCTGG
The DNA here is from genome assembly GCF_008728515.1 of Papio anubis. Classification (NCBI taxonomy): domain Eukaryota; kingdom Metazoa; phylum Chordata; class Mammalia; order Primates; family Cercopithecidae; genus Papio; species Papio anubis. The sequence goes on from NC_044987.1 coordinate 22,990,488, forward strand.
TTTGTGATATACTTGTTCTTGCAGTTCAGCTTTTTCCTTGTGGGCTTGGGACCAGATTTTTCCCTGGGCTTGGGACCAGATGTCTGCTTTCTTCAGGATGGAGAAGAATGGTGAAGTCCAGATGACATCAGCTTTATCATATCCGAACAGAGGGGAATAAAATAGTTATTTGGGCAAGGGCCTAGGGTTGTGGCCAAAGCCTCTAAGATGGCCCCAGTGACCCCCTAATGTGTATCCATGCCCTTGAGTAATTCCCTCCCCTTGCACATGGGTTGGATCTAGTGGTTCATCCAAATGAATAGAACATGGCAAAAGTGATGGGTTGTTATTTCTGAGATTAAGAGTCAAAAAGACTGTGGGGCTGGGCACGGTGGCTCACGCCTGTAATCTCAGCACTTTGGGAGGCTGAGGCGGGTAGATCACTTGAGGTCAGGAGTTCAAGACCAGCCTGACCAACATGGTGAAACCCTGCTCTATTAAAAATACAAAAAAATTAGCTGGGCATGGTGGTGCACACCTGTAATCCCAGCTACTTGGGAGGCTGAGGCAGGAGAATCACTTGAACCCATGAGGCGGAGGTTGCAGTGAGTGGAGATTGCACCACTACACTCCAGCCTGGGTGACAGAGACAGACTCTGTCTCAAAAAAAGACGTTGGCTTCCACTTTGCTCGCCCTCTCTCACTCCCTGGCCTGCTTGCTCTGAGAGAAGCAGGCTGCCATGTTGTGAGCTGCCCACGAAGTCCTTGTAGCAGGAATTATTGTCTCTAGCCAACAGCCTGCAGGGACTTGAGGTCTGCCAAAAGTCATAAGAGTGAGCCTGGAAGGGAATCCTCCAGCAGTCAAGCCTTGAGATGACTGCAATCCTGGCCCACACCTTGACTGTAGCTTGTGGAGACCCTGGGCCAGAGGCACCCAGCTAAGTTGCACCCAGATTCTTGGCCCAAAGACACTGTGAGAGGCCGGGCGCGGTGGCTCGCGCCTGTAATCCCAGCACTTTGGGAGGCCGAGGCGGGCGGATCACAAGGTCAGGAGATCGAGACCATGGTGAAACCCCGTCTCTACTAAAAATAGAAAAAATTAGCCGGGCGCGGTGGTGGGCGCCTGTAGTCCCAGCTACTCGGGAGGCTGAGGCAGGAGAATGGCGTGAACCCGGGAGGCGGAGCTTGCAGTGAGCCGAGATTGTGCCACTACACTCCAGCCTGGGCAACAGGGCGAGACCCCGTCTCAAAAAAAAAAAAAAAAAAAAGACACTGTGAGAAAATAAATGTCATTTTAAGCCATCAGATTTTGGGGTCATTTCTTACAGGGCAATCAATAACTAATGCATTGGGTTCCTCTAATGTTCTTCCTAAAGAACCTACTGGGGATACACACCTATGGTGCTGGGAATTCTAAGTGTAGCATTAGGACCTATCAAAACATGGCCGGGACTGGCAGCAGAAGGCAACGCTGGAACAGGGACAAGCCTGACCTGTTTCTAGCCTCTGATCCTCCAGCCCTGGAGCTCCTACTAGCGCTGCAGTGAGCTGCTTCAGGAATGGGATCAACAGGGGGCAGGCAGTGGCCTGGTCCCTGAGAGAAGTGGTGACTGTTCCATAGAATATGTCTCCAGGGTAATTCTCCAAACACACAGGGGTTCCTGAGGCAATCATCTAGGATGAAATAGTCAGTACTGAGTTCCGTGCTTGGTCCTCACCTGTCCCACGTGGTTGCCTTGGGAGTCTCTTTTTGAGGCCCCCTATCAAAGACAGAAATACAGATCTCCTCAGCTAAGTCCAGTCCAGGGATCAGTACCTGGGTGTGCAAGAGCTGGAGGTGGCTCCACTTCCGTCGGTACTGCAGCTGACCCAGGGCCCTAGCCAGGAAGTTCCCTCTCTCCCTCACCACCGCCTGAAACTCATCAGAGAGACGCTGAACCACCTAGAACACAGGGAACATAATGGTCAAGTTAAGATAAGCCTTCTTTCTCTTTCTCCACGCTCCGCTTCTGGCATATCCATGGTTCCTTGAGCCCACCTACTCCTGAATATTACATTACCCCGAAGAGCCACATCTGATCACGTGGGAGGATGTACTCATCACATGCGGGTTCCCTTGTCAGCCTCAGAGCCTCACCTTCCTGGGGCGGTTCCAGACCTGTGGGCTCTGATTCCTGCTTTGCTGCAGCCGCGTCTCCTCCTCCTGGCCCTGCAGCCGGTGAGCAGCTTGCCTAAGCTTTTCTGCTACCTGCGCTAAACTCTGCAGGAACTTCCGCACACCCAGCACCACCTGTGCCTCCTGTTCCCACTCCTCTCTGTCTGCTGCAAATGGCAGAGAAAAGTGCCACATGGCAGCGACCACCACCAGGGGTAGGGAGGAGAAGAAAAGACAATAGATTATCGGAGTCAGGGGAACCTGCCAGGTAAGAGCCAGGGCCTGGCTGAGCTCAGGAGAGCCAAGCACATTCAGAGGGCAGGAGGGGCTCCCCACGGGGCAGCTATCTGTGGTGATGCACTCCCCAGAGATTTCTGCTGTGGGAATCTGAGCCTAGGAGATGCTTTCCCACCTTGAGAGAGCAGGCCCCGCTCTGGGCTGCTGTGTGTGCTCAGAGCCCTGGCTCTTCTCTCCGTCTCCTGCAGGCAGCGGGACTCAAAGGCCCGGCAGGCCTCCTCTGCAGCCCCCAGCTATGTAGGACAGAAGGGACAAAGGAATGGGCCTCGGAGGGGAAGGCAGGAGCTCTGGGTGGGGCTCTTGTTGGCTCCTCCTCCCCTACCTCCGTCCTGCTTCGATACTTAGGGGTGACTGGAATCTTGGGCCTGGGGCTGGGGAATCTTGGGACTGCGTCTTCTCTGAGATGGGTTTCATTCCCATGGTTGGGGGAGAAAAGGACTCCAAACTTTCAAAAAGAAAATGTGCCATCTTGGCAGATGGGTGGGGACCATGAGGTGGTGCCTCTGGGCCTCACCTGCTGCTCGGTGCCATTTCCTGCCGTAAAGTGGAGCTCCTGGCTCAGGTGCCCCAGGTGTTCCAGTAACCGCTCCTCCTCCTGTTCCTGGTGGCACCAGTACTGCTCCCGGGCTCTCAACTCCTGCTCCAGGACGTGCAGCTACAATATCTAGCCTGTTTAGGGCTTACTGGCTTTTTCTGTTCATGGTCCTACGTGGTCTGGCTGTAGATCCCCAAAGCTTCACAGGGTAATGGCCCTCCCCGACCTTGGGTATCCACGACTAAACTTGGTGAGGCCATCAACTTGGTTTTATTTTTTTTTTAATTTTTTTTTTTTTAATTTTTATTTTTTTTGAGACGGAGTCTCGCATTGTCGCCAAGGCTGGAGGGCAATGGCGCAATCTCAGCTCACTGCAACCTCTGCCTCCCAGGTTCAAGCAATTCTCCTGATTCAGCTTCCTGAGTAGCTGGGATTAAGTGTGACTGCCACCACACCAGGCTAATATTTTTGTAGAGATGGGGTTTCACCATGTTGGCCAGGCTGGTCTTGACCTCCTGACCTCAGGTGATCCTCTTACCTCTGCCTCCCAACAACGTGGTTTTAGCTAGAAAAATAACCATACATTTTCTTCAAGCTCCCTGGTTCCTCCCTCCCTCCTGGTGACACCTGCTCCAGAGTTCCCCGTGCCTCCTGCCGCCACCCTTCTCTTTCTTGGGAAGTCCAGAGGAGACGGCACATGGCGGCAGGAAATTGTTCTCACCCCCCTCATATCGTGAAGACATACTGACCTGTGAAACAGTGGTGTCAGGGCTAGAATTGAAATTTCTTGGCTTCTAGCAAGAACCTTTTATTTATCGCATACCTTTTATCACAGTTTCTGAAATGTAACTAGACTGAGAATGTATGGGGGGCCCTAAATAATTTTCATTTTGGTGGAGATCTGCCAATGGCTGAATTACTGCAATAACCTCCTCACGGGGCTTCCTGCGCCAGTCTGGCCCCAGTTCCATCCATTCTCCGCACAGCTGCCAGGGAGAGCTTTCTAGAATGCTGACTGTACATACACATACATAAACATAAAAATAAATGGGAGGAGGTGTGTCAACTTGTGAAGTGGCTGGGTTTGGCGGGAGAGATTGGGGGAGAGGTAAGGAGTGCCTAGATGGGGATGCCATGGGGGTGTTGACTGTGGATGGAGGGAGAGGAATGGGCAGGAAAGCTTTTGCTTCTTCATTGACATACTTTAAAAATGTATGAGTAACTTACATTTTGTATTGTTTCATATTTTCCAATATTTAAAGTCTCGCATTTATATTTGATTATATCCCGTGTCTGAGAACCCTTCAGCAGCTCCCCGTGGCTTTCATGATAGAAGACACGTTTCTCATACTTGCTGCCTTTGCATTTGCTTTCCCTGAGGCTGGAGTGACTTTCTCTGCTGTCTCTCTGCTGCCTGCATTACCTCATTTGGGAAGCCTTGAGCTCTCCTCTGTGTGTTGAGATGCCCTCCCTTGAGCTTTCTTAACACCCTTGTAAACCACCCACTGTGTTGGGGACGCATGGCCAGCCAGTTTCCTGGGAGCCCTATCTAGTTGTCCTTGTATCTCAATGCCTAACATGTTGCCTGGAACACAGCTCTCAATATGTAGTTGCTGAGTGAATGAATGAATGAATAAATGAATATAATAAACCCCCCTACATACCAGACCAGGGTCTCTCACTCCCCGAGGTAACGCCTCCAGCACCTGGACAATGGGCACCACCACTCTGGCAGAGGGATCCATTTGAGCTCCAATGACGGGACCAGGCTTCCCAGTCCAGGGGTCTATGGCCTGAGCCCCAATCGAGATTGGGATTAGACCTGTGGGATGCCAAGCCCACCACTGGCTTTAGAAACCAGAGATGGGGAAGAAAAGAAGGGGCAGTCATAGGAAGAAAGATGCATGGCAAAAAGGAAGCAAGAAGAGCCCCTGACCTCCTTTTACCCTTCAAGGGGCTCTAAGCTGGGTTATAGGGCTCCTGGTGGCCACAGCCCTGGCGTAGGGGTGGGTGGTGAGTTTCTGAAGTGCTGGTCTTTGAAAGGACCCAATTTTCTAGGGGAGGCATACCTGATTTATGGTCCTGGGGTTTTGGAATCTCTGGGCACCTTTAATTTTGGGTCTCAGCAGCCCTAGCAGAAGCTCAGAATGACGCCTTTCCTTGGCTCATGGGTACCCCTCCTGAGCTTTACAGGGTTTTGTCTCCCAGACCTAAGTCACATTCCTGAGCTCTCAGAGGTCCCAAATTCTCTCCTACCTTTGCCATCAGCGTCTTCCATTGAGCCTGCCAGGGGTATGTCATCGCCAGAATTCTCATCATGCTCCATGCCCAGGATAGGCACCATGAGCCCCGAGCCCTCAGGATCTGGGATCTCCATTCCATACAGGGCTGGGACCCACAGCTCTGTCCCGGGATAGCGCATCATTCCTAACACCAGGGGGAGGGGGAGTAAAGAGGAGGATTGAGGGTTAAGCACCACTCTGAAGTCTTTCCAAGTTCGAAGTGCTATGTCCCTGACCAGAGAGGCTTCCCTGCAAAGACTGCATTTGTTTCCTTTGGGCCCAACTTAGCATTCTGAATTCAGAAGGGAAGAAAGGACAATGCCTTAATGGCCTGTTTTGGAAGAAGCAAGTGGGAATTGAGTGGCATCAGACTTTTTGAGAAGCTGAGAACAACTTCTAAAAGAAGGGGGCTTGTGTTCTTGAGCACCTGCCATTGATCAGAATCTGAACTCAGAACTCCAGAGAAGCTGTATTTCACTCAGTCCTGCAACCTAAGCTATAAAGCCTGTCACCCAGGCTGGAGTACAATGATGTGATCTCAGCTCATTGCAACCTCCACCTCCTGGGTTCAAGTGATTCTCCTGCCTCAGCCTCCCAAGTAGCTGGGATTACAGGCTCCCACCACCATGCCTGGCTATTTTTTGTATTTTTAGTAGAGACAGGGTTTCACCATATTGATCAGGCTGGTCTTGAACTCCTGACCTCAAGCAATCCACCTGCCTCAACCTCCCAAAGTGCTGGGATTACAGGCGTGAGCCACTGCGCCCAGCCACTATGCACAATTTTACTCTTCCTTTTAAATGATGGTAAAACAGTGGCAGGGAGGGGTTAGTACTAATAACTTGCCCAAAGTCAAAGAGTTAATAAACTGTGGGGCAGATCTTCAAACTCAAGTCAATTCTGACCTGGTTCTTTTGTTGTTGTTGTTGCTATTTGTGGGAAGAGGGGAATTTCTAGAAAGAGTGAGATAAACTCCAAGAAGATGCCACTCCTACTTCTCCTTGCCTTTCCTTGTACCAGGGCTGTGGGGGAGGTGGAGTTGTGGGATGGGCTCCTTTCTTGCGTTTATTCGTGGGAAGTGAAAGATTGCTGCAGAATGAAGGTGAGAAGGGATTGAGGACTCAGGAGATTCAGGCTTTTGGCCGGGCTTTGCAGCTAATTAGCTAGAGGACCCCGGTTGGGCAACTCATTTAACTCTCTGAGCATCAGGTTCCCCACTCTGAAATGGGTGTCATTGCACCTGTTGGTGGTGTTTCGTGAACTGTGAGGTAACAAGAGAATGTATGCTCTGTAACATAAACTCAATGGCATTGGCAAGAAATTAAGACAGGGATGCAGTCAAGCACTCATGGAGTCAGGGCATGAAGTCATGGAGTTCCTTCTCTCTTCCCTTGGTCATGCATGTGCATGACCAGTGGGGCTGCAGCCCTGTCCCTGAGCTTACGAGCCGAGCATCATCGAAGCACCAGGTAATTCTGGGCCTGAGATATCGGGGCCTGAGAGCCTCTGGCCCAGATTTGTCCATACCTATCCTGCCACCACTGGCTTCAATGTCATCCGCTGCTGACAGCTGCCTCTCCAGCCTCCGAGCCTGCTGCAGGATGTGGTGCAGACTCAAGGCCAGTGCCTGTCTCATGTCCTTGATGGCAGCCTCCAGTGGCCTCTGTACATCTGACTCTGGACTCCCCTGGCACTGCTGGAGCACTGCAATCACTTGCCTCTGGGCCACCAGCACATTGGTGTCCAGCACGGCCTGTGACCCTCCCATACGGGGCAATGTCTGGCCCTCTCGTCGGGAAGCCCCCTGGAGCTGGACTGTCTTCCCGCTCAGTGGCTCCACAAAGCTGTCACCAGGCAGCATGAGGTTCCCTGAAGCATCTCGCAGCCCTCCCAGTACAAGCAGCTGACCTGGAAGCAAGACACCAAGAGGGCAAGGTAGGAGAGGGACACAGCAGGGATGTAGGCAGGCGTGGCATAAGGGGAATTAGGGCACAAGGGTGGAGGTGAGCTGTGGGAGGGAAGGAGGAGGGGGTGAGGAAGAGGGCAGGGGGTGAAGCATGGTGGTGACAGGTGGAAGAATGGTCCTTTTTGGTTGAAAAGTGTCCATTAACTTTATGGAACTACCTTGCATCTCTTCTGCTCCCCAGGGGCACTGGAGTAGAGATGGGGAAGGGGGGAGGGAAGGTTGGGGGTAAGAGGCAGAGTGAGGATGAAGGGTGGAAAGAGGGTGGTGGGTGGAGTTTGTGGCTCAGACCAGAACATGGAGAGCGTAGGGGGCTGAGAGGAAGGGGACTGGGAGGCCAGGCCAGGCATGGAGGAAGGCAAGGGAGGACATCGCCAAGGGCTGCCGGGAGACCTGTGTTTTCATCCAACCCGACTCCCAGGATGGGCGAGATGCCTCCTGTGACTGGATCCTCCATGGGGCCCCCCATCTCCAGAGGGGCCAAGGTCTTGGTGAGAGGATTGCAGTATGTCCCCCCAAGAGTGAGCCACTGCCTCGTTTGGGGGTGCAGAGTCACAGCCAGCACAAGCACCTCAATGCCTGTGATGGGATCTGTCATGAGAGCCCCCAGCGGGGACGTCCTTCTTGGCTGCAGGATGGGCAGGTGTGTGGCTGGAGGGGAACCTGTGGTGGGACTGATTGGGTAGGGCACATAGGGCAGGATGGCAGCTTCTGATGTTCGGACGCCACCTGGAGAGGGATACAGGGATACAGGGATACAGGGAGCTGTTGGTACCCTTTAATGTACCAGCCTCCCTCCTCAGACCTGCAGAGCAGGGACAGAGGGGACTTGGGATCTGCCTCATTTTACTGTGCAGCTCATGGCATCCTCTGCATTCAGCAAGATCAAGGTGAGGAGGGGAAGGAAGTATTTACTACTCTGCTGGTCACCAAGCCCCAGTGTCCGAGGAGAGAGCCCTGCTTCCTGTGCTGTCCTCCCTGGGAGCTCATTCCTGAGAGTCCCAGCAAGCCCTGCCTCATCTCTGAAGCCCAGAGCTGAGTTGGGGATAGTCAGTGGGCCAGGGGCTCACCAGCATTGGAGTCTGTAGTGGGCACCAGGGTAGCTCGCAGCAGATCATATCCCAGGTGTCCAGCCTTGGGCAGCACCCGCCCAGTGTCGGGGTGGATGAAGTAGCCAGAGGGTATGGAGCCTGCGTGGCCGCTGGCTGGAAGCATCAAGCAGTTGGGGCCAGGGACCATCAACTTGGTGACGGGATTCACACTGATGTCATCAGCACCAGGAGGGCCTGCTGGGGCTGCAGGAAAGCAAGCATTGCCTGCTCAGCCCTGGGCTGGGGGCCAGGGGGGTGGGGGGAAGCGAACATGCAGGGACTCCCTTGGCTGGTGACTGGAAGGAGCTGGTGAGAACCAGCTCCCCTCCAGTCCCCACGGACATTGTGCCCCTGAGGGGCAGGGGTCTCATCTTTGCTGAGTCCAGAGCAGGATTGTGGTATCATTGTGCAGGCCAGCAGAGACTGGAAGAGCCTTGGGAAATGGTGGTGCCAGCCTATGGGGGGCTATAGGACTCCCAGGACTCAGCAGGCCTGCTAGTCCCCAAGGCAAGTTCATCATTTCCCAAACTTGGCCGTTTGCCTTCATCTGCCAGGCTTTTATTTTCAGGAAGTGCCACCAGATCTGTCAAGCTATTACTTGCCATGGCTTTGTTTCCTCCTTGGTTCTTCCCACATTCGAGGCTCCTTCTTTTGGGCAGGCACTGCACGGGAAGCCCCTCCCAACCTTGGGGTGTCTGCTCTGTTTTGCCCTCTTCTACCTCTCCTCCCCTGCTGGGTGTCTGGGGGTGGAATTGGAGTTTCTACAGGGCTGGTCACCTTGATTCAGGGCCAGGTTTCCTGGGAGGCCCTGGCTGAGGCCCAAGCAGAGCTCACCTGGCTGAAGTAGCTCCGCCCCAGTGCCAGTGCCCAGAATGCCCCAGGCCTTCAGGCAGTGGCCCTCCTGCAGCACCACCTGGGACAGGTGGCCCAGCACAGTGTCCAGCTGGGGAACTGCCCTGCAGGGGCGCAGGAGCAATTAGCGGTGGGAAAAGGACATTTTGGCCAGTTCTGGGACCTCATGCGGCCACACTCACTCCTCCCCATTTCATGTCTCCCTGTCTGACCCAGGTTGGCTGGTCCACACCCTTTTGAGTTCTGTCCAGCTGGAGAGGGCTTATCTGACCTGGAGCCCATCCGTGCTTTCAGCAGCTGCTGAGCCTCCATCAGCGCTGAGCAGAAAGAGGCCCACTGTTCCTGCCTCTCGAGGAGGTCTTGGTGAAGGAGCTTGAGTTGGTGACGAAGGTTGGCTGCGTACTCGCCTGCCATGTGCCTCCTCCGGCTGGCCTCCTCCTCTGCGGCCCTGATAGCTGCCTCAGCAGCCTGGGTCAGAGACAACCCTGCCTGCCCACCTGCAGGTGCTACAGCCAGCAGGGACAGCAATCTCAGGGACACCCCGCTCACCCTGGGAACTCCAGAGTTATTCTGGGCAGGCATGGCAGCAGTGGCAAAGTAGGTGAGAAATTCCCAGGGATGGTGGGAACTGGAGCTAAAAGCCTTCGGGCCAGGGAGATGGAACAGGTTGGGGAGGTGCTAAGGGAGGGAGCCTGGACCTCAGTGAGGGGAGGGAGTTGTGCTTGGGCACACAGACCAGAGAGGAAGGCATGAACCAAGCCCACCTGCTGCTGCTCCCTTCGCACGCTCCCCAGAAGCCGGTTAGTGGAGGCTGGGAGGCTGCGCCTTGCTCCCCACAGCTGCTGCAGAGAACGGGCTTCACGCAGAAGTTTAAGGTAGAGGAGTTTGAGCTGCGAGAGAGGGTAGATTGAGCGTGTGTGAACTCTGTTCCGGGAGCCACCCAGCCTCTCACTGTTGTGATTGCAGCGCCCCCTGCTGCCAACAGCTGCAGAGACTCCAGAGCCCCACCCCCCAACCCCCAACCCAGACACTTGGAAGGAATGAATGAAGACGGACACAGGCTTGTCCCAGCCAGTCTCGGCACGCACATTCTGCTGGGGAAACCCTGGCCCAGTTTTGGTACTTGGACTTCTAGTGTATTCTTTTTGCTTCTAATGCCTGTCATCTACTGGCATAAATGTGCTTACCCAGCTGGGCTACTGAGGACTCGGGATGGAGATCTGAGGAGGAACTCCAGTGGTGGCCTTGGTAGATTCCCTATCATTGGTCTGAAGCCCTAGGTTTCATGGGGTCAGTCCTCAATTTAATCTGATCTTCTGTCTCCCCTTCCCATATACCCTTTATTCTCATTTCTTAAGGAGTTGATAGACTGAGGATTTCTTTGGACTCTATGTCCCATAACCAACTCTCCTGAAGAGGAGACTCTTTCCAGCCCCACGTGTTCCTCCAGTCTCAGGTAGAAGTGTTGCCTGGAGCTGCCAGTTACCTCTTCGTTGGTCTGGCTGAGTTTGGCTGTCACTGACAGAGATTGCCTGAGGAGGATTCCAAAGAAGGCCTCTGTGTCAAACCACTCCAGGTCTACCTGCTCCTCAGCCTCCCAGCTCCCACCTGTGGGGGTCGGGGGGCGGGGAAGCAGGATTATCCTCCTGAGATGCAAATATGAGCTTCCCTACAGATCTTCCAAGCATCTTCCTATAGAGCCTCAACAATCCAGGCACAGTCTTGCTACTGAAAGTGTAGTTTTTGGGTAAGGAGCATCAGTGCTACTGAGGAACTTGGTAGAAATGCAGAGTCTCAGGCCGCATCCCAGACCTACTGACGCAGAAGGTCCCCGGGAAATTCATATGCATGTTAAAGTTCTCGGAGCACAAACACATCCCAGTGCTGCTGTCTGAGGACCATGCTGTGAGGAGCAAGGACAGAAGGGGAACCCCTCAGCGTGACATACAATAAATACCTTCTGCAACTTGCTCCTCTAGGTAGTACTGGTCACTGTGTAACTTGGCCACTTTGTACGCGGTTATACTATGTTTCTTTTGGAAAGTGTGTTTAGATGTCTCTTTCCTCCTCTATATTGCATATGCCTAGTACCCGGCAGTGTCTGACATACAGTAGCCACTCAGTAAAGATTTTTTGAGCAAATCAGTGGATGAATGAAGAGGAATTGAGCATTGAGCTATCTTGGAAGATGGAAAAAAGAAGCAGGAGCTGGCCAGTTGGATTCGGGGGTACCTCTGGGATTCTAGCCTACCTGTCACTCACCAGGACCCCCCTCAACCCTTGGGGCATCAGAGTCTTGGTGAGATCGGCCTCTCCTCATTGACATTATCCCAGTTCTTGGGGAAGTGTAGGCATCAAGGTTGTATTCTTGCTGATGTCTCCTGAAGGTGGGGTGGGGAGCAGCCTTCCGAGCCCAGCTCAGGCTGTGACACTGAATCTACGGAGTACATAATGGGGAGTGGGAAGGGAAGGGCGAGCCGAGGGAGCGGCATCCTTCCTAAAGACTCTGAAAGGAGGCAGCTCGCACTTCACCGTGGTTAGGGAGCACCTCATCTTCTCTTGCTTAGACTAATTGTTTAGGTCTCTGTTGTTTTTTGTCCTCTGATCCATCTCTGTCCTCCACCCTAGAGTACTAGGCTGGAGTACAAATAAAAGGCAGACCAGGTTTTCTCACTTGCTGAAAATTGTTATCCCCTGCCTAGGGGTTAGAGTCCAAACTTCTTAGCAGGGCCTGGAGACCGTCCCATTTTAGTCTTCCTCCCAGTTCCAGCCTTATCCTTGTCCTCACACCTCAGCTCCAGTCATGGGAAACCCCATTTGGTTGCCAGAGAACATGCGTGTTGTTTCATGCCTATGTCCTTGCTGTGCCCACAATACTCCCCTTCTCATCTCTGTCCCTCCTCCCCAGTACATAACCCCTCCTCCTCAACTCACCAACCCTCTTGTAGTACACGGACCACGTTATATTAAATAATTCTCCTATTTCAAACCTCACTCAGGGATCAACTCTTCCGGAAAGTCTGTCCCGACCCCCACCCCCTCCAGGGAGAACGGTCAACTCCTGCCTTAGTGTGGCACCCTGGACACGCTTTAGCTAACTGCATTATATTTGCTGACATGTATTTGTTTCAAGCCCTGGAGGCTTGCAACTGCACCTTCGTCACCTTTGCATCTTACAACTATTAGAATGCTTGTCATAAATGGGGCTGGAAGACCCACTTACAGGGGATTGGAGAGGCGATCTTGTGGAGTGGTTAAGATGTCGCTTGCCTGGCTTTACTCACCATTAGAAACAGGCAAAGCCCCAGCAGCAGCACAATCTCCCCCAGGAGTCCTAGCCAGCCAGACCTCTTCAGGGGCCGGGGGATCCTGGCGATGCCAGTCTGGATGAGATACCTGGGAGTCGTGGAGGCAAAGGGCCCTTCCCCGAAGCACTGGCCCCTTGGCGGGAGGGCGCGGACATACTGGGTAGAAAGAAATCTGTTCAGTCTTTGTCCCACTGTCCGCCAGAGACTGGCCAGGAGACAGAGTGGGACCCACGCTGGCCAACACCCATCAAATAGTTGGATGATTGTGTAAACCTGGGGGCTGGGAGGCAGAATCAGAGTTTTCCTGGGAAACTTATTCACATCAGATGACTCACATCAGATGACTATTTGTGTGAGGGAGCTGTGTGCATGTTCTGGGACTAAGCCAGTACAACCTCTTGGACGTTGTGCTGATAGGGAGATACTAAATGCTGTGTGTGGCACAAACAGCACACCTGGATCAGTGGTGGTGCAATGTGCAGGTCACACGGATAAAACCATATGTGGGTGGGCTTGGGAGATGGCGGTGGGGGAGACAAAGTGGAGGGTTAGGAGAGATAGCTAGAGGTCCTAAGCCGCTCAATGCCATTGATGTGCCTGAATACACACTTGTGTTCCCATCCTCCCAACCTTCCTCTCCTTACACAGCACATGCTGGGCTGCTGTGGAATGAACCTTGGCATCCCCGGGACCACCTGTCAGCACTGCAGGACCCTGAAACTGACAGGGACCTCAGGGCATCTCCCTCCCTGCAGATCTGTCTTAGCTGGTTATGAGGCAGTATTTATTTTTTGTTGAGACAGAGTTTCACTCTTGTTGCCCAGGCTGGAGTGCAGTGGCGCGATCTTGGCTCACTGCAACCTCCACCTCCCAGGTTCAAGTGATTCTCCTGCCTCAGCCTCCCAAGTAGCTGGAATTACAGGCATGTGCCACAGTGCCTGGCTAATTTTGTATTTTTAGTAGAGATGGGGTTTCTCCATGTTAGTCAGGCTGGTCTTGAACTCCCGACCTCAGGTGATCTGCCTGCCTCAGCCTCCCAAAGTGCTGGGATTACAGGTGTGAGCCACCACGCCCGGCCTGCAGCAGTATTTTTTAAAGAGAGGGGAAATAATGGGATAATGTCTTAAATGAGGCAAATTATCATAGACAAACCATCTTCCGATGTCGGTTGCTGCTGAGACGAAAGACGTAAATGCCCGGGTGCTGGAACTGCTGCAGGAAGAGGCTGAGGCTGTGTTCATAGAGCTGGGACTCCTCAGCCAGGGCCCGGAAGCGCCCCCAGTCAAATTGCTCCAGTGTGTTATAGAAGTGACCACTGGGGAGAGAGAAAGGAGGGAATACGTTGCCTTTGGGAGTGGCGGCTGATGCCGGGGCATTTCCTCTCTAGGGCCTCCGTGATGATGGGGCTGTGGTCTCTGGACACTCACAGGTCATACTCTGGGTAATGCTCATGAGTCACCAGGAAGGCCAGGGTATCATTGGCTCGGAGGCAGACTGTGGGGTTTCGGATGCCTGGCTCTGCAGGCAGCAGATCCTCAAGATGTGTGGAGTTGAGGCTCAATGACCAAGAAGAGGCCAGATGTCCTTCCCTAGACTTTCCTAGGTAAGATTCAGAGAATGAGGGAGAGCCACCACTCTTTAGATGGGTTAGTGCTGGGACCTGGGAAGGGTAGGGGAGGGATAGGAGGGGCAACAGGTGAGCTGCGATGCCCACCTGGATCCTGGTCTGGACGCCTGGGATCCCCGAGGGGAAGGCCTAGGGAGTGTAGTAGCTCACCACCTGGTCTGGTCAGGCCCAGGAAGCCAAGCCCTAGAACAAGGCAGGGATCCCTCTGACCCTGCAGGGACCGGGATAAGAGTTTTCCCAAGAGCATGTACACAATCAGCAGCTGTTCAGCCTGTTTTGCACATGTTAGCTTCAACTTTCTGAAAAATTGAGAGGGGTCAGAATTTGCATGTACTTCTTGGGAAGCCCTCCCTGGGGTAGTGGTTGCCCCATCAAACCCCAGCTTCTGGTCACACGCCCTGGTAAAGACAGACACACGCCCTGTTAAGGACAAGGGTTGCATGTGTGTGGTCCCGAGCTGCAGGCCTCCCTGTGGCCTCCATCTGTCCAGCTCTCTTACCATCCATCTTGACCACATAGAGGGGGACAGACTTCTGCCCTAGGTCCAAGTTGCAGGGATGGCCCACAGCACGTGGTGGGGAAGGCCGGTCCAGAAGGTAAAAATCCTGGAAACAAAAAGAGCCAGTGTCAGATCTTCCCTCAAGAGACAGAGTCACACACTTGCCCAGTAGGAAGGGAAGGTGAAAACAGCCCCTCCCATGAGCTGTGTCTGACTGTCCTGAAAGGACACAGCGGAGGTGGGGGTGGGAATAGTTCCAAGAACTCCGCGGAACAGGGGCAGCCTGGAGTCATGACCTCTTGGACAGTGTCCCTCCTCTTTCAAGAAACAATGACCTCTTCTTCAAGGAGTTTTGTAGGATGAAATGAAATCAACAAAGGGGCCTTGCTCTGGTTCTGAGCCTCTGATGTTGGAGAGGTTGTGCCAGTGATGTGGGCCAGGAAGCAGCAGCCCCTGGGCCCTGCACACAGGCACATCCTGCATGTTCCCTCTTTGGAGACAGAAGTCACAGTCCCGGGCTCTTCATGAGGTTGGACCTCAGAGTACTGTACCTGGCTCCCCATGCCTTCAATGACAGAAATCTGTGGGATGCCATCAGTGCAGCTGAGCTGCAAGATGTGTCTCTGTCTCTCTGGGCATAGAGGGCTGCACATTCCGCTTGACTGTTGTCTCCAGCACAGGCAGAGCCCCAGGCTTGGGTCATGTCCATGGGCATCTCCTGGTGTGGCACACACCTGCACAAAGACTCACACTTCTTGGAGACACCTCCCTGGGGAAGGTCTTCCTCATTCTCTCCAGCTGCTTTTACGAACTGCCTGAGAGTGCAAAGTACTGACCTCTGTATTTCCAGAGAGGAGACAATGGAATGATCCCAGTGGCGGGAAGGGTGGGCATTTGAATGGGAGGGTGAAGGGGCAAGAGGCCAAGGGCATAATAGATGGGCATTCTCCTACCTCATGGGCACAGTGGTCAGTCCACTGAGCCTTGGTCAAACATAGTCCCTCCTGGTTCCAGGTGGCTCCGTCCTTGCAGCTCCTGTGTTCCCACTGGACACAGCCCACTGGCTCTCCAACGTCTCGGTGGCCAGGGAGGCAGGAGCACTGACTGTCACTGGGCTGGGGGTGACGGGGGGAGGGAGGAGTGCTGGTTCATGTTGGTTGGTTAATACTTGGTTGTGGTGAACCCTGCACAGGTTTTTGGCTGTGACCCTTTTGGAAATGGGCCAGAAGACAAGGGCAGGGGAGGGGAAATGAGCAATAAACAGGGCAGGGGAGGAGTCAGGGGAAGGAGACCAGCCTGTTCAGGTAAGGGTGTGGCCGGCGTTACCATTTCAATAAAAAAAGAGACTTGAGACATTCAGCAAAGGAAGAATTCGCACACACATTTGTTGGCTTACAGAGAACGTTCAAGTTGGAGGGGCTTGGGCCAGGATGTGTTTTGGAAGTGATCGTGGCAAAGAACAACATAAAGTGTGTCATTTTCTTGGAGAAGGGGAGCCAGATTTAGCAAATGAAAACACAGGGCACCCAGTTAAATTTGAATTTTAGATACACAAAGATTTTTTTTTTTTTTTTGGTATAAGTATGTCCCATGCAATACTAAAAAAAAGTTTGTTATTTATCTGAAATTCAAGTTTAACTGGGTGCCCTGTATTTTATCTGGCAACCCTATGCCAAGTCACTTGGAAACCTGAGCCAACCCTGGTCATGTTACACCTGAGCTGAGTTTGACTTAATACCAAAACAGTCCTGGAAATGCAGCTTGTCCTTGGGCCCCCCTGCCAGAGGACATACCTGGAACACTCGCCCAGGCCCCCGGCAGACACACGTGTCCTTGCCCTTCTCCGGCTGGGTGGCCTCTGAGCCACAGGGGAAACAGGCATCCTGGCCGGGTCAGGGGTTGAAGAACCCGGGAGGGCAGAGGTGGCAGAAGGAGGCGTTGTGGGGTCCTGCTCCAGAGAGGAAAGTTCCCGGGGGACAGGGAGCAGGTGGTGAGTTGGGACAGAGACTACCTGTCAGGGGACAGCCAAGCAGTAATTAGGACTAAGACTTAGTTTCCAGGAGCTGTGGGTCACCCACGATCCCACAGGGGCCCAAGTGGACCCCTGACAGTGCTCTTCTCCCATTAGGGAGCTTCTGAGCCCTAGCCCAGCCCAGGTGTCTCATAAAGCCACCATCTTCCCCCAGAGCTGTTTTTCTGTTCCCCACTCCTCAACTCTACCCCAGCCCCTACCATCTTGGCATCCTGGTGGGTCTAGCTCTTCTTTTGCACAGGGCTTCTCATTCCCGCAGTCCTGAGGGTTCTCCGTGCTCAGGCATGTGGCACTGTGGAGGGCACAGCAGAAGACAGCTATGGAAGCCCACGTCACGGGGGTGCCCTCAAAGGGGAGCATCCTCACCCTTGGGTGGGGTGACAGTGGCAGAGAGAGAGGTAGGCATAGAAGTGAGAGGGTGGACAGATGCTGAGAAAGACCGCTGGGGAGGGAGATGGAGAGTTAGAAGGGCGCAAAGCACAGAGGCCCAGTGCCAGCAACACTACGAGAAAAACAAGATGAGGGTGGTGGAACAGGAGAGGCACAGGGACATGTGGACCCAGGATCCCAATGCAGAGAGAAATGCCCAGGAAGAGCAGCCTCTGCCACCCATGGGAGCTCTGGGATGCACTCACTGAATATTTCATGAAGATGAAATCTGAGATGTGGATCCTCTGAGCAGCTTTGGCCCAGCCAGCTTCAGTGTCTCCACTCTCTTTTTCCTACCTCCCTGTCTCCTGGGAACTTTCCTCTCCAAAGGAATGCCTCCATCTGCCGCCTCTGCTCTCCATGGTTCTTCTCTATCTCCTATCTCCTTTTCCTTCCTAGAGAAGCTGGTGGGGTGTGTGTGCGTGTGTGCACATGCGTGTGCATAACTGGGCTTAGTGAGGGCCAGGGACATCTCAGTTCTCTTCTTCTGCAAGGCAAAGCCAGCCAAACTCCTTTAAGTACTCTGTGTGTGAAATGCTGCAGGAGAGATGCAAAGGAAATAAAACCCGAGGCTTCTGCCTTTGGTGCATGTACAGCCGGGTTTCAGAGACCCATATGGTTTTAGCTTTAGAAAGGATGTTGGAGATTATTTAGTTCTCTTCTCCCAGTTTATAGAGGAGAAGACGGCGGTCCAGAAAGACTGAAAATCCAGGCAACCCGTCAAGTGCTCTTAAAGAATATGCATATCCAGAAAAACTAGAAACTGTAAAACTGCCAGTGAATCCTTGGATAACCACATGATGTGTCGGATAAGACATTCGGTAGATGGTGGAGAGAAAGGCTCCAGTCCTGGCCTTGTCATTAATTACTTTTCAAAAGGAATGATCAGCTGACTTATCATTTGTAAATAAGTGGTAAGAAATCATACTATCTAGCTTTCTTTATAGCGCTTGTGAAAATCAGTCAAGCAAACAGGCAAGAAACTGCTTGGAAAGCCGTTAAGTGGTGGCAAAAGGAAAGTGCTGATGGGGGAGGTGTGGCTGTGAGGAAGGGACCTGAGGCTCTGGGACTTTCAAGGCCACCCAGCTTATAGGACAAACTTACAACATGTAAATGGGGCTGGTGTGGGAGAACCTTAAGAAAACTTGCTGTATTGCTTTGTAATCAGGCCTCAATTTTGAAAATAAGAAATGATGTGTCTGATTTGATTGGCCCCTGTAATTTACCAACTTTTCTTCTGAGGGACTTATGACTTGGTCGCTTCTAAAAAGAGACCCACCCACCAAGTACGAGGTGTCCTCCTACTGAGGGCACTTCATTCACTCACTCATTTATTCGTTCATTCTGCAGATATTTATTGCACACTTGCTATGTACCAGGCTCTCTTCTGGAGCTGGTGATACCTGAAAGAATTGTGCTCAAGCTCGGCAGGATTGTTGGATGCTATTTGTAGAACTGGACTGGAAGGAGAATTCCTGGGATGCAGAATGAAAGCCTCTTCATAGAGGCATATTTAGGGGGAAGAAATTAAGATCCCTGGGAACCCATATTCTGAAAAAACATAGCTTACTTTAGTGCTGTCCAGTTGAAATATGATGTGAGCCACACATGTCATTTTAAATGTTCTAGTAGCCATATTAAACAAGTAAAAAGAAACACGTGAAATTAATTTTAATAAAATATTTTATTTAACACAATGTGTTTAAAATATCACTTTAACATGTAATCAATATAAAAGGTAATAATGTGATATTTTACATTCTTTTTTTGTAGTAAGTCAAATCCAGAGTGCATTTGGATATGCAGCATATCTCAACTTGTACTAGCCCCATTTCAAGTGTTCAGTAGCCATACGTGGCTGGTGGTTACCATAATATTCAGCACAGGCTGACTTCCTCCAACAAAGCCACTTCTCTGCTGGGTGTTCCAGGCCCCTGAGTGTCCTCCTTCCCTGCACATCTCAGTCATCTGCGTTGCCTTTGTTTGTCCAGATGGTGGCACTGTGAGCTTGCAGGAAGTGGGGAGCAGGGCGTGGAGGAGTTCAACGGAAGGAGAAGAGGAAATGGTGTTGCAGGGGAGGGTGTGTGTGTGTGCGTGCGTGCGTGTGTGTGTGTGCGCATATGTGCATGTGTGAGTATTGGTGTCATGATCTTAATTATTTTTATAGGAAGTAAGATTAGAATCTGTGTAATGTTTTGCAACAATTCCAAAACGTTCCTATCCCTGCCAATCACCTGAGGATCTTTTAAAGTCAGAGATTCTCATTCAACAGTATGGGTGATCTGGAGTGGGGCCTGAGAGTCTGCATTTCTAACAAGCTCTCAGTGAAGGCCGACCTCATTGGACCATGCTTTCAGTAGCAAAGTTTTGCGAGGAACTTTGATATGCACCACACTCTTTGGTACTCACAACTACCTTGTGAGATTGACATTTCAATGAACCCCATTTATCGTGTTAAGAAATGGAGGAGCAAAGAGATGAAATCACTTGCCTAAGATCATACCAGTAATAGGAGGTGAGGCCGGGGTAGAGCCCAGGTATTCTTGCTCTGAAGCCTGTTCGCTCTGTATCAATCACATACATTTCCCAGGTAGTAGAAAGTAGGTTCACCTTGTCAACCTTCCTTTTGCTGTGGGTTGGTAGGTGGGAAAGCTTCCTATTGCTCTGAGGTCTTAAGGGATATTCTGTAACCTTGTGGTCTCTCCATCCTGTTTCTGTTATAATCATGGCCATTAGCTCTCTGCACTTCGCCCCTCTTCTGTGAAATCCATCTCAAAGATAACTTCTTACCCGGTGAGTGGGACAAGGAGGTTGTACTTGGCCGGTGAAAAGGTCCTGGGGGCCTAAATAAGTTCAGATTACTCCAGCTGGCGAGAGTAGTAAAGCTAGAGGGATCCTAGGGCCTATGTCCTTCAGTTCTTTTATTTTGTGAATGAAGAAACTCAGACCCAGAGGGAGGAAGTGTCTTGTCCTGAGTCAACACAAGATAAGATGGAAAATTCCCACAAGGTCAGGTCACTGGACAGGATTTCTAGGAATAGCAAACCGGAAAAGACTAAAAGACAGTTCAGGTTGCTCTTCAGGTTGAAGTTTAAATTAAAAATCAGATCCTAATTAGAGAATAATTTTTTCTCTGCTTTGAAATGTCTGGCCTCGGAGTCTTTAACCATCGGGGATATGTTGGGCCTAGAATGTAGCAAAATATTTAATGAACCTCTTTCCTAGGCTCAGTCCTATAGGAATACAGAGGACTGCCCTCATAGGGCCATATATATAACAAAGGAGGGCACGATGAAAGATGTGGAACTGAGCTGTGTGACAGCCTACACAGGCTGAAAGGGCTCAGAGGATCCCCGGACCCTGTTGGCATGATACACAGCAGGAGGGGAGGTATAGATACTGGAGGCCTTGCTGTGAATCCAGCCTCAGACAGGTAATGCCGCTAGTCTCCCTTCCTGCGTGAACTTCCAGATTGCATTAACTGCCACATTAGGGAAGGGAGCGTGTTCATTCCAACATCTCATTTTAAAGATGAGGAAACTGAGGCTCAGAGAGGTTTAGGGATTTTCACAAGGTCACATAACTGGTTGATGGCAGAATGAGGGCAAGTCCCCAGTACCCATCAGTGCTTTCCTCACAGTACTGTACCACGAGGGCAGCCTTAACCTTAGTACGGTACTACGAGGGTAGCCATTGGGCTCCCCATCTCTGTTCTTCGCCACTGCTTCTTCTATCCCCTCACCAATATCTATTGTCTCTGTCCTCTAAGGCTTATGTCCTATTTGTTCTGTTTGACAGGGAAGGTTATGGCTTTCAAAACCAGCTTTCTTCGTTGACAGTTGCCTTGGAGAGAGCCTGACCACTCCCCTGCCTCTCACAGAGGAATTCCCCACGCCAGTTCTCCTGCTGCACTCTCCTGCCTTTCTTTCCTAGCATCTTCAGCCACCCTCTTTCCACCATTCCTTTCTCTGTTGCCTTTCATCCAGTTCTGAAAAAAATCTCATTTGATTCCCTTACCTCTTCTATTTTTTTAATTTTTTAAAATTTTTGTAGGTACATAGTAGGTGTATATATTTATGGGGTACATGAGATGTTTTAATATATCTCATGTGTAAAAAACATATCCTTTGAGTTACAAACAATTCAATAACAATCTTTAAGTTAGTTTAAAATGTGCAGTGAATTTATTACTGACTGTAGTCACCCTGTTGTGCTATCAAATAGTAGGTCTTACTCATTCTTTCTATTTGTTTTGGTACCCATTAACCTTCCCTCCCAGCCTTCCCTCCCAGCCTCCCCACTACCCTTCCTAGCCTCGGGTAACCATCCTTCTACTCTCTACGTCCATGAATTCAATTGTTTTGATCTTTAGATCCCACAAATAAGTGAGACATTACCTCTTAGAACTCTCCTGTTGCTTTTCCCTTTCTCCCTTCTATCTCCTCTCCCTTCTATCTCCTCTCCCCTCCCCTCCCCTCCTCTCCTCTTCCCTCCTCTTCTCTCCTCTCTCTCTGCCTCTCTCAGTCACACACACACACACTCTCTACATACACACACACACACACACCCCTCAGGGTAGTGGTTTGAATTAATTACACTCAGTTCATGGAACATTGTCCCATAGAAAATAATTCTGTTAAACCAAATATGTGTCTGTGAGTTCCTGCAAAGCAGGCATCATTTAGGCACATGTCTGTTTTAAATGCTTGCAGAGTTGGTTGTGCTGTTTCACCCTGGTTTCTTACTCCCCACTCTGCATTGTTTTAAACACTCACCTGTGTTGCTAAGTGTCCTCGTGTTGGAGGCTTCTAAGGGAGGCTTCCTGCTTCATCTATGCCCATACCTAAAGACCATGCTTTCTGATTGCTGCCCTACTCTTGTTGCACCCAGGTCCTCGTCCTGTTGCCCCCAGCTCTCTGACTTTCACTATTTCCCCAAACTGCCTTCTCTCAGGACCCTGGCAGTGCCCCTGGGATGTCACTTTCAGTTCTGATTTTACCTGACTTTCCACTGGTCTGACAGGTGGGGGACGACTTGATTTCCAAGATCCCAAAGTCCCTTTTGTCTCTTATTTTGTTTCCTCTGTTTTTATTTTTATGTATGTATGTATGTATGTATGTATGTATGTATGTATTTATTTATTTATTTATTTTGACACGGAATCTTGCTTTGTTGCCCAGGCTGGAGTGCAGTGGCACCATCTTGGCTCACTGCAAGCTCCGCCTCCTGGGTTCATGCCATTCTCCTGCCTCAGCCTCCGAGTAGCTGGGACTACAGGCACGCACCACCACGCCCGGCTAATTTTTTGTATTTTTAGTAGAGACAGGGTTTCACCGTGTTAGCCAGGATGGTCTCGATCTCCTGACCTTGTGATCCGCCCGTCTCGGCCTCCCAAAGTGCTGGGATTACAGGCATGAGCCACCGCGCCCAGCCTCTGTTTTTAACAGTTATGTAAGTTTTTCCTAGAACATGCTGACATATTTTTTGAAAAACTTTATTTTTTAAGAACAGTTTTAGATTTACAGAAAAATTTCAGAAGATAGCACAGTGTTCTTGTATATCTCACGCTCAGCCTCTTCTCTTGTTAGCTGCTCGCATTAATACGGTACCTCTGTTATAATTAATGAACCAATACATTGTTGTTAACCGAAGCCAATACTCTGTTCTGATTTCCTTAGTTTTACCTATTGTCTTTTTCTGTTCCAGGGTCACATATGACATCCAGTCATCATGTCTGCTTTGCCTACTCTCAGTTGAGAGAATTTCTCAAACTTTCCTTGTTTTTGATGACCTTGACAGTTTCGAGGAATGTTGGTCAGATGTTTTGTAGAATGTCCCTCAGTTCGGACTTATCTGATGTTTTTCTAATGCTTGGACTGGAGGTGTGGGGTTTTTGAGAGGAAGACCACAGAGGCAAGGTGCCATTTTCATCATGTCGTATGAAGGGTACATGCAATCATCATGACGTATCACTGTTGGTCACTGTTGGTTTCCTCCACTGTAGAGGTTACTCTTTTCACCTTTCCACAGTATGCTCATTGGAAGAAAATCACTATGTACAGCCCACACTTAAGGAGTGGGCAGTTGCCTTACCCCTCCCCGAGGGTGGAATTAAGTTATTTGAAATTAACGTAAGTTAATCGAATGCAAGTTATTTGAGATTCTTCTGCATGTTGGATTTGTCACTTCTTTATCTTTATTTATTCACATGAATGTTTATTTATATCAATATGGGCTTATAGGTATTCATTTCGTACTTTAGATTTAGACTGAAAGCTTTTTTTTCCCTCTCTCTCAAAATGATCCGGTGCTGGTCGTTGTGAGCTCTTCCAGTTGGCTGCTGGGTCCTTTTGACATACTTCATGAGTGTGGGTTGTTGTTGTTGTTTTGAGTACTTCCTTATATTTTTGGCACTATAAGATGCCCCAGGCTCATCTTGTGTGTGTGTGTGTGTGTGTGTGTGAATATATACATATATATATATATACACATATATATATATATATACACATATATATATATATATATATTTTTTTTTTAAATGGAATCTTACTCTGTCGCCCAGGCTGGAGTACAGTGACTCGATCTTGGCTCACTGCAACCTCCACCTCCCTGGCTCAAGTGATTCTCTTGCCTCAACCTCCTGAGTAGCTGGAGCCACCATGCTGGGCTAATTTTTTGTATTTTTATAGAAATGGGGTTTCACCATGTTGGCCAGGCTGGTCTCAAACTCCTGACCTCAGGTGATCTGCCTGCCTCGACTTCCCAAAGTGCTGGGATTACAGATGTAAGCCACTGCACCTGACCTTATCTTGTATATTTCCTGTCCCAGTCCTAGAATTCGCCATTTCCCCGAGGAGTTCTGATTCCTTTTCATTGGAGAATGGTATTAGAAACCAAAGTCTGGGTGTTAGCTATGCTCTGGTCTCTTATGTTCAACTCACTTTTCTTTCTTTCTTTTTTTTTGAGATGGAGTCTCGCTTTGTCATGCAGGCTGGAGTATGTTGGCATGATCTCGGCTCACTGCAACCTCCTCCTCTCAGGTTCAAGTGATTCTCATGCTTCAGCCTCCTGAGTAGCTGGGATTATAGGCATGCACTACCATGCCTGGCTAATTTTTGTATTTTTAGTAGAGATGGGGCTTCACCATGCTGGCCAGACTGGTCTTGAACTCCTTACCTCAAGTGATCTGCCCACCTCAGCCTCTCAAAGTGCTGGGATTACAGGCGTGAACCACCACACCTGGCCCAGCTCGCTTTGCTTTTCCCTTTCTGTTAATGCTTCCGTCCCCTGCCCGTCAACCATGGGGGTTTCCCAGGATTAATCACACATTCAAGTCAATAACAAGGAGTTCTTACCCTGTACAAGAACTTCGTGAGATCAAAAGCAAGGCACAGTCATGGAGTTTATGGTCAGGCCTGGGAGAGGCATGGATATATTATAAATAGCCCAAGAGCAGACAAGGACAGAGAAGTCAATCCATAAGACGTCTCTAAGGAACTCATGACTAATTCAGACTGTGGGATCTGGGAAGTCTCTGAGCTGAGAGTTGAAAGAAGAAGGATGGTGCATTCTCTGTGGTCTGTTCCCAAGTCCATAAAATCGCCCTTGACTCTGGTGCCCAAGGAGCCATCTGCCTTGGAGGAGGAGCCGCTGCCGATGCTCTAGTTTGCCTCCCTTTTCCTCCTCAATACTCCTTCCTTCCTGTGTGAACGTGAGCAGATCCTGTTCTCTCCTCTACTGCCCAGAGCCCTGAGATATTACGTTATGAGATATTCTGTGCCAATACTTTATTTCCTAAGTTAGGTTGTGGGTGCATGGGTGTTTATTATTGTATTCTTCACTCCTTTTTGTATGGCTTGCATATTTCATAATGACATTTGAAATGTATTTATATAAAAAAGGAAAAGACACCAGTCTGTGGCCCTGGCCTGTGTGACCTTGTGCCCTCACTCCAGGAATCACAGCTCTGCCAGATGACGGCCACTCCCAGCTTAGAGCCAGGGAAAGTGCAGCTGGTCTGGGCCAGATGGCTCTGTGGGTGCCTGTCTGACCAGGTATTGCATACGTGTTGATGTGACTCAGTACCTAAGTGGCGTGGCAGATAGTCACCTATCCCCTCCTCACTCTCCTTGTCCCCTCATCTCCATGACCCACCTCCGACTTCTGTAGAGCCTTAGAGCTGCAACATAGTGACAACCCTTCTCTACGGCAGGTGCTTGTTGCTGGTGCCATTCTGCAAGGGCTGGATGGGACAAGTCTGGGGCATTCCCCCTGTCTTGGGGCAGCATCTTTGCCCCAGCACTTACCTGACTCGAGCTTCCTTATCTCCCATCTAAAGCTACCTGTGAACAAAAACCTGAAAAGGGCAGATTTAGGTCTGGCGGCAACTGAGAAAAACCAAAGGTTCTGCCAGCAGCCAAGGTAGGTAAGAGGCAGGCCACACGGGGTCAACTGGGGACACCGCCTAGAGGTAGGATATTGGTTTGAGTCTCTGGGGAAAGAATGAAAAGGATGTCAGCCCCTAGTACATGAAGGCTGGTAACTGTGATGTTCCATTTGCAAGGATAGGTTATTTAGACATTGGGACCAGGAAACTCTGTCTCTGAACTAGTTACAGGGGTTGGTGGCTCCTGAAAAGACCTCTTTAGCTGGTATGACGGATAAAAGATGTTGCAGTTTCTTTTCTTTTGAATCTGCTTGACTGATAGAATGTAGCAGAAGTGAGATTCTGGGATTGTAGAGCCTAGGTCATGTGAAGGCTTGAAGCTTCTGCACAGTTCTTTTGGGACACTCTGTCTGGGAGCCTTGATCTGCTATGCAGGAGAGGCCGTGTGCAGGCCCTTTGCTCAACAGTCCCAGCTGAGCCAAGCCCTTTAGCCATACCCACTAAGACACCAGCCATGAAAATGAAACCGTCTTAGATCCCAGATCACAGAGTAATCCCAGAACATGAAGACTTTCCCAGCTGAGACCTGAACAAATTTCTGAACTACAGCACTGTTGGATAAAACAACTGCTGTCTTAGGCTGCTAAGTTTTGAGATTGTTTGTTACACAAAAACAGATAACCACGATGGCCAGGGCACCCCTATTCAGGTCACCAGTTCAATGACCAACTTCCAATTCCCACATCAATATGAGAGATGGGGGATCACAGCTCATTCTCACAATGACTGGGCAGAGGAGCTGGAGCCAAAACGAAAAGTGCTGAGCGTGTCTTTGAAAGTGCTCTATGAGTCCTATAGGTGAAGTGCTGGAGTAAATAGGAAAACGGACCTAGGAGCGGCCTCCAGATGATGAGGCAAAGTGTGCAGAAACGGAGAGGGGATGTGAGTCTGGGAGGGGAAGTATGAGGGGGCTGGACAGCGTCTGGAAGAGGAAGGTCCTGAGAGACACATAGGAGGGAGCTGGGTTTTGGGAGGAGGACATGGGGGTGAATGTTTCCATTAGGGAAGCAGAGGGTGGTGGGGGGCACCGAGAGTACAGGCAGCCTTGAGCTGGTGTCTGGCCAAGAGTTGTAGCAGCCCTTGGGCTGGTGTCTTCTCCCGCTCCACCCGCGGCTGTGCTGGGCTCTCTTTAAAGAGAGCCCTGCCGGGCATCCAGATGAGCTCACACAAACAGTGCAGGTGCAGGTCTGGCCCGTAAACCACAACAACTGGGGCCTGTGCTGCCACAATGCGCCGGGCGAAGCCTCCAGAGGGGGAGAAAGGGTGATTATTTGTTTAGCATCATCAGCAAGAGTTCCAGAACCCGTCAAAAGCAAAGCAAAAACTTTTGTATTAAGGAGATTAAACTTTAAACTCAGCTGAGAAGGCTCTGCTGTTTGAGTGGCTTTGTTGTGCCTGGCATTGTGTGATTATATGCAAATCACCAGGAAGCAGAGGCTTAGCTGCCCAGTGGGTGGGTGTGTGGGACAGGGGGCAGCCCACGTGCTAGTCAGGTAGCACCCAGTACCCAGGCTGGGGCAGCCTGCTTTCCCTCAAGTTCAGGGAATTGGGGATTTGAAAGTATGTTTAATGTGTTGGCCAGAGGTTTCTGGCGGATGGATAGGACAGCAGGGACAGAGGTGCCACCGGGAAGGTATAAATGGAAATCTAAGGCAGTGTCCAGTTAGGACGGGGGAGGTTCTCATATCCAGGGACCCTCTGACCACATCACGCCTTCTTTAGCATTCTCTAGTTTGAAGCTTAGGGTAATGTATGTGGTCACCAAGGAGATGGGGAAATGTTTTGGTTTTCCTGTGGCCGTTCAGAATAAGGACTTGGGGGGATTATCCTGGGTTTATTGATCCAGAAAATGTTTAATGTTTACTCTTGGCAAGGTGCAGAGTTCGGTGCTGGGGGTGGTGGGTCAGAACGGAGATGAAGAAAATGTCTCTGTTGTTGAGGAGTTTACAGAGAAGATATTTACCCAGATAACTAAACTACCTGGCAACATTTGGTAAGCGCTGTAGGAAATGGCCCATGAGAGTGCCTGGCTTCGGACAGAGGCTAACTGAAGGGGTCGAGAAAGGTTTCACAGAGGAAGAACAGAGTCAGGCCAAGGGTGGAGGCTGCATGAGCCAAGAAATTCCTGTTGAGAAGGGCAGGGTGCAGGCTGGCCGTGTGCCCTGGCTCACCTGGTGTCTCGGACTGTGGGGAAGACAGATTGTGCATATTGAGGCCCAAGTTCTAGGCTAGAATTTGGCCCGCACAAATTGGAGTCAGATGTCTAACCCACAAAGTTAGGTCTAGGGACTCTGGGACTCCAGAGTTCTGATGGCAGAACTACCATCAGAGTGACGCCAGAGACCTCTGTGTCCCGTCTGTTGATGCCTCTGTGGCTGTCCTGGCAGCCCCCTTCACCTCTTCCTTTAAGCAGCATCTGCAACTGCTTCTCAGCCCTTAATAACAGGGCCAGCTCGGACATCTCCAAGGCTCTACTTCCTGGTGGGTGTAGAATGTTGTCTAGTACAGTCAGAGTCATAGCTGTCAGTTCCCCTCGGCTGGGGGGCTATGGGCCTGGCTGGGGTCCTGCAGATCTGAGTTGAGCATGAGAGTAGAATGAACTTGGTCTCATTAAACATGTTGAGGATAGAGATCACTAAAGATACAACTAGCGCTAAAAAGAAAACCCAGGAAGGCTGAGTAGCTAAGCTATCAACCGGAGAAACTGGGCAGAGTAGCCGAAGCAAGTAAGAGACTGCAGGATGGAAACTGCAAAGTGTCACCTGGGAGTGGAGGGAAGAGCTTGCTCCCAAGCTGCTGGGTAGTGGTGGGGATGCGATGGGGATGCAGGTGGGGGTCTGGGCACTCGCTGTTGTAGCTCTAGCCTCAGGCAAGGCGGTGAGGATGCTCCGAGGCTCTCCAGCCCCTCCAGCCTGCAGCGGCCAGTTCACTGGCATCGGCCTAACCTCCTTCCAGGGGGAGCCACACCAGTCCTCAAGCTGAGCACAGCTCTTGGGCCCAGATTGAAGCATGGCGATTTGGGAATGAGAAACAATAGCTTTAGAAATTGAGAAACTCCATCCCTTTCCAGCCCCCTCCGCTAGGAGTCCCCGGACTCATCTGGGGCTTTTTCAGGAGTGGTAAAACCTGAGGGTCATTTTTGCGGAGGAGTTCTGAGCGCTGGAGGAGGAGGATGATCTCCTCCATTCCGCAGATCAATACGCTCCTCCCCTTTTGCAGGAAGCTTCTGGGAGCAGGGGGTCTCTGGGCTCTGAGGGGGTGTAGTGGACAGAAGCCAAAGAAAAATCTGCTGTTTGGAACACCGTGTCCTGTGCCCCATCAGAGGAGCAGATGTTCTTCTGAGGGTGGGGGCTGCTGGGGGCTGCAGCAGGATGGGAGCCAGGCAGGAAGAGTTCCAGATGATGAGGGAGTTGAAAGGAATTTTGTAAAGATATTGTCTGCGACTTGGGTTGGATAAAAGACTCCGCAGACAGGGCTGTTCACCTGCTAGGCTTTTGTTGTGCCCTGCAGCGTCTGCCTGCCACACAGCCCCGGGGCAGGGTGATGGTGGGGCGGGGTGATGGCGGGGTGGGGTGATGGTGGGGCGGGGTGATGGTGGGGAGGGCATGCTGTCTGCCATCTGCCGGAGAAATACAACAAACACCCACACGCGAGCCAACGGAAACTCTCAGCAAAACAAACAGCGCTCGAGGGCGCCCTGCCTGGGTGTGTGGACTGGAGGGGCAGGCGCGGGAAGGTGAAGGGGGTACCTGCGGGGGGAGGGGCTGGGCTGGCCGCCTGCCCCTGGGCCAGCAAGGTCAGGTACGGTCTGCACCCATGTCTGGCTGGACCTCTCAGGCCTGTTAGGTGAAAGCCCCCCCTTTTTTTTTTGAGACGGAGTTTTGGTCTCGTTGCCTGGGCTGGAGGGCAATGGCAAGATCTCGGCTCACTGCAATCTTCATCTCCCAGGTTCAAGCGATTCTCCCTGCCTCAGCCCCCCGAGTAGCTGGGATTACAGGCGCCCACTACCACGCCCGGCTAATGTTTGTATTTTTAGTAGAGATGGGGTTTCACCATATTGGCCAGGTTAGTCTTGAACTCCTGACCACAGGTGATCCACCCGCCTCAGCTTCCCAAAGTGCTGGGATTACAGGCGTGAGCCACTGTGCCTGGCCAAAAGCCCCCCATTTATCCAGCTGCCAGGTCTAAAAAGCCAGGAGTTACAAAGCTGAAGGTAGTCATCACCGATTCTATTGATCACCAAATTCAGATAATCAGGATGCTGGATTTGCAGCTACTGATGGAGGGTGAAATGAAGAGTAAGAGGGATTGGGTTCAAGACCTACTTAGCCGTTTCTGTAGACACTTCTGTGAGCCCCTTTCTTCCTTATGTTTAAAATGGGGTGATAATAATGGCTAACCTGGAAAGTAATTATGAGAATAGAAATAATATCTTTCCAAAGTACTTTGTAAACTGTAAACAAAAGTCTGGTGGTTATTAACATTTTCTTTGTGGCTGGCCATTTGGATCACAGCAAGGGCTCTGGGTATTTGCTTCTGGCTTTGTGACATGCAGAACACATCTGCGGAGGAGGTCCTCAGCCTGGGTGAAGAGCGCTGGGAAAATTGTGCAGCCTGTGGGGCTCGTGAGGATAAACCTTGGACTTACAGCTGGGCTCTGAGGCCTGGGTCAGTGAGGAAAGTGGGAGCTGAGATGGCTTAGGGTGGGTGGGGTGCAGTTGTGTTTGATTGCATGGTAACACTAAATATCTGGCTCTGGCCTCACCCTGGGGGTTGAGGGCTGGACTGTAGATCTTCCTCAACATCTCTGCTCCCCTCAGGGATGTACTTTTCCCCCTTTCCCCAGAATCCACAGTGAGTGGCAGTGGGCACGAGTGTCCACAAACCTGTTGGGACAGGGCAGGCAGCTTGTTTGCTCTTCCCAGGGCCAAGCCTGGTGGGCTGGACCCAGAAGTATTGTGTTACTCAGCCAAAGAATTCCTTTCCTCACCTACCTCCATTTATAAAGGGGAAACAAAACCCTGAGCGGTATGCTTTCGTGGAGCGAAGCCAGGTCCTCAAGTGTCATCTCTGGGGAGCTGCTTCCTCCCCAGGGCAGGGTGCGGCCTCCTGGGGAAACAAGAGCCCTTCTTTCTCCTTCCCATCCATGGTGGTGGTGGTGGTGGTGTCCCCACTTACCCTCAACAGACCTTGGATTCTCTGTCACTACCCCCGAGTGCTTTCTTTATCCCAGGTCCCAGCCCTTGAGAATGGGGCAGGGCTTGTGGCTTCCCTGGGCCCAGTGGAGAACGGGACAGGGTTGCTGGGTGTCTGTCTCCATTCCGGCTGGTGCTGGTGCACTCTGGCCAACAGAACCACCAAACACATCATCTGTTTGCTTTGAGAACTTGAGATGGATTTTAAATCTTCCAGGGCACGTACTGCTACACTTCAGAGTTCTGGCCAGAACCAGGCAGCCCTGGGGAAGCCTGCACCAGTGCTGGGACGGCCCTTCCGAGTTGTGTCTTGCTGGAGAGTCCCAGGGCCAGGTGAGGTCTGAACTTTAGAGACTTGTCAGGTGAGATCTTATTCTGTAGCCAGTGTTGGGATGGCTGATGGAATAAGGGTCAGGCAGGATGAGTGACAGGTGAGAGGGGTCAATGAAGGCATTGTTCAGGGCTTGGACTGGGAAGGACCTCTGAGATTCCCTGCCCTTCTTACTTCTTCCTGGGTGGGTGGTCCTCTTTCTATCTATAGGAAGAGAGATTGCCAGGAAATTTGGATTTGAGTCTGCCAATGCTACTAATTCACTACGGACAAACTTCTTTTTTAAAACATTATAATACTATTTATTGTTTACCATAGATGGGTATATTTACATTGAGTACTTGACATGTATTATCTCACTTATTTATCACACTCTTTTTTTTTAAAGTATTGTGGCTTTTATTTATTTATTTTTTAAATTTATTATTATTTTAAAAATCATTATTATACTTTAAGTTCTAGGATACATGTGCACAACGTGCGGATTTGATATGTAGTATACATGTGTCGTGTTGGTTTGCTGCACCCATCAACTCATCATTTGCATTAGGTATTTCTCCCAATGCTATCCCTCCCCGAGCTCTCCCACAACAGGCCCTGGTGTGGGATGTTCCCCTCCCTGTGTCCATGTGTTCTCATTGTTCAACTCCCACTTATGAGTGAGAACATGCTGTGTTTGGTTTTCTGTCCTTGCAATAGTTTGCTGAGAATGATGGTTTCCAGCTTCATCCATGTCCCTGCAAAAGACATGAGTTCATCCTTTTTTATGGCTGCATAGTATTCCATGGTGTATATGTGCCACATTTTCTTTATCCAGTCTGTCACTGATGGACATTTGGTTCCAAGTCTCTGCTATTGTGAATAGTGCCACAATAAACATACGTGTGCATGTGTCTTTTTAGTAGCATGATTTATAATCCTTTGGGTATACACCCAGTAATGGGATTTCTGGGTCAAATGGTGTTTCTAGTTCTAGATCCTTGAGGAATCGCTACATTGTCTTCCACAATGGTTGAACTAATTTATACTCCCACCAATAGTGTAAAAGTGTTCCTATTTTTCCACATCATCTCCAGCATCTGTTGTTTCCTGACTTTTTAATGACCACCATTCTAACTGGCGTGAGATGATATCTCCCTGTGGTTTTTATTTGCATTTCTCTGATGACCAGTGGTAAGCATTTTTTTTAGATGTCTGTTGGCTGCATAAATGTCTTCTTTTGAGAAGTGTCTGTTCATATCCTTTGCCCACTTTTTGATGGGGTTGTTTGTTTTTTTCTTGTATATTTGTTTAAGTTCTTTGTAGATTCTGGGTATTAGTCCTTTTGTCAGATGGATAGATTGCAAAAATTTTCTCCCATTCTGTAGGTTGCCTGTTCACTCTGATGGTAGTTTCTTTTGCTGTGCAGAAGCTCTTTAGTTTAATTAGATCCCATTTGTCTATTTTGGCTTTTGTTGCCATTGCTTTTGGTGTTTTAGTCATGAAGTCTTTGCCTATGCCTATGTCCCGAATGGTATTGCCTAGGTTTTCTTCTAGGGATTTTGTGGTTTTAGGTCTTAAATTTAAGTCTTTAATCCATCTTGAGTTAATTTTTGTGTAAAGTGTAAGGAAGGGATCCAGTTTCAGTTTTCTACATATGGCTAGCCAGTTTTCCCAGCACCATTTATTAAATAGGGAATCCTTTTCCCATTGCTTGTTTTTGTCAGGTTTGGACAAACTATTTCACGCCCCTACACCACAGTTGCTTCATTTGTAAGATAAGAAAATCAGATTGGATGATCTTTAAGGTCTCTTCCATCTTTTTTGTACATTTTATGATTGTTTAATATATTTTATATTGCTCCCATTGCAAACAATATATGCTGGTTTACTAATGAATTCTGGCCACTATCTTCTTCTTGTCTTACCTCCAAGGCAGAGTCTGCCTGGCTTGGCCCAGTTAAGATGACAAGGGCTTCTACACCTACTTCCAGAGGAGACAGATATATTACTTGAGGCCAGGCTTGGTGGCTCATGCCTGTAATACCAGCACTTTGGGAGGCAGAGGTGAAAGGATTACTTGAGCTCAGGAGTTTGAGACCAGCTTGGGCAACGTAGTGAGACCTTGTCTCTACAAAAAAGAAAAAGAAAAGATATATTACTTGAGAAGTGGAAGTAGTAAGATCTGGCTTCTGAGGAAGGTGAAGGTTTACTTTTTTCACACAGTATAAAGCAATTCAAAATATTTCGTTAGCTCTCCTCTGTGCCACCAAACATATTTGTTTCCCTTCTATCTGGCAGAATGGAACTTTATTTGACCTGCTAGTTTCTCTCATGTCTGTTATTTTCTTTACTTTTTCTTTCTTTAGTTTTTTGAGATGGAGTTTTGCTCTGTTGCCCAGGCTGGAGTGCAATGGCACTGTCTCGGCTCACTGCAACTTCTGCCTCCTGGGTTCTAGAGATTCTCCTGCCTCAACCTCCCAAGTAGCTGGGATTACAGGCACCCACGACCATGCCCAGCTACTTCTGTATTTTTAGTAGAGACGGGGTTTCACCATGTTGGCCAGGCTGGTCTTGAACTCCTGACCTCAGGTGATCCACCCACCTCGACTTCCCAAAGTGTTGGGATTACAGGCATGAGACAATGCGCTTGGCCTGTTATTTTCTTTAAATATTACTTAATTGTTGGATTGTAATTCAGCTTTCTGTGTGTTTGTTTGGTACCCATAGCCCGTGTTTAAGTGATCTGGGAGGCAGGGACCAGGATCCAACTCCTTCACGTGGCTCCACAATGAAATACCCGGCTCATCAGCATTCTCTGAGACTGTCAGCTACCTGAGGGCAGGGATCTACGTGTGCTTTCTCCTCTCTCTCTAGGTCCAGGAACACACATTAAGACTCAGTAAATATTTGTTGAATGAATCAAATGTCAAAGGAATCAATAGTAGATACTCATAAGTGCTTACTGATTTGCACTGATGTGCTGGTGTGCTCTGACTATTTTTTTTGTAATTCTGGCCTTCCTGACAGTCTCCTTGGCTCTAGCTCTGTTTCCTGATATTTAGTTCTTTGGCTTCTACCCTGATCCATGTCTGTATCCTCCGCTGGGAATGCCAACCATGTGTTGTGACAGCATCTACTACTTTCATTCTGGAGGCTGTCAAGTATGTGTCCCCAGCTCTGCAAGTTGCTAGAGTTGAGTTCTTACATCTCTGATTGGGTGCTGGAAGAAAACATAGAGGTCATCTAATTAGATCCCTTACCTAAACTTCCCATGCTTGTCCTCCACTCTGGTCATTTCCCACATAAAACAGCGCATTTCACTGTGGTCCAGCCCCAGGGGTTGTTCTCCATCCCTCCTCTTGTCTAGATCTAAGCCTCTGGACAGCATGGGCCATATCTTATGTGACTCAGTTAACTTCTGTTGATTAAACAGTGAATATTTGAGAATATGAAAAGCTTGAATATTGAACTTACGTGGGAGGTATTATTCCGTAAGTAAGTTTTGGAGGTGCCTTCTGGTTGGAATCAAAATGTTCTGTGTTCAAATTCCAATTCTACCATTTATCTGCTATGCCCCTTTAGGAAAGTTACTTCTCTGAGTCTCGATTCCCTCATCTATGAAGCAGTGATAATGGCAGTGCCTACATCATAGGCTTGCTATGAGGACTCATGAGATACTGTAAATTCAGTGCTTAGAACAGTACCTGACACATCAAGGGCTCCAAAAATGGGAGTTATTGTTATATTTATTAGGCTGACATTAATACTGAGCCTGGGGTTCTAGACCAGCCACAAAGCAATGTGTTGACCTGAAATCCCCCATCCTTCATTTCACCTCTCAATACAATGCTGAACAATATAGCCCTCCTTCACTGCCTGGCTTAAGGTACACAAATACATTCTGCCTTCAGATAAGTCCATTAATTTCTGCATTTGAATATCAAACCCTTTTGTCACTGACTTGGGCACTATGGGGGCATAGAAGAGAACAAAATTTGTCACTGTATGTGAGACTATGCTGAGCTGCTTTTGAATACGTGGTGACTGCCTTCTTTTAATCTGGTGAAAAGAAAAGGCCGGTATGTATAAATGAATTAGAGGCAATATTAGCTCCATATGATGAAAGGCTACATTGTGATGTGAAAACTCAATTGAGAGGCACTTTAATCTGGGGTTAGGAGGTTCTGGCATCAAAACAACCAAGATTCTAATCTTGATTCTGCCACTTAGTGGCTGTGTGACTTTGAGGAAGCTATTCAACCTCTCTGGGTCTCAGTTTCCTCATCTGGGTTCTTTTGGTGAGGACAAAATGAAGTCATGCACTAAAAATTGTTTGACAGAGGAAAATAAATCTTGGGACCCCCTCAAATCACTAAGCCAAGGGAAAAGTCAAGCTAGTAACAGTGTCCGTGTCTTCAGGCTAACCTGCCTCCCATTTTATTCCTAAATAAGATAGCTACAGAGATAAGAAAATATTTACCTCCCTTACAGTTTGCCTACAAGGAAATTGCTTGTGGACAAAGGAGAGACAGAATTCAATCATCCCTCTGAGGCTCGCCTGAGACAAATGCATATCTGATTGCTTCCTCTGTCCTAGTGTTTATGTAAAAATGCAGATTCACTAAGCCAACTAAATTGTGTATTCAGTGGAAGGCCAGTCAAGGACTCAAAAGAATGCAACCTTTTGTCTTTTATCTACTTCTAACCTGGTAGCCTCCATTTTGAGTTGTCCCACCTTACTGGACTGAACCAATGTACAGCTTACATGTATTGATTGATATCTCATGTCTCCCTAAAATGTCTAAAAGCAAGCTGTACCCTGACAACCTTGGGCACCTGTCGTCAGGACTTCCTGAGGCTGTGTCATGGATGTGTCCCTAACCTTGGCAAAATAAACTTTCTGGATTGACTGTGACCTATCTCAGATACTTTGGGTTAGCAACACATGACAAGGGCACCATAAGCGTTTACTATTATGATGGGCTTGCTGTGTTGGGCAGAAGGAGCTCCCTGAGGCCTGTACTAATCAGAAGGGATAGGATTTAGGTAAACGAAGACAAAGGAAAAACAAAACACCAACAGCAATAACACAGACTCAGGAAAGTCTCTGGAGTGTTAAGGATGGTGGGATGTACAGCAGGACTTGAAGAAAGTGGATAACCTTGGAAGATATGAGAAAGCAGGTGCGATCAGCAGCAGAAGAATTGAAGTTGGTGGGTTGCGTCTTTACGTTCTCCATTGTGTCTAGGAGGGTGCTTTGCTCAACAGATGCTTAGCAGTTGCTGCAGAACTTCTTGGCCTAATTGTGTGGTCCCATGTCTCTTATAGCTAATGAGTTTTGGGGTTTTACTACCTTTTTGTATTCTTCACTGAATTTCCTAAAACTATCTGATTCAAAGCTCTAGAAATGTCCCTTTACCTATTAGCTTTAGATCTGGTTAACAAGTCCAGGGACACCTTATCTTTTTACCAATTATAAACCCCTGTTTATGCCTGAGAAGATGCAAAGCGTCTTTCTTCTTGGCTTTTACCTTTACTTTCTAGACACAAATGTCTGTCTCATTTTGGAATCAGCCTGATTTCATCAGTTGCTACGTGACCTTGAGCAGGTTGCTTAACCTCCCATGTTCCGTTTCCTCACGTGTAAAATTTGAGTAACGTTCCAGTTACCCATTTATTGCCTCTCAGTTCCAAGTTCATCTTTTCGGACCTGCCCTGCAGTACTGACTGGTCTCTCAAGACGCCTCCTTTCCACTGAGTGAGCCTGACGTTAAGCTTTGTCAGGAGGGGGCGCCTCAAAAGTAGGTTTTTGAGAGTAACTGCTTCATGGGAATTGGGGTTTTTGAAATGTCCTAGAATTAGACAGTGGTGATGGTTGCACAACATTGGAACTATCCTGGAAGTACACTTTAAAATGGTTAAAATGGCAAATTTTAAGTCGTCTAGATTTTACCTCAATTTAATAAAAGTAAGTTGTGAGGATGGGACCCATTCGTGAATGGGGAGAGCTCCAAACAATGCTTGGAACATAGTGAGTGGTGTGTAAATGTTACCGGTGATTGCATGTTTGCTTAATTATTTAGCTAGCGGTCTATCACTGGCCTTCCTCTTCCTGGAGCTAATGAGGCCCTCACACTGTGTTCCTGGTTACCACGAACCTAAGGCAGCCACAAAGCTGAAGAGCCTTGCAGAAATTCCTGCCTCTCACACTGGTGGACCCTGGTAGCCTGTTCTAGGAGTGGGAGTGGAATGAATGCCTGCAACCCCACTTCCCCTGAATGGCTCCAAACAGTGGATAGTCAGGGGCTGAGTAACTCTGCATAGAGAAGTTCAGAGACAGGACCTAACATCGAACTTTGTGTCCTAGGGCTCGGGGCTTCTGGCCTAGAATTTAATTTGTATCTCGAAGAGCTGGTTGATACCTGACTGTTTTTCTCCCCAGGTCCCCTGCCAGCCTGCTCCCCTAGAGGGATGACTGTGAGGCCCAATGCCACAGTCCCCAGGCATTGGCAAAAGGAAGAGCTCCCTGAATGGAGGCTCTGCACAATTCTGTAGGTCAGCAGGGCCTGCTGAGGATTGCAGGACAGAGATGCAAGGAAAAGCAGCAGAAACAATATGGTGGGGTTTGAAGAAATCTGGAGGGACTGGATTGGGGGACTTTTCTTTGTGATGTCATCATAGATGATGATGGAGAAAGGTGTACGGGTCTTAAAAGGGAACTCAATTCTTTCATCTTCTTCTTCCCCTTCCATCTTCATAATAATCCTTGTCATCTCACAGCCTAGAAGACCAGTATTTCCATTCTATACTCTACCAAATCCCAGATGTTTCAGGACAGGCCTAACTCAGAAATTTTCTGTCCTGACATCTCCACACTTACCTATGCACTTTTTGGACCATTTCTCCTAGCTCTTGGGGAGGAAAATATGGCCATTAGTCAAGTCCTTCTCCCTATAACTTCATCCTTGCTTTGTCACAGCTGCTTGCTGGGGGCTTGTCGGAGAGCAGGAGGGGAGAATGCCACCGCCTTGGGCTGCCTCCCCGCAGAGCTGTATGTGTCCTCAGCCTAATGTTTGGGGTGGGGGACACCAAAAGCATGTGCCTTGTGATGTGACGGCTCTGTCGCTCTATTGCCATATTTTATGAAATCAACCCAGGAAGGCTCAGGTAGCAAATGCCTGGGCAAAAAGTCAGGGAAGTCAGCTGCCTGCTTTTAGGGCCCACATTTGACTGACCCCTCCCCTTGGGGTAGCTGCAGCTTCTGGGTGGCATTGGTTTTGGGGTCCCCGAGCTGCCAGAGTATCCCTCTAAAGACTCCCCTGAGACCTCCCCTCAGACACAGTTACCAAACATGTTTTTCATCTTTATTAATCTGCTCCTCTTCTCACGTTTCTCAGGTCACAGCTGCATTGTTATCTGATGGGCTCTCTGCCAGCCCCATGAAGCCTGACAGTTATAAAGGGTGGATTAGCGGCAGAAGAATATTTATTAGGAAAAAAAATCTCCTTTTATTCTTCTGTTGTTTTATATGGAGTTGGCCACATATTGCCTGGGTGAGATCACAGCGGTCCTTTGAGAGCTGTGAGCAGAGGTCCCGTGTCTGGGTGTTCAGCAGTGCTAGGTGAGAGGCCATGATTATTCTTGACCGCCATGGACCCCTCTCTCTAGGCCTCTCCCAAAGGGTCCTGCTCAATTTCACAGCTCAGAGAGGTCTGTGATGTGGCTGCCTTTTTCCAGAAGGAAGAGCATCTTATTGTGAATGGATCTCACCTTTCCTCTAGTCTCTAGAGCTGAGATGAGTAGAGAACTGATCCTTTCTTAATGATTTCAGTTGAGTAGCTCCACTTTGCTGGGGTATATTTAACAGCATTATGAGAGAAAAGAGATGTTCCAATAGCAAATGGAGGCAGGTAGGGACTTTTTCTTATCCACTTATGAAGAAACTCTGTCACCGAGATCATTCTAGGTCTCTTCAAGGAAATAATATCCTTTGTGGGGAGTTGATTTTCATTCTGTCTTTGTGACTTCAGTGGTGGGATTGCAAATCAATTGTGTTTGCAAAGACTGAGAAATGTTTTGATGGCACCGGTGAGCTCACAGGGAAGCCCCAGAAAACATGGTCTGTTAAGGCACATACACTTTGAGTAAACTCCGGGCTGATGTTAACTTTCCCACAGCAGCCTGGGACCTGGCTGTGCCAAACCTGCCCCGGCCTGCCTGCCTCTGATGCAGTGTGCTACAGGGGCGTGGTAGGGGGAGTGTAGGTGAAGAAGCCTTGGGTGCTGGCCAGGAGGGTGACTTCTGATCTGGTCTTTCTGATCCAGTGGTGGTCATCATCTGGAA
The DNA here is from genome assembly GCF_008728515.1 of Papio anubis. NCBI lineage: Eukaryota > Metazoa > Chordata > Mammalia > Primates > Cercopithecidae > Papio > Papio anubis. The sequence continues at coordinate 23,029,837 of NC_044987.1, forward strand.
TCCAGGCCGGTCTGGGCTCTGGTAGCAATGGGAAAACTGAGGAGTCAGGGTCTCTGGAGCATGGAGGGAGAGTCACTGTGAGAGGAGAACCAAAGATGTATTCGAGCTATAGGGGAACACTGCAGATTGAAACACCCTGTCCACCCATCACTGCTAGAATGCAAACCCCTTTTCCTATCCTGCCATATTTGCCATGCGTATTTCTACAAGACATTCTCTTTATTGTGTCTTCTATTTTTCTTTTGCAAAAGAAAGTGTCTTTCCGAAGAGCTTTGGAGACACGGAGAGAGAACCATGGGTCCTAGGGTCTTCTGCCGGGGTGATCTATACAATGTGTAGATACAACTGCTCTCAATCCAGCCCTCCTTTCCATTTGTGTTTCATTTCCCTTCCCTTCCTTCTGTCACTTCATGGTTTCTTGGCAATTCTCACCTCTCTCTGGCTGGACCACCCGCTGCCTGATTGTGGGAAGACAGTGGGCATACCCCACATGACCTCATCACCCACCTCCTCGTCCCGCTGTGCTCCTCTTGACACCCTGGTTTTTGGATAATGACGCCAACAGTCTGTAAGTCACCGAGGCACTAGAGCCCAAGTCAGTTTCTCCTTTTTTTTTCTTTTTTTGAGACAAGGTATGGCTCTGTCATCCAGACTGCAGTGCAGTGGCACAATCTCAGCTCACTGCAGCCTCAACTTCCAGGGCTCACATGACCCTCCCACCTCAGCCTCCCGAGTAGCTGGGACTGCAGGTGTGTGCCACCATGCCCGGTTATTTTTAATTTTTTTTGTAGAGATGGGGTGTCCCTAGGTTATCCAGGCTAGTCTCAAACTGCTGAGCTCAAGCGATCGTCCCACCTTGGCCTCCCAAAGAGCTGGGATTATAGGCGTCAGCCACTGTGCCCGGCCTAAGGTCCATTTCGATGCTTTTCTTGCCCTTGCTAGTACTCAAATTGAGTGTAGCCTGCTTGGTGAGTATCTCTTGCATTCATACCCTATTTTTCTTCCTACCTACTACTCTGATTTTGGTAATTATCTCTCATCTGGGTTACTACAGTAGTTTCTTGACCGAGCTTTCAATATTTTTCCTCTTTCTTTTTAAGCTTTTCTTCTACTATTGGGCCAGATTAATCTTCTAAAAGGCTCTCATCATAACCTTGCAGCTTTAAAAACTGTCACTAACTCTCCATTGCCAACCCCCAAGTCCCCAGGCTACTTAAATGGACAGCACTGGGGACTCTCCAGTCTTTTTTTTCAACCATATCCTTAGAGATCAAGAGTTCAAGACCTGACCAATATGGTGAAACCCCATCTCTACTGAAAATACAAGAATTAGCTGGGTGTGGTGGCAGGTGCCTGTAATCCCAGCTACTTGAGAGGCTGATGCAGGAGAATCACTGCAACCTGGGAGGCAGAGGTTGCAGTGAGCCAGGCTCTATTAGGTGCTTTAAAAGATTAATGAAACAAGCCCGGTCCCCAAGTAGCTTACAGGGACTTTAGAGGGACTATGAGCTCCATGAGGCCAGGGCTCCTGTGTGTTTTGTGTATGCATTTATCTTCGTGATCAGCATAGAGCCTGCCTATGGTACAGACTGCCTGGCGTGCAGCAGGACCTCAACAACATCTGTGAACCCCCTACCCAGAAATGCTGCCACTGTCTTCCAGGAATCCTTGCTGCTTTTAAAAAATACCCTTCATTTTTCCTACGTCCTCCTTTGCACACGTTCTGCCTGGAACCCATGCCCCATGATAATGATAAACATCTGTTCCACGCCTACCCATTTTCCCAGGTCCAGCCCAGATGGCGCCTTCCTTCATGTAGCCCTCTGTGATTGCACAGAAGGACCTGCTCACCTGCTTTCTAAACTGCCATGGCAGTTTGTCCCCTCTCATGGCCCTTGACATCATCTGCATTTATTTGGGTACTTCTCATCTCTTCTCTAGTAAGGTTTGAGCTACTTGGGGACCAGGCTTGTTTTTATTAATCTTTTAAAGCACCTAATAGAGCCTGGCTCACTGCAACCTCTGCCTCCCAGGTTGCAGTGATTCTCCTGCATCAGCCTCTCAAGTAGCTGGGATTACAGGCACCTGCCACCACACCCAGCTAATTCTTGTATTTTCAGTAGAGATGGGGTTTCACCATATTGGTCAGGCTGGTCTTGAACTCTTGACCTCAGGTGATCTACCCACCTCGGCCTCTGAAAGTGCTGGGATTACAGGTGTGAGCCACCACATCTGGCCTAATTTTACTGAATTAATAAACAAATGCTTAAGTGACCAGTAAATCTTTTATCTGCAGGCTTGGTTTATTAATAACCACATAACCTTACCATTTAATGATGATGAATGACTTTGAGGCCAGTTAGCTTTCAGTTTATTGGCCTCCAATAAATGAATTATTTGGGTGGATTAACCAACTCTAATAAATGTGAACAAATTAGCACTGTCATCTTACAGCACAAATTATATTGAGGTGAATTTCATGCCAAGTTGTGGGGCAAGACGCCGGACATTTTCCTGTTAACTCATCATCTCCTTTCTCACCCCACTGTGTTCCTCTTGACTCCCTCATTTTTAGATGGTGACGCCATTTTGTAAGTCACCCAGCTCTAGAGCCCAGGGTAGTTTCCTTGCTTTCCTTGCCCTTGCTTCTCCCCAAATGGAGCATCATCTATTTGTGTCGCTGTCAGTATCCTGGGGCACTGGATTGTATGGACTTGGGCTGTGGATGGGAGATGCCCTAAAGATGAACCTGCGAGGGCCTTTAGTGTTTCTCTAGCTAAGAGCTCTCCGAAGAATGTGTTTCTTGTGATGGGCAGGACGGGAGAGGCTGGTCAAGCCTCTGAGCCTGTGCTCATTCCCTTCACCTATTTTGCTCTTCCATGAGGCTTCTGGCGACGCTGGTGGTGGTGATTCTAAGGCTGTGGTGACCTGGGGAGGGTCTCTGTGGTGACTTAGCACCTGGGGAAGAAAAGGTCTGGCTTTCTTGGCCTCCTCTTCTGGCAGGGCACTGAAAGGAGCTCAGGCCTTGGAGATTTCCTGGTTCCAATGTCCTTTCGCCTTAACAGTCCTGAGCTCACAGCTCCTCCAGAAAGTGGCCTTTATGTGTAAGGAACTGAGTTTTCATCCTGGCATGTCACTCATCTTTCTATGCCTTAATTTCCTCATCTGATGGTGGCATCTATCTTTTGGGGCTGGTGGCATTGTTTTTGTGGATTAATTGAATGTCATATACTTTGAGAACCAAGCATGTTATATTATTATTTATTGTCATTGATGTCGACAGGTCCTTTGGAAGTTGTCAGCTTGGGCTCAGCTGCCTGTGGTGTAAGGGTGGGCAAGGTGTCTAAGAATTCCTTTGGGGAGGGGTAGGCCAGCTCTCTGGGAGGTCGTTACTAGGAATGCTTAGTTAAATGGTTTGGTGAACATGATGCTTTGAGCTCGGTGCAGTGGGGACTCTGGAACAGAAACCATTAGTCTGGCCCAGGCTGGGCTAAAGGCCTGTCCTGGGTGTTATTTCAAGTTTTGTCCACGGAGCTGTGGCACTGATGTAAAAGGAGTTGATTCTTAGAATCTTCCAGATAATGCTGCCCTTATTTGGGAGCAATGGATTAGGGGAGATTTGGAAGGTGTTTCCGGAATCTAATTTCTAGGGGAGAGAGGGCCTCATTCAGTCCTCCGGGCCCTCCACCACAGCGAGCTGTCAGTAGGGGGAGCTCTGTCACTGCGGTGGCCCTTCTTGCTGACTCAGGGTGGAGGGCTATCTAGGGGCCTGAGGAGGGCTTAGGAGTGGCCAACAGGAGTCTCTTCTGCAGGAGGAATCTGAGGTGTCTGCTGAGGAGCAGCCAGGTCAGGAGTCACTGGCTACAGGGTCCCCAGCAGGAAAAGAAATGGAAATGCACCGTGCCCAGTGCACAGGGGAGAAAATGCACCAATGTCCTGACACAGGGAGTCTCACTAAGGTGGGGGAAAAGAGAGAAGCATGCAGCTTCACTAAGACTGAAGCTGCCGCAGCACCTGCTTGCTAGTCTATAGAATCCACAACTGCCCTCCCTCTCTGCCCACAGCTGCTTTTGGGGATTGGCTGCCTGTTGGGGATGGGGAAGGCCAAGAAAGAACTTGGAGTTCCTGAGCATGTCCTATGGGTGTCTTGTGTCCATTCTTATTGAGCAGGGGAGGCACTTTGTCCTGTGTCTGGCGTCGGGAGTCACCCTGTCCTGTCCCTGGCCGATCTGCTGCACCTGAGGCACAAAGGTTCTAAATAGGAGTGTTTCCACGTGGTGATTCAGGTTAACTGCCTTCCTGTGTACTTCATGCCCAGGCTCAGTCTGGGAAGAGAGGACCAAAAGGTCGAAGGACACATCCTTCTATTCCAGCCTGCGCTTGGTGGCCATGTGAGCATTAGAGCGATGGAGGCCTGTGCACACATGCATTTCCAGGACTCTTGGGGTGGCAGGGTGGGGTGAGCACTACGAATGTCCATCTGAAGTGTCCAGCAGGAGGGCGCCTGGGTGGTCTCAGAGGCCATGCCCAGCAGCCATTTCTTATGAGTGTGAGAGGAAGTCCAGCATGAATGGGTCAATGTGGTCTTGTTCAGAGCCACTCTGCCCTTACTGGGGACCTCTAAGATCAGTTTTTGTGCCTCGAATATTTAGGTTGAGATTGAGCTTGGTGCACGGTTGGCTCAGAGATGGAGGAGGGATTTGCTGGGGTTCTCTTATGAAGGTCTCTGAGTCCAGAAGACCCTCCCCAGCATCCTTTTGTTTTGGGATAAAAAAACAGACTGGCTTGAAGCAGTTTAGGAGAATCCTATTGGAATGATGGATTAGAGATTCCCTCTGGATGCACAGAGAAGGGACTGTTATCCTGAGTTTCAGAGATGGGGAGAGGCTGATTTGCTCTCCAGCAGCTTCTGGGCCCCTTTAATTCTTGTGAACTTGGTCTCAATGGTATCATGAAAAATTGCTGTGACCTGCCATGCCTTCTATCTTTTAAAAAATTTTTTATTTTATTTTATTTTATTTTTAGACAGAGTCTCACTCTGTTGCCCAGGCTGGAGTGCAGTGGCACGATCTCAGCTCACTGCAACCTCTGCTGCCCCGGTTCAAGCGATTCTCCTGCCTCAGCCTCCTGAGTAGCTGGGATTACAGGCACCTGTCACCAAGCCTGGCTAATTATGGTATTTTTAGTAGAGATGGGGTTTCACCCTCTTGGCCAGGCTGGTCTTGAACTCCTGACCTTATGATCCACCCGCCACAGCCTCCCAAAGTGCTGGGATTACAGGTGTGAGACCACCACGCCCAGCCACCTTCTACCTTTTGTAAGCCTTAGTTTATAGTGTTGCTGGGGAAGTTAGCCCCATTTTCTCTTTCCTGTAAGCTGGGCAGGTCTACACCTCTAAGGTGCAGACATCAGTTAATTGGTAGCCAGATGGGAGCCCACAGGGACATCCTGCCCTTCTGGAAACACACGTGCAAACCTAAATTTTGTCTTTGCAAATTGGTTGACTAGCTCTGCTTGCTAGAAGCAAAGTAGCTCTCATGAATTGTCCAGTTTGGAGTTTTTCAGATCATGATGAACTCACACACAGGCCAGGTCTCCTCCTTTGTATGGTGGCAACATTAGGTAAAGTGGAGGGCTGAATGCTTGGATCAGCATAGCTAATTATGCCATCTCATTCTCCCTCGAGCCCTTCTATGACTCTGGCTGCTCTTAGATAGAGATTAAAACCCTTTAGATAGTCTACAAGGCCCGCATGAGGTGTCCTCTTGGAGAGCTAGGCTCTTCAGACTCATCGCACACCAATCTCTGGACTCCAGCCACTTGGGACCTTGGTTCCTTGACTCTGTCATGTTGTCTCCAGCCTTTAGTGCCTTTGCCTAAGTTACTCCTTTTTCTTGGCATGTTCTCTCCCATCCCCATCCCATCCTTTTTTCTAGGTAATTTCCTCTCACCTTTTAGGGACCAGCATAGGTGTCCCTTTCCCAAGGGAGCCTTCTGGGACCTCCAAGATTGTGTTCCATCCTGTACTCTCAAAGCCCTTGGTAGCACTTATTACAATTATTAGTGTTTGGAATTGTATAATTGATTCTTTTCACTTTTCTTGGCTGGAATGTAAGCTTCATAAGGGTAAGGCCTGTTAGTTTATATTTTATCCTGTCAGCCACTCAGCATAATGCTTGGCACAAATTAGGCGCTCAATAAAAATGTGTTGAATGAATGAATGAATGAATGGGGTCACCAGGTTGCCACTGCAATCCCTCTGGCCTTCTACTAGACAAACTCCTGTCTCAAATTGTTGAATGTTGTTTCTTCTTCTTACCCATTACAGGGAAGAACCACAGGTGGGCAAAGTAGCTCTACCTACAGCTCCTGTGACTTTTGAGGCTTAACTCGTGTGAGATGATCATGGTCTCATCTCCCCCTGTTTTATCTCCCCCAGAGTCTCTGCTAAGGCAGAGTCCACACCCTACCATGCCCACTGCCTTCTTCCTCCTGATCCTTAGTCTTTGGTCTTTGTGTGAAAAATGTGGCTTTCTCCAGGCAAAGCCCAGAATGCCACCTGGTCCAAGGAGGATTGTTGGCTGTGACCTCCTCAGTTCCACTTCCAGAACTGGCTTCTCAGGGTGGTCTACACTGCTTTGGATGCAATTTCAGGATGAGATTGGGGAGCAGGTCATCTGGACTGCTGAGATGATTTTAAAGGAAACTTTAATATCTCCTGGACAAGCCAGCAGGTTTCTGCAAGTCCTCCAGGACTTTGCACCATGAGACTTGGGTTCAGGGGGGAGCTGAGAAGATAGACTGTGAACTTTCCTTTGCCTAGAGAACTGGACTACAGCTTAGTGGCTGGACCCTAAGCATCTCTAGGACATTACAATTGTCCATTGTAGATTCCTTTACCCCAAGCCACTTCTGGACCTGCCTGTCCTCGGGTGCCTGGTGCTGAGTCAGCAACACCTCCCTGCTCTCTTGGCATTGTGTGGCCAAACTAAATCAAATCTGATTATAATGTCGGTTCATCTAGAAGCTCACATCCCATACTCTTTTTCCAGTACGACACTTAGCCAATTGGCACCCAACAGTGAAGAGTGACTCTGGGAATGGAGGCTGCTGAGGACTCATGACCCTGCAGAAGCCAACAGCAAAGTGTGGAGGGGGAACCCATCCCACTGCCGGGCCTCTCTCTCTGCTCCATGTCAGTTCCTGTCTGGCAGCACCATGGCCCTGGCTGGCAGTCAGAGACCCACTGCTGGTGCTTGCTGGTGGTTTGGCTCTCTTCCATCTAGTCAGGGCATTTGGACCTTTTTTCTATGTTCTGCTTACGAGCTTGGGAAGCGAGCCAGTAGTTCTCCTTGGAAATTGCCTCCATCCGTGTCATTTCCCGTCCTAGTCCCAAGGGAGACATGTTTCTTTCTCTCTTCCACATTGATACCTTCTCTTGCCTTTGGCTCAAACATAGATACCTCAGGTAGTACCAGTGCTGTGGGGAGGCCAAGGGGCGAGGGCCATATACAGGAAGTGGTGGTGGCAAAATAGAGTTAAGTTCGGTTACCAGTGCTGGATGAAGCTTTGTATCTCTGGGGTTATCAGTCAGTCAAGAAGGAAGGCAGTTACAGGCCTAATTCTTGGTTCCTGAACTGATTGGCTGTGGCTTTTATCAAGGACTCATTGGCACGTCTCTGAGCATCAGTGTTAACTTCTGTTGTGGGCTGAATTGTGCACCCTCCTCCTCCTCCTCCTCCAACTTTATAGGTTGACTTCCTAATCCCCAGTACCTCAGGATGTGACTCTATTTGGAGATGGAGCCTTTAAGGAGGTTATTTAGGTAAAATGAGGTCATATGAGTGGGCCCTAATCCAATATGACTCGTGTCCTTATGAGAAGAGATTAGGACACAGATAGGTATAGAGGGAAGACCATGTGAAGACAAAGAGAGAAGGTGGCCATCTGGAAGCTAAGGAGAGGGGCTCTCAGAAGAAACAACTGCGCCGACACCTTGATCTTGGACTTCCAGTCTCCACAATGGTGAGGAAGTAAATTTCTGTTGTTTAAGCCACTCAGTCAGTACTTTGTTTTGGCAGCCCCGGTGAACTAAAACAAACTCCTGCAGACGTGGCAGAAAGGGTTTGCAGAAGGGCCAAGAGAACGGTGGCTTAGATGCTTCCAGTTTTCCCAGCTTCTTCATGGACTCTCAAGGTTTGTGGTATCCCTTTGGCTTCTCTAGTTCTTTCTGCTTCAGGTAGCTACCTCCTCTGGTTTTGCTGGTTAGCCTAAGTAGCTAGTAAATAGAGTGTTTCTACTCTTAATCTTATTTCCCCTTCATGAAAACCTTCATGGAGCTGCAGAATCTCAATGTCACCCAGCATGGTTGGTCTTGCCCTCCAGAAGCTCACATTCTATGCGGAAGACAGACACGAGGATCACTTCACTGCAGCATGGGAGGTGCTGTGATAGTGCTTAGCAGGTGGCAGGAACCAAAGAGGACACCCTGAGCCCCCCTGAAGAAGAAGGTCACAGAAGGCTTTGTGGCGATAATGGCCAAGCCTAAAGTCTGTCAGTTATTTGAGGACAGAGGCTGGGTCTTGCTCACCCTCCTTCACCTATGGAATCTAGCACAGCACTTTGTACATAATAAGTGCCCATCTAATGTGTTGGGTGAATGGCTCTCTTAAAGTCCCTTCCAGCTTTATGATGCCATAATTCTGTGGCCTCAGAGGTCCTACAGCAGTCAGATGGCTGAAGGTGCTGCTGGCAGATGGCGTGAATGTGTACAGACATGGGGCTTTATGATATGCAAAATCACTTACGAATGACTAAACTGGAAACCAGGGAGGAGAGCATAATGAGCTTCCCTTCTTAGCTCAGATTTCTAGGAGAATCCTCAGGCATAACAACAGGAACACAGCCAGTGCAGCTGCCCCACGTGGATGATCAGAGGCGACGTCTTACTCTCCACAAAGCCAAGGTTGGTCAAGTTCCTCACAGCTGTTTCCCACAGAGAGGAAATCCCCTAAGTTCCCAGGCAGTGTAAACTGACCGTGTGTTTATAAAATACACGCCATGGCCCAAGAACATGAAAACAGTCCAGATGCATGAACCTGCAATGCAGCAGTGATTCAAGACACTTGGGAGTAGGGAGGAGAGCGCGAGTGAGAGAATGCTTCAATGCCAAAGCAGAGTGGCTCTTCTCTGGAGAACACCCAAACTGATCTAAAGCCAAAGTTCAAAAAATAACAAACACGCAAGCCTTTTGAAAACAAATTGTGCCTAGATATCTTTGCAAGCTGAGTGGTCAACCCTCAGACAGTGCTATGAGGGAGTGCTTGCAGACCACCCAGCACCCAAGGAATTAGGAGTAGCTCATGTTCCACCCATGTCCATGGGCTCCGAGAGCTCAGATTAAAATTCCTTCTGCCCAGCTTTAGCAAGATGGAACCAAAAGAACCCACTTGTGAGAAGGCAGGGGATTGAGGTGGGTCCCCTCCTCCCAGTACAGACTGTGTGGTGCCTTCAGATGAGCTGTTTTGTTTCACGCTGAGCTGAGCTCACCTAGGCGATGACTTTGTGACAAGAATACCAGGCTGAGTCCAGATCAGCAAAGAGGGGACAGGAAGAGGAAGAGGAAGAGAGAAGCAAGTGCAGCCATGCGGAGCTGTGACTGACAGAAGCCGAGTCAGAACTGCTGGTTAACATCATTTTTAATCCTTCATCAGGGCTGGTAAAATGTTGACAAAGGAGAGTCCTTGTAGTGAATCTCTCAGTCTATTACAAAAGCTGTTTCAGACCTGGGGACATAAGGCAGGTGTATTGGCATCATCAGACTCTATACAAAATATTAGTCATCAGACTCTGCAAAAACCCGTAGGCTGCACTGGGGCATGAGTCCCTCAAGGTTGAACTAAACACGGCAAACTGGGTGTACACAGACATCCTTAATAGTTTCTGGGGATTCTGGAAAGAGCTGGGGACCGGCTCCCTCAAAAATCTACTCTAAGAAAATTCACTGCAGGCCCAGCGTGGCTCCTGACCTGGAGGATAACAATGATAATGGCAGTGCTGATAAAAATAAGAATGACTATGACTTATTGAGCTTTTGATCTGCTCAGGCACTGTGCCGGGTCTACACAGTATCTCATTCAGTCCTACTAAGGGCCATTATTGTCCCTTTCCTACCTAGGGGAAAAGGAGATTTAGAGAAGTCAAACCGCTTTCTCATGGTGACAGGGTAGGCGGTGGAGCCAGAATACAAATGCAGGGGCTCCAGCCTCAAAACCCGTGCTCTCTGCTCTCACTGGCCCACCCAGGGCAGACGCTGTCGGGACGTCCTGGGGGTTCCAGGCTGTTAAGAAATGATACCGAATGAGAGCCAAGGCATGCTCCGGGTCTACCTGAAGCACCCAACTCACTCCATTCCGTGGTGTGACTAACGGCATTTCAGACCTGTTTGTCTTCCGACCTGACCTCAGGAAGCCAAAGGCCCCTGAGGTCAAGGGTGTGTATGCTTGGGGATCCGAAATTAGAGGCACACCTACCTAGGATTGAATGCAACGATCTAACCAAGAAAAGGTGTGTTGCGTATGAGCGAGAGTGAGAAAACAAGAGAGGGGGAGAGAGAGGAAGAGAGGGAGAGGGAGGAAGAGAGGTCCAGATTGTTATCCAGGGGCCAGGAAAGGAACTTTTGAAGGTCCTGAAGATTCAGTCCAGGCAACTCCATCCCCTTACCAGGCTCAACCCTCAGTAGTACGCCAGCTTTCCCTTCCCCACATCCTCCAAGCTCTTTCCCCTAAACAGCTAAAGACACTCTAGGCTGCCCAGAATGAAAAATATCCTAGAACTTAACAACAAAGGAGCTGCCACATTCCACTGTATTTCTTTTCTTTTTTCAGACAAGGTCTCACTCTGTTACCCAGGCTGGAGTGCAGTGGTGTGATCTTGGCTCCCTAGGCTCAAGTCATCCTCCTGCCTCAGCCTCCCAAGTGCCTGGGACTATAGGTGTGCGCCACTGCACCCAGCTATTTTTTTTCTTGATTTTTAGTAGAGACAGATTCTTGCTATATTGTCCAGTCTGATGTCAGACTCCTGAGTTCAAAGGATCCTCCTGTCTCAGCCTTGCAAAGTGTTGAGATTATAGGCATGAGCCAGTGCACCTGGCCTCCACTGTATTTCTAAACTGTGGGTCTCTGGCTCCTCTGATTTTCCCCCACCCTGTAGGCCCAGCCGCCAGGGTTGCCATGTCTTCCCCTCCCAGCTCTGCTCTGGATGCCTGATTCTTTGGGAGGCTGTTGGGCTCATCATAGGGAAAGACCATGCTTAGGTCATGTGGGGCCACAAGCAATACCAGCCTCCTCCTCCTGCCATTTTGCACATCAGGAGATATACCAGGAACCTCAGCGTCGCTCTTTCTCTCTCTAGCCTGGTCTCTGGGACCTAGGTCAGAAGGGCATGATGCCTTTAAATAGAAGAAGAAATCTCCAATTCTTTTGCCCTCTATCTTTGCAAGCCCTATCTTTTATATTCACATCCTCTGACTTCTCAGTAAACATCGGTTTGAAAGTGAATGGTATTATCAGCGGCTAGTTTACAATATAAGGGGGTTTGAAGAGGAAAGAAGGAGAAGCAGCTTTGGAGGAAGAAAGAGTGATCAAAATTAGGTTTCCGTCCTTTTGGGTTTCAGGGGAGGGGGGGTCACTGGTAACGGTAAGGCAGTCACAGGGCTTTGCAGAGCAGGACTAATTCTGTGTTCTGTGCTGGGTGAGGCAGGTGCAGTTGCCACCTGGGCTTCAATCTGGGTCCCAGAGGAGTTAGTTCATATCTTGGGGCCATCTTGCAACTGCAATCCCATTTTGAAGCCAGGTAGCTGAGTTTGTGCTCATAACCATTTATTCTTTTTAGCTGTTTTCTACCTTTTATTCTCCTTATGTGTTTTCCAGAGCAGTCTTCTCGCCTCTCCCCAGGCTCCCCAAAGACCTGCAAATTTTGTTTTCTGTTAAGTGCCCATCTCCCCCAACCCCCTTACAGCTGGGGAAGGTGTTGGTATCTCCAAAAACCTCAGGCTTCAAGTACCAGTTGGCTGCCCATGCAAATCAGTTTTGCCTGGAGATCTTGAGAGAAGAAAGGGAAGCTCAGAGGAGGCACTGATCTTGCCCTGTGTTTTAGGGAAGCTGCTTTCGCTGCTGCTTTCAAGCGACCGGATCTCATTAAACATACTGATGTGGGGTGTGCTTCTGAGAAGGTGCCTGAGAAATGAACTTGGCTTGCTCGTTGCCTTTGAGGGTCTGTGGGAGAGAATCACAAGCCTGTCCAGATCTTATCTTCTCAGGAAGGGGCAGGAAAACAACATAGCAAAACAGCTGCCCGTACGAGAACACCATCTAGTGTCTTCACACTACACACCCACATTTGGTGGTTTCTGTTTCCCATGAAGATGAAAGAGGAGGGGAGAGGCGTGTCAGGGATTCCCTGAGCCCTGATAGGAGAGTTCAACTGGGCGAGGAAGGGACCCTCAGGCCAACCCACGTAGATGGACCCACTCAGCTCCTAGGACTCATCTCCTCCACCTGGACCGCTCTCCCTGGTGGGGCATTGAGGGACTGAGGGGCTCTGGTTTTGTTCTCTAGAAGAGGCGATCCATCAATAAACATCTATTAAACATGCACTGTGTGTCCACCTTGTGCTCTGAGGAAACCAATTAGATACAAGGCCATCCTGGCCCATGTGCAACTTCATTAAACTAATCACCAATAAAGGAAATATTAAGTAACATGTAACACACGTGCTCAAATCACACACATGAGCGGTTAAGTGGTACATGACTAATTGGCAAATGAAAGACACATTCACTCTCAGTTTGCTCCTACACTGACATTTCGCTGAACAAACGGTCAGAGGGGTAACATACCACTGCAGCTAGCTGAGGTGGGGGCGGGAAGGGGAGGGTCTTAGATAGGGCAGCATGGCATGGCTGGAGCTACCTCTACATGTCCCCAGTTGTAACATGAAGGACTTGTTTTCTGGATGGATTCAGGGCCAACTTTGCCATGCTCCCGGAAGGCTCTGGTTGTACCTTCTTGGAAGACAATCCTACCTGCTCTCATCTGTCCCCTTCTCTTCGATCAGAACCTACTACTGAGCCTTCCTCCATTGTTCACTGTAACACACTCTGATTAGGCCCCCTGCTTCTACCCTTAGAAAGATGCCAGCAGCAGCTTCTCCACTATTGCCTTGCTTGGCCCGGATAAATTCTCATTGAAATGCTAGTAGAAACGAGTTGAATGGAATGGAAGTTAATTGGTTTGGGCAAGTCCCAGCTCTGTTTGTCACTAGGTATGTGACTGTGAGCTTCAATTTCCTCATCTGTAAAATGAGTACAAAAAGGATATCTTTACTGCGTGATTGTTATGAGGATCCTGGGAGATAATGAATGTGAGGGCACCTATGGCAGCACTCAGTGTGTGTTCAGAGGCTGCTGCTGTGTGGGCATTCACCAAAGCCCATGCCGAAGCGGTGCTTCTCAAACCGGCGTGTACATTCCTGTCACCCGAGGAGCTTGTGAAACATGTGGATTCTGATTCAGTAGAACTGGATGGGGCCTGAAATTCTATATTTCTAGTAAGTTCCTGAGCTGGTAGCAAGGTCTAAAAAGACTTTGTGATCAGAATCCTGCATTTCCATGACTCACTCAGGTGCTGACCCTCCCCTGCATTGATGGTTTACACTGACTCTTGCCTTGTCTGTGTTTGGAACTTTTTCTGCCTCCTTCTAGTTATTTCCCTCCACCTCTGTTGCTGGCCTTTTTGGTACCTCAGTCTACTTACCCCAGTGGCCTCTGACTCTGCACTTCTCTCCGACTCTGCCTGCTAGAGTGGCATTGCTCACACCCACTACCTATCTTTAATGCTTCTGGTCTAGTGTCACAAGACTCTCTTAAAATTTGCCTGAGGTAGCCTTTGGATAAAGCCCAACCCATTTTCCTTCTCCCTTGGGTTGCCAGGAAGCTTACAGTGAAGTTTTGTGTTGAGTTATAACATTCTCTCCCCCAGTTTTATGATAAAATTAGTTTCTTCCCGCTTGCCATTCTTCTTTTATGACTTGGTTCTTACAGATTTTATTTTTTATTTTATTGTAGGTTTTGCTATTTGCTAGCTGAGTGATCTTGGGCAAGTCACTTAACCTCTTTGGGATTCTCTTTTCTTTCTTATAAAGTGGGGATAATGAAGGTACCAACCTCGTAAGATTGTTGGAAAGATTAAATGAGTGAATATCTATAAAGTCCTTAGAACAGTTTTTGTCACATGGTAAGCACCACATGAGTGTTATTCATTGTTGTTGTTATTATTCTATAAACTGCCTCAAACCCTTTTGAAAGTGAAAATGTCATCATCATCATCATCATCATCATCAGAAAAACCATGTCAGCATCAAAGTGGTATGCCATATACCATGAAATTATTGTATTACCCTGAAATACGTAAGTTATGGGACATCTTTTAAGCTAGAAAGAAAGACATTTAGGACAAATTAAATCAAATACAGTAGCTAGTAAACTTTAAGAAACTCGTTTCTTGTATCCTAAAATCAAGTAGTTCCAAGATGGATTGAAATGAAATAGAATTTGTCCTACCAGCCTACTGATAGGCCATATCATCTCCATATCACAAAGTGGGCTTTGAGCATTGTAGTCTTGACTGAAACAATTCTTTTGAACCTGCTCACTTATTTTCTGCCCTGTTCTAGCTTTCTGGTCTATTCTAGCCCCTGACTCTTGGGGCTTGTCTCTCATTTCTGGTCCAACTAATTTCTTAAACCTAATCACTGGATTCAGCTGACCTGTTTTGACACTGTTGCCTTCTCTGACTTATCACATTTCTGTCTGCTTTAGGACACCATTGCACTGGATTTTGCTTTAGCTCCTAGGACTTTACTGGATGACATTCTGGGGTTCTCACTTATCTGCCTCATACCTTCATGATTCCCTCAATGAATTTATTTTATGTCTATTCTGTGCCAAACACTGATATAAAGTCTAAGGAATATAGAATTAAAAAAAAAAAAACCAACAAAAGTCAGACAAAGTTTTGACTACCATGGAGCTTATTTGTTTGTTGGAGGAGACAGACATAAACAAATCAATAAATGCTATATACTCTATATTCTTAAAGTGTGGTCCATGGGCCAACAGCAATGGTATCATCTGAAAGCTTGTTACAAGTGCAGAACCTAACCCTATAGAGTCAGAATCTGCAGTTAACAAGATCCCTGGTTGATTTGCGTGCGCATTACAATTTGAGACATGCTGCCTGTACACGATAGTCTGTCTATGATATGAAGGAAAAGAAAGCAGGTTAAGGAATTAGAAAGTGGAGGTGGGGTGGAATGTGCATGAGTGCTATTTCCTATAAGATGGCCAGGGAAGGCTGCCTTGGTAAGACAGCATCTGCTCTGTGACCTGAAGAAGGGAGGAGCATGCCAGGTAAATCCTTTCCCAGCAGAGGAGACAGTGAGTGCAAAGTCCTCTAGCAGGACCATGGTTGGCCTGTTCAAGGAGCAGCAAGGGGGTCAGTGTGCCTGGAACAGAGTGAACAGGAGGAGAGTAGAAGGAGACAGGAGCAGAATGAACAGGAGGAGAGTAGAAGGAGAAAGGAGCAGGAGGATGCCAGATCATTAGGGTGTGGGTCAGAATGAGAACCTGAGAATCTGCCCAAGTGGGATGGGAAGCCATTGGAGGGTTTTAAACAAAGCAGGGGCATAGTTATGCCTTAAAAGGATCACTCTGGCTGCTGTTACTGTGTAAGGACAAAATTAGAGGCAATAAGACCAGGTAGAGAAGGGGCATATTAATCTAGGGGAGAAATGATGATAGCTTAGGCTGGAGTGGTAATGTTGGTGGAGGTGCTGAGAGGTAGTTGTACATTAGACATATTTTGAAGGTAAAATTAATAGGATTTTCTGATGGGCTGAGTGCAGAGGATGAAAAAAGGCAGGAACCCAAGGATGACCCCAAGTTTTTTGTCTGAGAAACTTAGATATGATTGCCATTTGCAAGAGGAGCTGATTTGATGGGGAAAATTGTGGATTTTGTTTTAGACATGTTATGTTAGAATGGCTTACTGGAAAATCAAGTAGACAGGTTGAGGATGCACTTGCTTATATGGCTTAAGGTTTGTGGGAGACATTTAAAGTAGGATGAACTTTAAGGATCTTCTACTTAATTTCACAGCTGAATAAACTGAGTCTGAGTGAGGTGAGGTGGTCTTGACCAAGGGCACACAATGAGTTGGTCATAGTGCTTACTTTTGGTCTTTTGTACTCATTGCATGCTATCTCTCTGTGCATGGAGAGATAGCAACAAGTTAGGTCAACAAATTATTATGGTAAATTTGTTTATTTGGAATTCCCAAACCTCATAGGGTTGTGGAAATGAAAGAAAACCCATCTTTGATATTTCCAGCCAAAGTCTCATTCCTAGGCTAGAGGGCTCATGGGCTGGATTCTCGGTGGCCATTCTTGAATCTCTAGTTATATCAGGAGGATTGCTTGAGCCCAGCAATTTGAGACCAGCACGGGCAGCATTGTAAGATCCCTGTCTCTACAAAAGTTTAAAATATTAGCCGGGTGTGATGCCATGCACCTGTAGTCCCGGCTACTTGGGAGTCTGAGGTGACAGAGCCAAAACCCTGTCTAAAAAAAAAAAGAGTTTCAGAAAGACCCATAGATTCATTTTACAAATGAGGAAGTTGAGGCTTAGAAGGCAGTTAAATGACTAATTCAAGGTCCTATTGCAGATTAGTAACAGACCTGAGACTGGAACTCTGTCTTCTGACTTACAGTGCAAAACTTAAGACTTGGAGTAGGAAGATCTGTCTTCAACTTCCATCATTTCCATGCATCTAAAGCAGGAAGAACAAGTCTCTCACCTTCTTTAGGTTTTCACTTCCCCAAGTATGTGACACTGCAAGTTACTTATCACTCCAATACATTAGCTTATTCATTTGTAAAGCAGAGTTAATCAAATGAGATAACTTACATAAAATGTTTCAGGAAATTGCTTTTTTTCCTACTATAGCACACAGCATTTCATATGCCAAAACCATCCAAAAAAGAGGAAATCCCAATTGAACCCTTCATTAGGAAGAGGATACTGACATGGGAGAGTCCTGTGCACATGACTTGTATCTCTAGTGTCTTAGTCTGTTTGTGTTGCTATAAGGGAATACCTTGAGATTAGGTAGTTTATAAAGAAAAGAATATTCTTTGGCTCATGGTTCTGCAGGCTGTAAAAGAAGCATGGTGCTGGTGTCTGCTTGGCTTCTGGTGAGGGCTTTAGTGCTGCATCAAGACAGGCAGAGAAGGTCAAAGAGGAAGTGGGCACGTGGGAAGACAGACCAAACCTCAGGGACATCCTGGCTTTATAAGAATCCACTCTCATAGGAACTAATCCATTTTCCCAAGAACCAATCCAGTTTCTCAAGAGCAAGAACTCACCCATTGCCTTGAGAATGGCATCAAGCCATCGCACCACAAGCAATTCCCCCATGACTCACCAGCTCCTATTAGGCCCTGCATTCAACACCACCACAGTGGGGATGAAATTTCAACATGCATTTCAGTGGAGACAAACAAATTATATCTAAACCACAGCACCTAGCCAGCTCCTTTTCCAGCTCCCCTCATCTCCTAAAGGGGTGATTTTTAAATTTTTTCTCCTCTACCACGTCTTCTTTCCCTCTCAGAGGAAATATATGCAGTCAGATGGGAGCTTCTTAGATTTTCTTTAACCACAAACATCTGCATAAACACCATTCCCATCTCTTCCTCCTTCTGAAATGGCGTTATCCCACTTTTTCCCTTGGCTAACTCCAATTCTCACTTTTTCTTTTCAACTCGACTCAGAGGCCACTGCATCCGGCTCACATCCACCCTCCATTAGCACATTGGCTGCCATCTTGTTTCCTCCCACAGCACCTTGTGTCTCCTTGATCATAGCATGAATCCCATTGTCTTATAATATTTGCCTACTCAAAAGCCTCCCTCATTAGAAGGTAGGGATTCTATTTGTCACCCCACCTACCTGGTGCCTGGCACATAGTATGTTCTTGACAAATGCTTTGGATAGGTGAATGGGTGCATGATGCTCACTTGGGTTGCCCTGAAGATGACTTCATTAGCTTATGTTGCCATCTCTCCTGGGTCTGAATTTCCTGGTGAGAGAAGAGTCTTCAGGTCATCCGGGATCTCTTTTGCACCTCTCACTTCAGGTGGAAATGAATGAAAGCAAAGGTGCTCTGTTTTGACTACTTTGCTCCAGCTGTACACCTGGTCCCTTGTTTCTCTGAAACACTCTCTTGAATGGTGGAGGTGAGGACGCTGATGTCAGGGATGGCTGCTGGAGGAGGCAGGTGGTCCTGGGCCAGTAGCCATATAGCTATAGGCTCTTGGTTTTCCCCGCAGTGAGTCTGCTCCTCCACTCATTCCTGAGCAGCCTCACCTGCTTCTGGGAACCTTTCTTGAGGTCCCCTGCATCTCTTCCCCAGGGCCAGTGAGCCAGGCCCAGGGGCCTCTAAGCAGGTTGTAGTAATGGGGATCTCACCAACCAGGAGACAAAAGGAAGTGGGAGGATGTAAGAGAAATAAATGAGAAGGAGAGGGGGTGGCTTCCTTCTTCTCCCACCCCATCAAGTGTGGCCTCAGCTCCAGTGACTCAGCACAAGCATCTCCACCTGTCCTCTGGGAATTGCATCTATGACATGGGCTTGGAGGCTTAGGACAGGGAAGGCTGCATGTTCCATGGGCCTGGCTGAAGTAAGCCTGTGTAGAGGGGAAGGATCTTAGCGTTCTTTCACTTGCACTGATGGAGCCCCTTTGCCCTGGCACTGGGCTCTGGCCATGGAGGCCTCTGTGCCCTCTCCATCCTAACCCTGACACTCCACACTTTTCCTGCCCTTCTGATTCTCATTGGAAGTCACATATCCTGAGGAATAAAGCACAGTGGTTAGGAACTTGGACTCTGGAGACAACCGCACCTGGGTGCAAAAACTCCACCATGAAACTGCTCTGCAAGTTACTTACCTTCTCTGAGGATGAGCTTTTGCAGTCAAAAGGTGGTAAGTTTCTGCTCGTAGGGTTTTAGGAGGACTGTATTAGATAATGCTTATGAACTGGCTTTGAGCTTTTGACAAATAGTGACTATTACGCTTTTTTTTTTTTTTTTTAACGGAGTCTCGCTCTGTCTCCCAGGCTGGAGTGCAATGGCACAATCTCAGCTTACTGCAACCTCACCTCCCAGGTTCTAGCAATTCTCCTGCCTCAGCCTCTCAATTAGCTGGGATTACAGGTGCCCGCCACCATGTCCAGCTAATTTTTTGTATTTTTAATAGAGACAGGATTTTACCATGTTGGTCAGGTTGGTCTTGAACTCCTGACCTCAGGTGATCCACCTACCTTGGCCTCCCAAAGTGCTAGGATTACAGGCACGAACCACTGCGCTTGGCCCATTATGCTGTTCTTACAACTGCATCTTTCTCTAACCTGCCTTGTCAGAAATAATTCCCTTTCCATGATGTTACTACAGAATATTGTATTAATATATAATCATTTTCATAATAGCATATATAAAATATGTTAGATATGTTATATGCTACATATATAGTACATTATATTTATATACTGTATACTTATATGGTATAACTAGATATAATATATATGCTATATAGTATTATAGTATATACTATATATTTAATAGTATATAATAATAGTAATAATCACTTTTATTAAATGCTTACCATGTGCCAGACACTTTTTTATGAGCTTTATATGCATTAATTCACTTAATCCTCTCGAGGTAAGTGTGATTGTTATCCAAATTTTATAGATAAGCAACTAAGGCACAGAGAAAGTAGGTAACTTGCCTAGTGATCTGTAGTAAGAGCAAGAGTAGGGTGTGAAATGAGGTAAGCAGGCTCCAGCATCACAGACTATTGTACATGGACTTTGCTACCCACCCCTGGGATGTGAGTTTTACGAGGTGCACTGCCTGGGTCTAATTCATCCCACCAATGCCTTGTTCCAGGTCTGCAGTTATTTGTGGAATGCCTGTACAAAGGAGATGCCATCAGCAGAACGTACCAGCTCTTCAGTGGCTAATAGCCCCAGGAGGGAGGATGCCGGCTTCCCAGTGCCTCCTTCCCAAAGCCCTGGCCTCCAGCTCATTTCTGGTCCAACTAAGTGGGCTATATCTGAACCTGGCAGCAGTCAGGAGATGCTTTTCCCCCCAGGGAATAGTGCCTATAGTGTACAAGGCATACTGTGATGGGAAAAAATGATGAGTAAGATGACTAAAACAAGAAAATTCGAGTCTCATTTTCCAAGGGATTCTTCCTGAAAAGTGAGCAGAGGTAAGACACTGGGCACAAGCATGGATTCAACTATTTGGTGGTCAGCCAGCAAAGAGAGATGGTGCTCAGTATCCTATCCAGTGGGCCAGCAGGGCCCTGCTGAGCCATCCACTCATCCCCCACTCCAGGCACGCAGAAGCTGACAGTCACCTGAAGGTCATCACAATCAGAAGACATTAGTGTGTAGCCAGGCACAGTGGTGTGTGCCTGTAGTCTCAGCTACTCAGGAGGCTGACATGGGAGAATGATCACTTGAGCCCAGTTTAGAGACCCTGTTTCTAAAACAAAAACAAAAGAACACTAGTGTGTAGTGAAATGGTCATATGATTGTTGGTTGTTAGCAAGTCACTTACGTCTTCTAATCTTAAATTGCGTCTTCTCTGAAGTAAGGGCACTAGTAAAACCTGTTCCACAGATTTGTTGGGAGAAAGTAAAGCATCGTACATTACGAAGGGTAGTAAAGATATGTTATATCTGCAGAATGCTGTAATAATAATTACTAAGTAAGGATGCTAGTAATAATAATATCTAATCTCTATACAGCACTTGCTATACGCCAGAAACTCTTCTAAGTGTTTTATACATATTTAATCCTTACAACAATCTTATAGGATAAGTACTATCATTTATTTTACAAGTGAAAAAAACTAAGGCACAGAGAGGTTCAGTAGATTGTCCAAAGTTACACAGCTAGCAAGTAGCATAGTCGACATTTGAAATCAGGCTTTGAGTCTGTGCTAACTGCCACGCTATACTTCCTCTTTATGAAGAATGTGAGCATGTACATTTTATAAAGCATAATTTCAGGTAGCCCTCCCTCCCCACTCCCTAAACTCTCTGGCAGCGGCAACATTGGGTTATTGTTCATACTGAGATCAATCCACCCCTGAAAAAGTATCTGGAGTCTGCTACACATTCCAAATCTTGCCAAAGCTTGTTTGATGTTCCAGAAAACGATAAAGAGGGTCAGTTTTGTTCTCAGTGAGAGGCCAGGTAACCTCTGCAAACTCTCTGGGTTCTCATGGTTCTGACATTTTTTTTTTTTTTTTTTTTTTGAGATGGAGTCTTGTTCTCATCACCCAGGCTGGAGTGCAATGGCATGATCTCGGCTCACCACACTCTCTGCTTCTCAGGTTGAGGCAATTCTCTTGCCTCAGCCTCCTGAGTAGCTGGGATTACAGGCGCCCACCACGAGGCCCGGCTAATTTTTGTATTTTTAGTAGAGACAGGGTTTCGCCATGTTGGCCTGGCTGGCCTCGAACTCCTGACCTCATGATCCACCCACCTCGGCCTCCCAAAGGGTTGGGATTACAGGCGTGAGCCACCGCGCCTGGTTGGTTCTGACATCTTAATGTCCAGCAGAGTCCTCAGTAGCTGAATCTGACTGCAATGGAGGTGACTCCAGAAATCAGACTACAAATATGCATTAGGCACCCACACTATGACCAGCATAGTGCTGGGATGTGGGGGATGATGTATAGGAAGCAGGATTGTAGTGTGTATCCACAAAGATTTAGCAATCCAGTTGGAAAGATCCAACAGATGAAACCACAGAATAAGATAACAAGATAACATGAAGTGACAATGTGATGATTGAAACTGTTCAATATTGACAATGAGACCATGAGAGATAAAGGGAACATGCTGCTAATTGTATACCATTCAGTTCCTGGTCTTTATATCAAAGCTCCAAGTTTTCATGTCTCCCAGCATGAATGACCTGTCCTTTCTTCCTAGAGAAACAATTCCAAGAAAAAGGACATTCTTCACTCAGCAGCTCCTGCCATATTCACTGAGATGTATTTTTGTGTTTTCCTATGTATTTCTTCATCAGAGATGGTAGATAAGTCAATCTGGGGTCTGTTACCCTTCAGGTAATACCTGAAAAAGTGAGGAGAGCAGAGGGCACTTGGGTCAAGTTGTTATGTCAGATGATTCCCTGCACCCTGTTTCGTGGTGTGCCCTCACCTCTCTAGGGACCTAGAAACGGCTTCCTAACCACAGATGCTTAGGTTGCTTCAGGTAAGGCATCATCTTAATTCTTTGATGTGTGGCAGCCCTTTCTCCTCTAGCAGGATGACATTGGGTAAGTTGCTTACTCTCTTTTGAATTTTAGTTTTCTTCGTCTATAAAATGGATGTATTAGTCCATTTTCATGCTGCTGATGAAGACATACCCAAGGCTGGACAATTTACAAAAGAAAGAACTTTAATGGACTCACAGCTCCATGTGACTGGGGAGGCGTCACAATCATGGCAGAAGGTGAAAGGCACGTCTTACATGGTGGCAGACAAGAGAAGAGAACTTGTGCAGGGAAACTCCCCTTTATAAAACCATCAGATTTCATGAGACTTATCCACTATCATGAGAACACCATGGGAAAGACCTGCCCCCATGATTCAATTACCTCCCACGGGGTCCCCTCCCACAACATGTGGGAATTCAAGATGAGATTTGGGTGGGGACACAGCCAAACCATATCAATGGATATATGAAAGTGTACATGAGGACAAGCTGAAATAATCAATACAGAGTCCTTACCATCCTGACTGGTACAAAATACTTTTTTCTAAAATGATATTTTTGTTACTAGTTCTACTACTAATATCCTCACATTGCTACCACCATTATCATCACCATCATCATTACCACCAACATCATCAATATCATCAATACCGTCATCACTGTCATCATCTAACCAGTACATCCCATGTCCCATTTCCTTAGGACCTATTCAAATGACTTGTTGGTTAATCTGGTAAATACCAAGCTCTCTTTGAGTGACAATGGCTTAATTTGTCACCCCACTCAGGAATATCTTTATTCAAGTTTGCAAGGGGCAAGAGAGTGACTTACTGAAAATTAATGCTAACAATTGTAGGCCCCATGGTGGGAGAGAAAGGAAGTTAGTTTTGGCCAAATGGACTTTTGGATGCTTCCCAGATCCCCTCCTCTGCAGCTGTCAGTTCTGGCCCAGAGATAAACTGCTTCACTGGGTTTTCTCCATTGTCCCACAATGCAGGTAAAGGAGACCTGAGCCCACAAACAGCATTTCCCCTTTCTCCATTAATTATAGTGTCATGGTGAAGGGAGAACTTCATTTTAATTTCAGTCCTACATAATGCAGTGCCTGGAGGAAAACAACAGAAGTGTTTGAGGTTGAGATTCTGAAGCATAAAAAGCACAGGTTAATTACCTTTGGCTTCACAGGCAGATTTCTGTGTACACAATTGTGTTTCATCTTTGTAACCTGAGGCTCTACTTTGAGGGTTTCTCAAGTAGAGAAATTACCCATGCTCTGTCCAGAGTCATGCTCGAGTTAAGAGCTCACAGGATGATGGGCATAAATACCACTGGAGCAGCCCTATGACTCTTGGGGCTCCCGTAAGAGAAGTCCCTCTCTGGAGAGAGATCGATTTGGCAATTCAGAAGGCTAAAGGGACTCATTCTGAAATTTTTGCTTTGGGGCTCCCACTTAATGTTCCACTCTGCAAAGCGGTGTTCAGTTCCATTGAAATTCTTCACCAAGTCAACACAAATTTCAATGTGGAAATGAGTGTGTGGAGACATTTCTGATGTATTATTATTATTATTATTATTATTTTGCTCTTGGCTGAAAACACAGTCAGACCTTTGTGCAGAATGTGGATTCTGAAAGACCATTGAATGCCGGTTGGGAGAATCTTTAAGGCATCTCAGGGGAACAGTTAGCACAAATACAGCACATGCCAACTTGCCTTGAGGCTGGGAAGGCTGAAGCTTTCTCTGTAGCACCCCCACTCTTCCTACATACTAACCCTGAGAGGATCTGGAAGGCACATCCCGTTGGCTGGTACAGGAGGCTTATTCCATTCATCCATCAAACAAATATTTGTTGAGCGTCTGCTAGTGCCAAACCTATTCCAGGTGCCAAGGATATAGCAGTGAACAAAAATAGGCAACAATCCTTCCTGACATAGAATTCCCTTTTCCTCAGGTTGGTTGAATATTGGTATTTTGTTCTCTCTGACTGTATGTGTGTGTGAATTATGTAAATATATCTTAGATTTTATATATAGATCTTAGATTTCTTAGATTGATATAAAATAACATGTAATAAAATTTAAATATATTGACATATTGTATTAGTCTGTAATCACGCTGCTAATAAAGACATACCTGAGACTGGATAATTTACAAAGGAAAGATGTTTAATTGACTCACAGTTCCACATGGCTGGGGAGGCCTCACAATCATGGCAGAAGGTGAATGAGCAACAAAATCACATCTTATGTGGCAGCAGGCAAGAGGGCGCGTGCAGGGAAACTCCCCTTTACAAAACCAGTAGATCTCCTGAGACTTATTCACTATCACGAGAACAGCATGGGAAAAACCTGCCTCCGTGATTCCATTACTTCCCATCGGGTCCCTCCCAAGACATGTAGGGATTATTACAATTCAATGTGAGATTTGGGTGGAGACACAGAGCCAAACCTTATCACATATCAATAATATATGAATAAAAATATATAATTATACATTCTTAGATTGTGTGTTCCAAGAAGGCAGGGGTTGAATTCATCCAATTATGTTTGTACAAGCCCAGAATGATACCATTCATTCATTCATTCATTCACTCAACACATACTTTCTGAGTGCCTACTGTGAATTAGGTGATGGGGATACAGTGATGGGCAGAAAACCCCTCAGAGATTATAGGCTAATTTAGTAAATATGAGAACAAAGATAGTGAGGCCATGGTATTTGTTGACATTTAATTTAAGTTTATGATGCACAAATCTTAAACCTTACATCCAAAGAGTCATGCTATATTCATTGCTAGTTGACACATTTTTTTTGCATGAATGACATTGCCCACCCTATGTACAACCTGGTTTTTAAAAATCTTTTTATTTTGAAATAGTTTTAGGTTTGCAGAAGGGCTGCAAAAATAAAGCACAGAGGATTCATATGCTCCCTTCTCCCTGCTTTCTTTTCCCTTTTATTTATTTATTTATTTTTTGAGATGGAGTCTGTCTGTGTCGCCCAGGCTGGAATCACTGCAAGTTCTGCCTCCCAGGTTCATGCCATTCTCCTGCCTCAGTCTGCCGAGTAGCTGGGACTACAGGCGCCCGCCACCATGCCCAGCTAATTTTTTGTGTTTTTAGTAGAGACGGGGTTTCACCATTCACAGGATGATCTTGATCTCCTGACCTCGTGATCCACCTGCCTCGGCCTCCCGAAGTGCTGGGATTACAGGTGTGAGCCACTGTGCCCGGCCCCAGTTTTCTTTAATGTTATCAACTTATGCAACTATGGTACATTTATCAAAACTAAGAAATTGGCATTTATGTAATACCATGAACTAACTTACAAACTTTATTTGGATTCACCAATTTCCCTATTTTTTTTTTTTTTTAAATGTTCCGGGTTCCAGTCAGGAACAGCCTATGAAATCATTCATTGTGACTCTTTAGCGTCCTCTGCTCTGTGAGTTTCTCAGTCTTGTTTTTATGACCTTGACAGTTTTGAGGAGTACTGGTAAGGTATTTTATAGAATGTCCCTCAGTTTGGGTTTGTTTGGTGTTGTCTTATGGTTATTCTGGAGCTATGGTTTTTTAGAAAGACTACTATAGAGGTGAAGAGGGCTTCTCGCTACATCCTGCCAAGGCTATATGATATGAACATGACTGGTCACAGGTGACATTAACATTGGTCACTTGGTTAAGGTGGTGTCTGCTAGGTCTCTCCATGGTGAGGTTATTTCTTCCCCTTCATACACTCTTTGTTAGAAGCTAGTCATTAACCAGCCCGCGTGGGAGTGGGAGAGATTAACCTCTATCTCCTAGAGGAAGCCTTCTTTCTTCTTGAGTTTTCCTCACTTATGTGTCTTGTCTTTGGGGATAAGGGCTTTAAGAATCATAAGATTATTTTCCTTTGAAGTGATGTTAAAGTTATGCTATATTAAAGTTTAGACATTTAATCTGTTTGTACTGAACTTTGTTTAGAACATTCTTCATCATTTAACATGAGCTTGTGCAATACAGACAAAGAAGGAGAGAGGGAGAGAGATGAATTTTCTTTGGAGTGTTCTAAAGTTCTTGTTATTTGTAAACTAACTCAAGTACTACAGATGCAATACCCTTTCCTCAGTTGAGAGCAGTTTTAGGAACTGCCTATTGTATTTTAAGATAAGAGACTCCATAGTAGTTCAATTCACATAACTGTAGAATCACAGAACACTAGGCCTGGGCACAATCATCTGCTCTGGTCTCCTCCCTTTACAGATGGGGAAACTGAGGCACAGAGAGGAAACATGACTTTTCCGAGGTTGCCCAGCCAGTCAGTGGGAGGCTGGGCCTCCTGCTTCTCAGGGTTCTTTTGCTGTAAATTCCTGTCTGACCTCCCCA
The DNA here is from genome assembly GCF_008728515.1 of Papio anubis. NCBI lineage: Eukaryota > Metazoa > Chordata > Mammalia > Primates > Cercopithecidae > Papio > Papio anubis. The sequence goes on from NC_044987.1 coordinate 23,056,615, forward strand.
GTAACAGAGGGGATTTACACCGTCTCCCCTCACTCCACGCTCACCCCATCTTCACCCATCCCGCCTCTCTCCAGGGCCTCCCATTTCTCTCGGTAGATCAGGAATAAGGCCTCTATCCAGACCATACTTAGGACAATGCAGGATTGCAAATACCGCCACACCTCAGTCCCACTCAGCCCACACCCACCACCCTGAGGGCAGAAGGACCTCTCAGGCTTCAGCCACTTCCCTGCATCCCAGCCCACCAACCTCAGCTGTGGCCTGCAAGTCCCACACCTCTTCTAGTCAGGCTCTGGTATAGGATGGAGACGCTGTGGTTTAAAAGTGGAAGCTCTCTAGTAAATCTGGAGTTCACTCTCAGAGACTGCCGTCCCGGAAACAAGGAGATCAATTCCCTTAGAAGACCACACCCGCTTAAAGCCATGGAGGGACTAAGCAAGTAAGTCTTACCTTCTCAGGAGGCAATATGACTCACAGTTTGCATTTGGGAGAGGAAACAGGAAAAACATTGCCCCCTTCCTCCTACCACCCACTTCCCCTGGGGCTAGAAAGTGAAGGGGTAAACATCTGGCTGAATTTGCCCTGCTCAGGAGATAGGTCATGTCTCCCCATGAAAGGAATGAAGCTTAAAATCCCACTGGGCTCCTATGTTCAAAGGGAGTCCAATGATCAAATTCACATGCGAATGCTTTCCAGTGGTTCCCTGGACAATGAAGTTTACAGGAGGTCAGGGGAAGAGCTTTCTCATGCCAGAGGCTAAGGGGTATCCAGGGGTTCAGTCAAAATATCTGACTGGCTGGAGTTTTCACATTGCCCATTTGGACAGTCTTGGCCACAGCTGGGGATCCTACAGGAAGCAGAGCCAAAGGTCATGAAAGCCTCCAAGGAAGCGGCTGCAATTGCGGCTTCAAGGGCACCTCCTGCATGGGGCTTCCACAGATTGGGCAACCCATGTGGTGACGTGAGTAAAGGTGAGGTTTGGGTGCCTCAGTTTCCCTCTGGGGTTGTGCTTCATCCACATATCCCTCTTGGTGTAGGATCTTCAGTTTTCATGCCTTTTCGCCCCATTAAGATCTCTCGGGAAAGCTCAAGAACTCTTTTATGCTAGCATGTAAATCACCGGCTCGGCCTCAAAATATTAGACCTTTACAGGCATCATTGCTTTTAAACAGGGATAAACATGGTTCTCAACCTTGGCCTTGCAGCAATATCACTTTTGATACATTTATCAAATACAGAAGACTGGGCCCCACTCAAACTCTATAATGTTAAAAACAAAAACAAAAACAAACAAAACTCCACAGGTGAATCTCACTCACCACCAGGCCTCACAGCCATCCCTAGTTTAAGTGAGAAGGAGTCACTGTGTGATTCCCAGACCAGCAGCATCACCTTCACCTGGAGCACAGAAATGCAAATTTTCACCCCGTCTCTACTGAAAATACAAAAAATTAGCCGGGTGTGCCTGTGGGCGCCTGTAGTCCCAGCTACTCGGGAGGCTGAGGTGGGAGAATGGCGTGAACCCGGGAGGCGGAGCTTGCAGTGAGCCGAGATGGCGCCACTGCACTGCAGCCTGGGCGACAGAGCGAGACTCAAAAAAAAAAAAAAAAAAAGGGGAAAAAAAAAAAAAAAAAAAAGATACGCAAATTTTCAGCCTGAACAAGACCTCCTGAATCAGAAACTCTGGAGGTGAGGCCTAGCAATCTGATGCATGCCAAAGTTTGAAAACCACTGCCTTAGGCTAAAGGACCAAGGTCTTACTGGAGCATTTTAGTTAAGATTTGGAGTAATGTGGTTGGAACGCAGGGGTGTCCTCTGAAACCACACTTGGTCAATGGTCGGCTGCTCTGTAAACACATAGAGCTATCTCTGATTGCTTGTCAATCTATTGAAGCTGTCTCAGACTTGCAGATGATTAGCGGTGTTGGAACCTTTTCTTTCCGTAGGAAAGACAGTGATGATTGACCTAAAGCGGCAGCAACACAGTGGCTAATTAGTGGTGGTGATGGTGGTCATGACTGCCCTCTTCTTTCCACTGATGCCCCACAAGCCACAGACTGTAAGTGAGGGTGGTAGACAGGGCAGAAGCAGAGGATAAGGTGGTGGTAGGGGAAGTTAATGATTTTATTTAAGAGAAATTATACTGAATTAGAGATCATGGAACTCTTGCACACAGTATTTCTTTAACTGTACATTTATCTTAAAAACAGTAATCCCAAAGCATCACTTGAAGCACAGTATCTTTACGGCCTGAAAGCACCGTAAATAAGAAGGATTTCCTGAACATTCGGCTGAAATGTGGTGACATTTCAATTCTATTCAATAAGCACTATTCTTAGTATTGGGATACATCAATGAACAAGAGACACTGTCTATAACCTCAGGATGTAGGAAGGAAAACAAATCAGTGAGAAGACAACCCCCCTTACCGCCTCTGCCCTTAAAGAGGAGACACAGATGCCCTGTGAACACCTACCACTTGGCTTGATCTGACATCTGGGACTCAGATGAGTCCTCTCTGGGTAAGTGATGTTTAATCTGAAAACTGAAAATTGAACAGGAATCAGTCAGGCAAAGGGATAGAGGAAAGTAAAGGAAAAGGTGGAGAGAAGAACATTCTAGGCAGAGAGAAGCACTGGTGTGAAGGCCTGGAGTAGAGAGAAATCCTGGTGTGGAAATTTTAAGAACTGCAAGCTGAATATGCTGTATCCTAGAAAGTATGGGGGGAATATGTTAGGAAATGAGGTTAGAAAGGCAGCCATCCCAGCTCCCACAGGGCCTAGGAAGTTAGATGAAGGATTTAGATTAGGGCCTAAGGGCAATTGGAAGGGCAATTGAAGGATTTAAAGCCATGGAAGAAGATGAGAGATTTGCATAAAATATAAATCTCTTGGCTACATTTGGAAAGTGGATTGGGGGAGGAATTGTGGGTATTTGGAGACAGTCAGGAGACGGGTGTCATATGGATTAAATTTACAAATGTTTGCTTAGGGAAAATATGAAACGAGCTAAGAAATTAGAAGATTAAAATGTGTGCTTCATCTTATGCTCTTTTTCAGCCCTAGTTTCGTTTCTTTGAATGAAACAGCTCTATGAGAGCTCTCTTCAGAGTTTGTATGTTCTCAACACTGTTCCTAGCCAGTGGCATGAATAAATCAACCTACACTAATTGAAAATTAGCTGTGGGCAAACATTTTAAAACACTGCTGGGCACCATGGGGGATTCCAGGAAGGCTCGGTCCTTGCCTGTGAGAAACTAACAATTGAGTAATGAAAATAAACAGAAACTCTTAACTCTTAGCTGTTCATTGAAGATTCAAGCACCATGTGAATAATTATCAAAAAGTGAGGAACTGAATCATAAACACTGTAAAAGGAGGGTTAGAAATGATTTCAGGGAAGTGTAGGTATTGGGCACCTACATCCTTCCTTTGAAGGATGCTGGGAGGTGGGCGGACCCATATGATTGAGAACACATTGAGGGTGGGAGTAGCGTGAACTTAGGCCTAGTGGTTGCATCCCCATTTGGTGTTACATTTGTCTTGATTTTCAGGGAAGGTTGACTGACCCTCAGACACAATAGAAAAGTATACTAGCTGTTGCCAAAAAACAAGGGGGTAGTGAAATGTTCCCATCTTAATTAGTGGTCACTTTTCTGCCACACCTGCTGGAACTGCAGCAGAATGGGGACATGTGGGTAGACTTGGTTGGCAAGGGAAATGGGGCTGACTTGGGAGAGGCCTGGAAAGGGCAGAGGGGACAGGGAGTGCTGTGGGCCATCCATAACCCTGGCTGGTCACTCTGGAAATCAAGGTGACTGGGTTTCAGAATGTTACCTAGTGCCGAGGCAGTTTACAAGTTACATATAACAGGAGGGACCATTCTAAAAACTCTATCCCCAAAGCCCCAACTCTTTGCCCCTTAGCATGGAGACAATCTGTTCTTATGTAGGAGTTCAACTGCTCTGAAGGGGACATTGGCTCTGAATTGCTCTCAAGTCTCAAGTATCATTTGCTACTTGATGGCCACCTGCCACCATCCTGGGCAGGGGCTGCGGAGAAGGTTGAAGGGCACAGGGACTGAAACTGTCCTGCAACAGCAGCGTCAGGTCTGGGCTGGGCTGGGAGAAGATGGGCATGCCTCCAGGGTGGCTTCTGCGAGATACCTGTACCGGCTGGTGGACCAGGTTGAGGGACTGTGCAAAGTGATCAAGGTGATGTAGGAGGCGTGCCTCTAAGTTTGGCTGGAAGACGTTTGTCTTCAGGGTGAGTTCAAGGGGACATTGCCTAGGGCAGAGTATCTCCAACTCTGTATGTTCTCTGGAGATGCTTGTGGGGCTGCCTGGACTGAGGGCTAGGGAAGCCAAAGGAGTGGGAAGACCCCAAAGACAGCCTATTGGCCCCACCTGCTCCCTTTTCACTGAAGTTGTGGCTTTTCTATCTGCTTTATATTTTGGAGAACTGCTTAATAATTTATTTGAAAAAGAAAAGGATGCTGCTGACAGAAACCAGTTGAAAATCTTTGTCGTTTGAACAGCCTTTTCACAACGTGCTCTTTTGGTCCCATGCCTACCATGCTTGAAGGCATGTCCCTAAAATAGGGGAGGTCCTTGACTCTCAGACACCAACAGGGATGACAGTACTGAACCCAGGACCTGCTCAGTGTGTACATACTCTGCTGGAGTGCTGGGATGCAACTCTGCTGGGGTTGCCGGGAGCAGGGATGGGAGCAGCAGCCAGTGAACTGCCAGCAGGAGGAAGAACAATGGGCTAGTGTGAGTGCTGCCTGAGGGGGCCTGAGGAGGTGACAGTCCACCGGGGCTGCGGAGGCGTGTTTGTCCAGGCAGGAAGCCACATGGGACCTCAGGCCGGTCTCCCCTGGCACAGCTCCTGACCGCACCTGCAGCAGAGCCCCTGGGTGCCTTCAGGATGGAGGAGCTGTTGCTGGATGGCCAAGCCCACCTGGCCTGGGCCAATTTCTTCCTTACTTCCTGGTTGTGGTTGAGGACTGCCCTCTCTGCTCCAGGAAAAATTCTCCACTATCTTCAGGCCATTTGGCCTTCCTCCTTAGTCACCTCATGGACTCACTATCCAGGAGCCAGATTCCCTGAGCTGAGAGGACTAAGTTCCAATGAAATGGCTTCTGAGGGGGAGAAAACTCATGGATAGGACACCTCATAGATTCTCCATCTATATACATGGAATGAATGATTTTATGAGCATCTCAGGCTTTTCCACTCTATTGAGACTATTAGACCAACAAAGATAGGACCATATCTTGGTAAGTGACAGTTGTTTTTATCACCAGATGACAACTTTCTTGTGTCAGTTACTTGAAGACGAGGTCTGCCTCTCAAACCAGGCACAGGGCTGGCCACAAGTGTCTGAAGAGGAGGTCAAAGTGGGCCCATATAGAGATAAACAGTAGAAATGAAGAGGATGTGGAGGTGGACCAGACATTAATTTTCACACTGGTTATGTGTATTAGTCTGTTTTCATGCTGTTGATAAAGCTATAGCCAAGACTGGGTATCTTATAAAGAAAAAGAAGTTTAATGGACTCACGGTTCCATATGGCTGTGGGGGCCTCACAATCATGGCGGAAGGCAAAAGGCATGTCTTACGTGGCAGCAGACAAGAGAGAATGAGAACCAAGCAAAAGGGGTTTCCCCTAATAAAACCATCAGATCTCGTGAGACTTATTCAGTGCCACAAGAACAGTATGGGGGAAACTGCCCCCATGATTCAGTTACCTCCCACCGGGTCTCTCCCACAACATGTGGGAATTATAGGAGCCTCAATTCAAGATGAGATTTGGGTGGGGACACAGCCAAACCATATCAGTATGGAAAGGGCAGGAACTTTGGGCCACAGGAATGGGCTGGCTACAGCAAGTTCAGAAAGCTGGACTCATCAACTTAACCTCTTCCCCATGCCTAGTGTTCCCTGGGTTATTCCTAGCGTGCTCTCTCTTGTTCAGTGCTTAGCAATACGATGGCCATTTCTTGGTGAGGCTTCATGGTGTGCCTTTTGATGCAGCATCTGAGTTGATCCTTGTGACACCCTGGTGAGGATCTCTTGTATCTATATTGTACAGGTGATGAAATCAAGACACAGAGCATTAAGTGCTTTTGCTCAAGGTAACAGTTTTAAGAGGTAGACCTGAGATTTGAACCCAGATCTATTTGATTCCAGAGATCAAATTCTTCATTGCTGTTTGCTATGGAGTTTCTTAGACAGTACCAGTTTGTCTTAACTGTGCTGAGTATTTCTAAGAGCAGAGTTCGAGTTCACATTTGCATGAAGCTTTTCAAAGGGTAGTGGAGCTCCCAGAGTTTAATCAGCATGAAGTGGAGCTTGGGGACAGGTCATGTCACTTGGTCAGTAATCCTTCCCTCCTAGAGCATCTCCCTCTCCTCCTCATGCTAGACCTTCGACACTCTGGTTTTGCTCTAGTAACTGGGGAGTTTTTCCTCCTGGCTTTTCTCTGCAACCTCTTCCCATCTGTCCCCAAAGCTGAGAGTGGCTAAAGAGGAAATGGTGATGGTGCATCCTGTATTTGGGACTAGAGTAGTAGATATCAAAGTATACAGTTCTTTGGGCAACCAGCATCCTGGAGACCTGAACTCAGCTACCTCCGGGCTTCAGTGTGTCCTTCTCAGGCAACCGTGGGTTCTGTGCACCCTAGTCAGCCACTGCTGCTGCTGCTTGAGGGTGTGGAGGGCTGCAAGGAACAGGTGTTTCAATGTTGCTCTTTGCTTTGGTTGCTCTAATCAGTCCAAGCTGACATCACAGCCTCTGAGAGATGAGTGAATATGACCATTTAGATTAGATAAAGTGACTCATTGTAATTTACAAACTGTGATTTACTAATCTGGTTCCTCGACTCAGAGTAATAAGAGATCCATGATAACAGTGGATTTGGAGGAAACTTGGGGGAGATCCAGACAGCATCAGGCTGCAGTGCTATCCCTCCTAGCAATCTTTGCCCTCATTTTGATGTGTATGTTCATGAATCTAGGTGACTATACGGTATAATCTGTCATTACTCTGTGGTGTATTCTCACACTTCTCTGTAGTTCAGACAGTACCATAAGACTCCCTTCAGGGCCCAGGCTCAAGCCTATCCATGGGATTGCAAGAATGGCTATCCCTTTTGGGTGCTTACTATTTGCCAGGCACTGTTGTACTGTTTTACACACACTCAATAATCTCACCCTCACAAGAATTCTATAATGTACATACCCAGAGGAGACAAGGTTAGTGGAGGCAGGATCAAACCCAAGCATTTGACTGGCAGGTCTGGGCTCTTAGCTAGCAAACTATGTTACCACTGTGCTGGCTGGAATGTCTATTCTCCCAAAAACTCAGAGCCAAGCAGTGAGGGATGAAGGAGCCGGGTGAGGTCCTGCTTTCTGAACAAGATAGCTAGGTGTTATAGAAGAGAACCAGATAAGGCAGTGGTTCTCACATGTGATCCCTGGACCGGCAGCCTCAGCATCACCTCAGAATTTGTTAGAAATGCAAGCCCTCCGGTCCTGTCCTGGACCTACCAAATCAGAAACCCTGGGAATGGTGATTTGGATGCATGACAAAGTTTGAATCCACTGGAGGCCAGGCATGGTGGCTCACGCCTGTAATTCTAGCACTTTGGGAGGCCGAGGCGGGCGGATCACAAGGTCAGGAGATCAAGACCATCCTGGCTAACATGGTGAAACCTCATCTCTACTAAGAATACGAAAAATTAGCTGGGTGAGGTGGAGGGTACCTGTAGTCCCAGCTACTTGGGAGGCTGAGGCAGGAGAATGGCATTAACCTGGGAGGCGGAGCTTGCAGTGAGCCGAGATCGTGCCACTGCACTCTAGCCTGGGTGACAGAGCAAGACTCTGTCTCAAAAAAGAAAAAAAAAAGAAAAGAAAAAGAAACTCACTGGAAAAGGGAAGCTGGAGGCTAGGTTCTAGGGCTATCTCTGCCCTTGCCTAGCTAGGTAACCATAGGCAGGTAATTTCACCTCTCTGGTCCTATTTCCTCATTTTAAAAATGAAGCGTTCACTCTAGATTTAGTCACTTTTCATTAATTCAGCAAACATTTATTGAGTGCTTACTGTGTGACTGATTCCGAGAATGCAGAGACATGAAGCTTTCAGAATGGAACAGAATGAGAGCCACGTGGCTTGGGATCATCTGTGGTTACCACTCCAGGTTCAACCCTAGTTAATTCTTGCTGAAACACTTGTTAGAAAGACTCTCTCTAACCTCCCACCCTTTCTCCTAACTCTGATTTATCTTCACACTGTTGCCAAAGCCACTTTTAAAAGAAGCGTGACTGTGACCCTGTCACTCCTCAGTGAAAAACCTGCCACGGCTACCTATTGCCCATATTTTCCCAATGGAACACAAATGGAACACAATTGGAAAGACATTTCCAAGGATCACAAGCAGCTTGGAACACAATTTCAAGGACCAGAATGATGCAACACAATTCCAAACTACTTGTGATCCTTGGAAAGGCGAGAGGCCTCAGACATAACTCTGCCTGTGCCACCCAGGCCTGTAGGATGGTGAGGAGAAAGAAGTCCTGGCCAGCAGAGGTTCTAGGTTCTGTGGAACCTGAGTCCAGTGGCTAAAAAAAGAAAATAAAGACTAGGATTCTCATGCAACATTTGGCAAAACTCTATACTTCCTTGAGGCTCCCATGACATTTCTCCTAGATAAACCTGGCTACATTCCTGCCTGTATTTCAAAACCTATAAAAAATTTGGAGCAACAGAAAATGGGTATGTTGGCTCAAGACTCAAGACTCTCAAAAGTATGAGTTTGGAGTCTATTGAAGCAACTGGGGCCATTGTCTTCAACAATCAGCATGAATAGGATCCCTGGGGCTTGATGACTGTAGTTAACCTAGGTGGGCTGGAGAACTTACTCTCCAAATTCAGATGCAGCCACTGATGTCTATATGCCCTTAGTGCCCACTTCCTGTGGCATGACTGAGCTTAGAGCTCCCTGAGCTCAGTTCCTACTTTGTTATTGTGAGGGCAGTAGCTGGTGCTCAATTGATATTTTTGAATTTGTTGCATGTAGAATATCTAGGTTGGATGCCATTGGTGGTTTTTATCTGTATCCCTTAGCTGGGTTTTTAGAAATGCTTTTCTGAATGTGCCCAAGATGTTGATTTTGAAAGATACTTTATGACCCACTGCTTTCCTTGTTCTGATGGGAAGATATTTGTTGTGGCTGCCTCTCCTCTACCTCTCCCCATTTCCACTGGAATGTAAGCTCTAAGAAGTCAGGAGGCTTACTTTCCTTGTTCACGGCTCCATCCTTAATGCCAAATACAGACTGGATGACAGTGGGATGACATTCAGCAAATATTTGCTGAATGAATGAATGAATGAATGAATGCATGAGTGAATGAATGGATGGATGGATGAATGAATGATCAGCTGTCTGAGACTTAACTTTCTTGTGTGTGTGCATGTTGTGGGGAATAATGTGATGTGGTGATTATAAGTTATGGAGTCAGATTGCCCAGATTATAATCCTGGCTCTTTTCCTTAAAAACTGTGTGTTTTAGCCAAGTTTCTTAACCTCACTCTGTTTCCTCATATGTAAAATGAGGCTAATACTTCAAAGCATTGTTATGAGGATTAAATGAACTAATATGTGTAAAGTATTTAGAACAGTTCCTCGCATATGGTCAGTGCTCCAGAAGTCTTAGCTATCACTGGCTCTGTGAGCTGGAAGACACACATGGAACTCCTGGAGTTGTTTTATCTCCCTTCTGTCTCCCTCCACTTTTGTTTTTTTATGGTGTTATTGTGTCTATTTATGGGACACATTAATTAAGAGAGACTTTTTTAAAAGAAAAAAGTACTCATGCCAGTCAGTTTATATTTATTGTGTGCCTGTTACATTTATTACTTTTTTCTAAAAAAAAATTAGTATTTTCTCCCACAGATAGTGATAGCAACACTGGGCTCAAGTCAAAATCTTTCACATTCCTTATTAATGAAAAAATAGTAATAACAGTACCATTATAATATATATATAATAGTAATAACAGTAAAAACAGTAATAACTACCAGTTATAGAGTCTTTTCTATATTCTGGGCATTGTGCACTTTGGTGGACCAGGGATCATGGATACCCAGGTATTGATCGAATGTCAGACTTTGTCTCTGGGTTCACTGAGGCCAGGCTTAGCTTACATTGTGCTTTAGTCTCACTCTAGTGTTACTATGGCCAAAAAAACACCTCATGTAGAGTTAATCCTTAACTGAACTGACTGCTCTATCTTTGCAAGCAGATTTCTTTTTTTTCTTTTAGACCTTCAAAATGTCTAAAATTTTGAGTTGTCATTATCTCTTTCTCACCGTTTCCTCTTTTTTTTCCTACACTAACGTTTCTATTTATATCTCCTTTTCATTTTCTCTGTCTCTTCATTCATTCATTTATTCAAGTTGCTTTCCCATCAAATTATAGAAGTGGTAGTTGAAAAACAGCAGCACAGCTGCCAGCCCTATAGCTCCACCCGTGACCGAAAGTTGCCCAGGAGCATGGCACGCATGCAAATAGACTTGTCTTCACATGTTGGATCCTTTTTCTTTTTATAGGAAACTATACCTTTGATTCATAAGGAAATGGACTTTGGCTTTATTGTAATTCCTATTTTCATGGTGTTTCAGCACAAATCATGAAATACAACTGGTGAAACTCCTGAGTCACTGGAGGGCTTGAAGTTTCAGGAAGAGGAAGAGGAGGAGGTTCCTGTGTGGCATCTTCAGAAAGAAGGATGTTTGGCAAGTATTACCTCGATCACTTGACAAACTCCTTTCACTTTACTCCTTTGAGCCTTTAGCTTAAGGGGAACAGGGCATTGGTCAGTAATTGATTAAACTACCAGCATCCCCAATATATGGTTTTTGGGAGGCTCTGGCCCCTTGTGGGCTTTTAAATGCTGCACAGAGAAGAAATGAGGCTGAGAGCTTTGAGTCCTGGACAGGCAGAGTGTGTGCCAGGTCATAGGGTCACTGGATCACTATTCCTTGGGAGAACCATAGGAATGCAATTGTTTCTGGGTGTGGAGCGTTCATGAAGCCAAGCTCCCTGTTGTGTGTGGGAAATGATGGTTATGTGTTTAGCTAGACAAAGGATGTTCCATGCTACTCTTAAGCTGGAGGCTTTTGTTTTTCTTGGTAATCAGGGTGTTCTAGGGGCATTCCAATGAAGAATACTTGAAAGGGGATAGATAGAAAAGGAGATCTTGAGAAAAAAGGAAGGACTAGTGTTTGGTTGTCTAGGGTTGTGCTTCCAAAATCCCAAAGCAATGTCACCTGAATTTTTTTTTTTAAACACCTCCAAACCAGCCAGCCAACCAACCAACCAACCAACCAACCAACCAAGCAACCAAGCAACCAAGCAACTAAGCAACCAAGCAACCAAGCAACAGAGTCATGGCCACTCCAGATCTACTGAGTCAGGTTCTCTAGAGGTGGGGCCCAATGAATATCTCTTCATAGTAAGTGTCCCATGTAATTTAGATGGAAATTGTTCTCTAGGAATTCTTGTGGGACTTTCAGTTATAAGAAAAATACATCAGGTTTTTCATACCAGCAATAACTTGCTTGAGCATAGGGACTTTCTTACCTTATTATCCCTAACATTATTTCCAGCACAAAGTTTGTGTCAATAAGTATTTGTAGAAGTATCATGGAAAATATTTCTTGAAGGTGGCCACTGACTGTGCAGGAAGTGGGGAAAAATAATGTTGGTAACATGGAGGCAAAACTGTCAAATAAAGCCCAATGTTCAGTGTGTGGTGCTAAGTAATGGTAAAGAAAAAAAAAGGTTTCTCTGCCTTGGACAGACCACATGGTGAGTAGAATAGCCCGGAAACATTTTCTTTTTGCAAAGACTATTTTTCCCCCAAACTCCATGGCATAATAGCACCAAAAGTAATAACTATCAGGCTTTCTTGATCATCTTCCAAGATCATTTATGGCAGTCTCAGGCCAAAGATAATAATTAAAGCCACCTGGTCCTTGGTTTTCTCATCAGCAAAATAGGGCATGGACACTTGCCAGCTGCCTGTGTTAATGCAAGTTTGTCAGAGTGGCTAGAGGCCATCTGTCTAGTACCAGAGGGAGTTCAGGAATGGTCATAAAGAGAGTTGGGCACCTTCCAGCCTGCCGTGGAGGCCAGGCTGTCACACACAATAAAGCCCTGGCTTCTGAACACTGGCACTCATCCAGGCGCCACTTGGGTTGATGCAATCTCTATTTGATCAGATGAATATGATTTCCTTTTCATTGTGCCTAGTCACAATGTCTAATTATTGAAGGCACAATAAAGCTAAAATTCCAATGATTAGGCCTATTCCTAGATAAGAACCTGCCATCCAGCAGTCAGCCATATTTGCAGATGATGTCTGAGAACTTGGGATGAGAGGTGGTTTGGATCTTCCTGTTTCTTCAGAATCAGAATCAGAAGATTTCGTTTTTATAATAATGGGTAGCAGGGCCTGATCTTTTGCGGGCCTGATCTTTTGCAGGCCTGATCTTTTCTCACAAAACTTGAAATTGGCAAAGTTTGAAGGGCTCCCTAGTGTGCATGAATTTTGAGATCAAAGATATGAAAGGGAATTCAGTGATATATTCTCTTGATCTGAATGGAACAATAAAATTAGTGTATGTAGAAAACTCTATACTAGCCTATCAATGCAACAATTATTATTATTATTTCAACTTGGAAGAGGAGGAAATTAAAGCTAGGAGAGTTTAAACAATGTGACCAAGGGCACATTGCTAGCACTGCAGCCAGATTCCAAACCAGGCTCTCTGACTCTAAATTAAATAATCTCTTCACTATATCCTGCTGCCTAACCCAGAGGGAAATTATGCATAAGAATGAAATGATATACATTTGCCAGAGAAATGAGAAATGGGCTTGTTTAGCTGACTCAGTATGTAAAGAATATGTGGGAAATTGCCTGAAGGCAACAGTGGACTTCGGTATTTTACCTGTGGATTACCCATTTTACCTTGGAGCCCATTACTGTCCTAACTGGACATAAAGCAACTTATCTTTTATGTATTTAAAAATTTGATATCATAGTATTTCTCTATAATAAACAGTGGTTCTTAACTTTGAGACTCTCATGAACGCTATGAACTGTCTTCCAAAGAAAATATGTATATACACATAGGATTCATGGCCCCCCTTTAAAATCACCCTGGTCCTCCCCTCTACTCCCATGTGTCAGGTCAAGAAATCCTCTACAGATCTGACTTTACAAATTGCCCTGAATTTCTGGGCCATAGAAAATCTTCATAGTTCAGAGGTTGTTGAGCCTCTAGGCCATCAATTTTTCTATGCACTAGTCCATGTCTGAGTTGATGACAAATCGTTTATTGAAAGGTCATATGAATTTTCTTTCTACCCAACACTGGATATCTAGCTATATGATACTAAACATTTCTGTTTTTTTCACTGCTATATCCCTAAAGTCTGGAATAGAACTTGGCACAATTACATGGTATAATTTATATGTTTTATTTTTTATATTCTATATACAAAAAATTATGTGTAAAATTGTGTGTAAAAATGTTTGGAAATTAATTACGAAAATGCAATAAGACAACTTGTTCTTTGTTGCTCAGGCTGGAATGCAGTGGCATGATCACAGCTCACCTTGACCTACTTGGCTCTAGTAATCCTCCAACCTCCACCTTCAAGTAGCTATAGGCACATACCACCATGCCTGGCTAATTTTTAATTTTTTTTTGTGGAAATTGGGTCTCACTATGTTGTCTAGGCTGGTCTTGAACTTTTGGGCTCAAGCGATCCTCCCACCTTGGCCTCCCAGAGTGCTGGGATTGCAGGTGTGAGCCAATGCACCGGGCCAGCAACTTGTTCTTAAAGGGAATTTGTTTACAACTTCTCTATTATGTATAACATCACTCTAGATTTTTGGCATATAAACTTTCTCAAGTTAAGGAAGTTTCCTTCTAGTCCTAAGTTTCTAAGAGTTATTTTTCTTAAATTACAAATAGATGTTGGACTTTATCAAATGTTTAGATATTTGATTGAGATAATTTAATAATTTTTCTCCTAAAGTTTATCAATGTGGTGAATTACACTGATAGGTTTTCTAAGAATAAACCATCCTTGCATTCCTGGGATAAATCTTACATATTATAATGTATTATTATTATATCATGATGTATTAGTCCTTAATATACTATTGAATTCAGCAAGCAAATATTTTGTTCAGGATTTTTGAATTGATGTTCACAAATTAGATGGCCTATAATTTTCTTTTCTTATATTGACCTTATTTAGTTTTAGAATCAAGATTACATGATTGGATCTTTAAAGTAATTTAAATTTAATGCAGAAATCTGTCTTTTAATTGGTGAATTTAATCTTCTTAAATTCATTATTGTTACTGAGCTAGTAGAACCTATCCTGCCAACTTATTCCTGTTTTCCATTCATTGTAATTTTTAAATATATCCTTCCCGTTTTTCATAGAAAGATTCAGTTTCTCTCAGAATGCTCAAAAGTTAAATGTTTAAAATTTAAAAGCTAAACTTTTAAACATTAAAAGTTAAACACAATGTTTAAAATTTCATTTATGAAAAAGTTAGAATGTTTAAAAGTTTAACTTTTTTGTTTTGTTATAATGTTTTTGTTATTAATTTTTTTTTGTTTTTATGATAAGAACAAAAGTGGCAGTTGCCTCTTATTTCAGATCCATTTTTGTGTTTATTTGTCCTTCCGATCCACTTTTATGTTTATTTGTCCCTATTGATTTCTTAAATTTATTGATAGCTGTATTTTTTCCTTAGAAAACAAAAGCACTAGTGCATTTTGATTTCTCTTTGATCTCCTCAAGGGTCACATTTTGGAAAATTAAATATAATATAATACAAATGGTATTCTCTGGACTTGTGTAATCATGTTATTTTAAAGATATTTTGTTTTGTGTTGTTATGGATGAATTTTCTCCTTTTCCCAGCTTTAAGAAAATTCCTATAATATACTTTATCCAGTATTTGATTACCTTTTGCTCTCATATTTCTTGCAACATCCTCCTGGGTCACTCTTTTCTTTTGAATGCTTTCTCTAAGAGCAGTTTTAATGGGAGTCTTGTAGGGTTGAAGATGTTTTCACTATGCTACAATATTTGAATGGAAATTTGGCTAGATTTAAAATTATAGGTTCAGTGTTCATTTTCTTAAATACTTTAAAAATATTTCTTCATTATCTGCTTGCATCTAGTTTTGCTGTGGAGAAGTATACTGTCATTTTGATTCTTGTTCCTTAGCTATAAATATATTCTTTTTCTCAGTAAGCTTTTAGAATGTCCTCTTTGTACTGGTTGTTTTAAAGTTTCATTATAACGTATCGAAGTGTTTGTTTTACCTTACCTCTATTGTTGTCCATGAGGCCTTTCAATCAAAGATTTTTCATCTTTTTTTTTTTTTTTTTCAATTTTAGGAATTTGTCATTTCTGTAAGACAAGGACAAGGCAAGAATAACCACTATTTCCATTGTTACTTGTCATAGTACTGGCCAACACTATAGGAAAGGAAAAAAATAAGAGATGGAAGAATTGGAAAGGAAAAAATAAAACTGCCATTGCTTTCAGAAGAGATCACCTTCTACTTAGAAAGACTATGATAACCAACAAACTATTAGAATACATAAAATAGTTCAGCAAGGTTTCTAGAAATAAGATAAACTCTCAAATATTGGAATTTTTCTATAGCATCACTAACCAACTAGAAAATTATATAAAAAACAAGATGCCATTCACAATGTCAACAGAAACTATAGCATAATTGAGAATGTTTATTTAAGAATTATACTATGCTCCTGTGGAGAAAATTTTAAAACTCTAATAATAAAAGACATGGAATATGATCTGAAGAGATGGAGAGCTATCCCATGCTCAGCTGGGCCAAATTAATTTTATAATGACATCACTCTTGCTTGAAGTAATCTATAAATTCAATGAAAACCAATACAAATTTCAGTTTTTTTTTTTTTTGGGGGGGGTACAGGGGGAGTCTCTCCCTGTTGCCCAGGCTGGAGTGCAGTGGCGCGATCTTGGCTCACTGCAACCTCCATCTCCTGGGTTCAAGCTATTCTCCTGCCTCAGCCTCCTATGTAGCTGGGATTATAGGTGCTCACCACCATGCCCAGCTGATTTTTGTATTTTTAGTAGAGACGGGGTTTTGCCATTTTGGCCAGGCTGGTCTCGAACTCCTGACCTCAGGTGATCCATCTGCCTCGGCCTCCCAAAGTCCTGGGATTACAGGCGTGAGCCATGGTGCTGGCTGGATTTTTTGAGGAACTTGATAAACTTATTTGAAAAATTTAAGCTGTACTATAATAAATAACAATAAAAACTATAAGGTACAAGAACAATGAGACCAGTAAAATAAAATAGGTCCATGTACATAAAGTATGTATTTATATTTAACAAAAGCATACTATGAATAAAGTTAGCAGATGACAAGAGTGAAGAAATTTGTGTTAAGTAAAACTGAAAATATCTAGAACTGTACATCTAGAATACAGATGTGCCAAGAATTTCTGCTGATCAACAAGGAAAAGAGCAATCCCAGTATAGAAATTGGCAAAGGAATGAACAGACATTTTAAACTGGCAAGAACAGATACTACACTTGATCTTAGCCAAAAGGCCAAGAAGTGGTTGAAGGGGTATTTTGGAGAAGAGAAACTCCATAGGGTTAACATGCATAGGAAGACATGCTTACATTTATTAGTATTAGTAATGTGAAATAAACCACGATGCTATCACTGCACTATTACACTAAAAACAAACAAACAAACAAAAAAAAACAAAGAAAACCACTACACTGTTGCTATCACTACATCTACCACACTGGCAACATTTAGACCTTGGATAATGCCAAGTTTGGCGGTAAAGTGGAAATATGAGAGCTGGTGGAAGAATGAACTGCTGGTGGAAGTCTTGGACAGCAATTTGTTTGTATTCAGTCAGATTAAACATATGCCTATTCTTTGGCCCAGTAATTCCACCTCTGGGTATATAACCTCAAGGAAATTTTCACATGCCTCTGAAAAAAGATGCATATAAGAATGTTCATCGATGCTTTGTTTGTGGAAGAGGAAGCTGGAGACAATCTGCTTAAGTGAAATGCAGTGCTCGCACACCATAGAATACTTTGCAGGTGTTAGAAGTGATGCACGGAATGTCTACATCGATGTGGATAGATCTTACAACACTGTGCTGAATTAAAAAAATAAGAAACGATGTGAAATGCATAATATAACATCATCTACATGAGTTAAAAATCTAGACATGCCAAACAATACATATCTTATAAGAACAGGCACAAATGTCTACAAATAAAAGCTTCAACATCAACCACTGAAAAGAGTTGCCCTGATTGGAATGGTGGGTGGGTGGTGGGGGTATGAGGGGACAGGAAAAAGAATAGACATGGAAAATAAGGGGGAAAGTAGATGAATGAATAAATAAATTATGGGGCAAAATAAGATAGGGGCTTTCAGAAATCAAAAATGATGAGAAGGAAGATGATTAAAGGCTAAATGAAAAGAAAAGATCAAGACTTGGCAGAGGTAATGGCATATAATAAGCACTCTGTAAATATTTATTAAATGATGGAAGAAATGAAGTCGATGGTGAATCTTTTTGCAAGGCTAAAATTTCTTTTGCAGTATGAATCAGTGCTCTTTAATAAATTATTTTAGAAGTTTTGATCTTGGCATATCAAATTCCTTAAAATGTGAGCACACCTGTATTTGGAGACATCTGGATCATGTTCACAGATTTTTTTTCTTTTCTTCCACTTCTTGAGACACTGCATAAACATAGGCGCCTCTTTTGAACTATGCCATGCAGTTTGACTTTTGATTCTAAGTCACAGAAAATGTTTTCCTGGAAAATATTTGCTGTTTTGATGAAGCTTGATTCCAAAGCATCTGCCTATATATGGTCACTGATATGCAGGGTATTTGCTGGAAGAAATGAGCTGGAATCTGCCTCATGAGCTTTGAGGCCATAAGAGTGGATGGGTTTATTGCTGGCCATGATGGTGGGCTTGCCTACTGACATTTTGTTTTTCTGCCACTGTACAAGATCTGATTTGTCAGAGTAGCTGTCGGTCTCACCTTTTCCTTTGCTCTTTTCAACGGACAGAAATTTATCCCATGAGATATAGCTTCTATTGATCTGCTTCAGGTTTTAATAATAATGATCCTATATTACTACTAACAAACATGGCTGACACTTGGCATTTACTGCTTTCAACTTAATAAATATCTTTTAGTGTAATTATTTAGAGCTCTGACTCTAGTCAGATGAACTTGGGTCTGGCATCAACCTATAACCTGATAGCTTGGTGACATTAGACAGATGAAATTCCCTAAGCATTTGTTTGTTTCTCTGAACAATACAGACAGAAGTTTCCTTACAGCGTTGTTGTGGTGACTAGATTAGGTAACGTATTTAAGGCTTAACATGGAGCCTCCTGCACAGTAAGTGGTTATTATTATTACTTTGTGGAAATCGTTGTGCTAGGCCTGTGGGGAGAAACTGAGATGAATAGGAAAAAGTTCTGAATTTCACGGACTTGGAGAGAATAAGACATGACCAAAATAGACAAAAGACAGACCCATGGGAGAGAGGACCAGCAAGGTCACATATCCTCCTAAGAACCTGTGAGACACTCACAGAACTGGTTCTTCATTTTATAAATGAGGAAACTGAGGCTAGATGAGTTATGTGACTTGTTGAAGGGGACACAGCGAGTGAGTGTCAGAGCCTTCATGGGAACCCACAACTCCTGTGACTGAGGCAGGCCTGAGGGATGTGCCTCTGTTTCTCATGGAAACTCCTTGGTGCAGCCTAAAGCCTTGTGATGCTGCCCCCTGCCAGACCAGGGTGTGGACTGCCAGCCACCACAGCATGGGGGCCTCCGCTGTCCTGAACTTCAGAGGCTTTGCGGGGAGGGCTTAGAGCCAGCCACGAGACAGCCTTCCCTGGCTTTTGAGTGAGTCATTTATGAAATGTGGACAGCAATTCTCCTCAAGACCTGCCCTCAAATCAACAACCTATTGGAGACAGTAATTCCTAACTTCATCAGATGAATTTTTACGGGGGGGGGGGGGGGGGGTCAGTATGCTTCAGGTCTTGTGTGGGGCACTGGAGAGGCAAAGATGAAACCTCTCTGAGAAACTGACAGAGTTGTGTGACAATTCACCATCACATAATGAACAAAGTGCTCTAAGATCTGAGAAGAGGGACAAATATTTTCTGGGCTAGGGGGTTTGTCCTTCCGGCAAGAGAGGACAGCAAGGTCAAAGGCAGGGAATTGCATGGGTGTTTGGTGGTGCTTAGAGGGCACTGGGACCAGTGGTAGGAGGGCAGTGGGTGGTGAGGCTGGAAAGGAAGGCAAGGGCTCGATTGTGGGAGGCCTTCTAGGCCTCCAGCTCTGTGGCTGAAGGGAGAAGGTGAATGCTTTGTAGGCCAGATGACAGCATGATCAGCTCTAGGGGGTGCAAGATGGCTCTGAGGCAGTATGGACGGCAGAGCAGCAAGGCCCCACGCCAGCTCTAGGGGTCATAGCCAAGGGGTCTTGACCCCAAACTGACTGAGTCCCTGGAGCCTGAGCATGTGGACCTCAGATATGCAGTGGCAGAAGGCTTCCAAACTGGGAAGGAGCCAGTAGCCAACACCCCCTACACTTCCAGACGGGGAGCCCATGACTTTTTACTTCAAGAAGCTTCCTGTTATCAGTGGCTGGGCACTCGCAGAGAGGCCCTGTTCATCCTGTGCCTACAAGCCCAGCTCCAGTCAAAGAGCACGGGCATGTTCTCCTTTCTTCCCTGAGGGTTGGCCTCCTTCTCCGTGGGCATAGCCGCCATCAGAACCAGCGCCCCCATATTTCAGCATGATTAAGCCTTGCCATTTTGGGGGTGGCTGGGGGCGAGGGGAGGGGCTATTGTGTTTCAAAATGGAATAAACAGAAAAGCAATATTAAAAGAATGAGGAGGTTGTTTACTGAGGCTTGAAGAGATGACAGGTGTTTCCTCCCAGTTGAGAACCAGTGACCCCTGGGAATCGCATTTCCCGCTGAGCAGACCCCATGGCGGGCTGAGTCCTGCCCATGCCCTGGTGGCCTGGAAGCCTGCATGGGCGCCGTGCAAAGACCAACGTTTTCCAGAGGAGCTTTTGGTCTCATCACTGGCCTGGGGAGGGCTTGACACGGGGTTCCCACAGCTTGCTCCACACCACCTTCACACCCACACCCAGCAGGTCCCCGTGGGGCCGGTGCAGGCCGTGGCTGCCCGCGCTGCGCTGTTGCTCTGTCCCAGCTGGCTGGCTCCGGGTGTGGAGCACTCTGGGCCGGGGCCTCTGGGGCGCGCACAGTGGGGTGACAGGCAGCCTGGCTGCAGAAACGTTGCACCCGTGCCTGAGGTGGGAGGATGTGATGACGCGGCCCACGCAGCGGGAACCCAGGCCTTTAAAAAGCCCAGGAAACAGCCTCAGCGCAAGCGGTGGCTCCACTGGAGGAAAACACACCCCGGTCTCACATTAAAGAAGCCAAACTGTCGGCTTCAAAGAGAAAAGGCAACATCCTGTCACAGGCCATGCTCTGGCAAAAACGTAAGTGGTTTGGCTGTGGCTGTCAGACCCAAGCCAGCGCCAGCAGGGCCGGGCGATCACCGCTTGGCCTGGAATTGGGGAGCTGGTGGTGGAGGAGATGGGGTCACGGGGGAGAGGGGAGGGGGTCTAGGTTCCAAGCCCGGGAGTGGGGAGCGGGGAGGTGGGCGGGATGGAGCCTGGTGGAGAAACTAGCCTGTCAGAGGTGATGCTGATTTTCCAGGCTGGAGGGGAACGAACTAGTGTTCCAAGGTGGGACGGCTCAGGGTACCTCCGCTTCTGTGCATGAATCACTGTGGTGAAGAAAGGGCAATTTATGATTCACACAACAAAAGCCAGATGTGGGATGGGTTTGGTGTTTGGAGGGAAAAGCCATGCAGTTCTTTACAGGAGGGGCTTTATTTCCATAAGTAGCGGCTCTTCAGCCTGCTGTTGAATTCCCTGGGCCTGTTTCTAGCTGAGTGACTTAGCTTTCTGCCAGGGCGTGACTTGTTCCTGTGGATACCCTGGGAGGAGTGGAGACCTGGCTTGGTGAAGCGTGTCCTCACTCGCTCCACTGTCTTGCCTTTCGTCATTCTTTTTCCCCCTCTGTGACAAGGCTTGTCTATCCCACTGCAAAGGGAGCAGTGGGTTTATCTTTGGCCTTGATTTTTATCCCTGGAGTTGGACGGAACAACTTTGAACTTTATTTTTCTTTATGTGGAGCAAACAGTGACTTACCTTACTAATAACTGAAATAATACAGATTATTTACAACATTCTTTTCATGAGGTAAACGAAGTCAACTCATTAGCTCTGAGAGTTGAACCTTATTGGGGCTTAGTTCTATACTTCCTCAAGCAAGAAGAATGACAAAAAATTGCTCTTTCGCTTAAAGATTCTTAGTTCCTTAAAATGGCTTTTAATTAACTTAAGTACGCCGTGCCTCAAGCAAACTTAATATAAGAGAATCTAGATTTACAGAAAAAGATAAATTAGGGAGTATGTTTATTTTATGGAAAGATACTCAATTGGATCCATTAAAGTTCTGAAAATATAACTTCATTGATTAAAATGTTACACTGTCACCTTATCACCAATTTACTCTCTTTGCTTTATATCTTATGTAAATTTCTCTGGAATTAAGCTGATTAACAAGTAACACAGAAGAGTGATTTCAAAATTTCTCAGATTGTGAAGACCCACCATTGTTTGGTATCAGTAAGATCCATTTTTTAAAAAATAAAGGGAAATGAACTTTAATTTGGGTTTGAGAGTTATGGACTCCTTCCCAGATAACTAGGAATATTCAAGAATGGTTGGCATGCAACTATTACCAACAGGCGATGGGGCAGCGGCAGCCTATCCTTCATGGGACCATGGCAGCTGACCCTGTTGTGAATGCTCTGTGGATGAGAGCAGGTGGGCATTCATCTCTTTACTGGGGGCTCCTAAGCATCTGTGTGTCTTTACACTTAGGGCTGCATCATTTGATTTTTGTGTGAGCCCCTGGAGGGAGTTTTGCCTCAGCTCCTGCCTTCTATGAGCAAGTCACTTTCCTTTTTCTCAATCCTTAGATTTTTCGTATGTGAAGTGGGGGTAAAAATCATACCCACTCTGAGGACCTACCCTTAGTAAGTGAGGTGCCACTGAAGTCATGTTCATTGCTCTGTCTGCATCAGCCTCTCAGCCTCTGAGATATGAGTTGCTTCCCTGCATTCACAATCTGCCATATTCTCCCCTCTTGGTTCCGTACTACATTTTTTCGTTTCTAATTCCTTCTAAGAGATGAACAGACTTTTTCTTTGTTTTTTTTTTTTTTTTTTGAGACAGAGTCTTGCTCTGTTGCCCAGGTTGGAGTGCAGTGGTGCGATCCTGGGTTCAAGTGATTCTCTCCCCTCAGCCTCCCTAGTAACTGGGACTACAGGTGCCTGCCACCACACCCAGGCAATTTTTTTGTATTTTTAGTAGAGATGGTGTTTTAGTATGTTGTCCAGGCTGGACTCAAGTGATCCATTCGCTTCGGCGAGTGGTGGGATAACAGGTGTGAGTCACCGTGCCTATCCCCCAATTTTTTTAAAGGGGATGCTGGAGGGCATGCTTCCTGCTCACACTCTGGAGACCAGTCAGATACAGAAAAACTCCATTGTAAGGGAGACCACATTGTAAGCTCATCAATGGAATAACTGGGGTGAATGTTTCCCCATGTTCAGATGAACACGAATCAAAATTATCTTGAATTGTCTTTTAAGCCTTAAAGGAAAAGTAGGAGAGACCCTGGGCTCTGGACCCATCCCCTTAGCCCGAACCCAAGTATGTGGTATAGAGGGCACCTGGGTGACTAAACCCTGTGGGAAAATCAGTAAAAACAGGGCAGCATGTCAGCCCACTTAGAATCACCCGGTGGAAGGGCAGGGTTTGAAATCAGACACCAAGAGTGCTGAAAGGGCACTTTCTTTTTTCAGAAAACACCCTCGAGGCATGAGCTGAAATGACTGTACTATGGGGTTCTGGAAAGGGTTAAGAAAACATTCACTTTGTGAATGTTACCTCCTCCCTACCTAGCCCATGACCCTAGTTTGTGGACTAAATGTGAACCCTGGCTTTTGGTTAAGATTAGAGCATAACGTGACAAAGCCCAGAACTGCTGGCACAGAGAAGTAGAAATCTTCAAGCCCCAACCAATGGGTGTGAGATTTGCTTGATGGGCCAACTGGATGAGGAAGTCACTCCATCTGTAGATTCTCTCCCTGGGTTCTGGACTTGGACCTGCTGGTCAGGTGTAGATGTGAAGCATTACTATCCCTCCCCAGCTAGTAGTGGAAATAGCAGGAACCTTGGAGGGAGACCGGTCTGGGTTTGAAAGTTGACTGTGCAACTTAGTTCTTTTTTGTGAGAAGGAAATTTCCATTCATTTCCTCATCTGGGAAGCGGGAATTCTAATTCTGCCTCCCAAGGTTTTTGTGAGAATTAAAGTAGAGAATGTAGGTAAAATGATAGCAAGTTTCCTGCTAAGTAGTGATAGTGGTGAGTTAGTACCTTCCGTCCTGGAAACCTCCTGTGGGCCCATCTTGAGTGATCAGTGTTATGTTAAATTTGTATAACCTTTTCCACACTTTGATTAGAATAGTTAAAAAGCCACAGTCTATGGGCGCCTGTAGTTCCAGCTACTCGGGAGGCTGAGGCAGGAGAATGACTTGAACCCGGGAGGCGGAGCTTGCAGTGAGCCGAGATGGCGCCACTGCACTCCAGCCTGGGAGACGGAGTGAGACTCCGTCTCCAAAAAAAAAAAATAATAATAAAATAAAAATAAAAAAGCCACAGTCTAAATATTCTTGGGTGATAGGATATTGCAAAGTTTTCCAAGGATCTAAAATAGGGGTCTGCAAACTATGGCCTCTGTGCCAAATCAGGCCTATCACCCCATTTGTAAATAAAGTTTTACTGGAACACAGCTATGTTTATCATTTGAATATTGTCTAGGGCTGCTTTTGCTACACGGCAGAGTTGTGTAGTTGTGATAGAGACTGTGCAGCATACAAAGCCTAAAATATTTACTCTCTGGCTTATTATAGAAAAACATTGCCAACCTCTGGTCTCAGATGATTTGCTTGGTTCTTCAGGCATTCATTTCCTTAAGATACTCAGTATCCTGGAGTTGTACAATGCCAACACCAATGGAAATAAAACTTGCAGCCAATTCATTAAATAATTTGGACAATGCCCCAAATTGATTTAATTGAATTTCTTCCTTAAAAGTGATAGGACTGTGTATAATAAACTGAACTCCATTTGTTAGAAAGTGAACAAATTCAACAGTTGCTTTTTATTGTTGTTGTTTGTATTAGGGAATAATCTACATGCTAATCAAAGGCAGGCTTGACTGATTTTCTTTGGACTGGCTCATTGTCTCGGTGTCCTGTAGACTTGACCTTGAAACAGGAAATAAATCGTATCCAATTATTATGTCATGGATATGCCTTTGCTTTCAGACAACTTGAACAGAGCAGAGATTTAGGAAACAGAAAAATTAAGGCCTTAAAATTCTCATCAACATAGAACTCTGCTCTCCAGATTTACTCTAGGGTTCCACTAAAGAGCCAGCATTTTTTGGGAGGCAGTTAAAGATAAGTAAAATGTGTATTATACATACAATTTTTGGAAGCCTATCTCCCACATAAATTTAAGCACAAGATATAATGAGAAGGAATTTAGGTTTCTGGACAACCTCTAATATTTCTATTATATGTTACAACCTTTGCTTATTTAATAAGCCTAGTGAGCACCTTTACTTCTTACCAAGTTGATTCCATTGATTCAGCAGTTCTTTTTTTGAGATGGAGTCTTGCTCTGTCACCCAGGCTGGAGTGCAGTGGTGCAATATCAGCTCACTGCAACCTCTGCCTCTGAATTCAAGCGATTCTCCTGCCTCAGCCTCCTGTGTAGCTGAGATTACAGGCACATGCCACAATGCCTGGCTAATTTTGCATTTTTATTGGAGATGGGGTTTCACCATGTTGGCCAGGCTGGTCTCAAACTCCTGACCTCGAATGATCCACCTGTCTTGGCCTCCCAAAGTGCTGGGATTACAGGCGTGAACCACCACACCTGGCCAATTAATCAGTTCTTGCTGTTAAGGGCAAGTAGAATCCAAAAGAGAGACACAAATTCACATGCACCTTCTGGAGGTGAAATAAAGGACAAACGTCAACAAAACACGCAGATTTAATTGGTAAAAGAGCAGATGATGCTCTTGATGGATATTTTACTTACTGCCCCTTACATTTATTTACTAAAGAAAATGCCAGATTTGTCCTCAAAGTTACTGACTCAGAAGTTTTGAAAGCTCTCTTCCAATTCACACTTGAGATTCCGTTCTTTCATGAGGAACCAAAAAAAAAAAAAAAAAAAAAAAAATCAAGTTTGCCTACACTTGTTCATTAAATGTGTGGACATTTAATTCATAAAGAAGTCTTGTAAATGTTTGCTTTTAACTTTCCCATTACAAAGTAAGTGTTTTTTCCCCCTTTGACATCTTTCTAAAGTAGTTTATTTTCCCTCTTAATGAAGATGTTCACCAATTTCTTATTCTGAGCCAACCAAACCAAAGTTGGCTAACTGATTATGAACATTAACATAATTCTCACCTTTACGAAATGCTTAGTAACACTCTAGTTTTCTCGTTTTTGTAGAACTGCTTGACAAAAGTGAGCCTACCTGGGATGGGGAGGCCTTCTCTGAAACACTCTTGTCCTGCTTGTGTGATGCTGGGGACAAAGCACTGTCCTTGAAGGCAGGAGCCAGGGTTCTACTTTCCATTCTAAAGATAATTAGGTGGGAGACCTTAAGCAAGCCACCTAACCACTTGGGGTCTCAGATCTTCTAGTGTTGGAATGGACTTGCCTTTTCCTGGCTAATTTTCCTAGAGATTGAACTTGATTGAGGTTCGTTTCCAGCTCTAATTGCTGAGTTTTCCTGAGTGTTTATATAAAAAATAAATACACATTTTAAATCAGAAGTCCTTAATTTGATAGATGGGATTCTTATGTCTGCTTAGGTAGCGTTTTTCCACGTTGGCCACACACTGGAATTCTCTGAGGAGATTTAAGAAACACAGATGCCTGGATCTCTACCTAGAGCTTCTGATTAAATTGTCCTGGGCATCGGAGGGGAGCTGCAAATGCCTCCCAGGGGGGAAGGCTGAGAACTGCTGACCTGGAGGTTGAAATGGATGGCTTCTAATAAACCTTTGGGCATTACTAAGAGCAGAAGAATGCTCAATTCGTTTATCAGTGATAAACAAACATCTTTGGGGGATGGAGAACTTATTTGGTGCTATGCAGTATACAAAATGTTCTGTTAGATCAGTCTGGATTACATTTGATTGCTGGTGAAGAGACCTGAAATAACATAGATTTAAGTAAGACAGTGGTGTCCTTTCTCTCACATAAAAGAAGTCCACAGTACGGTGTTCAGGATAGTATGGAGTCTCACGGTGCCAACATCATCCCACACTCCTTCTGTCTTTCTAATCTGCTGTCCCTGGCATGTGGCTCTTGTCCTCAAGGTTTTTTTCACAGTTGCCATTGTAACTCCAGCCATCACATCTGTGATCATCACATCTTCGGACAAGAAAGAAGAAGAAAAGGGAACAGCAAAAGATCATGCCTCCCAATCGCTGCCCCTTCTCCCTGCCCAACACGCAACTTCTGCTGACATCTGATGCCATTTCTACCCACAAGGGAGAACAGCATAATTGTTTAACTGGACACCTTGCCACCCTCCATAATGCAGGGGTTGTTAGAAAGGAAGGGAAGGCGGATGTTGAGTGTAACAACTGCCAGTCTTCACTATGCGTTGAGTGCATTATCTCATTTAATCCTCATGAAAACTCCATGAAGCAGATTCTATTGTAAGGTCTGTGTTATAGATGAGGAAACTGAATCATGAAGATTAAGTTAGTAACTCTCCCACAAAGCAAAATTCATCTGAACAGACCTCAAGTGTTGGCCTGCTAAGCTGTCCTGTCTGCCTGCCACAGTGCCTGTCTCTCTCACAGTGCTTAGGAGGTACTCCTGGTAAAAGCACAGGCCTTCCATGTCAGATAAGGGACCAATGGCAAAATGAGGCCTGGAGACGGTAGTTCATACCATGAGAACTCATTTTGATTGTTTAACATTTACTTCAGCTTACTTGTTGAAGAAAACAAGGCTCTGCTTGCTGCTGTGCCTCCTCTGGGGGACTCTTTGAAGACATTTTAGCTACAATAAAAGGTTCAGAGAAGGACCTAGAGTTTGCCCCCAAATAACCCAGCCCTACTGTTTTCTGGGCAGTTTTAGTAGAGAGCCCGATGTGGCAGGCAGCCTTTGCTGGGAGCCAAGGCTTCTGCCTCCTTGGCACTTCCTTCACTCTGAACTTTCTAGACTTTGGAAAAGTCAGACTGCTCCTTCATATCTGCGTGTCTGTGTGTGTGTGTGTGTATGTTTAGGTGGGGTATGGAGAGTAAGGCGTCCAGAGTAGGGTTTAACTTTGAGTTAGAGAGTGACACTTCTGTTCTTTCTTTGCCTTTAGTAGTTACAGTTTAGCTTCTGGGGCAGGTGGATCTGAGGTTGAGTCCTAGGTTTATGCCTTTCTGGTTGTGTGACGCTTTCGTCCTTCTGCCACCATTTCTTTATAAGTATGCACCAGGGGTGTGACTCTTACTTTACGGGATTATGGTAGGGGTTTTCTGCTGTGCTTGGCATTAAGTAAACACTCAATAAATATTAGTTGCTGTTATTATTTTCCCATTCTGCCACAATCTACCTCTGAAGACAAAGGTTATGCCGGCTAATTTTAGATTACAATTTGTACGTCTTCTGAGTTCTGCATTTCTTGTGAAATGGCAGGCCACATATCTCCAGTCTTACAACTTGTAGTGGGTTAGTGATCAGGGTTACTTCTGATGATTAATCTGACCATTCTGTGATCAAACTTGGAACTCGGGTCACAATTTTCCTACCGACCTTGTAAGGTAGGGTGGCGGCAAGGCTTGTACTGACTGGCAAACTTGTGTTTGTTTTTTTAATTCACAAGATTGGACTGAGTGTTTGTAATCCAGTTGTGAGCAGAATGACACTTGAAATATGCAAGAAATAGATACCGAAAACTGAAACAACAATGTGTGGCCTCCTTTTCTTAGTAACAGTTTCATTAGTACCACTTTCTGGGAAGAGCTGGTCACCAAAAAATTATAAACCAGAATCATTCTCAGACCAGGTGCTGGGACAAAAAAGGATTTGACCAGTCTTAAATTGAATTACTTTTTAATCCACTAAAAAGAGCCATACGTTTCACTGGAAGAGAGCAAGCATACAGGACATTGTTAAAACTTTCCAGGACTAGGAAATGCTGAGGTGACAGAAAGGAAAGAAAAGAAGAGAGGCAAGAAATTTGACAATAGGAGCAAGTCTTAATGTCAGACGAAAGGCACACCAATTCAGGAAGGAAAGGAATAGAAGGAAAATCAACCTTCTCTTCATCATCCCATGCAGGTATGCATCCCTCTAGGCATCCATCCAATAATGGAATTATTTCCAGCTAGAGAAACCAACCAATGAAATAAATGATCTTCAGCAGAAGGTGGGGACGATGGAATCAGGGAAGGTGTCATGGAACATATAGAATGGGTTTGGATCCTGAAGAATAGATGGTAATCAGACTTCTGGCTTAGATCCTGGAGTGTGCAGATGTATCTTAGGACATAAAATATTAGTACTGGGAAGAAAATCCAAAGATATCTAGACTGATATCTATATCATTTTTGTTATAAACTCCCTTATTCAAATCTAGTGTAAAACTTCAGTATAAGAATAAAAATGGTGCTGTTTTGGGGGGATATCTGGAGCTCTGATTGCTCATGTTCCCCCACATTTCCCTGCCGTTCTCACTCTGTTGGCACCTGCGCGCACCACAACTATATTCCAGGGTTCTTCAGATCACAGCTGGATCCCCCTGACCTGGCCAATCTACCCCTCTTTTTAGCAAGATCCCTGCTAGCTGGTTACACAGAGTGGCAGTGAGTGGCTGTGAAACATGTTGCATTGGTCTTCATCAAACTTTGAAGCTGTGAAAACTATGTGTTCAGTCTTTGTGGGTCTCTTGTGAATAAGGAGGGGGTAAATTCCTAAAAAACTGACCAAATGACTTCTTTCTCAGGCTTGATACTAACAACCACTCCCCTTCTCCTATGTCCATCCTAAAGGAATCCCTTGCATCATGAGAGCCGTTGGCTAGTAAAGCTGATTATGCAGAAAGCTCCTCTTGACTGGCCGTGTTGTCTCTCATGAATCCATTGTTAGGGCTACTCTCACTCACGTAGGCTGTACCCCAAGCCACCATGAGCCTTGGAGCTTGGGCAGTTGGGTCTGACTCCAAATACAAAACTAATGCTGGGGTCTGAAAAGTCCATCCTCCAAGGAAGTGGTCCTTACATGATGGTCTCAGGAAAAGTTAATTTTTTTCAATAAAGCTCTCTTTGGTCTTGAAAAGCCAAAATTGGATATTGTTTGAATCAAGGAACAAAAAATCGGATATCCATCTGCCTCCTCCAGCTGCCTAACCACAGGTTATTCCCATCCTAGCTCAGTGGGCAATTCTAGATTCCAGTCTTGATCTAATAAGGAAAGAGCCAGCCCTTTCCTTTGCTCCATCCCTCACTGGGGTGCTGCCTTGTTATAGAATTGGAATTGGGGTGGCCACTGGGGTAGGTGGACTCTCCTCATTCACCTTCTGATCTGGGACGGTAGGTCTGGAGCTCTTTTTAGGCCCTTTCTCTCTCCTTCTGATGCCCCACTCTCAGCAGAGCTGAGGCAATGCCAAATATGTAATCCAGGAATCTGCTTTGCTCTACAAGGTGATTAAACTCCCATCTATGGGCACTGAAGAGCCCTCCCTTGCCCATTGCCGCATTTCTATTCCATATGCGATATGTGCTCCTAGTTTTCTAGCCCCCTTGAAGGAGTATCTACAACACAGCCTCAGCCATGGCTGTGTCCCTGGCCTTTAGGCGATACGTATAGGTTCCTTAAGGGGCTGTATCTGAGGTCAGGACAAGGGAATGTCATCATATTCTGTCTGCAGCCTAATCACTGCCATTCACAAATATCCAAGGTTTTCATTTCTAGTCGTCCTTTTAAAACTCAAATCTGCTGCAAACCTAATCTTCTGGTGACTGCTGAAGAAAGAAGTCTTCTGCTCAGCTCATGGTACTTTTTATACAAGGCCATTTCCAGGGTTTGGCATCTCCTGTCTAGGACTGCTGTATGAAAGTGAGGTCTTTGACCAGCCCCTCTGCAGCATCATTGGCCTCCCTGTCTCCTAAGTGGGGGTATCTTGCTGCCTGGGGATTCCAGGTACCTGAGAGATGAATTCCAGGAGCATAGTGAAGGCAGGTAGAGACACGCCTTGCAGGCAGCAGAAGGCCCTGGGTATGCTGGAGACAGAGACATTCAGTATCAAGATATAGCTGAATGGGGGCAAGTTAGGTCACTGTGCCAAGGCTACTTCTCCGATGACAGATGGGCCATGGATTGTTGGCTGAGATCAAAGGAGAAAAGGCTGTTTGTTGGGAGCACATTATGCACCAGGTGTTTCATTGTGTTAATCTCCTACAGTTCTCATGATAACCCTTTGAGACGGATATTATTACTTTCATTTTGCAGATGGGAAAACTGAGGCACACACTGGTTAAGTGATTTGCCAAGAGTCACACAGGTGATAAATAACATAGCAGACTTTCTAAACAAACTATAGAAATGATCCCTGAAAGTATAGTCTTCATAGCAGACTTTCTAAACTAGGTCTAGTCCCAAACTATACCACACTGCTTCTCAATGACAAGGATTTTAGTGTTGCACTGCGTCCTTCTTCTCCTCCCGGTTGAAGAGTGCCCTCAATTAGATGAAGGCAGGTTATGACTTCATCAAGGGTAGCTCTAGCCTGGCACAAAAAGCTTCTGCAAAGTTGAATCTTAGCAAGTCACGCTCGAGACTCGGCATGGAAGCTCTGAAACCTGCTGATTTCCATTTTAGAATCTGAGTTCCCTGGACTCCTCTTCTCTTGATGGGCCAATCAGCCAAGATAGGATAGGACCAGCTAGTTACACACCCTTAGGATTCACTCAGGACCTGTCACTTAGAGTGTCTGGGACAAGGGTCTGCTCATGGTGTGGCCTGAGCCTCTGGCCCCAGACCAGCCCCTCTGCATTGGAGACAGAACAGTCATATCTCTTGCACTCTCCTCTATACAGTCTCTACAGACTTGGGGCCCCAATTTGCTGCTTGTTCAAGCCTTACTAAACCAGGTGTAGGTGGAAACTATCCAAACAAGACAGAACCACTTCAGTTCTGAGGCAGATGCAACTCTGTCACAGTTTGTAATTCTAAATTTGTTTGTGCAATTATTTGATTAAAGTCTGTGTACCCCACTAGGCAAGATTGTAAGCTCCAAGAGGGCAAGAACCTCATCTGTTCTGCTCAGCAAGTACTTGCTCAGTGAGTGCTCTGCCAGGGGTCTCTTGGTCTTGTCCCCTACCCTGGGACACAGTGTATCTGCGATGGGAACCCTTTCTGCTCTGGTGACCCCAGTTTCTGTAAAAGGCAGGCAGATGCAGCTGCTTTCTCAGGTGGACCTGTCCGCTGTCATTTCAGTCGAAAAATACCAAAAATAAAACCTTGCGGGGAATTGTTTGGGTCTCTCAGTTCTCGTCACTCCTCATGTGAGAAGGCTGCTGACAAGATTCTCGTGGACTGATCTTTCCTCTCTTGGCTGGGCAACAGCATTTCTTGGGGAACTTGGCAATTGAGGGAGACTGGATCAGGGTAGTCCAAGTCCAGACTTTAACTGGAGCAAGGAGGGTTAGGACGGGGCCGGGAATCATTTGATGATTGACCTGCAGTGTCACTCAGAGAAATAAATGGGACTTGCCCGGGCAGGGACGAGGCAGGCAGTGAGGCGGAAGTGGACTGCACTTGGAATCACAGGTCCTGGGCTTGGTTGAGGACACTGTTACTTATAAGTGTAGTCCTCGGGCAAGTCACTGAACATCTCTGAGCATCTCTTTCCTTCTCGGTAAAGAAAGGGAGGGGAAGAGGAATACGTTGTAGTGAGGCCCCATCTGCAATCATTAGCATCAAAATCTCTATGGAACATCATGCAAATAGGAGTGTGGTGATTTCAGAGTTCCGGAGAGTTAAGAATGTGACCAGGAAACACATGGACCTTTGCCACCCATTCATTCAACAGACCTGAGTCCCTGGGAACAGAGAATGGGTACAAACAGCCTTTTGTGCTTGACCTGATCTGCAGGAGGCTCAGAGGAAGGGAGATGTGGTGTGGAAGGTACGGAGAGTGCCGGGGAAAGGATCCCTGGGAGTCGTGCCTGTGAGGGAAGGGTTAGAGGGCCGCTGCCACATGGAAACCTCTTGCACTTGAGGCCTTTGGCTGCCCCCACCTGCGGTTGTGGGGTGGGACACCCAGAAGTTTAGGGACAATCCAGGTAATCCTGAGGCCTCAGGGTGTAAATGCTCAGGTCTGAGCTTGGTGGAGATGGGTGGTCTCCTGTGGGTCAGCGGGCTCTTGACTTCAGCCTAACACAACCTAGAGGGATCTCTGTGTGACTGCCCTGGGGGTCCATTCCCTGCTGGCTATGACGTCCGTTAAGTAGGAATCACTCGGACCCTAGACCACTTTGGTCTGGGGCTCTGTGGCTCTAAGACTGAACAACCCTCTGCTGTCACCCCCAACATACCTTAAGAGTGTCCCCTGGGTCCCATTGTCAGGGCTGCTCTTTCTAGGTCCTGGTGGCTTGCCTAGGTCTGGGGAAATTCTCAATGACCGTGGCCCCTGGTTCAGCCTTTCCCAGGGGACCTTCCTATGGTTAATGAGTGAGCTCTTTGGGGCTGATGGGAAGGGATAGTCTTTTAGAATGGGGGACTCAGGGAGGGCACATGCCACCGTCTGTTCCTTTATCTTCTCCACCCAGACCAGAGAATGTGAGGTCAGCCACCATGTTTGTGATCTGATAAAGGCATCCCAGCCTACCAAGCAAGACATTACAACTTATTCCTCGGCTGTCCAGCAGCCTTGCAGGCAACATCAAATTGTACTTCAATCATGGTTCCCCTTTCTCTCATGTCTTCCAGTCACCTGTAAAGCCACCATTTCCCCCCTGCTGTCTTTTTCTCCTGTGTCCTGGGTATCATCCAGATTGCAGGATATATGAGTGACGTGTTTGTATTTCCTGGCTGCAGGGTCCTCTCAGCTCAAATGTTAGTGAATGGAAAGCCTGCATTTACATGCATATGGGATTTCTTTGTTGGCCTACATTAAAAAACAACAACAACAAAAGGTAAACCACAATGTAGTGTAAATGAGCGGGAAAGCCTTTCTGTAGTGTGTCAAGTTCAACCTTTGACCAAAACCCAACTTCTTTCTTCC
Organism: Papio anubis; assembly: GCF_008728515.1. Lineage (NCBI taxonomy): Eukaryota > Metazoa > Chordata > Mammalia > Primates > Cercopithecidae > Papio > Papio anubis. Next base: position 23,090,251 of record NC_044987.1, read on the forward strand.
TGTTTGGAAAAATATCAGCCATTGTCCATGAATGGAAAGAACAAATTTGAAAACTGACTCAGACCGTTACCGTAAGAAAAGCATCCACATTAGTGTTTCAGTTAAAGATGTGAATAATCCTTTAGCCAACTGGAGTTAATGTTCTCTAGAAGTCCTTGGACCACAAGCACAAACAAAATTCTTTACATGAAAATGTAAACAACTCTTTTTTTTTTTTTTTTTTTGAGACAGAGTTTCGCTTCTGTCGCCCAGGCTGCAATGGTGCGATCTCGGCTCACTGCAACCTCTGCCTCCTGGGTTCAAGTGATTCTTCTGCCTCAGCCTCCCGAGTAGCTGAGATTACAGGCTCCTGCCACGGCACCCAGCTAATTCTTCTATGAAATGTAAAGAATTCTTTATATGAAAGTGACAGGTGCCAGCAACTATTGTGACTTGATTTTCAGTTAGAAGCCAGGGCAAGTTTATTGGCAATAGTCTTGAATTCCTATTGTTCAATTAGTTTTGCTACAAATAAAGAGAAAATTATATTTCTTCTCAGTGGGTCTTTTTTTTTTCTTTTTTTTTTTTAAAAAAAGAAAAACAAACAAACACTGAAGATTCAATAGCATAAGATATTTCCAGTGGTTACTTAGAGTGATCAATAGTGTGTCACTATTAACAGCGTGTCACATGTCCTTCTGGGCTAGGAGTTTTTATCTTTCAAAATGGCCTTGTGTGGCTACAAGGTTTACCTGTTTTTTAGGTAAGTTCCTAAAAAATTGACCAAGTGACTTCTTTTTCAGACTTGATACTAACAACCACTCCCTTTCTCCAATGTCCTTCATAAAGGAATCCCTTGTATCATGAGGGCCACTGGTTAGTAAAGGTGAGAATTATCCAGAAAGCTCCTCTTGACTGTCCGTGATGTCTCTCATGAATCCATTGTTAGGGCTACTCTCACTCATGTAGGCTGCACCCCAGGCTACCATGAGCCTTGGAACTCGGGCAGTTGGGTCTGACCCCAAATACAAAACTAATGCTGGGGTCTGAAGAGTCCATCCTCCAAGAAAGTGGTCCTTACATAATGGTCTCAGGAAAGGTTATTTTTTTCATAAGGCTCTCTTTGGTCTTGAAAAGCCCAAATTAGATAATGCTTAAATCAAAGAACAAACAACTGGATATTCAGCTGCCTCCTCCAGCTGCCTAACTACAGATTATTCCCATGTTATTCCTATTCTAGATCAGATGGGCAGTTCCAGATTCAAGCCTTGATCTAATAAGGAAAGATACATTCTTCTCCTCTGCTCCATCCCTCACTGTGGTGCTACCTTGCCGATTCAAGTTTCAACCAGTCAGTTGTGAATGGAGGGTATTCTCAGTAGGTGAGATGGTGGGACGGAAATGCATGCTTATCCTGCAGCCCACCTCACCATTAGAGCAACTGTCTTAACTGTTGTCCACTCCAGTGCCTGGCCCTGGCAGCTCATGGGATGTCACAAGAGGACAATGGCTGGGAGAAGGGCCTTCTCTCAAGGGTGCCTTGGAGGCTGTTTTAGGGAATGACTGGCTTCTGACATGGGCTGTCTTAAAGTTACCCCAGAAGAGAAGTTACCATTGACCAGGCCCTAGGTGTTTGCTTAGCTCAGAGCCATCAGGAGGGACTTACCTCCTTAGATGAGTAGCTCCTGCACTGTGGTGTGAATGTGGTCTGCAAGGTGTCATTAAATAAACAAGTGCTGACAATTTTGCATATTTCCTGGGTGATATTTTATTATACTTTCATCAAGGAACTGGAGAACCATATTTATTTAAATCAGGACACTCCATATGTTCCTAGCTTGGTGCAAAGCAGGCGCAAATGTCCACATGCAGCCAGGTTGCTGGCTGAGGTGACCAGTTTGCTTGAGTTTTCATGCTCTGCGCTCTCCAGCAGAACAGCAGCTGCAGGACTCTTATTTTTGTGATGTAGAGCATGTCTGGGTGTGTGGCAGGGGGAACTGAAATAGTCTCTGCTGACTTTTTATACCTACAGATTTTGTTTCATTGCTCATTTTGGAAAAGGGAAGCCCTTATAGGGGCCAAATTGATGGTTTTTCTGTAAATGATGATTCCCCCCCCCTCAAACTCCATTGGCTTGACTTCCAGTGGTATAGAAAGGCAACATGGTGAACTTCTCAGCCCGAAAAAGGAGATTTCCAATCAGGGCCGAGAGGCTCATGCTAAGGTGGAAAGATTTTCCTCCGTGATGGACTCTTGGATACCCACAGGAGACTTAAAAGGCCCTCAGACCACAGGATTAATGGTGAGAAAGCTTCGGGCTTTGAGGTTATACTACCTGGAGCTACAAGTTAATTGGGGGGTTATTAAAATCTCTGGAGAACTCGACTTTGGGAAATTGGGCTTCTATCTTATTATTTCAATCTCCTGGTTTATTTTCTTTAGATGTATTATTATTATTTTAAGAAATGTATTTAAAAAGTTAAAAATATTTCTTTTACGTATTACAATTTAGTTGTTTTAAAGTTAATTCAGGGATCCGGGTGCCCCAAGGTGAGGCAATCGTGATTTTAGACACACTTTTTTCCTCTCCCAAATTTGTATTTGTGGGCTCAGTTCTCATGCTGGTGGCAGTAGGCAGCTCAGTGTTTACTGTGGAATTAAAAATGTTTATTGTCGCTGCACATAGGTTGGTGTGAAAGGTACCAACTACAAGTTTCAACTTGCAAAAACACTTGGCTGTGGGCTCCTTTGGAATCGTCTTGAGGCTTCAGATTCTGATATTTCATGAGCACTTTACAAAGTCACTCTGAGAAGCACCCTCCCTCTTACCTGCTCAGTTGGAGTCAGTTACAGGTTTCCTTGGCAGCTGACTGTGGACACATGCCGGGCAGTCAGGAGACCCTTGGGAGCTGTGGGAGTCCTGCAACGGCAATAGGAAGAGGTGGGGACTTAGAGATTGCTCCACATATGGTCTGTTGTGCCAGGGCACACCTGTTGACACTGCGTTCCAAGGAAGTCCAGACATTACAGGGTGATACTCTCTGTCCACAGCACCTCTGCCAAGCGCTCTTTGTTAATTGATTTAGAAACAGTAGGAGGCAGGAAGCCCTCTCTTGACAAGATCCTGGAAGTACCCAGCTGGTCCCCTTCCAGCCAAGTGTGTGGTGTGTGCACTTTCTGGGAGGGACTGGGACCAGCAGGTCTCTGAGCCCTTCCTCAGAAGTGTACATGCAAACGAGAGGGGGCTGAGCCATACACCTGTCTCTGAGATGGTCTGAGCCATGTGCATATGAGATTGAGCCCTTCTTGTCCCTCAGCTGAATTAAGAGGGTGACCACAGTGCTCAGACCCCCAAGTAATCCCATTTCCCAAATTTCTCTCGAGTACACAATGCCTCAGACTGTACTTTATGCCTAAGGAATAGCTGGGAACCCAACTGAAGACAAGTGTGAATTGCAGGATATGACTGAACAGAACTGATATATGCAGCAGCATGGATGGAACTGGAGGACGTTATGTGAAGGGAATAAGCCAGAAACAGAAAGACACAATTCTCATACTCTCACTTGTATGCGGGAACTAAAAATTCACACAGTTGAACTCATGGAGATAGACAGTAGAATGATGGCTACCAGAAGCTGGGAAGGGCAGCAGGGGGAGTGGGAGTGGGAGTGGGGATGATTAATGGGTACAAAAATATAGTTAGATAGAATGAATATGATCTAGTATTTGATAGCACAACAGGGTGACTATAGTCAACAATAATTTATGGTACACTTAAAAATAACTGAAAGCGTAATTGGATTGTTTATAACACAAAGAAGTGACAAATGCTTGAGGGGACGGGTGCTTTATCTACCCAGATGTGATGAGTATGCATTGCATGCCCATATCCAAATATCTCGTGTACCCCATAAATACATACACTGACTATGTACTCACAAAGATTAAAACCAAAAATGCTGATGTGGCCATGGGGTGAGCCTGAGAAAGAGTGAGCAGAGTGTGGGAGGGCAGGTGCCCTGTTTGCTGACAAGTCAGATCGTACCTGGGGCCTGTGGTCATCCCCGGGCACCACCCAGCAGTAGGGAAAGTGGCAAATGGAACTTGTGCAAGAGTGACTCACCTAGAAGGAAGGTGGGGGGACTAAAACCATGTCATTTAGAAATAGCTGGAGGAATGAGAAGTCCCTTCAGACCTGGGGGGCCCCTGGTATCTCTCCTCAGATGTGGGAAAGGAATATTACTACTAATACTCATGATAATAGGAGCGCACATGTATTAAATGCTCTGTGCCAAACTCTATTCCAAACACTTCACATGCAATTCTTAAATTACCCTACAACATACATACCATTATGATCCTCACTTTATAGATGAGACAACGGTAAATGGATTAAGAATTGTGAGTTTCATTAGAAGGTAGTGGAGGGAAATACAACGTGTGTTACCATAAGTTAGCCTCAGTAGGAGGAAGACCTGTCTGACATAATATCTCCCCAAAAGGAAGGTGGAAAAGGCTGGAGGGAAGAGAATTAAAAACACATGTATCGAGCATCTACCCTATGCCAGACATGGCCTTTGGAGCTTCCCATGTATTATTTCGGTTAATCCTCACAACCACTGTGTGAGAGGAGAATTATTATTCCCATTTTACAAATGAGGAAATTGAAGCCTAGAGACATTAAATAAATCTAAGAACTTTCCACCAGTAAGTGACAGCCCAGATTTGAATACAGGTAGGTGTGGCTCTCAAGTCTACTGTCATTTGTGTTCAGAGCAAAGGTGGAGGTGCACTGGTGGCCCCGGGGCACAGAACCAGGCTGGTTCCCCGGCTAGACACTCCCATGGCACCCTGAATTTCACAAGTTGTGACACATTCATCTGCTGGTAACTTTTGTTGCTTGTCTTCCCCATTAGACTGCAAGATCTGCGTGGGCGGGGGCTGCATGGGTCCTGCTCAGCGCTGTACTCCTAGGCGCTAGAAATATTTGAAAGAATGAATGAACACCAGTAGAGATCTCTTGTTCAGACTGGGGAAGTTAAAATAAGGATAATGAAACTGCTATTGGGATGTTATCGGGAGATGCTTATGTTAAATTAGGACTGAATTATCAACGGTTGTAATCCCAGTATATTTTCAAAATTACCTGAGAGATTTTTTTTTTTTTGAGACAGAGTCTCACTCTGTTGCCAGGCTGGAGTGCAATGGTGAGATCTCGGCTCACTGCAACCTCACCTCCCAGGTTCAAGAGATTCCCCTGTGTCAGCCTCCCAAGTAACTGGGATTACAGGCATCTGCCACCACATCCAGCTAATTTTTTGTATTTCAGTAGAGACAGGCTTTCACCATGTTGGTCAGGATGGTCTTAATCTCCTGACCTTGTGATCCACCCACCTCAGCCTCCCAAGAAAGATTTTTATGCATACAGATTCCTAGGCCCATATCAGCCCACTAGAATCAGACTCTTCCCGGAGCAGGACCTGTACCTGCACATTGCATCATTTCCCGGTTGATTTGCTACCTGGCCAGCTGAGGGACCTTGGAGGATGGGTCTGAAGTCCAGCTGAGATACTGGGATTCCTGACCCCCTTCATCTGCCTCTGGGGCTCACTTCCCACTTCCTGTTGCCTCTTCTCACTTCCTGTTGCCCAAGCTTCTCTCTGCCTTCTGGGCTTCAAGGCCAGGCCTTGCTCGAGGCTGGAGCCTGGAGGGAGGTCTGGTGCGGAGTCAGGCATGGGACCTTATCAGCTGGGTATTTACTGAGCAAAGTTCAACCAGGGCAGCGCTGGAGATCCGGGTTTAACAGATACCTAGGCTTCCGGGACTTTGATTCAGAGCCCAGGTCCCTGGGGCCCTTATCGGTGGATAATAATGGGCTCCCTGTGGAAGTCCTAAGGGCTAGTATTTCTTGGCTTACCCAGGCCTGCTCTCTGAGAGCCCAGGGCCCCTAGGCCACAGGCTGTCTAGGTGGACAGCTTGTCGCTTCCCAGCCACGGCTGCTTTTCAATTGCTCTCCCAGGCCAGGAAGGGCCCTATGCACTGGCTCTTACTTGGTCAATGCTTTGGTCTCCTGGCTTTGACAGCAAGAGGGGAAGGAAACCTTCCCTCAGCAGCAGGTGGATACTCTCTGGCCCCAGGGCACACGGATCTCCCTTGGGTAACTGTCCCATGCCGTGGAAGTCACCAAGAACCTGGGAGCCACTTGCGTTCATCCTAAAGGTGTAGGAGAGATGAAGGGAAGACAAATGGCAGCATGTCTTAAAGAATCACCCAATCGATTAATCAATAAGTATCAACTGAGCTTAAAACGGATGGGCATGCCACTGGGAAGATATGGAGAAATAAGGTACAAGAACTCCCTTGAGACGTTTATAATCTAGTTGTGGGTATAAGACACTTCCATGACAAAGAATAACTGTTACATAACTGAATTTTTTGAATGTCTATGCTGTGTTTATTTGAGGCATATACTATTCTACCAATATGCCACATCAGGTGACTTCTCTCCATATTCCTTTGACAAAGAAACTGAAGATTAAGAGGCACAGAGACGTTTAGAACTTGCTCAGGAACACACAGCGAGGTGGTGGCAGGGGCAGGATTTGAGGACTGTGCCATCTGGCTCAGAGTCCCTGCCCTTCCCGCTGTCCCCTACTGCCACCTGATGAATACTAATCAGATCTGGAAATGTTTGAGAGGCTGTAGAATGTGGAAATTCCTCAGGCTGCAGGGGTCAAGCAGGACGGCTGCACTTGGTTTGGGTCAGCAAGAGTCAAGAGGTTGGAAGAAGTGAGAGGGAATTCTGACCGTGGAAAACCTCAACCACAGATGAGGAGGTGAGACACGCAGGAACACGTAGAGAACGCAGACAGACCTTCTAGTTGGAGTCAGGGTTTGTGTAGTAGAGAGTGTGCAAAGTGGTGAGAAAAATGGGTTCGGATCTCATTCTGAAGGCTTCCCAATTCTAGAATAAGAAGATGGGCCTTCGTTGTCTGGGTGCAGGGGGCCTACAGAAGGTTTGGGAGTAGGAGGAGTGACAATGCTGGAGAAGCATTCTAGGAAGTGTCACGTGATTCTCTGTGTTCAAGCACAACTTAGGGGAGCAGACAGATCCATGAGGAAATGAGCACTTTAGGGTGTGGGCTCGTCTGAGAAGGACCATGGGCTCCAGGGACATTGCTTTTCACAGCCACAGCTCCGGAGCAAGCCCCGGCCCCGGCCCGGCCATACCAGGGCGTCCGCGTGAAGGAGCCAGTGAAGGAACTGCTGAGGAGGAAGCGAGGCCACGCCAGCAACGGGGCAGCGCCTGCACCTACGGCGGTGAGAGTGTGTGTGTGAGAGGGTGAGTGTGTGAGACAGAATGTGTGTGTTAGAGATAGTGTGAGAGTGTATGTGTGTGTGAGGGAGTGTGTGGGTGTGTGTGAGAGTGTGTGAGTGCATATGTGTGACAGTGTGTATGAGTGTGACAGAGTAGTGTGTGTGAGTGTGAGAGAGAATGTGTGTGCACGTGTGTGTCAGCGTGTGTGAGAGTGTATGTGTGTATGAGGGAGTGTGTGAGAGAGTGTGTAGAAGAGTATGCGTGTGAGTGTGAGAGAGCGTATGTGTGAGCATGTGTGAGAGTGTGTGTGAGAGTGTGTGAGAGAGTGTGTGCATGTGAGAGTGTGTGAGAGTGTGTGTGAGAGTGTGTGTTTGTGTGTGTGTGAGACTGTGTGCGTGTGTGTGCAGGCAGACGGGTTGGGAGGTGACCAAGGGGATCAGGCAGGAAGGAGTGCAGGTCGCATGGTGGAGGCTGCCAGGGATAGAGCCAGGGTGGAACAGCTGGGATGAGGGATCAGAGGATTGGCCCACTGAACACAGCTACTGTCAAGGCCTGAGTGAGCGAATGACTCACATACCCTGATGTGAGTTGGGGGCTCACCCTGAGAAGAGGAAGACACCAGCTCCCTGAGCACACAGACTTCCTGCTAAATGGAAACACAAATCCCTCAAGTGTAGGTGGTGATGGTTGGGATACCGGGTGGGGTGTTTTGTTCTAACCAGAGCATTTCCTACCTTCTACTCTCCTGCCCTGAGGCCCTCTGGACAAGTTCCCTGCACAGGGCCAGTTGGCAATGGCTAAACACTGACCGTGGTCTTCTCCTCTCCCCTCTAGGTGGTGCTGCCCCATCAGCCCCTGGCGACCTACACCACAGTGGGTAAGAGTGCCCTGTAGCCCTGGTGGCCCCCAGGCCTCTCATCTGGGTGGCATCTGCAGTTCTGAAATTTCCTTCTTCCCACAGGTCCTTCCTGCCTGGACATGGAAGGCTCTGTGTCTGCAGTGACGGAGGAGGGTGCTCTGTGTGCCGGCTGGCTCTCCCAGCCCACTCCGGCCACCCTCCAGCCCCTGGCCCCATGGACACCTTACACCGAGTATGTGCCCCATGAAGCCGTCAGCTGTCCCTACTCAGCTGACATGTATGTGCAGCCCGTGTGCCCCAGCTACACGGTGGTGGGGCCCTCCTCAGTGTTGACCTATGCCTCTCCGCCACTCATCACCAATGTCACGGTACGTCACACAAAGGCAGAGCTGCACCCGCCCATGCTGAGTGCACCCTTTTAGAACCAGAGCTGACTTCCCGACCCTGATCTTCCTTGCTATTGATTCTCAGGATAATCAGGTCATCAAAGCTTGCCTTGTCCTCCATGGAGGCCTGCTCTGATTCTCATTTGCTGAAATATCTTTCACAAAGATATCTCACAGCCTCTCTTGTCATCCTTTCTGCTCCTCAGGACTGGGGAGGTCTTCTCTGATTCCCTGTTCTAAATCTCCCCAGCTTCCCTGCAAGCAGTGAGTCTTGGTTTTGAGTTGAAGTTTTTAGTGAATGGGGTACCATGTGAGATCTACATGGGGTCTTGTGTTGGAACCAGGCTTTCCTTTCTATTCAGATAACTTAGGGAGTGATCGTTCACTTAATAATGGGACTTAACAGAAGATTTCTAGGCTGAACAACAGGTGATATTTTTGATGGCGTCAGACCCACTTGTGGGGTAATTTTTTAAAGTTCTGTCTCTATTGTCAGATTGCCTGTGTTCAAATCCCTGCCCCTTCACTTATTAGCTATGTGACTTAAAACTCTCTGAACCTCAGTGTCTTCATCTGCAAAATGGGAATACCAAGAAAAGGGTCATTGTCAGGTTCAAGTGAAATAATGCATGTGGAGGGCTTAGCAGTGTCTGGCATACAGAAATCACTAATATATATTAGTTATTATCATCATATCAAAATCTGCTAACATTAACTAAGGGCCTGATGGGAAAGGAAGAGCCTCTTCCCCCGGGAGTGAAGGAAGGAGAGGAAATAGATTTATATTAATGGTGCCTATTTGACTAAAGGAATGGGAATTTTGCAAGTGTTCAAGGGCAAAAAGACCTGTGGTTACAGCTGTATTCAGCTCCAGTCCAGGGAAACCATGAGAAGTAGAGCTTGGCCTTCAGCAGTCCTAGAGCCCACCTTCGATGGTGGAGCTTGCTTTGGTCCACCTTGTCTCCTCCATTTCCCTCCAGGGTCCAGTGTCATCCTGATGCACCTGCCCCTGCCTCCAAGCACCTTCTATGAAAGGCCTGCAGGAGCCCTTCCATCTCAGGTCCACCTGCTACCCAGCAAACCAATTTTGGAGCCTGGATGATGATAGATGAGAAGGAGTTAATCCAACTCCCTCTCCCAGGCACCTCATTTCCATGTCAGGGAGCCTGGGGAGAGGGTGGTGGGTGGAGGACTCATGGTTTCCAGCCATTTCATTACCAAGGATTCCTTTCATTGTTTATCCCCTTTCATCATCCCCACCTTTTGCTTTGAAAAGTTCTGTATATCAAACAAACGGTATTTATTAAGAATTAATTTATTTGTTTTGCCATTTTGTGAATTAACTCATCAAAGCTGTCTAGAGCTATAAGTCCACACTCCTGATCAGCAGAGATAAGACCTGCTGTGGTGCTGAGTGGATGTAATTCTATTCCCCAGCAAATAAACCTATAGTTGCAATAGATTTGTACAGGTGTATGACTGGGAAATGTAGAATTTCCATCTGGATTTTTGAAAGCTGGGAATTATGAGGCTTTCCCGGATTCTGTCTGGTTTCAGGACACTGGGATAGGGACCACTGGCTTACACCTCAGCCCAGATTTTGGAAGGCTGGAAGGCCTCTGAGACCATTTCCAGCTCTATCATTCTATGCAAAAACACCCTAAAATCTTGCTACTCAAACTCTGGTCCCTGGACTGGCCACATTGGAGTCCCCTGAGATCTGATTAGATATGCAAAATCCCAGACTTCTTGTGCCGGAAGCTACATTGTAACAAGATCTGCAGGAGGTTAAGAAAAGCCTTGCCCTAAATGATTCTAACAGTTTGCTGTCAAGACACAGTGACAATAGGAGCAATATGTGACAGGAGAGACGGGGATGGTAGGGAGAGATTTTGGCATCTCTCTCATGAATCCATGCAAAGAGCATCCTCTTCTATCTGCTTTCCTCAAGTGTGAAAGAGAAGTAAGAATCCAGGCCCCGCCTCTGTTGCAGGCCTGACCTGAGGTTTGTGAGGGAAGTCGCCCGCGCAGGTGAGAGGTATGACTCGTAGAGCAGGCAGGCAGGAGAAGGATTCTAACCCTTGGAGGGTCATGGTGGGTGCCCATAAGTGGGACAGCCATGGAGATCAGCTCAGAGACAGAGGAGGATGAGGATGTGGAAGGCACCAGGCAGCAGCAGGAAGCAAGGCCAAGTTTGCTGACAAAGTAGTGCTTCCCCCAGCTGGGGATGGCCAGGCTTCCCCATGCTGGCCATTACTAGAGGCGACAGAACTGTGTTGGCTCATGGGGACCTCCAAAGCTGTTGTGTGGAGCCTGGACTGTCTTTGTGTCTGGGCAGGGTAGTGGCCACCTTCCAGATACAGCTGCCAGGCTATGGTTTAACATGTATTTTCACAGATTTTAAGGTGCATTTATTTTTCACATTTTAAGATCTCTGAAATAGAAATGAATTTTGTATTCAACGAAACCTGGAAAATCCTCTCTAATTGGCTTAACCCAATGAGTTCATTACTATTTGTATTCTATTTCGTAGATGAGAAAAATGAGCCTTCCAAGCAAGAAGTGGCCTGAGCAAAGACATATAGCTAGGAAGGGTCAGGGTTGGGGCTGCGGTTGAAGTCTGCCTGGCTTCTCCCTTGGGGGAGACTTTGAGCAGGAGGAGGTGGAGTCCCATGAAGTGAGAAACTAGGAAAGGGCAGAGTTGAAGGGGGAGATGGAGACCCCTCTAAGGGCAAGGATGGGTGGGTGGGTCTCCCAGGGCTGCTAACCCTCTGTCCTGTGTTTCCCTGTCACAGACAAGAAGCTCCGCCACGCCCGCAGTGGGGCCTCCGCTGGAGGGCCCAGAGCACCAGGCACCCCTCACCTATTTCCCGTGGCCTCAGCCCCTTTCCACGCTACCCACCTCCACCCTGCAGTACCAGCCTCCGGCCCCAGCCCTACCTGGGCCCCAGTTTGTCCAGCTCCCCATCTCTATCCCAGAGCCAGTCCTTCAGGACATGGAAGATCCCAGGAGAGCCACCAGCTCACTGACCATCGACAAGCTGCTTTTGGAGGAAGAGGATAGCGACGCCTACGCGCTCAACCACACTCTCTCTGTGGAAGGCTTTTAGGGGTGGCTCCCACCTGAGTCCTGTTCCCTGAAACTGGGATTTGAAAATGAGCCTGGAATTGAGCCCCGAATTCAAGCTTGTTTGGAGTAGTTATTTGATAACTACACTTTCTACACACAGCTAGAATTGTAGACTTGTAAACCTTCCTTCCCTTCTTCCTTCCCCTCCCTCCATCCCTCACTTCCTCCCTCTCTCCTTCCCTTCCTCCTTCCCCTCCCTCCCTCACTTCCTTCCTCTCCCCCTCTCCTTCCCTTCTTCCCCTCCCTCCCTCTTTCCTTCCCAACCCCTTCCTTCCTTTTCCTCCTTCCGTCCCTCCCTTCCCTCCTTCCTTCTCCCTTTCCTTCCCTCCCTCTCTTCCTCCCTCCCCCTCCTCTCTCGCTTCTTCTTTCTTCCTTACTTCTTTTTTCGATTCTGTCCCATTTTGGGAGGTAATTATAGGGATTTTAGCAATAACGTTTTATGTCAAATGTTGCCAAGTCTGTGGTCCACGGGCTTTCATTTCTGTTACATTTCATTTCTTGGAAAAGGCTCCCTTTCTCCAGTGTCTGCTGAAACTTCTTAGGGCCACTCACACCCTCTGTCATTTTAAGATGTATGCAGTGGCCAGCAGGAAGATCAGCCCTGACAGCACCTCCTGAGAAAGGCAGCCAAGGGCCTACCCTGATGCCAGAGTCCTTGAGCTGTCAGTTCCCACAGTTGCTCCTTTGTTTGCTCTTCTCAGCATCAGCCAGATTTACAGTTTGGGCAGCAAAATCGCAAGGCCTGGGGCTCAGGGTAGTAAGGGGTGGGGAGTGGGTGGGAGGGAAAAAAGAACATTAGGGTGGGTGGGGACAGGCCAGTGACGAAGAGAGGGACAGAGGAGGGATGGGAACAGGCTGTGCGTCTTAGTTGGAGAGAGGGGTGTGGGAGGAAGCTTGAGTTTGATGCAGGGAGGAGGAAGTCTGAGGAATGACTTGGCTCCAGATTACTTGGTTATTAAGAAGAACAATAAACTGAAGGAAAGCATTGCTTGAAGTGGTGAAAACCACTGCTCTCCTTGAGGATATGTGCAAGGGAAGTTGGGCTGTTGTAAACAGGGCGAAGGACGTGTTTGACCATTTCTGTCTCACCTCTAGGCCCTCTGCTGGTGCTGTGGAGGCCAAGACCCCATGAAGCCTAAAGGTGATGGGTCCTTGCCTAGGCTTAGTGCTACCATGTGGGTTTCGTTTCTTTTCTTTCTTTCTTTCTTTCTTTTTTTTTTTTGTTTTTTTTCTTGAGATGGAGTCTCACTCTATTGTCCAGGCTGGAGTGCAATGGCATGATCTTGGCTCACTGCAACCTCCGTCTCCCAGGTTCAAGTGATTCTCCTGCCTCAGCCTCCTGAAGAGCTGGGATTACAGGTGCATGCCACCATGCCTGGCTAATTTTTGTATTTTTAGTAGAGATGGAGTTTCACCATGTTGGCCAGGCTGGTCTCGAACTCCTGACCTTGTGATCTGCCCGCCTTGGTCTCTCAAAGTGCTGGGATTACAGGCATGAGCCACCGCACTCGGCCTTTTACCATGTGGGTTCCTTTAGTGTCCTAAAAGCATCCATAACCCACCATTCTGTGGAGCCAAGGTCCCCTCTACCCAAACACCCTCCCTCCTGTGGACTTCTAGAGCCTCAGCCAGAAGTACCGTTAGGTTTAATTTTAATTTGTTTTGCTGAAGAAACATCAGGTTTGTAGGAGACTGAGTTGTTAGCAGGGATGCTTAGCTCCTGATAGTGAACGTGTACCTTGGGAACTGGCACATTCATCTGCTAATAGCACATCGTCACTATTAAGCAGACACTTCAGCTTGTAGAATCCATGTAGAAGTCATGGACTTTTCTGGGAAATGACAGTTTCTTTGACACATTTTCTTTGCCCACGTTAAATAAAAACTCTGGAGAAAGTTGCCTGTTTTGGATTTTTTTTTCTACTTAGGATTAGTTTTGACCCAGATTTCTCTGTGTCTGCCTAAAATCCCACTACACAAATCTTGGATTGTTTTTATTCAGATATTTTTTAGATTTAAAAGCTCAAGACAGCATTTGAGACGATACATTTACATCTTTTTTGGTAGTGATGGTAAGTAGGTGGGCGGCGGTTTCAGTCCTGTTTGATTAAAAGCCCTGGTTTTTCATAAGAAAAGACACTATTATGCAAGATTTTTCAGTGTACTATTTGAGAGGGTTCAGAAGCAACCTCCATAAAGGAGTTAAAGTTGGCAAAAACCAGCAAAGAATTAAAAGTACTTTACGTATTTGCTAAGATAAATGGTCTATTTTTTCTCTTATCTTGAGGTCAAATGTCTTGGTAGTAGTACATCTGGGTTTCTTCCCGAGTTACTCTGCTAAGATGGAAACATTTTCATAAAGATTTGTAGAGACTTTTCTGTGCCAAAGTGTTTCATTTCTTATCAAGTTAATCCCCCTAAGCTTTCAGTCGCATGTTAGACAGTGTGATTAGAGGAAGGAACTTAACACTAGTCTTGTTGACTTTGCAAATTGATCTGTTGCAGAAGAAGATAAAACCAGCCCCCACTGTGCCTACAGTCCACTTCTCCCAAGCAGAACATGCGTGTGGCTAGTGGGCTTGTTGTCCAGGAGAGTGGGGAGCTAAGGAGAGGAAGGAAATCTTTTAACTTGATGGCTCTTCCTGTTATTCATGCCATCATGAGTAACTTCTCATGATGCTGAGTGTTCAGGGATAAGTTCTACCATGGGCATTTCCACAGCAGGCTCTGAAAATCCATCAATCAGGATCCAGGAGCATGTGACATCAGGCGGGAACCGTGACCTAAGGAAGCCATCTCATAGGGCCAGACATCACCACGGAATGAAAATTCCAGAAGCCAATTAGTCCTCTCCAAGATCAGTCCATGGAGTGAGTTACAGTTTGGAAGGGGTCTCCTTTTCCTGGTGATTTTCTGAGTTTCTAAAGTCCTCTGAGCTCACTGCCTTCATTGTTAATCTTTGTTGGAGTAATTGTTTAAAAATTATCCACACTATTCTGCTATGTGTCTTATTTCCAGATTTTGGAGGACGAGAGCACATCCAGTGATTTAGCCCTCTTTAGGTTACCAGCACCATTGTCTTTTTGGCCTATTCTCCCTGAAAACCAGAACCTAGAAAAATGACATGGAAGGAAAGGGTTTTGAGGTTTTATCTTCAGCTTTAGTGAGGCTCAAGTGAAAGGGAAGATCTATTAAAAATGCATTTGCCTTACCCTCTTTTGAGGTAGAGGCTTGAACAACTTGATCTGCAACTTGTAGAAGAGTGTGGCCAGTGCGATGTAGACTACTGCTTTACGAGATTCTGATCCATGAGGCTGTCCAATTCCAGCATAAAACAGGATAGCAAGGAGACAAGTATGTGGCTAAGATGAAGAAGGTAGACATCTGGAAAAGAACAAAAGCACATGACCAAGTGTCTTAAATTCTCTGAATATCAGGCTGCACTCATCTCTAAGTGGAAATCTGAAGACATGTTCTAAAGCTAAACACAAATTTCTTGAAATCAGAAACCACAGATAACTTATTTTGCATTAACTTACTTCATTTGAGTGTCAAATATGAGACTCTCTCAATAATTTCCTGCTGAATTGAATTAAATGGGGGGATTCCTATCCACTACTTCTAAATATTGATATAGATGATTACAAGTTGATTATAATGAAGTCTCCTTTATTGGATGGACAGAGACATGATGCTTGGCAGATGTTTTTTCTGAAAGCTTGAGTAGAAACATCCATAAGCTGGTGCTATTAATCTGTTTGTCAGTTCTTCTACAGCTGTGGCTGCTGTGGAAGGTGTTTCATTCATTCATTCAACACACATTTAAAAAAATTTATTTTATTGAAAATTGACAATTTATATATGTTTGTGGGGTATGAATATAATATAATATATTACGGGATGCAATTTACAGATTGATGTTATAACTTATGAATACATTGTGAAACACTTAAATCAAGCTAACATATCCATTATCTCCACTACTTATTTTTTTGTGGTGAGAACATTTGCAGTTTACTCTCTTAGAAATTTTGAAATGTACAATACATTATTATTAATTATATTCACCATGCTGTGCAATAGATCTCAAAAAAAAAAAACACAACAAACTTGTTCCTCCTTTCTAACTAAGACTTTGTACCATTTGAACATATCTCCATTCCCCCGTACCCCAGCCTCTATAACTAGCATTCTACTCTCTGCTTCTATGTGTTCGATTCTTTTAGATTCCACATATAAGGGAAAACATGCAGTATCTGTCTTTCTGTGTCTGGCTTGTTTCACTCAGCATAATGTTCTCCATTCATCCACATTGTTGCCAATGGTAGAATTCCCTTAGTTTTAAAGGCTGAATAGTATTCCATTATGTATATATGCCACATTTTCTCTATCCGTTCATTGCTTGAGGACACTTAGGTTGATTTCATAACTTGGTTATTGTGAATAGCGCTGTAATGAACATTGGAATGCAGACGTCTTTTTGACACACGGATTTAAAATCTTCTGGGTAAGTAGCCAGAAGTGAGATTGCTGGATCATATGGTAATTCTACTTTCAACTTTTCAAGGAATGTCCATACAGTTTTCCATAATGGCTGTACTAATTTACATTCCCACCAACAGTG
This sequence comes from Papio anubis, assembly GCF_008728515.1. NCBI lineage: Eukaryota > Metazoa > Chordata > Mammalia > Primates > Cercopithecidae > Papio > Papio anubis. Next base: position 23,106,550 of record NC_044987.1, read on the forward strand.
TACAGGGGTTTCCTTTTCTCTACATCCTGGCCAACACTTGCTATCTTTTCTTTTTGATAACAGCCATTCTGACAGGTGTGAAATGATATCTCATTGTTTTAATTTGCATTTCTCCAATGATTAGTGATGTTGAACTTTTTTTTCATAAATATGTTAGCCATCAGCACATATTTATTGAGTGCCAACTCTGGGCTAGGCAGGCATCGTGGATTATTATAGATGTCTGCTTTGAAATAGTTTTCTAGCTTAGTGATCTCTTTTCAGTATGAGTGTCCATTCTTATATATGTACATTTAGTTATTTATAAATTGTATTCTTGAGCTATTTGTACCCTACAAACATATAGCTAATTGTATAAACTATAAAACATTCACAATAATAGGAATTTTAAAAGATGAGGTAAATATGAAAATAAGTACGTTAACTATTTTATTTATTGACTCCAACAATTCCTTTGACCTCATTAACTGTAAATAATATCTAGAAGGAGCATCTTTGTGATATAATGATTTGAAGATCTGGGTTTAGCTTCAATTGATTTCAGTGTTTTGTCATAGCTGAAAAAGATATCACACAAAGATATTTAGATCCAAATAAAAAGAGTATATCATTGGCTGTGCTAAATGAATTACAAAAACTATTTTAAAATTTCTTCCATCAATCATGCAAAGGTGTTATTTTAAAATTTAGTCAGTAAATTTCCATCTTAGCTGATGTCAACTGGTCTTACACACTTATTGAAGGAGTTGCCTTTTTAGCCCATTGAGTTAAACCCACTCAAACTCTTTATGTGGAAAAATTTTCAGCAACCTAAAAAATTCTGCTTCTACATCTTTTTAAAAAGACTGAAGATGTGGAAGTTTTTATGGGTGACACACACCTATATTGTTGTTAGCAACAATATCACATGATGGAAACATTCCTAGATATCTACTAAATTTTCACTTTTTAAATGTTCCCCTCATTGCATGAATTTCAAAAAGCATTAATGTTATCTTGATCTTGATGGGCTGGATTAAGTACAAATTGTGTTTACTACTTAAAAAATATCTGCAGGTACATATTTTGGACAACCAACTTATCAACCAAAAAAGATCAGCAAATTTAGTGTGCTTGTATTTGTATTAAGTAAATATGTATTGTTAATTAATTTAATTTAATTATATAGAATTCATTAATTTAATTATATGATTAACTTAATTCTATATAATTCATTAATTTAATTATATATGTGATTCATTTTTAAGTTTCACAGTTCTTTGGGTGTCTTTAGTCATGAGATAATCAGTGATTCTTTTTATGGCAAAAAAGGGTCTCATATCATTATAAAGACTGTACATTTAGTGATGTTGGGTCTGTAAAATTAACCACACTGATATCATCCTTAAATCTCAATATGTTGCAATATGATGGGAGTGAATTAACTGAGGGCATCACCGTTACCCCCCGTTTCCATGCGTAACTTCCTCTTGTACCTGAGGACACGCTCAGAACCATGAGTCACACATAACTAAAGTGTGGAGAGCACCAGCACTACGGTGACCAACTCATCTTGGTTTGCCTGGGAATTTCATGGCTTTAGCATTGAAAGTCCTGTTCTAATATATCCTTCAGTCTGGGGCAAACCTGGACATTTGGTCACACCAGTCCACATTAATATTGTCTGGTCCATGTTAATGTGGACTGGTGTGACCGAATGTCCAGGTTTATTATTTATGTTTATTATTCAAATATAAATAAATCTTAATTTCCTTTTCCTTTGCTTATTTTTTCTTTTACTTCTTTTTCTTTTTTCTTTCTTTTTTTCTTTTTCTTCTTCTTTTTTTAAAAATAAATTAGGAGTTTCTTTTTTCATTCCAATGGATTGTCTCATGTGGTCCCTAAGACACGTGCAACCCACTTTGGTCTCTTTGGAGCTTGTGAAAGCAATTCTTGCGTAACAGATTTCTCACTCAGATCCCCTCTGGACACCACAGGAGAGAAGTTGGCTCTGGCCTGAGGAACACTGATGTTATTTGTTCTAAGATGGGACTGGGTCCAGGGGCATCAGTGGTTCTGCCAGGGGGTGATCATGGTGTTTGTCAGGAGTGGAGTAGCATGGGATACACCATCTTTATATACTCTCCTACAACAAAAATCCGCTTCTCATTAAAAGTTTTCTTTATCCAACCTATCCTAAAGTTACACTCATATTAATATGATAATGTTTAACTCATCTAGGAAAACCTTAAGAGGAAGAAAACACACTTTTCATAAGATCCAGATGTTGTCTTACCCCACCCAAGCCAATTAGTTGGAAATCTATAACAGCAGTTCTCAACCTTGGCTGCACATTAGAATCACTTGGGAATCTGAAAAATCCCTGTGTCCAGACTGTGCCTTTGGCTGATTAAAATGGACTTGCTGGGGGTGGATGCAGGCATCAGGAATTTTTAAAGCTCTTCCAGGCGTTTCCAATGTGTGGTGAAAGCTGAGAACCACCACGCATCTACCTTTCCCCTCCTGTGGGGGGTGGGACTGTGGTTGAATCTGAATGCTAAGAAAGAGTTCTCAGAGGCAACTTGTGTGTGGCATGTAGCATGGATGCTGTCCTATTCAATTAGAGGTTTTTTTCCCCCCTTACTAAACCAGGCAGGGTTAGGGTAATGCGTACTCTCTTCATTAGAGAGTGAAAGCCCAGTGGTCTTAGCAGTCACTATAGAAGGTCTTTAGAGTAGACTGACTCAGCAAGAAGGTATCAGCTGAAGTGATTTTAAATGTCTTTTATCTGGCAGCATGACGATTTCCTTTTCATGTGTGCAGACCCATAAGCAAATGCAAGAATGAAACATAAAGAAAATAGCAAGATGTCAGAGGCCCCTTGTCTCACCTATGTACTTTTAAACCTCAGTAGTAGATTGACGTATTCAAATATGGGGCAAGGTGGTCAGGTGAAAAGATAATGGAGACAGCAAGTATGGTAGAACCCCACATTTAAGCCTTTATCTGAAGTCCGCTCAGTGCCTCCCTGGGCAAAGGGCTTTATGACATTCAAGTCAAACCAAAATTTAAAGAATGAACCATATAGGACTGATAAATCTGCTTTTCCTAATAAGAACTAGTGTTCCACAACTAGTGTAGTTCCACAACTAGTGTCCTTATTTCCTATTTTTGATTCTACCTATTTCAGTGGAGAAAGGTTTTATTGTCTGTAGTAGCTGAAAGAGCTGGAGGACTTGGGGCTCAGGAGCCTGAAGAAGATTGTCACCAACTTCTGGTAGATGAGAATGGAGACCCTTGCTTCCTTTACAATGTGCTATAACATTTATGTGCTGGATACTGTGCTACCTGCTAAGAAATTCAAAGAAAAGTCAGGTGCATCCTTGATCACAAGAAACTCAGAGTTATTGGGGCAAATGGAAGGTTATAATATAGTAAAACAGGTAGAGTGGTAGATATAAATACAGGTGCTGTTCATCTCACATTTGCTAAGGAGATGTTACCATGATCTCACTTAAGCCTCTCAGAAAGCAAATAAGGGATGCACTACTTTAATTCCCATGTATAGGAGGGAGAAACAGACTTAAAGAGGTTAAGTCACTCATGCAAGTTTACACAGTCAGTCAATGGCAGTGCTGGTGTTCAAATCCAGCATGTTCAATGTTTGTTTTTTTTTTTTTTTTTGAGACGGAGTCTCGCTCTGTCACCCAGGCTGGAGTGCAGTGGCCGGATCTCAGCTCACTGCAAGCTCCGCCTCCCGGGTTCATGCCATTCTCCGGCCTCAGCCTCCCGAGTAGCTGGGACTACATACAGGCGCCCGCCACCTCGCCCAGCTAGTTTTTTTTTTTTTTTTATTTCTTAATAGAGACGGGGTTTCACCGTGTTAGCCAGGATGGTCTCGATCTCCTGACCTCGTGATCCGCCCGTCTCGGCCTCCCAAAGTGCTGGGATTACAGGCTTGAGCCACCGCGCCTGGCCAATGTTTGTTCTTTTAATCCTGTAGCCACATAGCTACCGACATTACTGGTGGCTATTTGGATGACTGCTATTTTTATTTTATCAAGCCTTAGCTCACATCAATACATCAAGTGTTTATTGAGTGTCTTTCTGTCATGGCAGACACTATGGATGAAGAGGACTGGATGGTTGGAATGTTTCCACCTGGAGTACCTCAGATTATGGCAACTCAGCGGCTTATATAATGGGAGAATTCACACTGAGAGGAGCAGACAGAGAGAAGTGGATGTGAAAGTTTCATGCTTGTGCTCTGGGACATCTAGCCAGTTCTGAATTCAGAGTAGACATGCAGAGAGAAAGGCAATATTTTCTGCCAGCATGTTGGTTGCTCTGTGCCCCTGTGATCTAGAATCTAGATGGTTAGTGGTCTTCTCTTCAAAATCATATATAGGTTCTAGTAGCCTAATGGCATCCTAAACTTTCATCTTACCATGCTGATTGCCTATGTATTAATTTCCAAACCTCATGGTTTGGAAATGAATGAAGTAATAGAATGAAGTAATTTTATTTTAAATCCACAGTGTACACACTTAGGAGACAGAGGAATAAACATGAATCTACATAAATAGACATATTTAATGGATACACACAGATTATAGCTGGAATTCTTGCCTTCTGGTACTTTTGTGGTCTCTGTTGAACTTTGTCCCTCAGTTGACTTATAGCCAATGAATAGGTCAGCAGAGGCAGCAGCATTGCTGTGTGCAGGGGTTTTTTTCTGGGTGTTCTGATCTTGCAAGTTGCAATTAAAATTCTGAGTCTGCCGTGCCTTCTTGGGCTCAGATTCTTTTTCTCCGTCAATCAAAGAGAGTATCATTTGCCCATTTCTTAGAGAATGAGGCATTTCGAGATTGTGTCTGCAGAAGTACTTGATGCAAGTTGATGCCTCGGTGCTTTATGAAATCAAGGGGCCCGATTGTGGCAGCTTTATTTTCATTACGCTCCTTTTTTAGGCCTTTTTTAGGGATATATTATTTACCGATTCAACAAATGCTTAGTGAGCAACTATTATGTCCAGCCTAGAACTTGGACACTTTACACATCAGGAAGGTTGCCTTACTTCTTTGTTTCCTGACATATTTAACACAAGTCAGAATATTTAAAAGACTAAAAGTAAATGTATTAAGCATTTTGGTCAGTTTTAACACAAAATACAGTTCTGATAAGTTATCTGTCAAAATTTTCTAATCTGTAGATTTGGTTTAAAATGTCTTTCAGAAGACGGAAAGATGTGATCAATGTGATGTTTTTACAGAGAAAATTCTAAATAAGTATTTCTCTTTATTCTAAAAGTGATTGTCTTTTGTTTTTCCAAATGACTCAGACTTACATATCCATGTTCTCACCTTGTAAACTGAAATCAGCAAGCCATCTTACTAAACAAAAATAGTATAATCCTTTGTGTATACACAAACACAGAGTCCCAGGGCCTTGGGGGAAAAGATGCAATAAAAATGCCTAAATAACATGGCTGACTTGATTTCTAGAGAAATTCTCTCTGCCTTGGGAAAGTAAGTTAGAGGAAAGCTTTTTCAGGGTTGCATCATTTGGCCCTATTCACCTCTCAGGAACAGTGACTTCCTGGTCTGTGTACTTGAAGACCAAGAGGCAGGCCGGAGATCCTAGTGAGGCTCAGGGGCTTTGAGGAGCCTTGCCAGATCCCAACAGTGACTCAGCAGCAATACACAGGGAAGAATTCAGACTGCTGTGCATCTGTTCACTGCTGTGTTCCATTATTATATGGTTACATACACAGAATGTCCACTGATGACATACCATAAGCAGAAGACTAGGCCTTGCATCTTAAACTTTTAAAATTTAAAAACAGTTGGCCAGGTTCAGTGGCTCATGCCTGTAATCCCAGCACTTTGGGAGGCCAAGGTGGGTGGGATCACCTGAAATCATGAGTTCTAGATGAGCCTGGCCAACATGGTGAAACCCCATCTCTACTAAATACAAAAAAAAAAAAAAAGTTAGCCAGCCAAGCCAGGCATGGTGGCAGGCACCTATAGTCCTAGGTATTCAGGAGGCTAAGGCAGGAGAATCCCTTGAACCCATGAGGAGGAGGTTGCAGTGAGCCAAGATTGCACCACTGCATTCCAGCCTGGACGACAGAGCGACTCCATCTCAAAAAAAAAAAAAAAAAAAAAAAAAAAAAAATTTAAAAACAGCTCACAGGTATGATAGAAATACTTTATAAACAAAATTTAAATATAAATTATTTTTCTTATAGATATAGAATCTCCTGGCTGGAAAATAATTACTTTCTTCCATATCGCAGTCATTTTTCACCAGTTTTCAGTCTGAAGTAAAAGTACCTTTTATATACTTAAATTATGTGATTGTCAGAAGCTTTATCATACTAGTAATTGCAGTTATTAAAATTAGAATGTACACACAGTCTTACTGAAAACCCTGCATATTCTTCTGCTTTGAAAATGCAATGCAATAGTCCAGGTTGATCAGAAGCTTGGGTGTTGGATAACCCATTCAAGACACAGGTGGGCTGGTAAGTAGCCGGGAGAGGTATATCTAATGGGGCTCGGTTCCTTAGGTTTATGCCCTGAGGTTACCATAGAGAGTTTTGATACTTCACATCAGCGTTACTTTTTTTTCTTCTATCTATCATTTTATTATGAAAATTTTTAAACATGCAGAAAAGTTTAAAGAATTATACGGTGAATGCCTGTAATCACCTAGATTCTACAATGAACATTTAGCACTAGATAACCAGAAATCTATCAATCCATCTATTGACCCTGTATTTTTCTGTTAGATGCATTTCAAAGTAAGCTAAGCCATCAGTGCACTCACCCTATAGACTTTAGGATGTATATATTAAACTGATATTAACCTAAAGCTCTTTCTTTTTTTTATTGTGAGGTCAAATTCACATAGAGCAAAACATACAAATCTTAAGGATATCATTCGATGAGTTTTGGAAAATACGTACAGAGGTGTAACCCAAATCTCTATTAATATACAAAACAATACTATTAATCCCCAAATTTCCTCATGCTCCTTATCAGTCTGTCTCCACTTCTATCTCCTTAGAGGCAACCACCAATTTCTTTTCACCGTAGATTAGCATTGCTTGTAGAATAAGTGTGAATGGAATTAAACAGCATGCACTCTTTGTGTAGCTCTTCTTTCACTTAGCATAATGTTTTTCCATACTCATCCATATATTGTTGCATGTATAGGCAGTTCCTTTTCTGCTGAATATTATTCCATTGCATGAATCTACCATACTTTGGTTATTTATTCTCCTATTGATCTATACCCGGGCTGTTTCCAGTTTTTGGCTATTATGAATACAGCTGCTAAGAACATTTTTGTACAGTTTTTTTTTTTTTTTTGCATGTTTTTATTTCTTTTGGGTAAATACTTAAGAATGAATCACTGGCTCGTATAGTAGATATATGTTTAGTTTTACAAGATAACCATCAGACTTTTTCCAAAGTGGTTGTGCCATTTTTTACTCTCACCACCAACAAATAAGAATTCTGGTTATTCCACATCTTCGACAATATTTGGGGTATTTCACCCCAACATTTGGGGTATAATTTTCATTTCTTTGATGACTAATGAAAGACATTTTGTCATATATGTATTTGATGTTTATTTATCTTCCATTGTGAAGTGTCTGTTTAAATCTTTTGATCACTTTTTAATAGGGCGACTTGTCTTTTTATTATCGAATTATAGTCCTTTATCCATTCTGAATACAATTCCTTCATCAGATATACGTTCTGTGAACATTTTTTCCCAGGCTGCAGCTTGCCTATTCATTTTTCTACTGGTGTATTTTGTGAAGTTTTAAAATTCAATGCAGTACAATTTATCATTTTTAATGGGTATGTATTTCTGTTTCCTATCTAGGAAATCTTTGCTTGCCCCTCAAATTGTGAAGATAGCTTATTTTCTTCTAGAAAGTTGATAGTTTTATGTTTTACAATTAAATTTATAATTCAGTGTGTGTGTGTGTGTGTGTGTGTGTGTGTGTGTGTATGTGTGGTATGAGGCAGGAGTCGAGGTTTTCTTTTGTTTTCTACATGGATATTTCGTTGTCTAGCACATTGTTGTTGAAAACCCTTTCCTTTCTTTTTTAGATTGCTCTGATGCTTTTGTTGAAAATTAAATTATATGTGTGATTCTATTTCTAGACTGTTTTCTGATCTACTGATTTATTTATCTATCCTACGTCAGTACCATACTGTCTTAATACAGCTCTATAAGAAGTTTTAAAATCAAATATGTAAGTTCCCGAACTTTGTTTTTTTTTCAAGATTACTTTAAATATTTTAGGTCTTCTGTAGTTTCATATAAATTTTAGAATCAGCTTGTCAATTCCTACAAAGAAAACCTGTTGAAATTGTAATTGGGATTGTGATAAATCTTTAGATCAATTTTTAGATAATTGACATCTTAAAACATTGTATCTTCCAACCCAAAAACATGGTATGTCTCTTCACAGATTTAGATCTTTTAAACTTTTTCTCAGCAAGGTTTTGTAGTCTTCAGTGCATAAGTCATGCACATGTTTTTAAAATGTAGTCCTAAGTATTTTACGTTTTTGTAAAAAGAATTTTTTAAAATTTTATTTTCTAATTGCTGCTAGTAGATACAAATATCATTAATTTTTGTGGATTGAGATTGTATCCTGCAATCTTGCTAAGCACACTTGTTGGTTCTAGTAGCTATTTTATTTTATTTTATTTTATTTTTGAGACAAAGTCTCACTCTTGTCCCCCAGGCAGGAGTGCAATGGAGTGATCTCAGCTCACCACAACCTCCACCTCCTGGGTTCAAGTGATCTTCCTTCCTCAGCCCCTGAGTAGCTGGGATTACAGGCATGTGCCACCACACTGGCTAATTTTGTATTTTTAGTAGAGACAGGGTTTCTCCACGTGGGTCAGGCTGGTCTTGAACTCTCGACATCAGGTGGTCTGCCCGCCTTGGCCTCCCAAAGTGCTGGGATCTCAGGAGTGAGCCACCGCACCTGGCCGCTCTTTTTTTATTCCTTAGGTTTTTATATGTAAACATTTCATATCTCAATTGAGGTTTTCCTTCTTTTTTTTCCTTCCAATTGGTATTCTTTTTAAAAAAATTGTATTGCATTGGCTACGATCTCCAGTACAATGATGAATACAAGCAGTGAGAGACAGCGTTGTTGCTTTGTTTCCAGTCTTACAGAGAAAGCACTCAATCTTTCACCATTGTGTGTGATATTAGTTGTAGATTTTTTATGGGGTGTACCCTTCGTCAGCTTGAAAAAGCACCCTTTTATTTCCAATTTGCAGAAAAGAAAATCACAAGTGGCGTTGAATTTGTCATATGATTTTTTTGATCCATTGGGATGATCATGCTGATTTTTCTCCCTCATTCACTATTAATATAGTGAACTATATTGATAGATTATTTTGAAAGTTAAATTAACCTTGTATTCCTGGGATAAATCTGACTTAGCCACAACATATTGTTTTTCTGGTAAAGATTTTTTGTCTACATTCATGAGGACTATTTGTCTGTAATTTTTTTCTCATAATGTCTTTGTCAGATTTTTGTATAGCTGCATAAACTGAATTAAGAAGTATTCCTTTTCTGTTTTCTGCAAATAGTTCATAAAAGATTGGTGTTACTTTTCCCCTGAAATGTTGACATAATTCACCAGTGAAATTATCTGGGCCTAGAATTTTCTTTGTGGAAATGTTTTTGATGACAAGTTCAATTTCTTTAATAGATAAATGACTACTTAGATTTCCAAAAAACCAGTGTCATTTGTGGTAATTTTTATTTTTCAAGGACTTTGTTCGTTTCATCAAAGTTGTCAAATTTATTGGCATAAAGTTGTTAACAATATGTTATTGTTGTTCTTTTAGTGACTGTAGAATCTGTAGTGATGTCTTTCATTCCTGATATTGGCAACTTGAACTCTCTCTCTTTCTTTTTTACCTTAACTTATCTAGCTAGGGTTTATTAATTTTCTTGATCTTTCTTGATTTTTCCAAAGAATTAGCTTTGGCTTTGTAAATGTTGTCTATTGTTTTTCAATGTTGTATGTCATTGATTTCTACTCTTATCTTTTATTATTTCTTCCTTCTACTTAATTTGGTTTTACTTCACTCTTCTTCAACTAGATCAGTGTTTCTCAACCTTGGCACTATTGACATTTTTGATTGGACAATTCTTTGTTGGGAGGAACTAGCCTACATATTGTAGGGCGTTCAGTATCAACCCTGGCCTTTACCCATTAGATGCCAATAGCTCTTCCCCACCCAGCTGTGAAAACAAAAATGTCTCTAGATATTGGGGAACAAAGTAACTTCTGGTTGAGAATTATTGAGCTATATTTTAAAGATATAGCTTAAAGTCATTGATTTTTCTTTTAGTATCTTTTTCCTTTCCTAATATACATATTCAAAGCTATACATTTCCTTTAATACTATCTTAGCTGCATTTAAGTTTTAATATTTTTTATTTTATTATTCAATTAGAAATATTTTCTAATTTTCTTTATGCTTTCTTGTATGGCCCATAATTTATTTAGATATGTTCTGTTTAATTTCCAAGTATTTTGGCATTTTTCTAGATACATTGTTACCTCTTTGCAATTTAATTCCTTTGTGAGAAAATATACTCCGTAAGACTTCAGTCTTTTTAGATGTATTGAGACTTGTTTTACGAACAAACATTTAGTGTTTCTTGGGGAATATACCACGTTATGTTGAAAAAAAAGTAAATTCTGTAATGGTTGGGTGTAGTGTGCTTCATAACAATTAACTAATAAACATTAATTTAGTCAAGGTGATAGTGTTGTTCACGACTTCTGTGTATTTATTGATTATTTTGGTTGAAAATGTTAAAATCTCTAGTTATTATTTTAAATTTATTTCTCCATTTAATTCTGTTGACTTTTGATTCATGTGTTTTGAATCTCTGTTATTTGAGATATACACATTTATGATTGTTAGGCATTTCTCATGAGTAGGCTGTCTTATCATTGTAAAATATCCCTTTTTATCTCTGCTGATACTGATTGTCTTGAAATCTACTTTATTTGATATAAATATAGACACTTAATCTCCTTATGCTTACTGTTTGCTCAGTGGCACTTGTGTTACTTTTGTAAGTAGAAATAATATTGTAAAATTTTATATTTATATGGTACATTATTGATGAAGAGATTGGCTTCTATGCTCTCCTTTGATATTCTCAGCAATCTTAGAGATAAATAATATTGTTATCTCCATTTTACAGAGATTAAACTGAGTCCACAGGAATTATGTGACTGTCCCGAGATTACAGTGGTGAGTGAGCACCAGCCTGGTCACTGTTTTACCCTGATTCCTGGACTCTTGACCATTATGCTATGCCATTCTCTATAGATTAAGTGGAAGGAGAATTGGAGAGATCCTGTGTGGCAAATCACAGGATAGGTGAGAGCGAAGGTAGGAAGTGTATATGGAGAAGGTGTCTTCCAAAGACACAGTGTTCATAGTTCCACTCCAGGGCTCAAGGGACAGTGGCTCATGCCTGTAATCACAGCACTTTGGGAGACAGAGGTGTGTAGATCGCTTGAGCCCAGGAGTTCAAGACCAACCTGGGTAACATGGCAGAACCCTGTCTCTATAAAAAATAAAAAAATTAGCTGGGCATGTTGGTGGCATGCGCCTGTTGTCCCAGCTACTTGGTGAGCCAAGGTGGGAGGATGGCTTGAGCCTGGGAAGTTGAGGCTGCAATGAGCTGTGTTCATCACATTGCACTTCAGCCTTATTGACAATGTGAGACCCTGCTTCAAAAGAAAAAAAAAGATTGGCTGTAAAGAAGAAACTTTTGGTTATAAAGTTGGTGAGGCATTGTCAGGAGTACTGGAGTGAATGGATCAGCAAGATCTGTCAGTGTCAAAGAAGAGGCTGGGCTCTAAATGTCACTGTCACAACATACACACGTAATGGCCATCATCCAATTACCTTCATTATGTTGTATGTATTATAGTTTGGCCTAGAGGCAGAGGGCAGGATAAGATGATCTCTGCTGGGCTACCTACCCTAAGATTCCATGATTCCTTCTTAGGGGAGCCACAAGAGAAGTTGATGTCTTGAGGTGCCAGTCAGATGGAGAAACTGACTTTCCTTGCAGGAGCCCTTCCTTGCTACTCATCTGGCAATCTATGTCCCAAGCGGCCAAGCTGTGGGTCCCCCAGGCTTGGTTGTTCCAGCTGGACCCAGGAGCTCAGCTATGCAAATACCCATTATGAGTTTGTATTTGTGGCAACCTCACCTCTTGTTTTTAAATCTCCAATGCCCACTAGAAGAGATTCTGTCTAGAAAATCTGAACAGTAGTTTTTAATTAGTTTGGTTTTTTTTCAAATGGTGTGTTTCTTAACTCGTAGGCTTGGACTTGTGATTTTATTAGTTATTCCTAGCTTCATTCTGGTGATTTATCTAACAAAATTTTATTTTGCTTTCTTTTGCCACCTAATCCAATGCTATAATCTATGCTTCTGCAATTTGTTGTTCCTAAAATAAGCTGTGACCTTCCGCGCCTATGTTTTCGACATGCCCTTTTTCTCCTCATTGACTCACATCTAATGCCCAGTTCAAATACCACTTTATCTGAGAGCTCCCCACCAACCCAATATGGCCAGAGTAAATGACTCTGAACTCCCAAAGCCTGTTGAAGACATCCTTCCCCTTCCAGCGAACCTTGAGCATCTCCAGGAGGAAACCCACTCCCCTTCAGAAAGTGTACATAGGCAGGGGCTGGGCTTCATACCCCATGGGGCAAGGACAAACCCACTGGGTGAGGTGTGCACTGGTTACACCAGTCCTGAGTGGTCACTCTCCACTCATCAAGTAAACAGAGAGCTTCGGGATCTTCTTCACAAAGAGGGCTTCTCATGGTAGAGAGCCCTCCAGCTAAGGAGGGGCAAATGTTCAGATGTTCAGAAGGGTGATGAGCTTAGGCCCTTTTAACTCCCTCTGTAGGCATACGCCAAGGTTTCTGCTGGTTACCAGTCACTCTCCACTCATCAAGTTGTCATGTCTGGGGAAGACTCTTTGCATTGACCAGTGGTGTCTACTTTTGCTCTATAGCTAGATAGAAAGGGTTAAGCAGTTAGGCAATCCCCCTGTGGCTCAGTAATTTCTGGAGAATTAGCACAAGTAACTTGGATAATGCAGACTTATCTCCTGGATGATGCAGTGCCCTGCAATCCCAATGCAAATGACTCCAGCTGTGTTAGCCTTGGTGGCTAAGGAGTCTGGCTGGCCCATTCCTGGGAGCCTTTGCAGATAACTGTTGGGAGTTCTTGCAGATCCTCCAGCCCAGGGGACAGACAGCAAAAGTCCTGACAGAACTTCCTATGTTGGGGGTAACAATTATGCTACAGGTGACTATCACCACCTTCTCACCAGATAGGGTTAGCAGTAAGGTCAGGAGTAAGGCACAAAGGGCTGAGGGGCTCTTCAGTCTTGCCCCATTCTATTTCTTTTCATAGGACTTATCCCAGTCACACAGGTGTGCAAAGTCATCTTCTGTTGTCCCACAAAACCTCTAATTATTTAGTAAGCACTTATATAGGACTTACTATGTGTTAAGCACTATTGAAAGTACTTAACAGATATTAACTCATTCCCTCCTATGGCAACCTCAGCATTCTGGCTCAGAGTCTGTGACTGGCTATGGTGAGCATGACCTGGGAGGTCAGACAGATCTTAGCTTCAAAGCCTGGTTCTATCACTTCATAGATCTGTGACCAAGAGCAAGTTGTTTGGTGCCCATCTGCCCCGGTTTTCCCATTTATAAGATGGGTCCTCAAGAGATTGCGCTGAAGATTAAATGAGATCGTGCACACAAAGCACTCAGCCTAGGACCTGATGTTTTATGTGATGGGTGACTGTGATGACAATGAGGAGGAAAACCTGCTTTCTCAGGGATTTCTCTCTGAAGTCTGTGGGATTTGATGCCAATGTGCTCTCCCCTGAACAGAAAACTGTCTACTGTGTTCTAGAGACATGTGGCCACCACCTTTCTAAACTCTGGAATTCCACTGGGGGTGATCAGGGGTTCCACTTACATGAGGATCTCCATGCCCTCAGGAGATCTGCTGTCTGGTGAAATGATAAAGAAAGCACAGGAAGTTGTTAAACCAGAGATCCTACCGGAGAGTCTTAGGACACCGTCCAGGCAGAAAACTCAGCTCCTTGCATTTACGCTTCTGATCTGATTCACTTCTTTGCCAGGTGCAGCAGAAACCTTGGCTTATGCCTGCAGAGGGAGTTAAAAGGGCCTAAGCTCATCACCCTTCTGAACATCTGAACATTTGCCCCTTCTTAGCTGGAGTGCTCTCTGCCATGAGAAGCCCTCTTTGTGAAGAAGATCCCGAAGCTCTCTGTTAACAAGGCAGCCTAGGACATAGGGTCCCCCTCGCCGCATCTCCAGGGAGAAACTCCTATTCCAATCCTGCCCCTTTAGTGGAAGGGAGGACAGGAGTCTTGACCATCCTAAACCCATTCACTGTGTTTTCCCTTGAATATTCAGGGATCTGGAATGCTCTCAGGGAAAGCACAGCGAAGAGGCCCAGGTCCTGGATGTCACTAAAAGGTCCAAAGGCACCAGCTGGGAGTTGAGGATAACCTTTGCCCCTTTGTAATGTCACTTCAAGCCTGTCTCTTGCTAGAGGCCTGGGACTCTTAGACTCCCTCTGACCTCCGGGCTGGCCCCTCCCACTGATCTCTGGGCTGGTAGGCCTGAGTTTTGTCGGCAGCCTCAGACACCAGGAAGCCTGATGATCCAGCTCTTTACCCGCTCCCAATCCCCACTTCCCCACCTACAAGTTAGCCAGCTGGCAGAAAGTTAATGAGTGATTTATTAAGTTCCACAGGAATATCACCTCCTAACCCAAACCCTCCCAACCCAAACCCAGATGACTACAGAAGACTTTTATTTTAGGGTCTAACTAGTCATAAAACGTATTTTGCCAAGGAGCACAGATGTGGATTTTGTGCCTCAGAGCAGTGTTTTCGCTGAGCTGGTTCAGGAGGACATCTGTGGCTGTGGTGTGGGAGGTAAATCCTGCCCTGCACAGCTCCCCAGGGACTGGGTTTCCACTGAATCAAGATAAGGCAGGTAGAGCTATTGTCAATATTTAATCAGGATGTACAGGATTCGGCTCTGTAAAGGCAGCACTCAGGCCTGTGTTTGCAGGCTCTGGAGGAGTGCCAAGGAAAGTGTTCGGCCCCTGGCCCATGCTGTAAGGGCAACATGACAGAGTTATTTGTCCCACAGTCAGTCCCAGGAATTCGGATGCATATGCCATGCTGGATGGCACCTCCCAGGCTCCCACATCTTTCATAGCAATGCCGGGGCTTTGTGGCTGTGCTTGGCTGGAAGGGATGAAGGTGGGAGCTCCAGCCCTTACTCTCTGGGAAAAGACCCCATTTTCTGAATTGGACATTCCCAGGTCCTTTCTTATCGCCCCTGCTGCTCTGTCCACCTTCTCTGCTCAGCCAGCGCTCAGCAGGCTCAACCAAGCAGGGGTCTTGCCCCTTTCTATTTCCCAATGACTCATCCTAGGGATTTGGTTTCCCTAGGGCTGATCTGCCCTCAGATATGAGGGGACTCCTGGGCTCTGCTGCACTGGGGACAGGATGGTGGACCCTGAGCAGCTGAGTCCTGGCTTCTGTGGCCTGCTCTATAGCGTCCTCTGACCTCAGCACACAAGCATATCGCCCTTGCTTCCCACCCAGCTTTCCTACTGGATGTCACTTGCTCTTCCATTTCTCCCCTTGGGTGTGTGTGTGGGGTACTGGGCAGGAATGAGCTCTTGATATCCCCTGATAGAAGTCCTGGAGGTGTAACGGACTATTTAGTACTTCCTGACAGATCTCCCCAGCACCATCACCCAAATCACAGTTCCTCACAGGGCTTTGGGAGCCATGAGATCTCCCAATAATGATTGATTGCTTATTATGCTCTAGGCATAGGGATAAGAGCTTTATGCATTACCTCATTTAATTCCTCAGTACATCTTCTGAGGTACTATCATGAACTTCATTTTATAGAAGAGGCTAAAGAGATACAGAGAGTTTAGGTAGCTTATGTATAGTCACACAGCTCTTAAGTAGCCAAGCTGGGATGGAAGCTAACGCCTGTCTGAGTCCATGCTGCATCCTTGATCACCACATGCCACCGTTTCCCTACTGTAAAGAATTAGGACAACCTTATTTTAGATTTATTGTAAGCATACGAGTAACACATGAATACATTATTCTTGTGAAAAAAATTCAAACGGCTCAGATAAGGCTAGAATCCCCTTGATCAATATTCTGTCTTTTCTATCACTTTCCTCTTCTCGATGGGTAATTTTTGTTATCAGTTTGGCTTGTGTCATTTCAGACCTTTTCCTATATGTTTACATACACGTATATGTCTGCATACAAAACGCCCAAATCTCTTGTTGTTCTTTAACATGTGGAATCCTACTTGTAAACTTCATTCTGAAACTTCCTTCCCTTCACAATATGTCTCTTTTCGTGTAAGCACCAGCAGATTCATTCATTCCTTTCTACCACTGCCCAGAATTTCATGTGATGGTTATACAGCATAGTTCTCTGTTTTCTGTTTCTGGTCGTTCCCCAGTCAGTGAACATTTAAGTTGTAACTAAATGTCCATTATAATGATACTGCACTGAAGATCCTTGGACATAGCTCCTTGTGTACTTTTGTGAGTATTTTTCTAGGGCGATGCCGGTGGAATTGCTGTGTGATAGAGTATGCAAATTTTAAATTTTAATAGACGTTGACAAATGATCCTCTAAAGTGGCTGCACTAATCAATAACTTTGTAAGAATTGTTACATATGTGTTGGGGAAAAGCACCATCTCTCCAGGGAGAGCAGCACAAGAGAAAGCGCGCTGCAGTTGCAGGGGTATGTGCACATAGGCAGCAAATGGTGTGAGCTGTGGCTTCACAGCTGTCCAGTTGGGCAGGTGATAACCTCTACGGGCCTCAGTGTTTACACCTGCAAAATAGAGACCACAATCTCAATAACTCAGAGGGCCATTATGAGGATTAACTGAGATGACTGGTGAGCAGCTTATAGCATATAGCCATGTTCATACAAAGCACTTGACAACAACAATACTTAGCTAGGTGGGGAGAAAATGAAGACAGTGAAGGGTTGGGCTGTCTTCCCTGGAAAATCTTTAGGGACAGCAAGCCTACACCTGGGCTAGACTCAGGTGTTCTCCTCTGGAGGGAGGGCTGGATAACAGGGCTTTGATACCTAGCCAAATTCAGAGCAGAACCATAAGCCACAAGCCGTGACCTTGACCTTGAGTTCTCTTCAGTCCAGCCTAGGGGAGGTAGAAGACATGGACAGCATGGATATTCATTACCTTTTTATGAAAATTATAAATTCACAAGAAATGCTTTTTATGTTTTTGCTTTTGAACTACTCTAACTTTTAAACCCGAACTCCTTTAACATTCTGTGTGGCAAATGCGCAGGGTTTTAGGCCATTAAGGCAATGCCAGGAAAGGAATAATGCTTTCATCTGGTACATTTATTTTCCTGCTATCAGCATGGCATAGTCATCTTGGCTCTGACTTTCATTTGGTATGAGCAACCTTGAGAAAATTGTGGAAGCTCTCAAAGTCTCAGTCCTTTGTAAAAATTGAATGATAATTTTATCTATAAGAAAAGCTAATGCTTATGGAGCACTGAAAGTGTTCCAGACATTGGGCTAATTACATTTTAGCTGCATTATTTTGTTATTATCTAATTTACTGCTCATAATTAATAGAAGTGGATGGATGATGGTTCCTGGAGGTGAATCTGAGTTCAAATCTATTCGCAGCATGGCCTTGGGCAAGTGTCCATGTTTCTCTGTGGCTCAGGCAGTTTTGTTGGGAAGTTTAAGAGACTGATACACAAGACTCCAGAATTAGCCCATGGGCTCTCAGCAGGAGAGGGCCCCTCCCTGACCATAATGGGAAGCAGCAAGTACCAGGCAGACCTGTGAAGGATTCCCCGCTCCAAGTGCCACTCTGATTATGGGACAGAAGTTGACCTGGAGGTCGGGGGTGGGGCAAAGGTCCTTGTGAAAATCCAAGCAAAGGTAATCCTGAGAGCATTTATAGTCCCCAAATACCAGAGCTGAGCCCATCTCTCCTGAGGAGTCGTGACCTTCTCCTGGGCCTGGTAGATGAGGCCATTGTTGGCAATCCTTGGCTGAACAGGAAGCAATGGAGACCCTGCCTTCCAGGCATGCTTCTTGGAAATCTTCATGGTGAGACTTATCCATGGCTTCTTAAAACCACAGTCTCCCCACTTCCATCCCTCTCCATGCCCAACTCCACTGTGCCAAAGGATTGCCCAAGGCCTAATCCCTCTTCCTCCAGCTTGTAAACCCTGCTGAAACCCAGGGCAAAAGTTACCCAGGAAGGGAAGCACAACAGCCTCTCCTTGGCTTCTTGGAGCTCCTCAGGTCTGCTTTCCTTACAAGAGGTCTGTAAGATGGGAATTCTAAGAATGGAAGTAAGAGAACGGGACACAAAGAGAGGTAAGTTTTGATGGCAGAGTGCTTTGGAGACTTGTCCCAGGAGGCAGGCCTAAGCATGGTGCCATAGAAAGAGAAGGGAAGGTAGAGGAAGAGGGAGAGGAAGAGGAAGAGGGAGAGGGAGAGGGAGAGGGAGATGGAGAGGGCAGGAGGTGTGGGGGGGAGGGGCAGGAGGAGGGATCAGGGAATATCTGATGAGTGTGGAAACTGAGGCACACAGGGGTGAAGTTCCTTGCTCAAAGGCGCATAGCAGTAAGAAGAGGTGCCAAAATTTGAACCTGAGTAATCTTTTCTTCAGAGCCTATGCCCTGAACCACTATAGTGAATGGCCTTTGTAAAATGGGGCTACAATGACTATCCCTGTATTTTACTGAGTTCTTGGGAAGGATAAAATATTCGTGACTGGTGACTGGGAAAAAGTTGACAGTCAACACTGGTTCATTCCCTTCTCCCTCTTCTCTTCTGTTTTTAAAATGGAGGCACCTGGCCATAGAGAGTCCTGGTTACTATTATTTACTAGACTCAGATTCCTCCACACCACGGAGGGGTGGGTGTTTAGTAAAGGGGCCTGTGCTGTATGTGTTTGTGATGGGGAAGGCTGGTGGTGGTGGTGGGGAAGATGGGCGGACACCTGCATTCCTCTTTGTTGTCTCCAGACCAGATAGGGGCCAAGCCCTAAACAGCTTTAGGAGCCTGGAGAGAGATAACAGGGCCCAGGGCTGGCCTGTCAAGTTCAGGTTCCTGCAGCCTTCAGGGAGCCAGGGGACAGGTGGCTTCAGAGGCCTTTCTAAGTGTGCACTTTGCCCCGGACTGTGACCTTGGAATGTGCCCAGCCCCTGTCTGGGCTGGCAGATACCAGGCATCATCATAAGGGCATGGAACCAGTCAGATGGTGATCCCTGAGGCCTTCAGACCTGGCCCTCTGCCCCAGTTATGGTCTCATCTGTCCTCAGACCCCAGATAAAGCAATTGAGCTGCCAGGCTGAAGTCTATGCAGGCAATGCTTCTGTTCAGGCCTGAATGTGGTGTGCTCTGGCTTCTGATGGCATTTGAGGGAAAGTGGCCAAGTGCCATGAAGCGAACTCTGGCCCAGCCGACCTGAGCTCAAACCCTGACTCCTTTTACTATCCTGATGATCCTGGTCAAGTCACTTTACCTCTCTATACCTCTGTTTCTTCATCTGTAAAATGAGGATAATAGTACTGGTCTCAGAGCTTGTGGGTGGTTCAGTTAAAGGTGCTCACATTTGTCAAAGGGCTTGGCATAGAACAGGAGCTCTTTTTCTTTTTTACCTCTCTTTGGAATTGCTTCTTGTCTGATGAAGACATTGGTCCTGAGGCCACCTTCTCTGATGGTCTACTTTGTCTTCCTTGAGTCTAAAAGCATCAGGAAGGACCCAAAGCACCCTGGAGCTGGCCCCATGCTTGGAGCCGGAGTGACTGACAAAGCCTAGCCAGGCTCACCTTCCAAGTAGCCTTGAGAGGCGAGGCCAGACTGGGCTGAGACCCAGATGGCAGCAACAGTCTCTGCAGGGAAAGTACCCAGAACCACTGGGGTAGATTCTTGTAAATTTCAGTTATATCTCCTGGGAACCAGTCCTGGCTTGCTTTGATAGATTTTTTTTGGCTTTCAAGTTATGGCACATGGATTTCTAAATTTCAAAGCCCTTTAGCAATATGCAAATGGTCTTAATTTGAGGTGTAACAGACAGATGGAATTAGCACTCTGAAGCCAGCACTTTCTTGGTAGTTCCTGCCGTGAAGCAGATAACTCGAAAGCAAGATGATTCTTTTCCTATAGAAATCATTTAGATCTCTTTCATCTGGTGGTTTTTCTAGGCTGTGGTGCTGAAGAGGGTAGCATTTAAGAACATTCTAAGAAGAAACTTTATTTTCCTGCTTTTGAATATGACATAATGTTTTCTGTGACTGTCGGTAGCAGGAACAAACTGGGGGCTGTGGCTTGGGTGATAGTTGGGTCAGTCTTAGATCAGAGAGGAAGCTGCCAGCCAACTCTGGTCCTTCCCTGGGGCTTGTTTTGGTGTTTCCTTGTCTAATTTTCCTTTGTTTCTCTAACTTTTTGTGTGCTTTTCTTTTTCTGTGGGACACTCTGTTCCAATAGGGGAATGGCCCTGACTACTTTACTGGGATTAAGATAATGGTTAAAAGCATGATCTTTAGAGCTGAACTAATGTGGATTTAAATTCTGACTTTTTCCATTTTCAGTCCTTGTGACTATGGCACTTCATTTCACCACCTTAAGACTTGGTTACTTCTAGGATGGATATAAAAACAGCACCTGCTTCACTTTGCCAGGATTAAAAACATAATTATGTAAATCACACAGAACAGCAACAACACTTAAAAACTCTTACAGAATGTTTAGTAGTACAGGTTGAGTATCCTTTATCCAAAATACTTGGGATAAGCTATGTTCTAAATTTCAGATTTTTCCAGATTTTGGAGCATTGGCATTATACTTACCTTTTGAGCATTCCTAATCCAAAAATCTAAAATTTGAAATGCAATAATGAGCATTTTCTTTGAGTATCATGTTGGTGCTCAAAAAAGTTTCAGATTTTGGAGAACTGTGGATTTTGGATTTTTGGGTTAAGGATATTCAATCTGTATTATCAATACACTTAGGAGCTCTGACCTACCAGTAGCAACTGATGAGTCATATGATGTATTCCAAACTGTGCTTAGTGGTCTATGGAGAAACGAGAGAAAGAACAGCCTGGGTCTTGGTTCTAAGGAGATCAGAGAGAGACGAGACTTACACATGAATGCAAAATGATGAGCTAAACAGATGCGAGTCAGTGTTTAATAAAATGCTAAGTTGAATTAGGTGGGTGATAAGAGGAATTGAAACGCAGGGAAGAGAGGTCACTATGAGAAGTGGGGGCTGCCTGGCATTTACTGGTGCCAGGTTTCACTAGGCCTCTCAATCCTCACCATAGCCCTGGGGAGTGGACATTTTAACCCCCATTTTATTCACAAAAGGGCACTAAGAGATGTGAAATGAGTCATCCAAGACCATACAGCTAGAATTGGCATTTGAACCTAACCTGTTACGTGGCGGGCAGGCTTGAGCTGACCTTGAAAGAAGGGTAGAGTTCAGAAAGGCAGAGGTGAAAGGGAGCTGTATTCCTTGGCTTGCTGCTTTATGGGGCTGTGGAACTGTGCCCAACTGGGAAGACATTATGACTGTTGCTTGGGGCAAGAGAAGTCCCCCTTCGGGAAGACTGCTGGGCTTGTCATGCCTGGCAGGCTGTGGGCATCAGGGCCAGCCAGTCCTGGCAGGCAAAGACCACATACGGCTTCTGCCTTGCCACAGCCCAGAAATGAAAGTTGATATGCACCCTGGCCCCACAAGACGCCAGGCATTTGCCTTCTTATCAAGCTGGGCACATTCCATGGCCAAGTGGCCACCTGGGTGACTTTTGTCAGAGCAGATCTACTTCAGGCTGTGTGTGCATTTGCATTCCTGCCTGTCTGGCAAGTTTTGCATTTTGAGAGTCTGGCCTGGCTACATGGGGGCTGGCAGGATGGTGTGCTACCCACGCTGCCCTTCAGCAGCAATGAGACTGACAGCACCCTGGGACAGGCACTGGATCTGGTGTAAGAGGACCTAGATTTGAATCCTCTCCTACCTTTCTTAGTTGTATGACCCTGAGTGGGCCACCTCATCTCTCCAGGCCTCCATTTCCTTGACCATAAAATGGGAATGGTAAAAAAAAAAAAACAAACCTACTTCTAGTTTCATGTTGAGTATTAAATATCATAAGGAGGCTGACCTACCTTGGTAGGTGTTCCATAAAATTAATTACTATTTTTAATGGCATTAGCTATTTCTGGAATATTGAGAGTCCTGAGCTTTAGAATAGGGCACAGGCAGCAGGGTTGGGGATGGTGGGGAGTGGGCAAGGATGAATACAAAAATGTGGTGTGAAGCCGCCATGATTCCTGGCTTGCTTACCCTTGGAAGAGCCCCAGCTTCCCATCCTGAGCTATGAGAGGACATTTGAGTGAAGTGTGGGCTTTTTGAAACTCTATGCTTCACCTGATAGCTCAGAAGGGCTGTGTGTTGTGATGAGACTTTGCCCCTAAAATTCTCTGCTGGGCTGAAGCTGGGCTTGAGGAGAGTTTAGCTCAAATGTGTTACCCAGTTGGGAACTGTATCCCAGATGAGAGACCGTAGCAATCATATGTGCAAATGAAGCATACATTTGGACATTACGCATAGCAGTATGCAAATAAACATAATATTTCTCATCTTATATCCAGGGCTTAGTGGAAACAGAACACAATATGTGTCAGACACACTTAGATTTAAACCACAGCTTGCCTCCTGTAAGAACTTGGGTAAGCTCCTGAATTTCTCTTAGCCTCCTTTCTCATGTCAAGAGGGTCACATTCCTTTACCTTTTCTTTCTCTGGGCACTGGCAAGAGCCGTGTGGGGTTGGCAATATTATGATCATTATCATGATCAGCAAACAATCTCAGATCACTTAAGTGATTTGGCCATGATCACTCATCTAAGAGACCCAGGGTAAGAACAAGGTGTTGCACTAGGATCAAACCCTACCTGTTGAAAACCTCAGTCAGGTCCCCAGGGACCCTGACAAAGGAGTCCTGAGCTGGCTGTCCAGTTGGAGACCTTGAGCCCTTCCTCAGACTTCCCAATCCCTGTGCTTTTCCCAACTAAATTCCTGTTGCTTGGTGATACCAACTGGATATTTGCATAGTGGATCTCAGAGAACAATCTCAGGCCAAAACCCTGATGTGCTATGAGACACTGGCTAATGATACGAGGCACCATTGGTCTGTTGCCGTGGAGCAGATGGGGTAGATTGACTATTTCGGGGGGTGTAAAAATTTTCTGGAGAGCCATTGCTATAAAAGCTCATAAATGGGCTGCAAGGTGTTTCTGTGGAGACCTTTACTGGGCTTATATATGAAGAGTCACTAGGGAATCATCAAAAGGGTCCGAGGTTTTGATTTTGACTATTTCAGCCTGAAGTCAACTTTATTCTCAAAAACCTGGCTGACCAGCCAACAGCTCTGATGAACATGACACAGAACTGGGTGACAGTGGGTGACAGTGGGTGACAGTGGGTGACAGCGGGTGACAGTGGGTGACAGTGGGTGACAGTGGGGACGGTAGTTCTGGTTAATTCTGGGTTTCAGAAAATGGAAAACGACTCCTTAGGGGTGGCAGACCTGTAGATCAAATGGGGATTTCATTTTCCTCAGTAAATGAGGGGAAAATTCAAGGTGGCTAGAGGAGATGCTGTCACTTTTGTGAATGCATTCTTAGTGTTTTCTTCATTTGGCCTTGCACTTGTTAGCGGGCGCACGTGGACGCTGACAGCTGTAAGGTTCTGGGGGAAGAGGAAGAGAGGCTGCATAATGAACTGCACTAGGCCAGGAAGAGCAGGTTTCTACTAATCAGGTTGCATGCCAGTCTGAGATCTCAGTTTAATGTTTTGTCAAAGAAGCAAGATTGTCAGAGGTAAGGACTAAAACTAGTGTATAAAAAGAAAGGAGAAAGGTTGAGAGGAAACATGAAGAGGAAAATCAAGGAGGCAGAAGAGGATAAAAGAAGGAAGGGAGAGAAAACAAAAGAAAAAGAGGGAAGGAAAGAGGGGGAAAAAGAGTATGGAGTGTATTCCATGACTACATCACAAGCAAGGATGGAGAGAGGAGGCTGGAGAAGAGGCAGGTGATGGTTGCCTGAGTCAGGCCCAGGGCTGGAGACACAGTGGTTTGATTGACAGTTTTGGAGGCTTCTGACTGGGGCTTAGGGGCTGCTGACCTCTTCGTTTCAGCTCCTCCTCTTACTCCCCCTATCCCCTCAGCTTCATGGGGTATAGGTGAAAGGAATAGAGGACAAAGAATATTTATCAAAGTTTTCCTTTAAAAAAAGGTAACTTATCTTAGTCCTTTTGTTCTGCTACAACAGAATTCCCGAGACTAGGTAATTTGTAAAGAACAGAAATTTCTCACAGTTCTGGAGTTTGGGAAGACCAGGGCACCAGCAGGTTTGGTGTCTGGTGATGGCTGCTCTGTGCTTCCAAGATGGCGCCCTCACACTGCATCCTCCAGAGAGAGGAACACTGTGTCCTCATGGCTGAACACGGAAGGACAAGTGGGGGCCAACTCATTGTGCCAAACCTCTGTATAAGGGAACTTAATTCCAAACCCGAGGGAGGAGCTCTCATGGCCTAATCACCTCTTAAAAGCTTCATCTCTTAATACTATCACATTGGCTGACTTTTGGATGGGACACATTTAAACCACAGCATAACCCAATTCTGCCCTTCCCAGTATGACAAGCTGCCAAAACCCATCATGTCTCTCTCTGAGTGAGCGTTTCTTCTTCGTGGCTTTTAAAGTGAGTTGTTTCCTTTTTCCTGGGGTGTCAGGATGCAAGACACAGTGCCTGCTTTCGCGTCTTCACAGATTTCTCTTCTTTTCATCAATGCTTGTGATGCAGTCATGAAATAGAGTCCGTACTTTCCCCCCTTCTCTCCTTCCCTCTTTCTCTTTCTTTTCTTTTCTATCCCTTCCTTCCTTTAACCTCTGCCTCCTTGATTCTCCTCTTCTTTCCTCTCAATCTTTCTCCTTTCTCTGTATACACTAGTTTTGGTCCTTACTTCTGACAATCTCGCTTCTTTAATAAAATTGTGGGCTCCCTGAGGCCAGCGACCGTGTCCTGGACATCTGTCCACATGCATCTCAGCGAGGTTTTGACCTTCCTGATCTGTGACTTTGTTGCAAATACCAAGGCAAGAGCACTGTCTTTCCTCACCCAGCCTTCCTGGGATGCATGTTTTGATTCTTTGATCTATCTGCTGTTGAAGCAGCTTTGGTAGATGATGGTTGCCTTGTCTCTTTCCTGGATGGCCGGTGCCTACTCTCAGCCCAGTGTTAGCAGTCACAGCTGCTTGTTTTGGCTGCACAGACCCTTTTTCAAACGAAACAAGTGGTTTTGGATAACAAGCAGGCAAGTCTAGCACTCCCGCTTCTCTGCATTTCTTTATTCCCCTGCTGGCAACCAGAATTTTTAGTGGCTTGAAAAACTAAAAATATCTCTGAGCCTTACGTTTCTGACTCACCGTGTCTGAAAAATGAACAAAAACAAACCAAACCCAAAACAAATTCTGTAGCTCTACTCCTGGGATATTATTGCAGACAAACACCATGATCCAAATTTCAAAGAGTGAAACTTTGGCTTTTCATTGCTATGGGTTATGACCATGATGCAGAGATGCATGAGAGTAGGGAACAAGAAGTCTCCAGGAAAGGGTGGATTCGAAACCTCAAGGTTAAATAGCTAATGTTTCTGGTGCCCTTGATACGTACCAGGCACCAGCACCAGGATAACTGCTTCACGTACATTTTCATTGAGTCCTCAAACAACTGTAGGAGGCAAGCCAGTGTTCTGTACATGCCTATTTGTAATGAGAAAACTGAGGCTTAAGAAAGGCTAAGTAGTTTACCTTAGCTTACGTACCTAGAGACGCACCTGGGAGGGACTCTGGTTCTCATTCTCTTCTTAGCTCTTACATTGTGCTACCTTCAAAAGGAAAATGATAATTTCAAAGTCATAGAAAACTTTTAGGAATCAGGCTCCAGAGGGAGACAATCCCACCTAAAATGAGCTCTCAGAGTAATAAATCATTGCAAGAAGATTGTGAGGTTTGCTTTCATTTTGTATTTTGGGTTCATTCGACTAGCCCTATAAAAGTATGCTGTTTACCTCTGGACACCATTGCTACAATTTTTATTGCTGTCACTAGGTAAACAAGCATCTTAATTCAGAACCAGTGGCACCAGCATCAATTGGGAGTTTGTTAGAAATGCAAGGTCTCAGGCCTGACCCCAGACCTCCCGAGTGAGAAGCTCCGAGTGAGAAGCTCCGCTTGAAGGAGACTCACAGATGTTTCATGCGCATGTGAAAATGTGGGAAGAACTCACAGTCTCGGGATGTGGTTCTGGACCCTAAGCACTTAGGTATTTTCTCAGGAGTAGAAATAACTGAAAGCAGAGAAAATGGATTCACAATTCAGTCCCTCCTTTTTCCTGTAAGAAAATAAATTTTGATTATTTAAAAAATACTTAACTATGCATGATGTAACTCACAACAATGACCAACTGCTAAGAACTGATTATTTAAAAACATCTTTCCTCCCACATATTATCTCATTTAATGTTCACAAAAAGCCAATGGGGTAAGCACCTTCCTTACTCTCATTTTGCAGAAAAGGAAGCAAGGCATACAGGCATTAAATAAATTGTCCAAGGTCAACATACTTAATAGCAAGTAAAAACAATTTTTTTAAACAGTAAAATTTACCTGGAACTAAATACCTGGGAACACTTCAAGCATTGCATGCACTGAACATCACCTGTTTCCAGTCTAACACTGAGAGACTTTCTGAGTCACTCCACAGAATGAGGTCCTCATAGCTCAACAAAAACATTTAGCCACCTGTATACACTTATTAGAGAGAAGAACAGAAACAACAACCACTTATTAAGTGCTTCTATTTACAGTCAATAGCGCTTTACTACTTGCATTTATATTATTTTGTTTTTGTACTTCAACTTTTGCATCTTTTCTGATTTACTTTATAAAAGAGAACTTCACATGGGATTTTGAGGTTTTGTCAAAGGAACTGTGTCTGAATCACCTTTCCACTGCTGGATGCTTGATGCAGCATTTTGTAGCTGCACAATAAATGCCTATTGAATGTAGAACAGCCTAGCAACTCCAAGCCCTTTCCTCTCCAAAGAAGCCTTTCCATTTTTTTTAGGGCATTTAAAATAAATAGTTCAAAGACATCATTTGAAACACAGATAAGCTGGAGTAGTTTCCTCATAGAGGGCATGATACCGTCTGTGCAGAATGTCTTAGTTCTTTCTCTGTTCTGCACCACGTTTTACTGCAGAGCTTTCCAGTTCAGCATTTTGTCGTCAGAGTCAATGGCACTCTCATTTTGCTGAGTGGGGATGAAGTGGGTCAGTTGCGTGAACCACCCACCCCAGGAGAATTCTGTTCCAGAAGTATCCAGGCATTTTCCTAGGGGAAGAAGACACAGGCTATGGAATAGACTGTGGAATTACACGGATTTAGGTTTGAATTATGGTGCTCTAACTTACTGGCTGGGGCAGTTGACTCAATCTATCTGAATCTCGGTTTTCTCATGTATAAAATGGGATAGTAATACCAACTCCATTGGTTTGGTTATGGAGACAAAATGAGATAGTGTATGTAGGTAGTCCAGCAGAGGATCTGGAACACAGCAGACACAAAATAACAGGGGTTGGGGGGATTTGCAGAGGTGACCAGATGAAGTCAGCAAAACCACTATTTTCTCTTAAAGTGTGGGGAGAGCCTAAAAACCAGACAGGCAGAGAAGTCTTTTCCAAAGGCATGAATAGGACACTTCTCAGACTTCCGTGTCATTGACAATGCCCATCTCCATTCCCTCCAAGACCAGATGGCTTCTTATCTCAGCATCTTAGAGGATCTGAAAAGGTCTCAGATGGTGTGGGCCATGTGATGAGACCTGATTCCCCGGGATGACACCTAGTGTAACTAACCTTTTTTTGATCAGTGCAAGAAAAATAGCATTCTGCAAGTTGTTCCCAGGATGGCATCAGTTTTGAAAAAATGTTCTGAATGAGGTTTTACTCCATTAATTTCCATCACTAAGTTGTAGCCCAGGAAGGTTAAGGCACTTGCCCAATGTCCCAGAACAGATAAGTGATGGAACCAGGACTCAAACCAGGTCTGTGTGGCTCCAGAACCCTTAGGTCTGGGCTGTACCGCTTTGTGTGGAAATGGAGTTGGTGTCTGGGAAGTTGGGTTTCTACTCTCTCTTCCTGCTACAGGAAGGAGAACTGAGGAAATAAACCCACCCTTCTCTCAAAGTGGAGTGGGAAGGAAAATCCAGGCTCAGGTCTGCATGGCTAACCGGATCAGAAGGCTCTTTCTGTCCTCCAGAGATGGCCTCCTCTAGTTAATCATTAAGCTCCTGCTCCTCAGCCCAGGAGAGGTGACCTACCAGCACTGGGGTGGCATAAATGGCTGCTCACCAAGCAGAAGTCGTCCTCCAGCCATCCCTGGAGAAGCGCAGCCAAGTCCATTGTAGCTTTGATCCTTCCTTTTACCCCCTTGGGAAATGCTGGGGATGGAGAGAAAACTTCAGCCTTTGCAACCTTTGCTCCTGGTGAATGCTTGACATTCTCCAAAGAGAAATTTAAAGGAGCCGCCCAGAGAGTTCCCAGCTGTCTATGCCTAGTTCTGCTTAATAAGCCAGTGGCACAGGGGACAGGCTGCTCATGAATAGTCTCACTCCTCACACCCAACCAACTCTAACTGGCTCTTGCTGATGGACTGACAGTGGGAAGCTGCTTTGTGAGCCATGAGCAAGTCCCAGGAACAGAGGCAGAGGAGGAAAGCCAGCTGAGCTTAGGTGCTGCAGAGTTCTAATCTGCCACACTCCCTCCAGAGATCCTCCATGCACTGCAGCTCCCCTGGGCCCAGATTCCAGACAAAGTTTAGATGGATGTCCTTGCTTTGTTCTTCCGTCTCAGACAAACATGCTACATAGAAGTGTTAGCGGAAAGGGGTCTGGATCCAGACCCCAAGCGAGTGTTCTTAGATCAAGGGTAAGAAAGAATTCAGGGTGAGTCCGTAGAGTACAATGAAGCAAGTTTATTAGGCGAGTAAAGGAATAAAAGAATGGTTACTCCATAGATAGAGCAGCCCTGAGGGCTGTTGGTTGCCCATTTATATGGTTATTTCTTGATGATATACTAAACAAGGGGTGGATTATTCATGCCTCCCCTTTTCAGACTATATAGGGTAACTTCCTGACATCGACATGGCATTTGTAAACTGTCATGGCACGGGTGGGACTGTAGCAGTGAAGATGACCAGAGGTCATTCTCATCATGATCTTGGTTTTGGTGGATTTTGGCAGCCTTGTTTTTTTTTTTTTTTTAGACGGAGTCTTCTCTTTGTCGCCCAGGCTGAAGTGCATTTGAAGTGCAGTGGTGTGATCTTGGCTCACTGTAAACTCCGCCTCTCGGGTTCACGGCATTCTCCTGCCTCAGCCTCCCGAGTAGCTGGGACTACAGGCGCCTGCCACCATGCCTGGCTAAGGTTTTTTTTTGTTTTTTTTGTATTTTTAGTAGAGGTGGGGTTTCACCATGTTAGTTGGCTGACTTCTTTACTGCAAGCTGTTTTATCAGCAAGGTCTTTATGACCTATATCTTGTGCTGACTTCCTATCTCATCCTGTGACTTAGAATGCCTAACCGGCTGGGAAGGCAGCCCAGTAGGTCTCAGCCTCGTTTTATCTAGATCCTATTCAAGATGGAGTTGCTCTGGTTTAAATGCCTCAGACGGAAGGATTTCCAGAGACAGGTGAAGTATTTAGGCTGAGATGGGGTTGGGCTGGAGCCATTGAGCCCTTCCACATACTTCCCTGGATGTGCTGCTTTCAACAGAGGGCTGTTGTAGAAAGAAGAAACATTTCCGTGTCTTATTCAGGCTGGGAAAGCACATCAAATGAAGACATTAAGTCCTACAGAGAGTAAGTCAGTTCTCACACTTGCCTGGCTGCATGCTGTCAGTGGAGAGGGAGGAATATGCCCAGGACCAGCATGGCAGGAGGTCATATTAACAAGCCTGACCGTGGCTCCTCATTCCGTGGAGTGACAATCAGCAGGCTGACCTCAGCTGCTAGAAGTCCCTTTGCAACATGGAGCAAATAAAAGGAGCCGCAGGGGGAGAAAGACAAAGAATAAAATAATTTCGACAGGATGCCCAACACGTGATCCCTCTAGGCCAGAATTCTCTGATAATACTAATGAATATTGTTGTGGGAGTTGGGGAGGAGGGTGCTTACTATTGACCAGAGCCCATGCTTTTTATGAATTTATTTTAGAAATGTCTTTCAATAACCTAATAATGTTAGAAGACTACCAAAAGTTGTGTTTTTGTGTTTGTCTTTTAATTAAGGCAACCTAAAAAATTGGCACACTCCCCTTCCACCTCCTGACTCTGCCCCAAGAAATCAGCTCTTCTTCAGTAGCACATTAGTGACCTGTAACCCATAAAGGAGCAGAGGTAACTTAATATATAGCAAAGAGCACTGGACTAAGAAAGTCCACTGCCTTCCCTCCAAAAGATGATTGTGTCCTTGGGCAGGTCACTTTGCCACTCTGGACTCAGTTTCCTCACCTGTGAACTGAGGATTGGCTGGACTAGACCCCTAGTCCTCAACCTTTACTGTGAATTAGGATCTTCTGCAGAGTTTGGGAAAAATACTAATTTTTATTGCATAGAGACACATACCCCTACAACACATAAATGCATGCATGTAAAAATGGTGAAAAATGAATAGTCTGTAGTCTAGTTAATAGCATTGTACCAACATCAACTTCCTGATTTTGGTATTGTCTTCCATATATTTAAGATGATAATCACCATTGGGGGAAGTTAGGTGAAGGGTACATGAGACTGTATGTATGATTTTCGCAACTTCCTACAATTTTAAAATAAAAAGTTAAAAAAAATCCTAATGCCCAAGTTCCATCCCAAAGGTTGTGATTCATTGGTCTGGGACTTGGACGTCAATGTTTTTAAAACCTCCTCAAGTGATTGCAATGTGCAGCCATGGTTGATAACTACTGAACTAGGCGATCTCTAGATCCCTTTCCAGCCCTAAAATATTATCAGTCAAATTTATCTAAACCCTCTTGAAACTATTTACATGTTCAGTGTGCAGGGGTAAGATGTTAAGTTTATTACCTGCTGTATAAAAACTCTCTTGAATTTGTCCTACAGTTACCCCTTCTTTGAGTGATCCAAGCTCTAGCCTCTTTCACTACCAAGCAGTGTCATCCTCTAGCTGTGTCCTGGAGGTGCATCTTCTCAATGGATGCTCTTTGACATGACTCTGACCTTCTCCATGGGCCACCCACCCCTCACTGGCTGCCAACCACTTCCTATGATCCCTCGATTGCAACTCCCTGCAACAAGATGCTACCAGCTCCATATGATTCTCAGCAGAGAGGGAGGAACTGGGCAGGCCATGCTCCCCTTTGCAGTTTCTTCACTTTATTCTCTATACTTCCACCGAAAGCATTATGGTATACCAGAATCACAGCGAGCCCATTTGAGGATGCACTCCAATTCCTCATTCAGCTCCATGTCCTCTGATAAGTTCTCCTTTCAGAGAACTCCTTTCTTTGTACAGCCAGAGGGAAATTCTTTACCCCATCCCCCTTTAGGGAAAGTGATGTCTATCCCCAAATTGATCTCTTTCCAGGATTCACCACTTTCGTTCATCAGGATAATCCTAGAATTTCAGTAACCCACAAAGGAACTCCTCTCAAAATCTAGATAATCAACCAAGAATTACACAATGGAGGAGGGAAAGTGGTGGCTTCACTAGGACTGTCCCAGGTGAGCTTTGGCATTCCAGGTCCTGTTGTGACAGGTTAAGGAGCTGATGTCTCCTCTTTCCTCCTGATTATCCAGGTGGTAACTAGTGGAACACACACACACACACACACACACACACACACACACACTCTTCCATATTTCTCAAATAACAATTGTATGTTCTCTATCCATGTTAAGAAAAAGAAATTTTTCTTTTCTTTTTTTAAAATTAGTTTTTATTTCCATAGGTTATTGGGGAACAGGTGGTGTTTGGTTACATGTGTAAGTTCTTTAGGGGTGATTTGTGAGATTTTGGCGCACCCATCACCCAAGCAGTATACACTGCACCCAATTTGCATTCTTTCAGCCCTCATCCCCTTTCCTTCCTTTCCCCTTAGTTCTCCAAGTCCATTGTGTTATTCTTATGACTTTGCATCCTCATAGTTTAGCTCCCACTTATGCGTGAGAACATACTATGTTTAGTTTTCCATTCCTGAGTTACTTCACTTAGAATAATAGCCTCCAATCTCATCCAGGTAGCTGCGAATGCCAT
This sequence comes from Papio anubis, assembly GCF_008728515.1. Taxonomy (NCBI): domain Eukaryota; kingdom Metazoa; phylum Chordata; class Mammalia; order Primates; family Cercopithecidae; genus Papio; species Papio anubis. Next base: position 23,139,133 of record NC_044987.1, read on the forward strand.
TAATTCATTACTTTTTATGGCTGAGTATTATTTCATCTCATATATATATATATACACACACACACACATATACACACCACAGTTTCTTTATCCACTTGATTGATTTGGGTTGGTTTCACATTTTTGCAATTGCGAATTGTGCTGCTGTAAACATTTCGTATGCAAGTATCTTTTTTCGTATAATGAGTTATTTTTCTCTGAGTAGATACCCAGAGGTGGGATTGCTGGATAAAATGGTGGTTCTACTTTTAGTTCTTTAAGGAATCTCCACACTGTTTTCCATAGTGGTTGTACTAGTTCACATTCCCACCAGCAGTGTATAAGTGTTCCTTGTTCACCGCATCCATGCCAACATCTATTATTTTTTGATTTTTTGATTATGACCATTCTTGCAGGATTAAGGTGTTATCACATTGTGGTTTTGATTTGCATTTCCATGATCATTACTGATGTTGAGCATATTTTCATGTTTGTTGGCTATTTGTATATCTTAGCCCATTTTTTGGCTATTCATGTCCTTAGCCCACTTTTTGATGGGGTTGTTTGTTTTTTCTTGCTAATTTGTTTGAGTTCATTGTGGATTCTGGATATTAGTCCTTTGTCAGATGTGTACATTGTGAAGATTTTCTCCCACTCTGTGGGTTGTTTGTTTACTCTGCTGACTGTTTCTTCTGCTGTGCAAAAGCTCTTTAGTTTAACTAAGTCCCAGCTATTTATCTTTGTTTTTATTGCCTTTGTTTTTGGGTTCTTGGTCGTGAAATCCTCGTGCAAGCCAAAGTCTAGTTGGGGTTTTCCAATGTTATCTTCTGGAATTTTTATCATTTCAGGTCTTAGATTTAAGTCCTTGATTGATCTAGAGTTGATTTTTGTAAAAGGTGAGAGATGAGGAACCAGTTTCAGTCTCCTACATGTGGCTTGCCAATTATCCCAGCACTGTTTGTTGGGTAGGGTGTCCTTTCTCCACTTTATGTTTTTGTTTGCTTTGTCGAAGATCAGTTGACTGTATTTGCATTTATTTCTGGGTTCTCTATTCTGTTTCATTGGTCTACGTGCCTATTTTTATACCAGTACCATGCTGTTTTGGTGACTATGGCCTCATAGTATAGTTTGAAATCAGGTAGCGTGATGATTCCAGATTTGTTCTTTTTGCTTAGTCTTACTTTGGCTATGTGGGCTCTTTTTTGGTTCCATATGAATTTCAGGGTTGTTTTTTCTAAGTCTGTGAAGAATGGTGATGTTCTTTTAATGGGAATTGCATTGCATTTATAGATTGCTTTTGCAGTATGATCATTTTCACAATATGCATTCTATCATCCATGAATATGGAATGTGTTTCCGTTTGTTTGTGTCATCTATGATTTCTTTCTGCAGGGTTTTGTAGTTTTCCTTGCAGAGTTCTTTCACCTTCTTGGTTGGGTATATTCCTAAGTATTTTAGTTTATTTTTGGAGCTATTATAAAAGGTATTGAGTTCTTGATTTGATTCTCAGCTTGGTCACTGTTGGTGTATAAAAGAGCTACTGATTTGTAGACATTAACTTTGTATTTAGAAACTTTGCTGAATTCTTTTATCAGTTCTATGAACTTTCTGGAGGAGTCTTTAGGGTTTTCTAAGTAAACAATCATATCACCAGGAAATAGCAACAGTTTGACCTCCTCTTCACTTATTTGGATGCCGTTTATTTCTTTCTCTTGTCTGATTGCTCTGGTCAGGACTTCCAGTACTATGCTGAAAAGGGGTGATGAGAGTGGGCATCCTTGCCTTGTTCCAGTTCTCAGAGGGAATGCTTTCAAGTTTTGCCCATGCAGTCTTATGTTGGCTGTGGATTTGTCATAGATGGCTTTTATTACATTGAGGTATCTCTCTTGTATGATGATTTTGCTGAGAGTTTTATTCATAAAATGATGGTGGATTTTGTCAAATGCTTTTTCTGCATCTATTGAGATAATCATGCGGTTTTTGTTTTTGATTTTGTTTATGTGTTGTATCACATTTATTGACTTACATATGTTAAAATCATCCCTGCATCCCTGTTATGAAACCCACTTAATCATGGTGGATTACCTTTTCAATATGTAGTTAGATTTGATTAGCTAGTATTTTGTTAAAGATTTTAGCATTTGTGTTCATCAGGGATATTGCTCTGTAGTTTTCTTTTTTGGTTATGCCCTTTCCTAGTTTTGGTATTAGAGTGATACTGGTTTCATAGAATGATTTAGGGAGGGTTCCCTCTTCTCTGTCTTGTGGAATAGTGTCAATAGGATTGCTCCCAATTCTTCTTTGAATGTCTGGTAGAATTCTGCTGTGAATCCTTCTGGTCCTGGACTTTTTTTTGTTGGTAAGTTTTAAATTTCCATTTCGATCTCTCTGCTTGCTATTGATCTGCTCAAGGTATCTTATTCTTCCTGATTTAAGCTAGGAAGGGTGCATATTTCCAGGAATTTATCAATCTTCTCTAGGTTTTCTAGTTTATGTGCATAAAGGTGTTCATAGTAGCCTTGAATGATGTTTTGTATTTCTGTGGTGTCATTTGTAATATTTCCTGCTTCATTTCTAATTGAACTTATTTGGATTTTCTCTCTTCTTTTCTTGGTTAATCTTGCTAATGATTTACTAATTTTATTTATCTTTTCGAAGAACCAGTTTTTGTTTCATTTATCTTTTGTATTTTTTTGTTTGCTTGTTTCAACTTCATTTAGTTCTGCTCTGATCTTGGTTATTTTCTTTCTTCTGCTGGGTTTGGGTTTGGTTTGTTCTTGTTTCTCTAGTTCCTTGAGGTGTGACCTTAGATTTTTGGTGCTCTCTCAGACTTTTTGATTTAGGTGTTTAGGGCTACGAACTTTCCTCTTAGCACTGCTTTTGCTGTATCCCAGAGGTTTTGATAGGTTGTGTCACTATTGTGGTTTACTTCAAAGAATTTTTAAATTTCCATCTTATTTTCATTTTTGACCTAATAATCATTCAGTATCAGGTTATTTAATTTCCATGGATTTGTATGGTTTTGAAGGTTCCTTCTGAAGTTGATTTCCAGTTTTATTCCACTGTGGTCTGAGAGAGTGCTTGATATAATTTAAATTTTCTTAAATTTATTGAGGCTTGTTTTGTGGTCTATCATATGGTCTATCTTGGAGAAAGTTCTATGCACTGTTGAATTGAATGTATATTATGCAATTGTTGGGTAGAATGGTCTGTAAGTATCTGTTAAGTCCATTTCTTTCAGGGTATAGTTTAAATACATTGTTTCTTTGTTGACTTTCTGTCTTGATGGCCTGTCTAGTGCTGTAAGTGGAGTATTGAAGTCCTACTATTATTGTGTTGCTGTCTATCTCATATCTTATGTCTATTAGTAATTGTTTTATAAATTTGGGAGCTCCAGTGTTAGCGTATATATATATTTAGGATTGTGATATTTTCCTGTTGGACAAGATCTGTTTTCATTATATAATGTCCCTCTTGGTCTTTTTTTAACTGCTGTTGCTTTAAAATTTGTTTTGTCTGTCATAAGAATAGCTACTCCTGCTCACTTTTGGTGTCCATTTGCATGGAATGTTTTTTCCACCCTTTTTCCTTAAGTTTATGTGAGTTCTTATGTGTTAGGTGAGTCTCTTGAAGACAGCAGATAGTTGGTTGGTTAATTCTTATCCATTCTGTAATTCTGTATCTTTTAGGTGGAGCATATAGGCCATTTACATTCAATGTTAGTATTGAGATGTGAAGTACCATTCCATTTACTGTGATTTTGTTACCTATATACCTAGATTTTTTTTTTATTGTACTTTCGTTTCATAGGTCCTGTGAGATTTATGCTTTAAAGAGGTTCTGTTTTGGTGTGTTTCCAGGATTTGTTTCCAGATTTAGAGCTCCTTTTAGCAGTTCTTGTAGTGCTGGCTTGGTAGTGGCAAATTCTCTCAGCATTTGTTTGTCTGAAAAAGACTGAAAAAGATCACACACACACACATGCTTCCATATTTCTCCAATAACAACTGTATGTTCTCTATCCATATTAAGCAAAATAAACTTTTCTGAAGTGTGACCCAATGGACACAGGTTCCTGTCTTCAATGAGTTTGGTGCTTTATTACCATGCAAAGCTGTGTTGTCTCAGGTTTGTTCATCTTCCAGCCTCTACATCTTTCCCAGAGGCCTATAGAAGCATAAAAAATGAGGTCAATTACTCTGCCTTAAAGCGCAGAGCCACCTGGCACTGGGTGGCCACCCTCTGGCCACCCTGAAATCTAGCCCCCAGGGTTCTGAGATACCCCACTGACCAAATAATGCTATTAGTAGGGCATCTCCATACTGTCACCTGTAGGAGGAGAGGAGAGCTATAGGGGAGCTTCTCAGAAAAGCCTCACCAGTGGGTTGCTATGGGGTTAGTTATGCAGGTTGTGAGGATTGGGAAATAATGGTAGGTTCATGTTTACTTTCATCTAATTATTCACAGTTTCATTGGCTTTGATCCTAATCCTTTTCAACCTTCATCGTTCTAGAGTCTTTTAAAGAGTGATTTTTATTTTTTTTTTTTTTTGAGACGGAGTCTCGCTCTGTCGCCCAGGCTGGAGTGCAGTGGCCGGATCTCAGCTCACTGCAAGCTCCGCCTCCCGAGTTCACGCCATTCTCCTGCCTCAGCCTCCCGAGTGGCTGGGACTACAAGCGCCCGCCACCACACCCGGCTAGTTTTTTGTATTTTTTTAGTAGAGACGGGGTTTCACCATGTTCACCAGGATGGTCTTGATCTCCTGACCTCGTGATCCGCCCGTCTCGGCCTCCCAAAGTGCTGGGATTACAGGCTTGAGCCACCGCGCCCGGCCAAGAGTGATTTTTAAAACCATTTTTTATCCATGGGTAGCCTCCCCTCCCTGATTCCATCATTTCAGTTATCCTTATCTGTCTATACCTTGCTCCCAAGTGTTCACCTGCTGGTTTAGGCCAGCTGCCAAGGTGTCATGCTCTGGCAATTGCTTGAGATAACAGTTTCCAAATGTTTACTACCTTCAGCTTTGTCTCCTCTCTCTCGAGCTTCAAGAGTTGACTCTTAACTAAAGTTTTCTAAGAATTTTAAAATCAGTCCATGCCCATCCTACCTGAAGTCCTCATAATTTTAAAATTTTAAAAATCACATCCCCTTTTAACCTTTGGCTTTGCATTTTGAAGGCACGTAACATGTAATCAGTCTTGCATACAGTAAGCAATAAATTCACATTTTGGATTATTGATTTCGATAATGGTTCTGAATAACAAAATATATTCCTTCGTGTAAACTTCCATTTATAATATTATCAAATGCATCTGTGGTATGAGGAACTGGCTGTAGATATACCTGTGACATTTAAGGCAAAAGATAAAATTCTCGAGAAGATTATTCTTCCGTGTATAATGCATGGAAAGTATACTGAAGCTATTGGAAGTTCAGACAGTAACATTGGATCACCTGAGTCAGAGAACTCTTCCCCTGGTGCATCAGTACTGTGACATTGGGCAAGTTATCATATCTCTCCAAACTTCAGCTTCATCATCTATAAAAATGAGGACAATAATAACATCCATCTCGTGTGATTTTTTTGAGGATTAAGTGAGATAATCTCTACAGCACTGGCCCACAGAAAGAGCTTAATCCATGTAAAGCTATTATTATTGTGCTACTGGTCCTTCAAGTAAATAATTCGGACATTGACTACGTCAGTGTTTTTCAAGTGTAAACAGAAGGTCATCTCTATTAGCATCAACTTATGTATGTTTAGGCCAGGCACAGTGGCTCATGTCTGTAATCCCAGCACTTTGGGAGGCCGAGGCAGGTGGATCACCTGTGGTCGGAAGTTTGAGACCAGCCTGGGCAACATGGTGATAGCCCGTCTCTACTAAAAACGCAAAAATTAGCCAGGCGTGCACCTGTAATCCCAGTTACTGGAGAGGCTGAGGCAGGAAAATTGCTTCAACCCACGAGGTGGGGGTTGCAGTGAGCCGAGATTGGGCCACTGTACTCCAGCCTGGGTGACCGAGTGAGACTCCATCACACACATACATACATACGCGTGCACGCACACGTGTGCGCGCACACACACACACACACCCCAAACAAACAAAAAAACAAAAAGTATCAACTTAGGTACATTTAGAACATGCAGATGCCTGGGCCCACCCCAGATTTACTGAATTGCTCTTTCTCACGCAGAGGTATAAGCACCCGGGTTTTACCAGATGCCACAGTATATGTTGATGAAGCATGCTGCTGATGGATGTGTGGCCTGGGGCTACGGGGCTCCTGAGCTGTTCTGTGTCAGCTGCAGCAGCTAGAGACTGAGTGAGCAGTGTCCACCCACTTGGGAATGCACTCGGTGACCCATTGGCCCAAATTTCTAGCAAGTTCTTAACAACAGTTTTAAGGTGGAGTTACACATCGTGATGCACAGGAGCTGTGCTCGCTCGCCCTTGACCCACATGCCTCTATGAATCCTTTTCTGCATTAGATTTAGGGAAAAACTAGGAGCGTGCGAGGAAAGAGTAAGTCCTAAGGAGGTAGAAAAATGCTCTCTGTTTAAGCTGCAAGAGAATTGATTCAGGCGCCAGAGGACTGACATGGCGAATAAAAAAAGAATGGCATCTAGAAAAGGGGTATGTTGGTGCCAACCACTGGACATCTTTGGATTTTCTGCTCTCTATATCTTGGGAACACCCGCTGGGGGTGAGGTGGTGGGTGGACAGTATGAAGGGTCTTTGGTCTGTGTGAATAGATACTTGTTGACAAGAGGCTAGTTTCAAGCCATTAAAAATCTAGTTTTACTGGCATCTCAGAAAGGCAGCAATTGTTCTATTTCCCTGGCACGATTATCCCATGAGGCAGGCTGCAACTTGTCCTATTTGCCCAAGCCTTGGTTGAGTTCCCCAGGGAGGACGGTCAGATGGTGACATTTCCAAAGCATATTTGTCTCCAGATAGGAAGAAACCCACTGAAGTGGCAGTGAGTCAGCTTCTTCCTGAGTCCCCAAAGTATAGAACCTATAGTCTGAGAGCTCTTGTGCCGGGCATCTCTGTGTCCTATGGACAATCCGGCCCTTTTGGCAAGGTCTGACTCAATTGGTTTTGGGATACACCTCTGTGTATTTGAGGAAGTTGGCATTTAATGGTGCCCCGGGTTGCTGAATGGTCTTTGACGAATGGTGACTCAAACTTCTCAGCCCTGGAGGAGAAGAAACAGGGCTTTGCTATCTTTCCGACCCAAGCTTGGGTGCCTACCGGCTGGGTGACACTGGACAGGTGAACTAACTTCTCTGAACTTTAGACTCCTCATTTTGCTGTCAGTGTTGTGAAGATTAAATTAGATAATGAGTGAGAATACTCATAGATAATTCTGGCACATAGGACGTGCTCAGAAAATGGTACCTGTGGCCAGTGCTGAAGGTACCAGTATTGCTGCCATTGTTCTGGAACTTGAGACATGGCAAAGGCTCTTCAGACTTCACTTCAGGGATTAAGTCCTGTGTCTTAATGCCCTCAGCAAACAAAATTCAACAGTCTAGTCCAGCATAGGTAGATTAATAACTCCTCTTTACCTTGAAAGACAGCTGGGCTTCTTCAAATAGATTAATCAGAGGAAGTAAATGCTAAAATTCAAGTGTAAACAACGTAGTCAATCCTATAAATCAATGTGTAAGCATGAGTGATGTATTTTTAAGAACCTAAAGCCAAAAGTTCAGAAATAGAAAATAATGACTTCTCAACTTTGGGCTGCATTAACTATATGGCATCTGTCAAGAAAAAGAAGATGATCTATTTGCTCAGAAAGCAACTCAAAGCATTGCTTTAGAAAGGAAAAAGAATGATCTACAGGCTAACATAGCTGTAGGCAGCATGTGCTTTTTGGTTATCCTAATACTTCATTGACTAATGTTAGATAAGAGAAACTAATGGTTCATAAATGTATTTTCCTGATGTTGCTCTAAGATGTGCCCCTCATCTGGAGGTGAGGCAGGGTTTTCCTTTTCCACCATCCTAGCTGTGCCTACCCTCCATGCCATGGAAGTCAAGGTATCCCACTGTGTTTTAAATGAATATATATATATGGAGTCTTGCTCTGTCGTCCAGCCTGGAGTGAAGTGGCGCGATCTCGGCTCACTGCAACCTCCGCCGCCCGGGTTCAAGTGATTCTCCTGTTTCAGACTCCTGAGTAGCTGGGATTACAGGAATGCACCACCACACCTGGCTAATTTTTTTTTTTTTTTGTATTTTTAGTAGAGACAGGATTCCTCCATGTTGGCTAGGCTGGTCTCGAACTCCTGATCTCAGGTGACCCTCTCTCTTTAGCCTCCCAAAGTGTTGGGATTACAGGTGTGAGCCACTGCACCTGGCCCAAATAAAAATAATTTTGAATTCACGAATCCATAAGATTAAACCATTTGAGAGTAATTAGCAATTTCCAGAATTAATGGATAATGTTCAAATCAATTAAAAAAATCCAACAGTTAGTAATACAAAATTATTTATTAGTAAAAAAAGAAGGAGAGAGCATTTGTTCATTACACAAACAGGTAAAACAATTGAAAGTTTCCTATAAAAATTTAAACTATGAGCATACAAAGTAGGAGTGGCACAATGACCGGGTTTGAGGACTTCATATGAATGCCTAGCATCAGAAAATTGGAAATAGTGACATGTAAACTGTGCTTCGGATATTGTGTCACCAAGTTGCATATTTTGCACTGTCATCTAGATGTGGTAGAAAAATAGATATACTCGTGCCATGTTCTGAATTACTGTAATTTCTATTAACTATAGCAGATGTCACAGTTTGTTTCCCTCTTATAGAAATCACTGGTGGCGGCTGCTGAGGGGGCAAAGTCCACACAGTGTGTGCTCGGGTAGAAGTACTCTGCCGCCTGGAGAGCATCCAAGTCCTCTGCCTCACACGATGCGCAGTAGCAGATGGATGCGGTGGCCGAGGAGAAGCAGCTGTACTGGGCGTGTGAGGGCAAGTGGTGGTAGGAATGGTCTTCTGGGGGGTAGCCACAGGTTCCGGTGTCCAGAGAAGCAGGGGAATTGTAATTCTCTGGAGCATATGAATGCAGCTGAGCTGGTGAGTAACTGTAGTCTAAGGAGCCAGAGAGAGTGGAGGAATTTGAAGGTGATCCTGGGATCTAGAGAAATGACAACCAAGAAACAAAAAGCTTAATAACTTAGACAGGATCGAAAGAACTGAACAGTGTGGGTTTACCAATGCAGAGTGAGAAAATGAGGGGTAAAAAACCAAACCAAAGCAAACAACACCCAACCCAAGTCTGCAGAAGTAATTTTATTTGCTGACTACACGATGTCATGACACCACAATCTATAGTTACCTATTTCTTTCCCAACAATAAATTGCCTTGCTTCGCTGGCTTCCTTTGTTATAATCCTACTTTAGAGGGTGCTCTGTTCTGAAACCACAAAATCCCACTGTGCTTCAAGTCACCTGCACATCAAATCCGGCTGTAGGCCACAGTCTAAGATGCAGGTGGCACCCTGGATGTTTCTCCTTACCCTCACCATGGAGAATCAGGTGATCATACAAAGGCATAACTTGGATCCTCAAGGATCTTAGAGTATCCCCGGGACACGCCAAGATGAGTCACTACCTGTCCCGCCACTAAAGTCTTGTTCCCTGGAATGAGAGCTACTGTCTGTTTTCTCTTAAGCAAGTCTGCAATTGTTACTGAGAAAACCTAACTTGGAGGCTGGGAAGGAACTGGCTCACTGGGGCCCCATATTTTCCCCGTGACAATGCGCATATTCTACAGAGTTAATTTCCTATCCCCTCTGAAATTTAGTCTGATGCCCACACAGACTTTTTGACAACCCAAAAGCAAAAAGTATTTACATTCCTTAAAAAAGAAAACCTTATAACTTAAGGTTTACAAAAAAAAAACCTGTGAGTCTCTAAAAGACAACTAAAATAACTAGTTTCTACTAATAGAAACCTTACTTCATTTTGCAGGATAACACATTTTCAAACATTTGAGATCCACCAAGAACAACCAATTTAATTTTTTTCAAAGATTACGGCTTCATTTTTACTAACCATCTCAGACCCAAATGAGTTATTGTGCTTATAGCAGACTAAAACAATCAGTTAGTAGAGCCAGTTCAATGACAAAACAAAGCAAAACCTCCCCCTAACGAAATGAAGTTTGGTACCATATATACACAGCCTTAATTCCATTTCCAAGAACTCAAAATTCCATCAAAAAATCTAAGAGCCATTGTTTAAACCACTGACTTCCAATTAGTAGGTGTCTTGACTTCACAGTTTCAAAAACATTAAATGAATATTGCCAGGAACCTCTTTTTATTGCTACACACCAACTTACTTGGTGGCCTAAAAATCTAAATCTTGGGAAATCTGAATTATGTGTGTATCCAAAGGTTTATGCCCTGCAGTGTGTGGCTACTTCTATACATTGACTTTTAAATTCTTCTCTGCCTGTTTCCTTGGATGATTTCCTTGCTGATAGTTTTTGTATGATTTCCCACGAGGCGGTGCAAACTCATAAAGCATTATTACCGCATAGTTAGCAACAATCAGGTATATAAAAAACTGAGATAAATTACCAGGCTCTGGTTAAAGCAGAAAGGGGTGGCCTGGAAGCTGTCTGGGAAATGGTGTGGAGCACTTTGTGTGGAATTGAGCAAAGGCTCCGGGTGCATCTCTGTCTGAAAGTAGGAATCAAAGATCTGGTCGAGGCAGCTTGAGTTTTCTTCACATGAAACACAACTGGAAAATTCTCCCCGTTGAAAATAAGTGGGCGTGGAAGAAATTGGTTCAGGCTCAAAATACAGTCCTAGAAGAGAAAGGAAAAAGACAGGTTTTTGCATAAAAATTGCAAAACACAGATTTGAATGGAGATCTATACTCTGAATATTTACTATGTCTAGGGGGAAAAGGGCTTAACGAGGCCAGAAAAGTAAACAGGAATGCAATTTTGACTTTTTAGTTGTCCTAGCTAATTCAAGCTCTAGGGAAATGAATGTGGTTAATAATGTGGAAATTGGCTGTAAAAGTGGTTAGGGCAAAAATAAAAGGATGGTGACCCAATCTGTGTCCAAGTGTCACAGTCAAATAATTGCTCAAGCTTCCCCTTTCTTGGACTATAAAACCGTGGACATCCAGCCCCTACCGGCAGTTCACGTAAACCTCTCAGAAGTAACTGACAGAGTTGTTGAGGCTTTGAGAAAACTTCTGATGCTATGGGAAATAATTCTCTTGACTTAGGGTGATTGCTTTTCTGAACTTTTCACTCTTACTCGGTAACTTAAGTTTGGAGGAGAGAATTTTGAGAAGTGATTTAAATGATAATGCAAATGATAATCATGGAAACCAGGAGCATAGAGTACCAATTAGCACTACTGGCTTGAAATTACAAAAAGCAAAAATGTTTTCTCAGTGGACACGCTAACATCATAATGTGATCAAAGTAAGTTGTTAAATGTCAAACAAGAATAATCAGCAAACATTACTCCTTTTCCATTTTATTATTAATAGGCCCAATTTGTGATAATTATCTGTAAATGCTGGAAGAGAGGATTAGAGTGTTCTCATCAAAGGGACTAAAGGACACTGGGTTCTTCTTGAGGTCTCAAGTTCTTTAGAGTGAAGCTACAGTGACACATTTAGTGGGGAGCAGCCATAGGCAGAGGTTTCCTTGAATACGACCTCCTTACACTCTTAGCTGTTGAGTAGCAGAGGTAGGAGTGTTTATGTAATTGAGTTATTCTTATTGGGCTGAGAAAACCTACACTTGTTTGAACTGCTTTCTGGGAAGAGAGAAGGGGAGGGAAGCCCCTGTCGGCTGGAAACTAAAGGAACAGAGCAAAGGCATTATTTGAGTGCCTCGAGATGTTCTGTATGCCATCTAACAGTGCACTAAAAAAAGATAAGTTCCTGAGAACAATTCTGATTTTGCAGTTCAGTTTAGTTACTTGGCGATGAGGAACTGGAATAAATGTGAAGAACAAACTCTTGGGACAATATAGCAGAGAGTAGAGAGTTCAGAAATGAAGACAACATTTGCGCTTGTTTTCTTGCTGGGCTTGCATGTGGAGTGACTGTGGCCTTTTTCACCTTCTGATTGGTTGGATTCCAATTAAATAGTGGTGCCTATCTTAACCCCTGAATCAAGCACTGAAAGACTTTCGAGATGGACTTTTGAAAGAGTGTTTGAGGGAACTGTAATGCTGGCTGTACTGACCTGCAGAAGATGGTGCAACTGGATCTGAAAGGTGGACACTGCTGCCTCCGGACCGCTGTCAAAGCAAGAATATCACCGTGAAGCAGGCTGAAAGAAAAGTTCTAAAGGGTAAGCTAAGACATTTTGATGAGAACTATGTTTCTGCTATAAGGTAAGCCAGATTCCTCCTTCTCAGAAAAAGTTGCCTTTTTAAATACAACCAATGTTATGTTTTATTTAGATTAAGTATTTATGTTTGCTTGTTTGGGGAGTTTTTCCCTGATATCAGATTCTTCAACTTAAATTTTAAAAGTGATTAATTTTGACTAAAAAATTAATGGAAATAATTTTATGTGGCAAAAATGTAACAGTTTGAGAAAATGCAGCAAAAGGCTTCCTATTAAACTATTTGATTTAAAATTAATAAGGACTAACATTTATTTAACCCCAACTGTCTACGGCTTAGTCAATTATTTTTCTCAACATTTTTGTATATCATCTGGCTACTTAGCCTTAGGGATTCGTTTCCCCAAAGAACACAATTCCTAATTTTAATCCTGAGTAGCTAAAAATATTCACATGTTCTTAGTATACACGAAACATTAAAATAGAAAATATTTTCTTAAAGCTATAGTTGGTGAGTTGGAACCTACTTACATTCTAGTTAATGGTCAGGAATTATTCCAGTACTTTGTATGTTTTGTGCTATTTTCTATAAAAGTTGCTTTTATTTAAACTACTGTATTTAAATACTTGAAAGTTTATGAGACTGCTCTTTTTAACTATGTAAAGTAAAGCAGCCTGCATTTTTCAGTTGAATTGATAATTAGACTGAGTAATTTAGTTTTTTTTTTTTTTTTTTAAATTTCAGGTGGTGGCTTTAAAGTTTAAAGGGACCTGCGTTGCTCTGTGATTCTGTGCTGGGAAGCCGAGCTCACCACACCTCTTTTGGGTTACAGGGCATACTCACTCCCATACCGTGAGCCACAGGGAGAGCTGTGCAGGCAGCCACTGCTGAAACAGGAGGCAGCATTAATTTTGAAAATGATCTGTGCTGTAATGTCATGAACCAGGAAGCTGGAATCCTTTACCAGCTCTTTATGCAAATATTTGGCTGCAGCTTGAGCTGAAGGACTTGGAAGGAGTGTGTATTAAAAAATCTGCCTCATTGTAGAGCTTTCCTTAACCCCATTTCTCCCCCGGATTGGCCTGTTTGTCTGCCTCCTCCCCATGTTATCTCCCTGAGGTGTGTTTACAATATCCTACTTGATATTATCTTTTGAGTCATGGGTTCGCTTTCTACTTTGCTCCAAGAATACAAAGAAAGGCAACTCTGTCTTAGATTTCAAACAGCACAAAAATTCACAATCTACAATTTATAAAAACACATCAAGACTGCTTAAAAAATTAATGATTTAAAAAAAGAAAGGTAAATGATATCTTTTGATAATGACTAACTCAAGTTTCCTTTTACCCCGAAGGCAAGTGTGTGTGTGTCTGTGTGTGTGTGCACATGCACATGTTTGCAAATTGATCTGGCTGAAATAAGTTTTTTAAAATCAAGTGTTCCAATCCGGCATACACACAGTTTCTTCTGGCACTGCTTGAAGAATATTTGAGTTCTTTACTGAATATCTGTCTCAACCTATAACTTCCATTCATGATTGCCTTCTTAAAATTTCAAATTGTGGATACTACTCTGACTTTATAACAAATTAAGATAGATTTCTTGCTGCTTTGTAGTATTTGATATAATTAACTCTTTCCTTGGCTTAAAGTTCCCCAGAGGCATCCTTCAACAAATGAACAAACTGGGGATCATCTCTGTTATACCAGAAAGGCCTACACTAAGGAGCAGGCATACATCATCCCCTGGTATCTGCTACCCTTGCCTACTAAGTGCGCTCTCACAGCTTCCTTAGAATCCCAGATCCTTCCGATGGCTTCCAGTGAGGGATTTTACATCTGGCTGTTGTAATTAAATTATATGCGTGTTACTCCTACTTGCTTGCGAGGCCATGGGTTGATGCAGGCTTTACTCTGCTGTTCCTATAAGACACTGGTTCAGAAATCCTGCTTTATTTCTCAGGAGGGAATTCAGAAAAATTTAAATAAGAAACCGGTCAGATACACAAGTGAAATATCTTACCCTTGCTCTAGCTCCTGTAGTGAGCTAAGAAGGGAACAGTGGCCAGACCCATCTGTAAGGGCCCAGCAGCAAGTGCCACACTCACAAGGGGCTCTCCAGGTGCAGCTGAGCAGAACTCTACCAAGTAGCAAAGCTCCTTAAGGAAACATTACATTTTAGAGCAGAACTCTACCAAGGACCAAAGCTCCTTAGGGAAACATTACATTTTATTATGAATGTCTCGATGACGTTTTTCTCCAGAAGCATTTTCCAGTTCCCTTGTACCTGGTTTTATTAATTAGATAACCATCTCTGAACTGAAGGGGTTGAGGCTGTCAGACTCCTGCTTAGTATGGTCAGATCTGCAGAATGATGAATTTAGAGAGTAAAGAGCCAACGGAAGGGTTTTTATATTACACTAAGAATAAGGCCTTAGTCCTACTTTTAGCGTCGCCACGAGCAACTTCAAGGTTTTGAATTTTACCTGTAATCGAAGGACGGATCTCTGATCTACTTACCTGTGCTGGTTGCTATAAAAACTAAATGAAATAGTGGCTGTGCCAAAGTGCTTTAAAAGAAGAACCACTGTGAAGTCCTCTAGAAACATAAGGGAGTGTTAATGTGTTACCTGAAATTCTGCACATGGAGGTCCTAGCTTTTCCAGCTGCATGTGCTGTATATGCCAAATTGCAGCTGGCTCACATCTGAACTCTAAACTCTGGGCAAAGGGTATGATTGAACATTATCAAAGAGCTGGCTTTCAATCCTTGGTTGGAATTTTATTTTAGTTGCTTTCCCCAAATAATATTATTATTTCTCAAATAATGACCACTAACATTTATTGAGCACTCACTATGTGGAAAGCATTCTTCTAAGGGCTTTGTATGCAATAACTCGATTAACCCTCACAAAATCCTATCATCCCCAATTTGAAGACGAATAAACAGAGGCAAGAGAGACTGGGTAATTTGCTTGAGGATACACACCATGGAGGAGCAGAGACCTGAGCCCAGTCCATCTGGTTCTGGAAACTGTGTTTACCTCCCCTACATCATTTGCCCCCTCCCATTTCATGAAGTCCAACTGTCAAAGGCCTATTTCATGAAGTCATGTATTGCACATGAACAGTATCAGGCACAAAAACTGTTGTGGGGCCAATACCAATGGGCTGGAGAAGGACCAATCCTAACAGGCAATACAAGCCCCAGCTGTCAGATCCTACGTTCACACCCAAACCAACCCCCAAGCAATTGTGTGATGGAGGCTTTTTAGGGATGAGCTGCCCTCTCTTGGGCAATAATCTCATCTAGTTTATTTAGTTCTGCTGCTGCCCTGAGTGCCTTTGGCAGTAAGGATACACCAAAGGATGGTGTATGAAGTGTCAGTTCATAACTGAGCAGTCATTGTTCAGTTCAATTTTGTAATAACCTGGAACTGCTTAAGGTGTTGATACATTTTAAGGAAGTGGTCCTGTACTCCAGCTGTCTTTTCTGCAGAGACAGGGCCCTTTTCTGCTAGATACTTTGGGTGACTGATGATTTACAGATAAATGATCTCAGAGGGTGAGTTCCAGAACAATGAGGAGGGAAGGGAGGATGTTCTACACAGTTGCTATCCTGGAAGGGGCCCCTAAAATGAGGTGAATTTCTGGGAGAGATTTTCTATGGGTCTGCAAGGGCTGTACATTCCCATACACTGTCTTCCTAACAAAACGATGTCTACTTACCTGCTGGCCGCTCCTCCCCCTGCAGAGGACCAACACACTTTTTATACTTTACTTGCATCCATGGGGGATGGATGGGCTCCCCCAAATCCTAAGACCCACGACATGCCCCAGCTGTCCTCTGTAGCTTTCCGATTGGGATGCATCTGGCTACAGAAGTCATAGGAACAGCAGAGAAAGGCCAGGTCTGGGGATGGTGAGTGCGTGGGGCCTTGGGTGGCCTCCACACCTTGCAGACACAGGGTTGAAAGAGGCCTGGCATGGGCTGCCGAGTGAGGGAAGGGCTTATGCTTACCGTTCCCCCGGAGGCCGCCTGGTGTGCCCGTCTTTGCTGCAGCAGCTCCTTCACTGTGATCTTCACTCGGACACCTTGATACACCTTCGGTTTTTCTGGAGAAAGGCAACTGAGTCAGTGGTCGAGTCCAAGGTCTGGGTGCCAGGGTGCAGAGTGGGGGACCCTTTTATAGGCAATGGCACCCAAAGTCAAGTTTCTAAGTTCGGAGAACACACACACAAAATGTCAAAGGATGATAAAAACCCAAACATCTCAGACTTGAAAGAACTAAGAGTGGCTGAACAGGTTTCAGGGCCCCGGTGGGAACAGAACCCATGGAAATTTGTGAGGCCACCCACCCCTGGCTGGGCCTCAGTCCTAGGCCAATAGCATACAGGTTTTTCTGCTCTGGAATGTGGAGACCAGTGCAGTGGAGCCCACCACTCTGGCTAGGCCGGGGGAACCTAGGCTTTCAGACCCAGCCTGCTGAGAGAGTGTATTATGGACCTGGGGAGGGGCCAGGCCTGGGGCAGGGGGCTTTCTCCGATTATGGCGTCTGATGTAGCCCTCCCCACTGTGCTGTTCCCACTAGCGTGGAAGTCCCGAGTCCCCTCCTTCTCCACCTGGCCAGGTATGGCTTCTGTACAGTCTCCGACCTCTGTGTGCCCTTGGTCTGGAAGCCAGCCCTGGAGCAAGCGGTGAGGTTTGGCCAGCCCAGTCCTCGGCCGGCGAGGGACCTGCCAGACTGACCCTAGTAA
Source organism: Papio anubis (assembly GCF_008728515.1). Taxonomy (NCBI): domain Eukaryota; kingdom Metazoa; phylum Chordata; class Mammalia; order Primates; family Cercopithecidae; genus Papio; species Papio anubis. Next base: position 23,156,212 of record NC_044987.1, read on the forward strand.
AGGGGCCAGGCACGAGGAACTCCCTCCCTCTCTCCCTTCTGTCTTTTCCTTCTGCGCGCTCTCCCTCTCCCCTTTTCTCCGCCTTTTTCGCGCTCCATCTTGCCCTCCTCCCTCCTTCGCCCCCGCTCGTGCTCTACCCTTCTTCCCTTCTCTCCCCACCCCCTCCCTTTCTGGGGCAGGCGTTTCTCCGAGGCGCACTGAGGCTCCGGGGCGAGTCCGCGCAGCGCGAGCTGGGAAAAGCCGTCCGGGGCTCCCGATGACCCTGCACTCCGCCTGGAGGCCACCCTTCGCTAGGGGCCGCCCCCGGGCTGGCGGGGCCCTGTCGGACTGCCCCAGCTTGCGGGAGCTGGCGGGCGCGCGCCAGAGGGGTTCGCTGGGAGGGACCCCTGCGCGCCGGGTGCAGGGGCAGCCTCGGCCGCGGGTCCCGAAGAGCCGCAGTGAGTAGGTTGGGGACCAGCTGTTTGGCCAAGCCGGCCGGGCGAGCTTTCAAGGTGGAGGTGGCCGCAGGAGTCCTGGGTGGCTCCGGCCCTGACCACGACCCTGCAGTGAGCGTCCAGGAATCCGCGGGGAGGAGCTGGGTGCGGCGGCCGAGGGTGGTCGCGCGTTCAGCCTGGAGGCCTGGCGATAGTGCCAGGATGCCAACGCCTCGCCTGGTCACTGCAGGGACCGCAGCTGGACAGCAGGGTTCCCCCTCAAGCCGGATTCCAGGAGCCAGGGTCTCCCTAGGAAAGGGGATTGCGCTCTTCCTAGCCCGGACCCAGGGAATCCCGTGCCCAGCCCGCAGGGCCCAAGCGCCGCGCTCTCTCCGCGCTGCAGCCTACCGCAGCCCCACCACCCCGTTCCTCGATCGGCTCCGGACTCCGCGGGCTGGCGTCCCTCGGGTCGGTGCAGGGACCGCCACTGCTAGGCTCATTGCAGCCAGCGCGCTCTATCCCCGTCCCAGGTTCACTGTGAGCCTCTAGCTCCCCCCGTCGCCGCTTCTGGGCGCGCAGGGTCCGCGCCGCGATGTCCCAGGACACAACAGTGGATACGTGGTAGGGCGGGCGGGGGCCTGGGGTACGCGGACGTCCGGAGCGGCCAACTCGGCCTCTGGGCCTCTGCCCTCCGGGACAGGCGCTGAGTGGGAGCAGCCACAGCGTGGCCCGCGCCCTCTCCGGATCCCCGGCCTTTACTCGCATGCCTTGACTTTATGCCTCTGTGTTCTATGTAGGAAAAGCTGTGGAAACACACCCGGATTGAAATGCCCCTGGCCCGCCTGACCCAACCCCAGGAGAAGCAGCCGAGTTACCCGACATCGTGGTCAGCAGGAGCTGGGTCGGTGGCTGGATGCTGCAGCTGCAGGGACTCAGCGCCTGGGAGGGCTCCTGGGCAGGGAGAGAAGCAGAGATGCAACATTTTTAAAGTTTCACAAAGCATCCGGCTGCACCCAGGTCCCTGGAGCAGGAGACAAACAGAATTAATGTTTTATACCTTCGGGTATAGGTTTGAGTTTTTTCCCCCTCATGCCAAGTATTTAAAACCTCTAGAAACCCATGATTTGACAATCAATGATTGCGCGATACTTTCAATTTGAATATTCAAAGGCTTAACAAAATGGACTATCTTCTGCAGAAATCCTGCACACAGGCACCCCACAGAGAGTCCAGAGAAACAGGGAGTGAGACCCCTTTGGGTCCTGGCCCTTCCTTTTATTACATTTTGAGCATTTTGTCCTCCTTCCCACAGATAGAGCAGATGTCCTCAAAGATGCTCTGTATTTCAGCCTTCAGGGCAGCTAGGGAGCCAAGAGTGACTTAGGCTGCCCGGGCCATGAAAACCAGAGCCAGACTGGCTGACCAGACTGATGCCCGCATCCCCCATCTGTGTTTTGAGGGAAAATCCCAGGTTTTGGGGAGTGAACATGGCAGCTAGTGGGTGTGGCACAGCAAGAGGTCGCTCTGGGCCCAGGTGGGAGGCCAGCGGCCTAGCAGAGGCCTTCGCTCTGCATCTCCTATTTTTCTGACTCCTTCTGGCTACCAGGGGGCTTCCCTACCCCTTTCATCCCGCTCTTTCTGGGCCCCACACTCTGGGGTTTCAGCTCAGAATGACTGCCCATTAAGACCCTTTGCTCCTCCGCACAGAGCTGGGGATGCCAGAAGCCTCGTCCTCTGGAGACTTTGTGACTCTGGGTTTCACTACTGCACTGTGAAGTGCCCTCTTTGCTTTTTCTCCCTCTAGAGCCACCCCTGCTTTTTCGCTGTGGGAGCACATGTTAGGAAACAGTGACAGGTTTGGCTCCTGCTCATTTTAACTGAAAGGATGTGGACTTGGGTTCAAGCCTTCTTCCCTTCGTGTGAGAAGGGGGAGGGACTTGGAATCAAGCTTCCCCTTGGTCCAGGCCTAAGCCCCTTACTAATGTCTTGGGATTCTACTGGGTCACCTTCTGTGAGTACTTACTGTGCCTCTTCCATGTGATTTGGAAGGTGAGGAGACAGGAATGGTTCACAGAGGGAGAGGGTGCCAGGCCAAGTCCTCTCATAGCCACCCACCCCCTCCGCAGAAGGGGACAGCAAGAAAAGACAGAGAGGCACGGTGGGGTTCCCTTTGCAAATAACCAAGATATTTCCAGGATTCCAGACCAGGCCATGGTTTTTAGGCCTCTGCTCTTTGTTCTCTGAGTTCTCAGAAATGCAAAAAGTGTAGTATAGCCCCAAATGCCTCTAGAAAAAGATTGGGGTGCCCCCAAAAGTGTCAAGTACAGAGGGAAGCACACAGAGCTTAGGGAAAAGACAACTGAGAATGACGAGACTGATAGGAATTGCTTGGCAGCTGAAGCCACATCTCTAGGGGAGAGGAGCAGGCCTGGGAACACCTGAGGTGGCACCTGGCAGTAGAGGGCAGGATGGATGTATTGAAATCTGACAACTTCCGGAGCTTCTTTCTACAAATGCCCCTGAGCCTGTGTCCTTGGTTTCCCTGATGGACCAGTCCTGAGGAGGGGAAGGACAGTGGGAATGGAGATAGCACCTCGCCTCCCTGCATACCTTCTTCCCCACTGTGCCTGGGCATCACCCCCTCTGAAGGAACAGTGAACCAAGCAGCTTGGAATCTAGGGATGGTCTCTTGTCCTCATAGCTTCTTCCATTACTTCTTTTCTTTGCTGCTCTCCTCTTTTTTGTTATACTCTTATTTTTTGGTTTGCTTTTAAAAACCTTCTCTTTTTTTTTGTTGCATTATTGTTTATTTCTTTCCGTATTTCTTTGTCTCTCTTCCTGTCGCTGCTTTCTTCCATTTCTTGTCTGCCCTACTGGTTTACTCCCTGGCTTCACATGTGTCTGTGTTCCCCTGTGCTGGTCTGTCCTCCCAAGGCTTTCAGGCTTCATCTCCTTCCTAACCTCTCCTCTCATGTGGAGATGGACAGGGATGGCAGGAGCATTGAGTGCTCTTGGCAACACCATTGAAGATGATGCTGACGATCGGCTACCCTGTAGAGAAGGCAGGCCAGGCTGGGTATAAGGGGAGCTCCTTGGAAGTCAGGAGATCTGTAGGGACAGCAAGGATCTCTTTGTCCCAACCTCCAGCAGCCTGTCTGGGTGCTTCTGTGTTGACCTTGTTTCTGGGATGGCCATCTCAGTGCTGTTGCGGGCTAGCAATTTCGGAAAACTGGATTTGTCTAGGCCTGAGCCCTGTTTGAGAAAGAAGCTTCCCTCTGGTTTGTAGCCCGACATTAATGAGTTTTGGTTCCTGTTGTTTCTATAATTACAAAACTCCAGCACAGGTATTTAAGAGCCAAAGGCCATGCTTGTGGAAGTAAGGGAGAATCTTTCTAAATGGATCCTGAGAATCCTCCTTACAGATCTGAGTGGATAATCAGGCCCAGAGCAACCCTGAGACCCCAGGTTCCCACGGCATTGGCTGTTCTTCATAGGAGACTTCACAGGAGACCCATTATTGTTTACTGGACATCAGGTGCTATATTGTATAGCATTCGCATTCCACAGGTGAGGACAGGCTCAGAGGAATAAGTGGCATGCCAAGATCATTGAACATATCAGTAGCAGAATTAGGATTCAGACTTTGATGGGTCTAACTCCGAAGCCCTGGCTTTTTTGGAGACAGAATCTCACTCTGTCACCAGGCTGGAGTGCAGTGGCATGATCTCAGCTCACTGCAACCTCTGCCTCCCGGGTTCAAGTGATTCCCCTGCCTCAGCCTCCTGAGTAGCTGGGACTACAGGTGTGTGCCACCACGCCGAGCTAATTTTTGTATTTTTAGTAGAGAGGAGGTTTCCCCATGTTGGCCAGGATGGTCTCGATCTCTTGACCTCGTGATCTGCCTGCCTCGGTCTCCCAAAGTACTGGGATTATAGGCGTGAGCCACCACGCCCGGCCTTTGCTCTTAACTATTGATGTTGTCTTCCTGATCTTTCCTACCAGAAGCTTTTAAACTTTTTGGACTTTAACCTACAATAAGAAATCCATTTTACATGTTCATGTGTGTCTATAACAACATTTGTATTTCTAAAACAAACTTTTCATGAAACAATGTATACCTATGTATGTGGGGCAGTCTGATATTTTCTATTCTAGTCCACCTTTTCCATTTCATCCTATTTATGGAAAATATATGTTGGCTGGGAGTCACTAAGTTAATTTAATGACCCACTAATAGGCTGTGAGTGGCATTGGAAAAATACCTGCTTGTAAGATATGCGAACACACGTTTCAAGGTTGTTTGTGCATGTGGAAATATTTTGGGGTGCTATCTGTTTTACCATCAGTTTGTACGAGGAGACTAAGACAGTGTAGCTTGCTGACTTGAGAATGTTCTGTAAGGACTGGAAACTCTAGAACCTTGAAGAAACGCCTGACTAGAGGTGAGGGTAAGCTGTTAATTCCACTGATTACAGTTTGTGCCTCTTAGACTGAGAACTCTTCCCTCTTGCTGGGGGCATTGCTACCCCTAGGATGTTTGCCCTGAAGTCCTGGTAGTCTCTTTGGGGTTTTAATAAATGACTGAAGTAATTGTTGTGGGGTTTCAACAGGCATTCATAGGCACCCTCGCTTGGCAATATAACATAAGGTTTTGATGTTTGGGTGTTGGAAGGGATCTTTGAAGTGCTGAGAGGGACTCAGAGTCTTCTTCCAAAATCTCTGCTTGTGTCTGTCCAGCCTCTGGCTCCATTGCTTGGCTGAGATCCTGGCCCATAGTAGAATCTGTGTAGAGGAAATGAGAGCTCACTATTTGTGAGGCAGCCTGTTCCACTATTGGACTGCTTTAAATGTAGTGGTCACTGATTACGCTATAATCCAATCATGTATTAATTGGGCACCAACTATGTCCTAGGCATAGTTATCAAGTACCAGGAGTACAAAAATAAGTAAGCCTTGATTTCTGCTATCAATTATTCTTTTCTCCTACTTTTGTACTACTGCTTTTCTATTGTGAGTTTGTTTAGTTCATTAATTGGTTCATTCATTCATTCATTCATTCATTCATTCAACAACCATAAATTGATGAGCTACTCTGACCAGGTCCAGTACTAAGCCTGAAGAAGTTATGCCGATCCCATCTCCACCCCAAGCCTTCTCTTTTTGAGACTCCTCATTCAGTTTCTCTAGCTCTTCACATATCACTGTTTTTCAGATCTCTGACTATCCTTGCCTTTGACCTCAGAAATCCTGTATTTGACCTCGACCTTCTTATACCCAGTTGGCACTCAAAGTGATGGGAATAGATTAGATTTCTTTTCAAAGTTTTAAACTGAATATTTTGACTGAAAAATTTTGGCAGTCTTTTGTATGCAAATGACACTGCAGAGCATTGTTCCCCCCCACAATGTAGGAGATTTTATTCAATTTAGGCACATGCATATTAAAAGACTTTTAGTATAAGGAAAAGGGATAGTTTATTCCCTCCAAATTTGACTACAGCTCAAAATTGTCTTTATTAATGCAAAGTTCTTTTGTCGCCTTGACTTTAGGACACTGTTACTGAACTTTGTGGGAAATACCAAGTTCCAGAAGATTGAATACATTCAGGAAACAAATGCTTTTTGGGCCCTAGAGTGAACATTTGGTCCATATGACAATGACCAGGAAGACTATTAGGTGAAGGTTTTTTAATGATTTGTGCTACATTAGTCTCTTCCCATAAGACATATTCAAAGTTTTAACTTTTCCTTAAGAGGATTCCATGGGGAGCAAGCATTTGATAATTCATCCTTTAACTAAGAAAAACACCATCATACACGGCTTGAAGAATTCCTCTTCTATTACTTAAAATGTTTTTACTGTGCAACATTTAAGGCACACAAAAACATATAAAGAATACCATGATGAAAGTCTATGACTATATTATCAAGCTTAAGAAATAAAACAGTTGAGTCATCTTTCATTTATGACTAAATTAACTTATTAAAACCATTAAAACTTTTGGATTATTCCTCTTAAGATATTTTCTTAGGAGGAAGTTTAGCAGGGACATCTATCAATTTTCCTAATCCAAAAGAGCTAATTCCTAGATATTGTATGTTTGGTCCACATTTTTTTCCTCTTGGAACTTCTAACATTTTTTACTGTTCTTCTTTTTTTAAATTGTACTAACAAAGACATTCATATTGCAAATCCACATATGTAATTTATCAGAGGTTATAATTAGAGGATACTTCTTTTTTTTTTTTTTTTTTTTTTTCTTTTTTGAGACAGGGTCTCACTCTGTCTCCCAGGCTGGAGTGCAGTGGTGCACTGCAGCCTTGACCTCCTGGGCTTGAGCAAACCTCCCGCCTCGGCCTCCCAAAGTGCTGGGATTACAGGCATCGTGAACTGCCACACCTTGTCAGAGGATACTTCCGTATCAAAAATCAAATATAATATAATGTCATCATTTGCAAATAACTATAGAAGATTTTAATGTTTATTTAGCTTGACCTTTGAGGATTCTAGTTCCTGATTTATTTATCATACTTGTTTTAATCACACCAGGGATAATGATCAAACATTGAATAACTTTTATTTATAAGATTTCTTAGCAACAGATCATAGTACATGTATATAGTAAATGAATATATCAACATTTTTTCTGCGCTATTTCAAAGTTTCGGTAATTTTACTTCATAAAGGAATCTAAAAATACTAAACCAGTCATCTTAAATATATTGCCACTGAAGCCCAATATCCACCTACTGTCTGAATTTGGAGAGAGTATGTCTAATGTTAGATGCTAAACATTGTGAGAATCCTCTCAGACACTGGTTTCAGATAGCTGTCACCCATAGAACTAAGGGCTAGAAAGTTATTCATCTTTATGGTATAATTTTAGTTCAATCTAAAAAAAATTTACTGAGCATCTACAATGTTCTAGGCCCTGAGCCAGGTGCTGGGACAGAGGTGAGCCATTCATTAGTCCTCCCCATGAGTCTCTTTAGCTGGAGAACCACTCTTTGTCTAGAGTATGTGATTTTGCACTTAACCTCTCTAGAGTCTATGGTGTGTGAGATGAACAGTGTAACATTGTTTTGCATAGAGAGGATACTGTAGACAGAACCCAATGATGGAGCCTTAAGTAAAGAGTATAATTTGGGTGTGGTTGGTAGAATCACTATAATGTAATGTGACTTAAACCTCAGACATCAATCGTTATTTTGGTACTTTAAATATAACTGATGTTTTATTCCTATGACTATACTATTTAGATATTTAAATATTGAAAAACTGATCACAAAGATACTATAATACTTTTATACATGTGTATACATATGTATATATGTATGTCAATGTATATTTTACTATTGGCATTAGTAATTATTTTCCCTTTGTGCAATTTCTTTTAGAGTACTTCTGTCTTTTCCCCCTACCCCAATAGTACCGTGATATTGTATTATTAACTGAGCTATAGCAAGTCATAATGATCACTTGAAATCATTTATTAAATAAATGAGGTAAAGATGTAGTTTTCTTCTCTCCTTTTCTGGGGTTTGTATAATATTGTAAGAGGAATGCAAATGCCTTCAACTACATACTGCGTGTGGTTCATGGCATGATTGTCTATATTGCAGCTTTTGCATGGGCCAATTGTGCTCGATTTCTTTTTGGCATTACCATCTAGTCAGCTTTCTTTAGTGGTTTGAATTTGACATACCATCTCTGATTACTTTAAATCTGAAATATATTCTGTGTCCTTACAAGACCTGAAAGAGATGGAGTGTTGAACCGGAGCTCTTTAATTTTCTCTGACTTTCTCGGGAAGGTTGTAAGTCAGTGAAGAGCAGGTTTAAGGAAGGTGAGGGAGAGAAGAATGCACCTATTTTTGTATGTTGGCATGACGCATTGTTATGAAAAGGTGCGGTTAGTCCCCACATGTTGTAGAAAATTGGCTGGGTGTGGTGGCTCACGCCTGTAATCCCAGCACTTTGGGAGGCCAACATAGGCGGACCACTTGAGGCTCGGAGTTCCAGACCAGCCTGGCCAACATGACGAAACCCCATCTCTACTAAAAATACAAAAAATAGCCAGGTGTGGTGGTACATGCCTGTAATCCCAGCTATTCAGGTGGCTGAAGCAGGCGAATCGCTTGAACCTGGGAGGTGGAGGTTGCAGTGAGCCAAGATTGTGTCACTGGTCTCCACCCTCCAGCCTGGGTGACAGAGTGAGACTGTCTCAAAAAAAAAAAAAAAGGAAAGAAAGAAAGAACGAAAGGAAAGAAAACAGAGTACTTGAAAGAAAAATGGGATGGGATAAGGAAATAGAATTAATTTTCCTGTCATAATTTTGTAGCTTGATTTCACCTTTTAACAAAGTATTCCTTGAACAATAAAACAGAATCAAATTAAAATATATGTAATACAGAGACACATGTCAAACTAAGCAGAATTCTTAAAGATCATTTATTATTTGGAATTATTAGCACCAGCTCTACTCCCCCGACCCCTTTTAGACTAGATAACTGAAGTGGACACTAGCAGGCATACGTGGGCCTGGGTGTGTCTCTTTTTTATAAGTTAATTTAGTCAAATGCTATGAAAGGGATTGGAAGTTTTAAGAAGAATGTAAACATCATCATGCTCCCTGTATTTCCCTCTGTTCCAAGGTCTGGTTGTTGAGCTGTCTTTGTCTGAGAGCCAGTGCATCTTCAAGTTGTTAGGAGATGAAGGAACGCATGAACAAGCAAAATATTCAGTGTCATAAATCACATGAAAGTTAAAGTCATGTGGACCCATATTTATGATTTACACATCCATTACCATGTTATTGATACCCAGTAACAAATGGTAAGCAGTAGAGGACAAATTATTTTAAACTTTATGACGCCAATCTAGGAAAATGACTCTGAGGTCCTTGTGAAGACCTCTATACCTGCAGAGAGGGCCACATGTCTTCTTTCTGATGCACAGGTCTGCTCTTCAGGTATCAGTAACTGCTGAGTGACAGATGGTTCTGCCAGCCATATTGGGAACCACGACTGAGGTTGCAGTCATGCTGGATTTAGGAAAGAACAGTTCCTTTCTTGCACAGTGAACGTTGCCACTTTTCACTGAAGAGCAAGCACTAAGCAAAGCAAAGTTCAGGCTGCCCAAAGGAGCTGGTGGAGGGGAAGGAAGTGGGGCAGGGGTCCTGGCAGTGCTGCCTAGGAGCAGAGGGCCCCATGCGTTCACTCTTGATCTGTTCCCTGAAGAATGCTTTGCCTGGAGGGAGCCGAAAGGATGAGGTGAAGGAAAGCTCACTACCCAAGCATTTCTGGTGGCACTCCATAAACTAGAAGAGTGTTTGCTTAACCAGAAAATACCCTGAAGGCCTGGAAAAAAAGGAATATAAATTATTTGCTTGTAAGTGTGAATTAATCCCCTTATTGGAATGTCTGGGCTTCTACCTTGCTGAGGTAGAGTATGGGACAGTCACAGAGGATGTGATGGACATTGTGTTCAGGGGCTTTGGGCAACGAGAGGGAAAATGAAGGCCTTGGCCTCCAGAATATGGAGAGAAATGGCATTGGATCAGGAGGGACCAGAGGGTGGAAAAGATGTGAGAATGAAGTGCAGAAAGACAGGTGGTAGGAACCTTGGAAGAAGGGTGCAGGTACAACCCGGGAGCCTCCACTCATGCATCTGCAAAGTCTCAGTGTATAGCCGGCATGTATGATGAGCTTGGCCACAGATAGGCATGCTGGAATTATGCTGGGAACCCAATTAGTAAAGGCACCCACACCAATCAAATGTGGACAGATTCATGCTTCAGATGTCAATATCTTCATTGACACATAGTAAGAGCTGTACATTTCCGACCAGTAAGCCACCAAATAGGAGGTGCTGTTTGTCAAGCTATTGGCTGTTTGTCAAGCTATTGGCATGATATGTCCTTCTCCAAAGCCCCTTTGCTTCTTGGTGTTTTGTGGTCTGTTTCTTGCAAACAGTTTAGTCCTATTTTCTGTATTTTCTTTAAAAGGTATGAGTTTGGTTGGTTGTGGTGGCTCACGCCTGTAATCCTAACACTTTGGAGGTTACGGTGGGTGGATAGATTGAAGTCAAGAATTCGAGACCAGCCTGGGCAACATAGTAAGACATTGTCTCTACAAAAACTAAAAAAAAAAAAAAAAAAGTAAAAAGTAAAAAATGAAAACACTAGCTGGGCATGGTGGCATACACCTGGGTCCCAGCTACTTGGGAGGCTGAGGTAGGAGGATTGCTTGAGCCCAGGAGGTTGAGGCTGCAGTGAGCCATGGTTACACCACCACACTCTAGTCTGGGTGACAGTGAGACCCTGTCTCAAAAATAAAAAAAAAGCATAAATTTCCATTTGATTACAGAATGCCTATTTTACTCATTCATGCTGATAACTGTAGGTTTACTCCATCAGAGAGACAATGTCTGGTTTAATTAAGGCCATCATTGATCAAAGAAAATTTTTGGACTTTTGTGGATTGAACTAATTTGGGGACATCCTGGGCTTTAGGATAGACTCAAAAAATAACTTTGTTATTTACAAAGCCGTAGTTTCCTGATCTCATCCTCTTTTATGGACAATAACAGATTTATAGATTGTGCCTTTTTTTTTTTTTTAACTGGGCTTTTACAAATCACTAAAATAAGGCATAAATATATGTATATAAAACTCTCTTTCAAGTCACATGCTATAAAATGAGTTTTGTTTTATGTGGTCATATCTATATTATATCCTATTTAGTGTCTTTTACTGAAGAATACACATAGTTTATAACTAAGAAACATTTGACAGGAAAATCGGTATTTTTTATGATCTGCATAAACTTTTTAATGTAATTTAGGAAAAAAATCAGTGCCAAAAATGACACTTCAAAGATAACAGAAGATTCAGAACATAATGTGTTACAACAGTTCCAAAAAGACCACATTGTAAGGTTATCTTACTAGAATACGGTCTGTGATACCTTTAATTAACGTTCTGTTTTATTTCAGTGGGGCTACGGTGGAGAAGATTACAAATAAATGCCCTCGTCCACTAACAAAGGGCGGCATTGTGGCTTATTCTGAAGATCCAGTCCTGAATGAGCTGACACACCTAAAACAATCTTCGAAATACACCTCAAGTTGAAGAAAAGCCCAGAAGTCCTTTGGCCCTCCCCCTCAATAAGCTCTGCGGCATTCATATGACCCCCAGGGGATGCTCCCATCTTCTTTCGCCCAAGGGGAAGGATCATGGAGGGAACAGGTGTCTGCTTCCTCATCTGGGGAGAGTGGCCCCACCTTGGGTGGTAGGTCGTTTGACACCGTCATGAAAGGGTTGAAGGGGTAAGGAGGTGGGGTGGGGTACCCCGGAGTGTGGTGCAGATCTTCCAGAGCATGCAGCGAGTAGGACTGAGCCCCAGCCAGGGAGGTCCCCCAGCTGGAGCCCCTGTGCTGGGCGGTGCTCCCAGACTCAAGCTGGGAGAGGCAACTCGTGCTGGGTGGCAAGGTCTGCAGGGCATCGGCAGACACAGGGTCGGGCTGGCTGAGACCGTCAGGCAACGTCTGCTCCCATGAGTCCCTCTGAGGAGAATGGAAAGGCCACAGAGGTTATTCGCTAGGTGACACTCTGATGATACATTGTGTGCTGCCAGACTGTGACTTCAGGGCAGCCTTCATCCCCTCTCTCTGCTGTCTGAAGCCTGGCTCTCAGGCTGCTCTTCTCTCTGGCTTTTGGCACTAGCAGTAAAGTTTTCCTCCCTTCCTACTCTAGAATTAGATTTGCTATAGATATTGAGATTCCTTTTCCCAGAAGACAACATTAAATGAGTGAAATGTGAGACTAATAAAATGCACATCCGTGCAACATTTTACTGTGTACAATGCACGCTGCTTGGATTATTTTTGAGTCTCCCATTAGTCTGGGTCCTAGAATGCCGTTTATACAGTGGGGAAGGTCAGCGCTTGGCCCACTCCTTGCAGTAGACCTTCAACTCCATGGTGAGCTTTGGAGGGGACTAAGAAGCCCACTCTGTCCTCAGTAAGGCAGGAGGAAAGAGGTAGGAATCCCTTAAGTTTGGAGCTAGAAAGATTTGGATTCATTCATGGCTCCTCTTGACTCTGAGCCCAACATTGCTCATCTGTAAAATGGGGCTTTCATAAATATATCCTGAGTTGTTGCAAGTATTGAATGAACACATCACATTTTCTGGCACAGAATATACTTAATAATGTGAATTCTCATTCTCTCCCTTTTGTCTAAAATGCTGTCTTTAGAGATTCATTCCTTTGTGGTAGAAACCTTTACGATTCTCTATGAGCATTAGCATTCTTCAGATCTTTATGAACTCACCTGTTTGGAAGGATTGAGAGAGAACAAGGATTTTTAGGCTAAAAATGTGGGGAAGGGGAGGCAGGGGACTTGGAAAGAAAGAGGAGTCCTATGTACCCTCCTTGGGAGATTAGCACCCATCTCATTACTGCCTAGCAGGTCTGAGATGCAGCTTCAGTGTTCCTTCCTTAGGGGCTGCAGGAATGATGATGACTGGCACTAACAGGGTGGGGGAACATCAGACAGTATCCGCAGAGCATTAACAAAATGGATATAAATCCCGCTGTACATTCCTCCCGGTTCCAAGCCCTGCTTAGACCCTCCTGGCTGTCATGGCTAACAGGGATCCTTGAACAAGGCTCCCTCAGAGGGTGTCCTGGCATCTCCAGGCAGCTGCAAAGCAGCCTCAGGAGTCTCCAGGGTGAGCCAGAATTGGCTTCAACCCGGATGCCAAGCACAGCGGCTGGGCCAGAGGGTGAGCCTCGCCCCTCTTTTACTCCCTCACAGGAGGCCTCTGCATACTCACAAACAGGAAGTGAGTGGGGTCTCCGGGGAAGGGCGGCGGCAGGAGGGGCGGCAGGGTCGAGGCGCTGAACAGAGAGCCCGCGTTGGGCGTCAGCGCCGGAGGCCGGTAGTCTCCATAGGGCTCCGGGGGGAAATAGGGCTCCAGGAGGGCCGCATGGCTCTGCCCTGCGGAGGACTCACAGGGAAACGGCTTCCCCACGCTGGAGGTGTAGACGTCATTTGAAAACTGTTTACTGTTGTGGAAGTCTGAGTCAGATAAGAAAGATCTTCTGACACCGTAGTAACCTGACGTGACCGGCGAACCTGTTGCCAAATGAAAAACACATGGGCAGAAAGTTCCTCCCACCCAGGGCGGTCAAGGCCTCAGTTGCAGCTGAGTCTCTGCCTGGAAAATGATGTTACCAACGCGTGCCTGAGTCCAGCGCTAACATGGAAATAGAGAAATGTCTTGAAAAGCGTGAAATATTCCTGCATTAGCCCAAATAACTGATGTTTGAAAACATTATCGCCTTTAGGGGTGAGTTCATTTTAGACAGTACGGTATCTGTTCGTTCATTCACACTTACTGAGTACCTTCCAGGTGCCCCGGGGCTGTGCTAGGAAGAGAGAAATAAAAGAATCTCTTGGCATTCACATTTTAACCAAGGAAGCATCTTTTTCACAACATCGGAGCTACCTCTCCATATACATAGAACTGTTAACAAGAGGCTGCTCCTGGCCTGTTATCTGAGATCACTATCTCTGGATAAGGTGACACATATAACCCCACCTCAAATCAGAGGCAGGCTGTACTCTATCTTCTAATTCTTCGCACATTGACCTTACACTGGGTCGCACACCTGGCAGACATCAATAAATGACTTGCTTTAAAAGGGTTAGATGGCTACACAGAAGCCAGTTTTAGAGGCCTGTGGTTGCAGGGCTTTGATGAGTTTCATGTTATTTGCTGCCCTCTTGTGGCCTCACGGATTCCTTCCCTCAACTCACCAGGGCCCTGCAAGTTTAGGAAGACAGTGCCTGGTACAGGAAGTTTCTGTTGGTGGGCCGGGAGCGGTGGCTCACGCCAGTAATCCCAGCACTTTGGGAGGCCGAGGCTGGCGGATCACGAGGTCAAGAGATTGAGACCATCCTGGTCAACATGGTGAAACCGTGTCTCTACTAAAAACAATACTTATCAGCTGGGCCACCGTGCCTGTTATCCCAGCTACTGGAGTTCCGGCTACTCGGGAGGCTGAGGCAGGAGAGTCGCTTGAACCGGGAGGTAGGTGGAGGTCGCAGTGAACCGGGATGGCACCACTGCACTTCAGTCTGGGTGACAGAGCGAGAGTCCGTCTCAAAAAAATAAATAAATAAAATTTTCCCTTGGTGGAGAGAGGGAGGGACAGAAACTGATAAGAGCTTCATTTAAGGTAAACGCAGCAGTGAAATGGTTTCCAAAGAAAAAGATGTGTTTGCTCAACAATAGCTCAGTTGTAGCAGAAAACACATGATCATTCAGAACATGTTTGAGGGCATAGACTTGAGGTCTATAAAACTTATGGTTTAATTGTTCCAGCTGGCCTTGGGTGTGATCTAATGCAAACACTAACACCGTTAGGTCACAGGTCACAAAAAGGCTGAGCTTGGCAGAAGATGTAAGTGCCTGTCTTTCTTACCTTACCCCAACCACAGCAGACCACTTCTGAGCTTCTGACTCTATAGACCCAGAATTCCAGCCCATTCCACAGGACGTGGAACTTTATATTATGTTCATTCCTCTTTCACCTGAGTCACAATGATCTTTCCAGCCAACCTGCAGGCCCAAGGGGGCAGAGCTCATGCCTTATACATTTTCTTTAAACCTAGTAGTATAACATTGTGTTCAAGAATGGCATGTGAATTTATTCATCCAGAAGAAGAAATCAAAATTCCCCATCAAAACCTATAGCACGATTCTACTCACTTCACTTTCCTCTTACCTTCTATAACTTCTAACCTGCTCATGCATTTGAAAACTGCAGTTAGGGTTTTCATTATAAGCATACTTCCCTGGGAAAAAAAATCTGTGCAACTGAACCTTAATATAAGGTTCTGTTTCATACAATGAATTTATGTTTATGAGAGTGGTTAAGGTTGAGAATATGAAAACAAGGTTTCCAGGCTCTCATCTATACTCCCAATTTCCAAATCAAAACAACCACAAAGAAAAAAGCATCTGCTCTCTTAGCATGGATTTTCTCTGTACAAAGAGAAAGGATAATTTCTAGATAAAGAGAAGCTATAGAATTGTTTTTTTTTTTCTGTAGAAGGCAGGAGATGCAACCAAATTTCAATGGCAGTATATATGATTGGGAAACAACATACAGGCATTTAAATATTCGGGATCCTCCATTGCTCTTATTCCTTTCCCTTCTCCAGCTTTGAAGGTGATAAAACTATTAGGGACTGTGCCGCTTCTGAGTTGAACTAGATGAGATTGTCTTTGCCTGTGTGTGTGTGTACATAAGAATGTCCAACCCTATTATTAGGAATTCCCTTTTTACATCCCCACAGGAGTATTTAATGAGACACAGGCATTGAAATGAATTCAAAATGCTGAACCAAGTGCCTGGCTCCCTCTGCTCGCAGGCCGCTTTCCTCTTTCTGTTTGAAAGCAGATGCCTCATCTCTCAGATCGTGGTGTCAGAACTTTAGACATTTTAAAACTGTAGCAAGGGCATAATTTATATTGCCTTTGCCCCAAAAGCTTGGGATCAAAGGGCTGCTTTCAAGACAAAATGAATTTTAAATTCAGAAATGACTGAATGAGTTCTGTTCTTCGCTGATTTTGTATTTTAGACAAAACTATTTTAAAGGAGCAGAGTTTTGGAAGTGCTGTAAGGTCGTTATGAAAGAATGGAAGCCCAGATGCTTGATTTAAATTCCAAAGGGAATAATTGCTTATTGAATTGAAGTACTCACCTGGCATCTGCACAAATGGAGATTGAGAGGAGCTGACGCTGCCCTGGAAGGTAAACAGAATTCACATGTTTTCTTTAGTTGTAAGTTTGACTTTAATAAAAATTAGGACTACCCCTTATAAACTTGGTTTTATGATATTCAGAAATATTATCTGGGGAGTTGGGTTGACCCTTAGGTCAACTGAGAATAAGAATTCAAGTACCGTAGAACAAAGTTTTACAAGGGACAAAGAGAAACCACACTTTTACATTTTGATAAACATGCCAGAAAGCACTGACTGGATAAAATGGAATAATTTATCTTCCATTTTCTACTGTTCCAGTTAACATTCCCTCATTAAATATATATTAAGTGACTATATATATGCATATGCAGTAGCCTCCCCTTACCCACGAGGGATATATTCCAAGACTCCTCAGTGGGTTCCTAAAACTGAGGATAGTACCACACCTGATTGCCATCAGTCGGAACACGTTTCTGTTCATGTCCTCCACCCACAAACTCAATGCCTTTTCCATCTTAGCTAAGAATTTATCATGCACTGTGGCCACAGTTTTGCAGTTCGAGGTGCAACAGCAAAACTATCATGAATTTCTTTTTCGTTCTTCACAATTTCATAGACAGAAGATTTGTTCTTACCTTACCGATGTCTGACCTCAGCATACATTTGTTTTTCTTTCCTTATTAAGTTGAGAACGTTTACCTTTTCATTTAAAGGGAGCACATTCTGGCTTCTTGGCATATCTAAATTGCCAGCATCGCTACTCTTGTGCTTTAGGGCCATCGTGCAATACAATAAGGGTGACTTGAACACAAGCACTGCCATACGGTGACAGGTGATCCAATCATTGAGTTGGCTACTGAGACACTAATGGGCAGGTGGTGTAGACAGTGTGGATTGGCTGGACAAAGGTAGGATTCAAGTCCTGGGCAGCATGGAGTGGGACTGAATGAAATTTCATCACACCACTGAGAAAGGCATGCCATTTAAGATTTAGGAATTGTTTATTTCTAGAGGTCTGCATTTAGTGTGTTCAGACTGCAGTTAACCATGAGTAGCTGAAACCTCAGAAAGGGAAACCATGGCTAAGGGGCGCCTACTGTATGTGTGTATGTGCATACACACATGCACTTAGTGTTGGGCTTCAGCACGGAAGGGCCACCTTTTACTGTCTGAATCCATGTGGAGAAGGAAGCTCCACTAAGTGTAAGCACCTTGACTGGGATGCGCCCTCAGTTCCTAGAACAGGGTGTAGGTCATAATAGACTTAAGAAAAATATGTGGAATGAAGACACAATCTTCAAAGAACCCACAGGCTAGAGAGTAGGGGAGGTTGGGGAACGTGGTGGGTCGAATTATGTGCCCTCTCCAAAAGATATGTATATATACTTTTTTGAGATGGAATCTCACTCTGTCACCCATGGCATGGTCTCAGCTCACTGCAACCTCCACCTCCCGGATTCAGGTGTTTCTCCTGCCTCAGTCTCCTGAGTATCTGGCATTGCAGGCATGAGCCACCACACCTGGCTAATTTTTGCATTTTTAGTAGAGATGGGTTTCACCATGTTGGCCGGGCTGGTCTTGAACTCCTGACCTCAGGTGATCTACCTGTTTCGGCCTCCCAAAGTGCTGGAATTTCAGGC
The DNA here is from genome assembly GCF_008728515.1 of Papio anubis. NCBI lineage: Eukaryota > Metazoa > Chordata > Mammalia > Primates > Cercopithecidae > Papio > Papio anubis. The sequence goes on from NC_044987.1 coordinate 23,174,046, forward strand.
ATGATCCACCCAAAGATATATTGATATATTAATCCTTGATATCTGTGAATGTGACGGTATTTGCTAATAGGGCTATTAAAGATGTAACTACTTAAATTAAGAGGTCATGCTAAATTAGGGTGTGTCCTAAATCTCATGTGACTGATGTCCTTAAAGGAAGAGGAGAGGGACACACAAAGACACAGATGCAGATGGGACAAGGTCATGTGAAGACAAAGGCAGCAGTTTGAGTAATACAACCTCAAGCCAAGGAACATCGAGGATCACCAGCCACAATTGCCAGGTAGGAAGAGGCAAGGAAGGATTCTCCCCAGAGGCTCCAGAGAGAGCATGATCCTGCTGACACCTTGATTTTGGACTTCTAGCCTCTAGAGCTATGAGATGATACATTTCTGTTGCTGTAAGTCATCCCATTTGTGGTAACTTGTTATTGCAGCCCTAAGAAACCAATACAGGGGTGACTGATGACAAAACAGAATATTTGGTGTAGTATGAAAAGTGGCAGGGCCAGGGAAAGATGGGGTGATGGGGGCACCTAAACTGGTGTTAGGAATGGGGTGGGATACACATCTTGCAGGACACAGTGCCTAAGCGGACCTCTGAAGGAAGAGTATCTAGGTGTGTAGAGTCTTAAAATATTCAAATAATGGCTCCAGGATGCCCTGGAGCAAAGTAAGGGAAGAGGGTGTAGCTTCTATGGAAGTTAAGAATCCTCAACACCCAGTTCGTTGAATCTGAGTTCTTTTGCAGAGACTCTAATGATTCTATAGACTTTCAAGAGTTGGAAGAAATTTTATAGAGTCTCATTTAATGATTGAATTCTCTCCATATTACTAACACCAAGTGCATCTAATATCCAGGCACAGAGAACTTAGCACCTTCTGAGGAAACCCATTTCTTCTTTAGGAACCTTTACCAATTACAAAGTTGGCTGGAAAGAATTGTTTTCCTAGTTCTAATCCCTTTGGTCCTTATAGAATAAGTAGAACACTTTTTGCATACACAGCCCTTCAAATATTTGAAGACAAGCCTATGAAAAATACCATACTGGGTGGCTTAAACAACAATTAATTATTTCTCACAGTTCACGAGACTGGAAGTCTGAGATCATGGTGTAGTTTTCAGTGAGGGCCCTCTTTCTGCTTTGCAGAAAGCTGGCTTCTCACTGTGTGTTCACATGGCAGGGAGAGAAAGAGAAAGAGAGAAAGAGAGAAAGAGAAAAGAAAGAGAAAGAGAAAGAGAAGAGAAAGAAAGAGAAAGAGAAAGGGAAAGAGAAAGGGAAAGAGAAGAGAAGAGAAGAGAAGAGAAGAGAAGAGAAGAGAAGAGGAAGAGGAAGAGGAAGAGAAAGAGAAAGAGAAAGAGAGAGAGAGATAATCTCTCTGATGTCTCTTCTTATAAGGACACTAATCCCATTAGAGAGATTCACCTGCAAGATCTAATTACCTAATTACCTCCCAAAGGCCCCTCCTCCAAATGCCATCACATTGGGGATTAGCACCTCAACATTTGAATTTTAGGGGAATGCAAACATGCAATTGCAATCTGTAGTATCAACCTCGAATTCAAACTTCTCCAGGCAAAATATCCTCCAACAACTCAGAAGCAGCATGCTAATTAAGAGTAAAGCCTCTGGAACCAGAATGACTACGTTTGAATCCCAGCTCTACCTCTTATTAGCTGTGGGATCTTGGGCACCTGAAGATTAAATGAGATGATTACATCGAGCACTTAGAATAGTGTCTGCCACAGGGTAAACAGCATACATGCCTTAGTTATTATTACTATTATGCATTTTTTGGTTCCTTCAAATCTGTGGTATGTTTCTCCAAACCTTTTGATTTCTGGGTTTTCCTGATTAATACTTTTAAGTGGCAGAAGGGAACTCTTTTAAGTGGCAGAAGGGAACACTTTTAAGTGGCAGAAGGGAACACTTTTAAGTGGCAGAAGGGAACTCTTGGGCATGTAATGGTCAGAAGTGGGTCCCCTAATATTTCTCTGAGAAGGAAAGGGGCAGTGATTAAACCATACATGCATTTGTATTTGGGCACATATTCCCATGTTGCAGGCGCCCATGTTATCCAGTGTTACCCTCCCGTTTTCAGCTCTGTGGTGTGGCTGGGTCTTTCCTTGAAGACCTGTGCCAACACATATGCCTTCTGGCTTCAGCCTCAGCCTCCTTCCAGGTTAAGTAGGATGTGGCAAGGGGGTGGTAGCTGTCTTGGGTACTGCCCACAGAGATGTCCCATTGTTCTCCTACCTTCTCTTCCTGCCTGCTTCCCTTAAACTGCTCTGGCCAAGGCTGGGGCCAGTATCAAGGCCCCTGTGAGACACAGCTGCACACCCGCCCAATCTAATGAGCATCGGCATCAGCACCCTATTTGCCCTCAGTATGTTAGCCATTTATCTATCAGCTGGAATGGCTCTGCCTCACGCCTCTGCCCCAGGAAGGGAGAGAGCCCAGTCTATGTCATTGTGGCTGACAAAACCCCTTCACCTTTTGACATCTCTGCTCTAAAAGTTTTTCTGTCTTTCTCCTCCACTGCCCACAATCTCCAGCATCTTCTATGATGCCTTCTCCGATCTCCTCCCCGGCCCAATTTTTATACCAGTAGACTCTACAAATATTTCACAATTAAAGGTCTAGTTGATTTTATTTATTACTTGATGAAGCTTTTTGTACTCTTGTCTCCCGTATGATTTTGTTCTCTACCTGCTGTGGAAATTGTACACTCTATCTTCATTCTTTATGATTACCCTTACAATTTTACCATACATATTTAACAAACCTGCAAACAATATCTTAACCCTGCAATTGAGAGATAAGAACTGTCCCTCTTCTAATTTACGTGTGTGCTATTCTCTTTTCTTTTAGCTTGTTTCTTGTTATTAAGCTGCCACAAATTAGACATCAATATCATCATTTAATTCAGTAATTCTGTATTAGATTTACTAATTTGAATTAAGGTTCAAATGTCTACCGTTTGCTTTGCTTATTTCTTTCCCAGACTTTCTTTCTAGGTTCATTTCCTTCTTCTGAAGTAATTTTTTTGAAAAATCCCTTAAGTGTCAGTGGTGTTGAAAGTAAACTGTTTCAATTTCTATTTATCTGAAAATATTATTTCTTTTGACCTTGTACTTGAAAGATAATACCGCTGGATTTATGATTTTAACTTTATAGGTTTTTCCTTTTTTTTTTCTTAGCACTTTGAAGATCTCATTCCACTGTCTTTTGGCTTCCACAATTGCGTGTCTGCTATTGGTCATATATATATACACACACACACTATATATATATACACACACGCACTCACACACACACACACACTATATACATATATACACACACATTTATATACACACACAACATGTGTGTATATATGTATATAATGTGTGTGTGTGTGTGATGGAATCTCTCACTGTCACCTGGGCTGGAGTGCAGTGGTGCGATCTTGGCTCACAGCAACCTCCGCCTTCCGGGTTCAAGCGATTCTCCTGCCTCAGCCCCCTGAGTACTACAGACATGTGCCACCATATCCAGCTAATTTTTGTAATTTTTTTTTTTTTTTGAGTAGAGATGGGGTTTCACCATGTTGGCCAGGATGGTCTCAATCTCTTGACCTTGTGATCCAGCCGCCTTGGCCTCCCAAAGTGCTGGGATTGCAGGCGTGAGCCACCATGCCTGGCCAGTGTCTGCTATTGGTCTTTTAGTTATTCTTTGTGACAATCTTTTCTTTATTTCTGACTGTTCCCAATATACTCCCTTGGTCTTCGAGGTTCTTTAAGTTCACCTCATTTTATCTAGAGGTAGATTTCTTTTTATTTATCTTGCTTGATATAGAATGGGCTTTATGTATCTAGGGATTCATATCTTTCATAAATTCTGAAAAAAGGTCAACCATCATCTCTTCAAATATTGTCTTGTCTTTATTATGACTGTTCTCTCCTCCTGGGACTCTGTTTAGATATACGTTAGAACTTTTACTATTATCCTCAAAATCCCTTAACCTCTATTTATTTTTTCTGTGTCTGTGATTCTTTGTTCTATATTTTGGTAGAGATTGGCATAGATTTCTTCAGATGTGTTTTCAGTTCACTAATTCTTTATTCAACTATAGTTAATTTGTTGTTTAACTCACACATTGAGTTTTTATATCCATGATTTTATATTTTTTCATTTCTATAAATTCCATTTGATTTTTAGAATCTATTTGGTAATTTTTGATAGCCTCTTGTTGAGTGCTCATTATGTATTAAGTATTATGTATTTTGTATTCGGTAATTCTAACACATGAAAGTTCTGGGAATTTAAATTTATTGTCTATTGTTTGTGTGGACTCATTCACAGTGGTTTATTTTCTTATGCATGGGTGATCTTTGATTGAAACTCACATCTTATTGACCTAATCTGTGGAGATCTGGGGTCCTGAATTGAGGCTGCTTTCCTCTAGAAGATTTATGTTTATATCTATGGGGAACCGGCTGCCTTCCAGGTTCCCCACATTAATCCTGGAGTCCAAGGTTCAGCCTCCCAATCTTGGCAACAGATCAAGGACCAGTCTTCACAGTTAAAGCCAATTGGACACCTGTCCTCACGAAACCTGTCTTTTTGGCAGGATCACCTTCTCATCATTCAGTGCTTTACTTTCTGCTCAAACCCTTTTTCAATCTCCTATGCCAACTCCTGCCCCTACCCCCATTGGAGATTTCTCTTACTTTCTGCTAGCTCAACAACTCACTAAAATTTGTATTATGCAAGATACAGTTTTGTTGTGGGAGAGCTCTTCTCACCCCCATACCAGAATTGAATCTGTAAATATTGAGCCCAGATGTAGATACCGTCCTGGTTTTAAGACAGCACAAAAGCTTTCATTTTTCCATGACTTCCAACATTTTCCAGCAGAGATCTAAATTATAACAGAAGTAATTCATAAGCACTTACTTATAGTAATTTCATAAACACACTGTGAGCCATTGGTATGGTCAACTGTGCTATCTGTATCATCTCATTTAATTCTCATGACCACCCCAGAAGATCAGTAATATTATTCTCATTTTGCCAATGAGGGAAGCTAAGCATAGAGAGAATAACCTGATTTCCCTTCTAGGAGAGGATTGGTTGTGGCGATGGTAGTAGTGGGTGGAATTAGACAAGAGCCTTTCTGATATCAGAGCCTGTTTCTTAACCACCACACCAGTCTGCTTGGGAAGCATTTTAGTAATTCAACAGTTAAAAATAGAAAAGCATCCTAGTTTGAAAAAATTTAGTATAATGGAGACTTACAGACATCCAGAGAGATCATATAATTATATAAAAGCTCACAAGGAGGATTGGGTGGGATACTTTCCTGTCTGTCTATCTGTCTCTCTCTCTTTTTTTCACACACACACACACGCACACACACACACATACACATCCTTAATCCTTTGAGTGACATTCTACTTTTGAAGGGGTCAGCTTTATTGAGATATAATTTACATATAATAAAATTCACAAAATTTAAGGGTACAATTTGATGAATTTTGGCAAAATTTGATGAACACTTGTGACCTACCACCGCAATCATGATGTAAAACATTCTCATCAGACTGGTCAGTTTATAGCTATAATTAGTGCTGCCCGCTCCGTGGTGACCTGGGAAATATTTTGATGGATAAACACAAAAGTCAATGATAATGGACCTCTTCAGTTGGTATCACAGACCCTAGAAGACTCCTAAAGGGCCTGCATGGGGTTGGGAAGAAGGTCACTGGGAAGATATCAGAGCTGCCACTTGCTTCTCCATCCCATTTCCAGATTTCACCAGTCAGGAGAGAAAAGCCTAAAACAGGGTCTTTCAGCATGTGCAGTCATTGTCATTTCCTATGTGATGGGAAATATTCCATTTTTTTTTCTTGGTTCAATATATTGTATTCACACAGTTGTCTCTTATCCTGCAAATCCTCCAGAAGTAACATTGAAATTAATATTGAAGAGCCCATAACTTTTGACCAAGCGAGATGGTATATAATTTTGATTTTGCATACTGCAAACAACAGGATCCTGCAATGCCAGCTAGCCAAATTTAGAGGTTTATATTTGAATGAAATTTGCCAGCCTGCAACTTCCTGCAGCTAACACGGCAGCCTCACAGCTGCCCCCAAAGCCCCTCCATGAAAATGAGTTAATTTGAACTAATAGGTCACCAAGGTAATAAAGTGATAAGATTAGGAGTTTCCCTTGAGTACATTTATAGTCATTTTATGATCCTATAATATTTTTAGGTGTCAACCTAGTTGAAGGACATATTGAAATGTACTAAGGAGGTGATGTCTGACTAGCATGCCATGTTCATACTGCCGTATACTTTTTTTTTTTTTTTTTTTTTTGAGACGGAGTCTGGCTCTATCGTCCAGGCTGGAGTACAGTGGCCGGATCTCAGCTCACTGCAAGCTCCGCCTCCCGGGTTTACGCCATTCTCCTGCCTCAGCCTCCCGAGTAGCTGGGACTACACGTATACTTTTATTTCTTAATTCAAATTGAGATAAAATTTAGTTTAGAAAATGAGTCTTCAAACTTAAAGATATTGCTACTCATGCTTAAGTAATAATAATCATAGCCACTTGTGAATAGGTGATATCTCTCTTTGAGACATTCACAGTATTTTATACATTTACATTTTCATTGTCGTCATTTCTATGGTTGTGAGACAGGTGGAGCTGATGATACTATATTCAACATTCTGACACCACATTTTAATGTCTACATTTAGATCCATCACAGGTCATATGGTTTTCCTCCAACTTTGGAATTAAAGGAAGGTTAATGCCGGATGTTAACACAGTTAGTCTTTAAATGGGCACTGATGTTATGTTGGAACATCTTGCCAGGAAAAAAATATGGATATAGAGATTTACATGTCTTAGTTAACAGGAAAAGTGTATGGTAGAACCAGGGGCATTTCGGTTGGTGTGAAATATTGTGTGTTGGCTAAACTATCTCAAACGTATTCTTATAAATCTTATTACGTTGGCAAAGTTTGAAACAGGTTTTGATTTATAGGCCACTTACCTGAGTTATATATTGTAAATAAGAAAAATAATCTATAATTGTAAAGAAGAAAAATAATCTATAATCAATATCAACTACAGATGTAAGCCTCTACTATGTGTCAGAAAAGGGGCAAGTCAATGTGTGGAGGATTTGAACTAGGTGCTGAAGGATGAGAGGATGCAGAGAGGAGAAGGGAAGCTCTCAGGAAGGAGGAATTTTGTGAACCAAGCACAAGGTGGGAAAGCACAGCTCTTCTTCAGGAAATAATAAGCAAGCTGGCTTGTCTAGAGCAGAAGTTTCATTTCATTCATTCTATTAAAATTTATTCTGTGCCTACTCTGCACCAGGATTGTGGTAGTTTCCAGAAATACAAAGAGGAGTAAGACACAGATTCTATTCTTGACTGCACACAGTTTCATAGCAAAAACAGGTGCATAAATATATATGTAATTAGTGCAATAATAGAAATAAGGGTTGTGGTTGAGAAGACTAGCATTTCCTGGTGCCTACTTCCCGCCGGACTCCGTGTCAGGCACTTTACATATGTTAGTTTGTCTGTGTGATAATTTTTAGTGACAACTAATGTCTGGGTTCTTTATGTATTCTGCAGAGTGTGAGATGATTTACATGCATTATTTCATTAGATCATCACCATTAACCAATGAGATAGATTGTTGTAAGTTATAATCCCTAGCTTATTGATTAGAAAATTAATAGATACTTCTGAAGGACTTGTCCAAGCTCACAAGACTGCTAAGTGACATAGCCTGAATTCTAAATGTGATTTAGTGCAGGTATGGGGTTGGGGGCAGGGATGAAGGTTGGGAGGTGATGGGGTGATTTACTGTCTTGGGGGAATGTGATTTAGTACATCAAAACATAGGTGATATCTGAGCCTGGGTTTGAAGGCTAGATAAAAGGAAATTAGTTTAAGGGGTATTGTTGCTGGAGAGAGAAACAAAGGCTCAAATGTGAGGAGCTGCATGTCACATACCTGGAAATGCGGGCAGGAAGTGTGACGACAAGAAAGCTGAAGAGAAGCTGGAGGAAGATGCAGGAACCAGGTTATAAAGTTCTTCTTCTTCTTCTTTTTTTTTTTAGACGGAGTTTCACTCTTGTTGCCCAGGCTGGAGTGCAATGGCACAATCTTGGCTCACTGCAACCACCGCCTCCTGGGTTCAAGTGATTCTCTGGCCTCAGCCTCCCAAGTAGCTGGGATTATAGGCACCATTAACCATGCCCGGCTAATTTTTTTTTGTATTTAGCAGAGACGGGGTTTCACCATGTTGGTCAGGCTGGTCTAGAACTCCTGATCCTAGGTGATCCACCCACCTTGGCCTCCCAAAGGGTTGGGATTACAGGTGTGAGACATCGCGCCAGGCCTTTTCTGTGCTGGGCACAGTGGTTCATGCTTGTAATCCCAGCACTTTGGGAGGTGGAGGCAGGAGGATCCCTTGAGCCCAGCTCGAGGCACGACCCTGGCTCACTGCAACCTCTGCCTCCCGGGTTCAAGTGATTCCCCCGCCGCAACCTCTTGAGTAGCTGGAATTACAGGCACCCACCACTATGTCCAACTAATTTTCATATTTTTAGTAGAGATGGGGTTTCACCATGTTGGCCAGGCTGGTCTCAAACTCCTGATCCACCCGCCTCGGCCTCCCAAAGTGTTGAGATTACAGGCGTGAGCCACCGCGCCCGGCCCAGAACTTTCTTAGCAGTATAGACATGGTGAAAATGATGCTCAAGGGAATTTAATCTGCTGCTAAAATGACAGGTTGGAAATGACTGGTGGGGTGAGCGTATGGGCTATTGTAGGTGAATAGAGCCCAGTGATGAGGGTCTGATGGCCCTCAGTAGGGCTGGGATTTCAGCAGGTGCCATTTCTATTCACCTCTGTTTGGCATCCTTTTAGAGGATTATCAACAAGGGCTGCTACGTTCCCATAGGTGCTAAGGACTGCTGGCCACCTGTCCTGGATGCTGCACCATTTCCGGGGCTCTCTTCCTCTTTTCTTTGTTATCACCAACCTTCCTGCTGATACCTGTATGAGAGGTGGCTGGCAGGTCTTCCTCATACTGACATATTTACAAAGGAAAAAACCCTACGTTTTATATGATTTAATTTAATGGGACATGGTATAGGCCTAATTCTAAGGCCAAGAAGAATTTTTGACTGAGGAGGGAATATTGAAATATATATCCTCAAAAGCATTTACCTGTGTCTACAAAGCCTAGGTTATAGGGGATTTATCTTACAAAGAAAGAGTTCATCTGGTTTTGTGCACCCTGTCTCCATTATCACCAGCCTCAGGTGACAGTAGGGGCTGTTACTGACATAAAAAGATTAAGTGATTTGCTCAAGGTTTTCAAATGTATAGGGGTAAAATGAAGACTAAAAACCATGTTTAAATTCTCTCCCAGGAAGGGATTTTGCCACAAAAACATTAATTTATGCATTTTTGGAATAGTGCATGTAATTATCTAACAAATTTTGATATTCATTAATTTGTTGGTGCGACAACTTAATTTCTCTTTAATAAAATGCCATAGCAAATTTTCTGGAAGAATTTACGTGAAACTCACTGGGGTGGCCCTTGGGATGTAGAACAAGAGAACTAGGGACAGGGAAGACTTTAGTGAGCTTCTGCTTTTCACTTTAACTCTTGTTCTGCCTGAAATTTTACATTGAATTTCTTTTGTAATTAAGGCAACTATTTAACAAAAATTAATAAATAGACTTTAGGTCATATATTTATTGTAAATCTCAAACCTTTTGAAAACTGTGATGTCAAGTGTCTTCAATTGCGGGGATATAAACTATTTTATGTCATTTGGAAAGGTCAGATGGTTGCAGAATTCCCATTTTCATATAGTTTCTTAAAGTTTTACTGTTAAAACTCTCCTGCTTGGCACAAAATAATGTCCAGGCTGTCTCTATGAGAAAGTGATTTCTGTTGCCTAAGTTACAAAATGAAACACATTTTTTACCCCTGGATCTTGGCATGCCTTTGGAATGCTATTTGTATTTATGTAGCTAAGTTGGAACAACAAGAGTCACTGAGAGGCCCTTTGGTCAGAACAGAATCTGCAGAACTTCAGCCCTGCCAGATGGACTTGCCGCGGCTGTTCCGCTGCAAAAACTGATTATTTTTGCAAGCTGCATGAAAGAATTCACCACCAGGAATTATTTTAAATTTTATGACATTAAAAAAAAAAAAAAGCCTGCAGAACCAATACAGCAGCTGAAAAAATAAGTTGCTTGCAAAAGGTTTGCCTTTATTATTATTTTTAAAATTTCTGTGATTGTGAAGGAGCAGGTGGTTGGGTGGGGAACACAGAAAGCACTGGGAATGTGGTTCAGATCTCTAAACAGGGCAGGACAGTGGGCTAATTAAAGTCAGACAATGGGCCATTTAGAAAGCCTTAGTAAAGCATTCATTCAAATGAATGCCAAGAATATAGTGTGTACCTCTGTATTCAAACATTGGTGTTTTGAGTTTACTAGACACTGCCTGCTCAGAAAATGTTTCTTTTTTTCCTTTTTACATTATTTGTAGGCTTGTGGAGGGGGTTAGCTGGCCATGTTAACAAGCAATATGCAAAGCACTGTGCTAGGAGATGGAGTAAAAGATACGGGGAGATGTTCCCAGGGCGAACACTGATTCCGTTTATCAATAACCTTGCAAAATTTCAAATGAGAAATAGATTATTCTGCTGGCATTCATGAAAAAGTAGCAAGGATAAATAAGATATATTTATTAAAGAAAAATTGCAGGTTTCTTAGGAGCCTTAGCAGTCAAACAAAGAGAACAACAGGTGTTTCTAAAAATTTAAGAAAAATAGAGATAATATGGAAAGAAATAAAAAGCTAAGAGAAGATAAGAAAAATAAAGCAGGCCGGGTATGGTGGCTCATGCCTGTAATCCCAGCACTTTGGGAGGCTGAGGCGGGTGGATCACCTGAGGTCGGGAGTTCAAGACCAGCCTGACTAATACAGCAAAACCCCGTCTCTACTAAAAATACAACAAACAAACAAACAAACAAAAAAACATAGCCAGGCGTGGTGGCGTGTGCCTGTAATCCCAGCTACTTGGGAGCCTGAGACAGGAGAATTACTTGAACCCAGGAGGTGGAGGTTGCAGTGGGCTGAGATCGCGCCACTGCACTCCAGCCTGGGTGACAGAGCAAGACACTGTCTCAAAAAAAAAAAAGAAAAAAAAAAAAAAGAAAAAAAAGAGAAAAATATAGCACTAACCAAGAAAATACACATTGGGCCACCTGATGCCCATTTGCTATGCCCAGGCAAACACGACAATCTTACTAAAATCAAAACATGTTGTAGGGTGGGTTCAGGTTATGAGTTGAAGAGGTGAAAAATAATTTCTACGGTAAATTTTAAGAAATCAGAGAAGACCGTGAGTATTTCCTGTAATTGCAGTTGTGCCAACTGTTTTGCACTCATGCCTGCAGAGCTCGGGATGCCTCGGTCCAAAGCTTATCCTTTGTCCAACCACAGATTCAATATACTATCCACGTGTTATGTTCTCAGATGTGACAACATGCTGATGGCTGCGGAGGCTGTGATTTCTTCCTTGGATTTATGTATGATCAACTCCTTAATTTTAAGGCCTGTGTATCACTTTTTGCTTTTACTTGTGTTTGACTTCTTCTGGCATTTTCATTGTTGTTTAGCACCACCATTAGAATGCCAAAGAGAAGTAGTATGGTATTAGATTTCTACATTAGTAAAGGGTTCTATCTGTTTCTAGCATGGAATACTAAAAGTTGGCTTAGTATCTAGGAAATGAGAGCATTGCTGGGCTTCCTCTCCCCATCTTTTCTCAAACTTTCATAAGAAGGTAAAGCCTTAAGGAAATTATTCTCATCTTTCCTTATCAGCTGTTATATTTATTGAGAATATATGTAAGGTTCCATAGTGTGTACGACTATGAGAGAATTCCAGACACCACGGGGGCTAGGAGAGCACTGAAGGGATGGCTCACCAGAGACAGCAGGTGAATTGAGCTGGTAAACTCTATTTTTCACTGGGTTCAGGAACCTCTTCCAGCCCACAAAAGGGGGCTGATATTGTCTCTGCCTTCTAAGGTGGAAGAAGTGGCATTCTGCATCCAGTCCCATGAGTGAGCCATGGATGCCAGCCTCTCAAATACCTTGGCGATATTCAGAAAAGAAATCCAAAGACATGCCAGGGGAGTAAGCTTCAGGTAAGAAGAAAAACTCAGAGAGAAACGGGTCGCGAGAGTAGACCCCAGAGGTTCTGGAGAACAGAAAAGAGGCTTCTGCAAGGTCAGGATGGCCCAGTCTGACTCTGGTTCAGGAAGCGATTTCCTCTCATACAGAGAGGGCCAGGTGCCACATAGAGCCCCATGAGGCCAGGGGGTCCAGGAGTGATGGGCAATGACCAAGAGGGACTATATTCAGTGTTCTCCGTGTGATCCCCCCCGCTAGGTGCAGCTGTTTCTGGGACAGAAAGCAGGTTCTGGAACAGAACTGGAGGTAAATTCTATAAGGAAATTGAAAACTTCTTGGGTCTAGTGTCTTCTAAGATGTCTGAGTATCATAGGAAAGGAAGGTCCTGGTGCTCGTTTGGGCTGGGTATGGCCTCATCTCTTGAACAGTCTACAGGCACATTGTAGGGCTGACTGGGAAGACAAATGTGTTCCTGAGAGGGAGCAAAAGTCATAACTGGAGCCACACATCACACACGAAATCTGGAGGATGACTTGAGAGCTGAGCAGGAGGGCCTGAAGCAGAGTGACCACTCCAAAGCTCGCCCATCCTTGGGCTGGAATCATAATGTAAGAGGGCAGTAGGGTGGGTGAAGTGAAGACCTGGAGTCCCACAAATCTAGTTCCAAATCTAAGCCCCACTACTTTCTACCTGATTCTTATTTTTCTGATCTCAAAAATAGATATGGGTACCACCCTCTGAAAGCTGTCGTGCTTGTGTTGATAAATGAAATATATTTTTAAATAGATCAATGAAATTATTTGTAAAGTTCCTATTTCATAGCCCAGTGGTAAGTGATAGTTATTGTTATTATTCATTATTATTTATCCCAGAGAGAACTGAACAGGTGGGAAGGGAACTCAGTAATAAACATCAATTCAATTGTACCTCCCCCCCATGCCCATCTTTGACCCAATATTAACGTTAGCATCAGAACTTTCGGAGGCTACACAATCATTCTTCTGCTTTATGTGTTTTTCTATTCTCTGTATTCCTGGCTAACTCAGATTGCAAAACTTCAGTCGAACTAGAGAAAAGGGAATTTATCTTTTTCAGATTGCAGAGGGGGTTCAGGTTGGCCTTGGGGGTTGGGGGTAGGGGTGCCAGTGGGTGGGACATATTCAGAGCTCTGGGAAAATCTACTGAGTCAGGAGGAGAAACAGCTGTACCCAGTGGGGGAAACACACGGAGAACACTGAATACTGACCCTCTCCCATCTGCACCACTCAGAAGATTCTTTTAAATTCAGGAAATGTAGGCTTCAGAAAGTCACATCCTTTGTTAGGTCAGCAAATCGGTGGCAAATCCTGATCAAAATATTCAGACTTTCATTTCTTCCTTCTTGTCATTTGAAGGTGTTTTTTTCAAATGGCAGTTCGAGATGGATAAGCATAATGATAGGTTTGTTATCCTAGACTGACTTGAGTTTTCGGACATTTAGGACTACAGAATGGGAGCAGTTGAAATTATCTGCTTGGTTGGAGTTTCACCAGGTTGGAGTTTCAACTCTAGCCTTCTTGACTGGAAGAATGGAGGACAGTGGCATAGCTCAGTCAGCATGTCATGAAGGTGGGTAACTATTGCTTCCACTGTTTTTTTTTTTTTTTTAATTCCTAGGAATAAAGTTTTTAAACCTACAAAAGTTACCCAGCAGTCTTTCTAATGATTTCACTTATTTATATTATATTAAAAGTAGTAGTAGTGATGACGTGAGGATCTAACTTTCAAGGCTGCTATCCAGAGCTCCTCATAATGCAGGGCCTATGTACCTTAGTGTGGCACACCTTTGCTGAAACATTGATCAAGTACTGCTATGTACCAGATACTGTAAAAACCATAAAAGTTGCCATTGGCTGAGCATTTACAGCATGCCATGTGCTGTACCAGGTGCTTTGTAGACATTATCAAATTTCACTCTCACAACACCTTCCGTGGTAGCTAGCACTGTTCCCATTTACAGAGGAAGAAACTGAGGCCCAGAGAAGTGAGATCAATTTCACACACAAGAGTCAGAACCTCGGTCTGTCTGACTCTGATATTCAGGCACTTAAGTACTTTACCACACTGTCATTCTTCCTGGGCTGGAGGCTCCGAAAGAAACAAACAGAAATAGCAAGATGTTAGCCAGTTGGGCGAGAGATTTAAGAAAACAAGAAGTGACAGTGTAATGTAAGAATATTTTAGCAGAAAAATATGCTGGAGGCTTTGGGAGCAGAGGGGAATGTCTAGGAGATCTTAACAGGCAAGAAGAGATCTGAATTTTGAAGGATTGTGCAGGCCTCCCAACCTCCTCTTTCACTTCTCTGTCCTCTAGACAAAATTGGTTCACCCACTGCATGTCACAGGGAATGCTTCCTTCCCCTGCGCCTTTGCCCATTCCGTGTGTTCTGCTTGGATTCCACTCCTGCTTACAGCTCACCTGGGTCATCTTCTTCCTTGAAAGCTTAGCTCCTGGCATAGTTTCCTCCAAGAAGTCTTTTTCTCTTTTCTCTCTTTCTTTTCTTTTCTTTCTTTTCTTTTTTCTTTTCTTTTCTTTTATTTTCTTTCTTTCTTTCTTTTCTCTTCTTTCTTTCTCTTTCTTTTCCTTCCTTCCTTCCTTCTCTTTTCTTTTCCTTCCTTCTCTCTCTTTCTTTCCCTTTCTTTCTCTTTCTTTTTTCTTTCTTTCTCTTTCCTTTCTTCATTCCTTCTTTCCTTCCTTCTTTCCTTCCTTCCTTCCATCTTTCCTCCCTTCCTTCCTTCCTTCTTGCTCTATCGCCCAGTCTGGAGTGCAGTGGTGCAATCTCGCCTCACTGCAAACTCCACCTCCCAGGTTCAAGTGATTCTTGTGCCTCAGCCTCCTGAGTAGCTGGGATTACAGGCACACCCCACCATGCCTGGCTACTTTTTGTATTTTTAGTAGAGATGGGGTTTCACCATGTTGGCCAGGCTGGTGTCAAACTCCTGACCTCAAGTGATCTGCCCGCCTCGGCCTCTCAAAGTGCTGTGATTACAGGCGTGAGCCACTGCACCTGGCCAATAAGTCTTTTTCTACCTACCTGCTTCATGCTTTGCTCTCCCTCCTCTGAACCTCCCTCATGTTTACTGATGGTCACACTCAACTCGTTTGGCACTTGGAGCAAAGCCATCTTTTTATTTTTAATCACTTATAATTTTTTACCCCCAACTAAACAGTATATTTCTTAAGGGCAATGAATTTCTTATATTGTTTTGAATTCTAACAAACATCACTCCTCACATGCAGTTGAGTGTTTAATAGCAATGGCATTGATTGAGCACCTACCATGTGCCAACCTCTTGGCAAATATTAAGTGTAATCCTTAGGATAACCTTGCAAGGTAGATGTTATTATCTTCCTTTAGCAGCTAGGTTAAACAACTTTACTGTTACCACACAGTTGGCAAATGGCAGAGCGGGGATTTGAATTCAGGTCATCTGGATCTAGAGCCCAAACTCTTCGCTATGCTGTGTTTTCTGTGTCTTAGAATATGAACTTCAGGCTGGGCATAGTGGCTCCCGCCTGTAATCCCAGCACTTTGGGAGGCCGAGGTGGGCAGATCACGAGGTCAGGAGTTCGAGACCAGCCTGGCAAATATGGTGAAATCCCGTCTCTACTAAAAATACAAAAATTAGCTGGGCATGGTGGCGCTCGCCTGTATTCTCAGCTACTCAGGAGGCGGGGGCAGAACAATCGCTTGAACCCAGGAGGCGGAGGTTGCAGTGAGCCAAGATCACACCTCTGCACTCCAGCCTGGATGACAGAATGAGACTCTATCTCAAAAAAGAAAAAAAAAAAAAAATAACTTCAGTAAACCTAAGTGCTGTAGGTTCCCAGACAACAGAGTAATCTGAAACGTCAGCTCAGACGTGCTTCAAATAGGGTAAAAGCTAGTTGTCTGAGACTCAGGTCTATTTTAAATCCTAAACAATGAGATTAGGATTTAAATATTTAAAGAAATGGAAATATTTGAAGTATGAATAATGAAAATAACAAAGATAAATAAATGGAATAAACATTAAAAAATTTAAGTCTCAAAAGTGAATACTGAGATGTAGCTCAGAAGCTACAAAGTAGCTGCTATGTAGGATGAACAAGTCTAGAGATAAAAGGTACAACATGAGGACTACAGTTAATAAAGTTGAATTGTTAGGGATTTTTGTTAAATAAGTAGACTTTAGCAGCTTTTGCCACAAAAAGTAACTAAGTAACAGTAAGTAATAATGATTCGAAAAGCGAACACTTGAGGTTGGAATGAAAAAAACAGATCGCTTGGGAATAGTTAAATTTTGGTCTGTACTTATATAGTATATATAAATCAAGGCTGATGAGATAGGGGGTATATTAATTTGCTTCACTATAGTGGCAATTTTGCTACATATATGTATCCCATAAGGGTCATGTTGCAAACATCAGTTATACACAGTAAAATTTATTTGAAAAAAATAAACACAGAAACTAGGGAAATCTTAGACACGTGACCCAACTCTCCGCTTTTATAGACAGAGACACTGAGGCTCAGAGAAGAGAAGGGAATTACCCAAGACTATTTGCAGGCAGAAGGAGGGGTTCAAACAGACTAAAGAAGTAGCAGCTTCTCTTTTGGTAGAGGAGAGATGTGTTACCCCAAGTTTCAGGGAAATCAAAGAAACTTTAAGATGATAGAATATACAGCTTCCAATTGCATGTATTTTTCCCTCCTAATACTTCACAAAAAGTCCAAATGCAAATCCCAGATCTGGACATCACAATGTTTACACTTGGTGGTAACTGAATTGTGCACATGATTGGCATAGCAAAGCAGCAGGTGAATGTGGAACTAAACAAAGGTCCAACTAGCAGTCCTGCTGGAAGGACAGCTGGTTTTAGGGACTAAGACAGACAATGCACATCTGTTGTACAGTTAGAGTCTGCCCAACTTTATGGCAATTGCTCTATGTCATAAACACGCCGAATGGTGCCTATTCACCTTCTGTTCCTCCAAAATTTCCCATTAAATACGTACTATTGTCATACTTCTTTCCATTGCTTGTAATATTAACCCTCCAAAATAATTAGGAAAGATTAGTAACTGAGAGACCCAGCTGACCATATTGCTTTATCCTCTATGCCCTTGATGTCAAGATTTTAGAAGCAAATTTACATGTAAGAATTTAGGATAATGTACAGAAAGAAAATAACTGTAAGTCATTCTGATTTGAAAAGCAAAAACTTGAGATTGGCATGCAAGAGTCACGCTGTGTGGAAATAGTTCACTTTTGGTTTCTATATGTAGAGCATGTAAAAATCAAGGCTGTTATAATCCAAATCTATTTCTCACTTGGGGTATTTCTCCTTAACATTCTCCTCAATTCAGACCTTATAAAAACAGAGCCAGAAATCTTCATTTATTTTTCCTTTGGTTTATGTAGGATATTAACTTAAAGGAACTTTCATGTCTATTTTCTTATTGTTCCTGGCTATAGCATTTTGATGAATGAGAAGAGCAAGAGAGCTGTTAGTTTGTCCATAAATCAACAAAATAAATGGAACATCAAACCCTGATTCCTAGGCTCAATCTTAACATCTCCTATATCACACGGCACTTCCCCATCTCCCCAACAGTTTCAGTTCCAAGCTGATTTCCTTTTCTACACAGCAGGTTTTATGTATTTTCCCCTCATGCCAGCTGATGTATATTCAACAATTTTAAATAAATCCATAAGATAGCTTAAGAAAAACTTGATTAAAAGGAACAATGGTCTGAAAATCACTCACCAACTTTCAAAACAAAACTGAAAAATTGTGGCTATTAGGCTTATTGTTTTTTTTTCTACATATAATAAAGAGGTTATTGAATTTTATGATGTTATTTGAAAATAATTCAATGATTAGCTTTTATAGAACTCAATTGAAATGGTGTAGTTGAAAAAATGCAGCAATCAGAACTTAAGTGTGTGTGTGTGTGTGTGTGTATTTGGCACTAGATGGTGGTGAATGGCGCACATTTATATATCTTAGTAGAAGATCTAGTAGTGTGGTAAAGAATAACAGAAAAATTTGAGAAAGAAAAAAGAAAAACCATTATTTAAAAATAGACATACATAGCAATAGTTGTGAAACCACAGAATTATAGCTAAAATGTATAGAAGTGGTTTTAATTTCTAGTCTTTGGTGAAAGTCTCTTTTGATGCAAGGGATATTTTTTCTTGTTCCTACTGCAAAGATGTGAGAAACATTTCATGGTATCAAAAACAGATGTTCATGAGGGAAACTGCGGTAAAAATGGATCAACAGAGTCTTGTATAAGTTTATCAGTGTCGTCACAAATAAAAGAGCAGCAACTGGGGCATCAAATAGATACCTCCTGAAGTACGCCTATCCAGAGGGGTGGGGGACATAGTTTTCAGAATATGTGAGTATTAGTTTTCTAGGACTGCTGTAACAAATTATCACAATCAGGATGGGTTAAAACTAGCAGCATTGATTCTCTCATAATTCTGGAATTCTGTCCAAAATCAAGGTGTTAGCAGGGCTGTGAGCCCATCAGACTCTAGAGGAGAATTTGCCTTTGCCTTTTCAAGCTTCTGGTGGCTGCTGTTAGATATTCCTTGACTGTGGCCTCATCACTCCAATCTTTGCTTAAGTGGTCACATTGCCTTTGTGTATCTTCTCCCTGGTGTGTGCTTCTCTCTCAAAACTCCCGCTTGTGAGGGAGGATACTTGTGGATGCATGTGATTATACTGAGAACTCACTTAAATAATGCCAGGTAAGGGCCTCTTCTAAAGATACTTCACTTAACCACAAATTCTGCCATATAAAGCAGAACCCACTGGTCCCAGGGATTTGACATGGGATCTTTGGGGCTCCATTTTTTAACCTACCACGATGTGCTTATGGTAAACCGTATGGTAGGGCCTCTGACTGGTCATTACTCATGCTGTTAGCTACAAATTTTGAGCATGTCTAATGAATAACTTCTCTGACTGAACTTGCTCGAGATATGAGAATCATTGTGTCCTAGTGCATTGGTATGAAAGAGGGGAGGTGGTCTCAGTATGAGCCACCAAATCAGAGCCCCACAGTGTCTCCCATAACATGATGTTCCATTATTCTTTCTTATTGGGTTGCATTTGCAACAGGGACAGAAATAGGCCCTCGAGAGTGGATGACTAATGTATATGATATCCTTGAGATTTACAGATATTCTAGAGTAGTGGTTGAGAGGATGAAACATCAGTAAGTGGACAGTAAGGGCAATTCATGCAAATGTCTAAAGTCCAAATAACCGCATTTTGGGACTTTATGCATTTAATTATCTGAATTTAAAAAGTCAGTGAAGTGAGGATGAGTGTAAGCTACTAGTGTTGAGATGCTGGATAATATGATGGGGACAGGAAGTTAAGGGTGAGTTCATACCATCTATGCACTTGATGCCTGAGAATAACTACCATGGTTAGAGCCAGTGCGTACTTTTGTTGTTCTAGAAGTTGTCTCTACATGGTATATTTTCTTTTCAAAAAACCTCTTTGTTTGCATGTATCAGAGATTATTCTACTCTAGTCCCCATTGGCCGTTCCCTTTAAATATGGAATGTGGGCCGCGTGCGGTGGCTCATGCCTGTAATCCCAGCTAATCGGGAGGCTGAGGCAGGAGAATTTCTTGAGCCCAGGAGGTGGAGGTTGCAGTGAACTGAGATTGTGCCACTGCACTCCAGCCTGGCCGACAGAGCGAGACTCTGTCTCAGAAAAAAAAAAAAAAAAAAAAAAAAAAAAAAGGAATGTGGAATTAGGAGCCATCTGTTACTTGTAAATTGTGCAGCTTTGAAATAATTACTTCCCTTCTCTTATTCTCAAAGCACTCATCTGTAAACTGGGAAACTGTGTAAATATCAATCCGAGGGTTAAGTGTGTCTGTCAAATGCAAGAACACATGAGAAAGTGCACTTTAAACTGTCCTTACATAAATGTGATTATAGTCATCATATTATATGGCTATGCTGCCTGGTATTTTGTCTTCAGCATTCAGTCTAGGGCTGCTTGGTTGCTAAGTTCTTGTATTTTTCAAATATGTAAGTATTTTTTCTTTCCACCAGGTTATTTGGTGTTCAGTGGCATGAACTATGTATTATATATGTTTCTTGTATCCACTTTCTCTGTAAGAGACCCAGTGTCACTGGGTCAATAGCAAGAGCTCAGCAAGTTCTTATCTGAAGAGAGACAAAAACCTTGGCTGTGACATATGAGGCTTAGACACTTGCTCTTTGCTCTATGGCAAAGTTCTCAAACAGTGATGTGCAAAGGCACCACCCAAGGAGCTTGTAAAAAAATGATACAATGACCACGGCTTGGCTCCAACCCAATAATAGTAGACATGGGACAGGTCCAGGGATCTGTATTTTAAAATGAAATAAAATAATATGATTTATTATGAATTATGTTTCAAGTGTCTCATTTTATAAAAAGTAAAAACTCACCAAAAAATAAAGAAAGGAAACAAAACCTGTGACTTGATAGCCACAGATCTTGAGCAAGAAGTCATATTTGGTAAATTTTAAAGAGAAAAAGTATGTCCACCATTTGGATATACGCTTTCATGCCCTTTAATGGAAATTTCCTTTTTCTCTAACTCGGGTATAGTGCCTTATCATTTGTATATAGGCATTGATGATACAAGGTGTGAATTACACACTCATTCACCCTGGGCAGACGCCATGTTTGTTCCTTAGTGATATGTTACCCTTATGTGCAACTCTTGTCTTTCCAGTTGATAGTTTGCCTGAAACTTTCATCAACTTTCATAATTTAGTTGCTGTCTCATGTTAGTGGCAGTTACTGTGGTCAAGTAACCCATAGGATTCCACTTGAAGCTATGGTTCATTTTAAGTAGATTCTGAATTCCTTCTCTCTCTCTCTCTAGTCTAAGAGACTAGATTTGGATTGATATTTTATTTTTATTATTATTACTGTTTTTGAGACAGAGTCTCACTGTGTTGCCCAGGCTGGAGTGCAGTGACATGAACTCAGCTCACTGCAACCTCTGCCTCCCAGGTTCAAATGATTCTCCCACCTCAGCCTCCTGAATAGCTGACATTACAGGCACGAACCACCACACCCGGCTAATTTCTGTATTTTTAGTAGAGATGGGGTTTCACCATGTTGGCCAGGCTGGTCTGGAACTCCTGACCTCAAGTGATCTGCCTGCCTCAATCTCCCAAAGTGCTGGGATTACAGGCATGAGACACTGTGCCCTGCTGTATTGATATTTTTATCACACACCCCAGGTGATTCTGAGCAGGCACTGTGAGAAGCACTGAACTAGGAGCAGACAAGGAGCAATTTTTCAGATTTCTCTGTGGCAGATAAGCTCCATTTGTTTAACTAGAAGAGAGGTGGTGACTTAAAAGAAAGGATAATGGCCGGACGTGGTGGGTCACGCCTCTAATCCCAGCACTTTGAGAGGCTGAGGCAGGCGGATCACGAGGTCAAGAGTTTGATACCCCTGGCCAACATAGTGAAACCCTGTCTCTACTAAAAATACAAAAAAACAAAATTAGCCAGGCGTGATGGCAGGCGCCTGTAATCCCAGCTACTTGGGAGGCTGAGGCAGGAGAATCGCTTGAATCGCTTGACCCTGGAAGGCGGCGGTTGCAGTGAGCCGAGATCGCACCAGGGCACACCAGCCTGGGCAACAGTGTGAGACTCCGTCTCAAAAAAAAAAAAAAAAAAAAAAAAAAAGAAAGGATAACATAAAATATGCAATAAAAGCTGTTCCTGGATGGGAGGAAATTGAACGTTCATTTGAAGCATGTCCCAGGAGTTTGATTTTGGAGCAGAGTTGAACATGGTGCCAACATTCTCAGCAGACATGCTGGAAGAGCCAGTACCTGCTGTGTATCAGCCCCTGCACTAGTACTGGACATGGTTGCCTCATTTATTTCTGGTCATCGGCTCTCATGCCCTGCACACAGCTGTTGCCAACAGATGCCTGACATTCACGTGATTATATTTTACTTGATAGAATAGGTGTTTATATGTTGATCTTGGTAACCAAATGATATTGCCATTCTAAAATCATTTCTGAGATCTGATGTAACTACTTAAACATTTGGGGCATACAGTAGAACTATTTATAAAGACACGGATGGCAGATAAAGATTTTAGACTCAGAACGTCTCCTACTAGGATTTTAAAATCTGATTTTGCATGTTACAGAGATTTTTTTTTTTAAGTTATCTCTGTTGGGTTTAGAATAACAATTATGTGGATGAAGGTGAGTATTATTCCCACCAACCAAGCCCTTGTTGGTAATCCATGGGTTGGGGAAATGAAAAAGTCAGGACACACCATCTTTCAATTGGTGTGAACCACAGTAGCCAGCCAGTAAGATCACAGAGCTCCTGGTGCTCCTGCTGGCTGCTAACAGATATGCCATAATTTTAATAACAGTTAGAGATATTTATAGCTGGAGGGGACCCCGGAGGTCATTTTGCCTAACTCATTTCATATTGGGCCCAGAAGAGTAAAGTGACTTTCCCAGGGCCACATGACTGGTTCCTGGCAAGGGCCAGGGCCCCTCTCTACTGGTGTTCCTCCACTCCACAGGCTTCTCAGTCAGGAGGAGCACCAGCATTTATTGACTGTGATTTATGTGACATCCAGTTATAAGCGGATAGGAATTCTGTTTCTAAGGGCATATAGTCAATAGCAGATGAATAAAGACATGAAAACTCTTTCAAAAAGGGCATGAAAACCAGCATAAAGTAGACTAGGATGAGATTGAAGTAAAGGGAGTGTAAGTTAAGGTGTAAATGCTGGCACCACTAAGTGAGAGAGAGATCATCAGTCATGGGGTGATTGTGTACTGCGTACCAGTTAAAGGAAGGCTTTGCTTTGAGAATATCAGACCCAGAAAGTGGGGGATTGGTGTGTGGATAAAGGGAGAGGAGAGAGAACCTGCAAGCATCTCAGAATGTGTTAAATTGGGACTTACATTAAGTCTTGAGTTACTTGTTTGCCTGGATCGTTTTTCAGCCAGGAGATCTTTGACTGTATGCTTCACTCTCACACCTTGATACACTCGTTTGCTGTGGTCTCCTGGGACTTAAGCAAATGGAATAGTCACAACAAATGTGGATGGAATCATTAGGTTAACCTCCCATAGGACATATTTAGGGGCTGATCATTGTGATGTCATTTTCTTGATAGAATGCTAGAATTCTTGGATTTGAAGTGGCTTTGATAGAGTGGCTTCAATAGAGCCCTGTCTCCTGGTCTTTGATAGAGACTCATCTAAGCTCTACAAGTGACAGACACATCGTTCCATCATCTACACAACAGCTCATCAAAGTCCCTTCCTTGTACTCTGATTTGTCAAGATTTACTCTGTCAAGGTTTACAATTTATGCTTTAATCACAAGACCAAGGATTGGCTGCAACTTGGAATGATGCTTCTAAATGCATGAGGTAGAAGTTAGATTTGTATGATTCAGGTTACAGCATAACAGTATTCCTGCCCTATTATATCTGATGGGAGTGAGCAGGTCAACAGGAGTTTTAAGAAGATTATGTTCTTAAGAAGAAAGTTGTTTGTTATTGGTTTACTGCACGAAATAAATATGTTTTGTTTTTGAAAATCAGTGATTCAACCTGAGGAGTTACTGCTTTGAAATAAGGCAGAGGATAAATAAGGAATCATTCATTCATTTAACAGATATTTATTGAGCACTTACTATATTCACTTACTGAAGACGTTGTAGGTGCTTGGCAATTTACATGTATTACTTCATTTGATCTGTTTTACAGATGGGGAAACTGAGGTCTGGGACTAAATTATTTGGAAGGTCTCATAGCTGCTTATAAGCAATGGAACTGGAATCCAGACTTAGGTCAGTTTGTAGTATCAACAACCAGAAAAATTTGCTGTTTTCATCATGGGGGAATTACAGACAGATAACAGACTATAGAGAAAAACATTTCCCCAAAGTTCTAAAATTGACAACATTTCTTCTAGGCATAGTGAGAACCTTATTACTGAGGATGGTGAGGAAATAATAAGAGAATCTTTTGTTTGGCCTATTCTAGAAAGCATTTATGCACTAAATTAGTGGTTCTACTAGAGGAATTCTAAGATGTTTTCTAACTCTATAATTGTTGTTCTGTAGTAGGTTAAATAACTTCCATTTAATTAAAATTAAATCCATTATAGTTGAGGTGTTGCTGGCTTACCGGCAAATTCAGCTGGTACAGAATTCAGCATCAGTGTGTGTGGCAGAATATAAAAACAAATGTATGTATGAGCCACATAACCTAAATTAATCTCTAATCTGGCTGAATTTGTAGATAGTCTAGAATATATTTCATTTATGAGTCAAATTGCATTGTAAAAAGGATGAAAGGAAGGAAGGAAGGAAGAAATGAAAGCTACAACCAGAGGTAGTATGGTGCATTGGAGAAAAGAGGTTGCTGGTAATCACAACTACACATTAGTCACTAACTTGGAACAATAATAATCTCTCAGTTCCATTTTCCTCATGTGTAAAATGGGTATGATCACCTCTTCTTAGCTGTCTTCAGAGGATCAGAAGGCAAAAATAGGACATACATGTGAAAATTCCTTGAAAACTAACAAGCTTCATATAAAACACTGATACAAAATGAAGAAGAAAAACAAATCCAGGTTTCAAGACAATGTATTATTTAATTCAAGTAAAGTACATACAACCTTATTTCAGCAAAACAAAGTTATTTGAATCATCATTTGGGTCTAATTTTGATGGAATATGGTCTATATATGTTATAATTAAAGAAGCTTGAAATACTTCTTTGAAATCAGCTTCAAATTTAAAGCTTACTGACCTTATGATTGTTCCAAAGGAATCTAAATGTTGCTTCTAGAATTGTGTGTGATGCTCTACTTTTGGAAAAGCCTAAGGCCACATTGATTTATCGATTATTGATTGAGTGTTTTCGGTGTGTCAGAACTGGGGATACAAAAGAACATGGCTGTCTAGTGGGGAGAGAAATACTTTAAAATAAAATAATTGTGAGGCAAACGTGCTAACTGCAAGAACAGAAATATACCTAGGATAGTCAGAGAAACCCAGAATGCATCATTTCCTTGTAGGGGGGAGAGAGACTCAGCGAAGGCAAGGTGATACTTGAGTTGGGGTTTAAAGCAAGGTAGGGTGTGTGTGGTGATGGCAAAATAGGCAGGAAGACAGCACGGGCAAAGTCCTGGAGGCAAGGACAGAAAGAGGAAGTGGCAGGAAGTCAGGCTGGGGTCAATTATGATGTTTCTGGTATAGGGAAAAGTTTGGAATGCATCCTATAGGCAATGTGCCATTGGGGGCTTTTAAGAGAGTGATGTTGGTTTCATTTGCATTTTAGATCAACTTTTCTGGCAGCTGAGAGGAAGGTGGTTTTGAGAATCACAAAGCTGCAGGAAGATCAGTCAGGAATGTTCTAGAATAATCCAGGCAAGAGCTAATGGGGTCTGAGTAGTGGTGGATGGGAGGGCAAGGATCAGACAGGTTTGAACATTATTTAAACATGAGAGAGAAGAAGATTCAAAGGTGAAGCTCAAGTTTGCACCATGGAATTGCTCTCAGTACGTAAGTTTCAGAACCATCGTGATGTGGATGGTAATGAAACCAAGAAAGAGGATGAAATCCGTTGGGGGAGTGATTGAAAGATAAAGTCACATGGTGGCACACATAGAAAAGAATAATGAGCACCTGGCATACTGGGGTAAACAGGCCAGTCTACTTCCAAGAGCTGAGAGGATCAGTATCTTTGTAATGCCTATAACACTGATTTCCAACACACAGGTTTGGAAGCTCTGGACTAAATGATTCAAGATGGAAGCCTGGGGAACAGTCACATTTGAATGGTTGTCAGAGGAAGGGAGGAGAACCCTATGAAGAAGATATGGGAAGACTAATTGGAGAAGAAACAGGAAAAACCAGGGGAATAAGGCATCCTAGAAATCTGGGGAAGAGATTTCAAGAAAGAAACAAAAAAAAAAAGTCAGAGGCAACAGAGTAGTTCAGGAAGATAAGGACAGAAAAACATCTCTTGCTTTCAATTCAGTGGTTGGCATTGAGCTTACCAAGAGTAATTCAGAAGTGTGGGGTGGCTGGAAGGCAGATAATAATGTCAATGGAGGAGGTAGACACAGGAAAGGGAGACTATTTCTTCTTGAAGTTTGAATGAGAAAGGGAAACAAGAGATTGAGTGATAATTAGAGAGAATTATGGTGTCAAGGAGAGGTTTGCTTATGTTCTTATATCTATTTATGCATTTATGAGTGAGAGAGAGTTGAAAATATTTAAACAGGACAGAGGGAAGACTAATGGCTTAGAAAAGAGAGACAGAATGATGGAAAGAGGTCTTGAAAAGGCAGAAAGAAATTAAGGCCAAGGGCACAAATTGACCCTCAACTTCTGAGACTGAAGTACAGAAAGTAAGGGTGTGGGTGGGATGGTGGTACGGCCAGTGACTACGACAGCTCTAGTGCACATCAAGCAGGCTGGTGTAGGAGAGCAACTCCAAACCAGGCAGAACCAGGCAGGGGTCAAAGCCAGACAGAGAAGTCAAAGAATATACATTGGTCATTCTCAAATGTGATCCCTGGACCAGCAGCATCAGCATTGACTAGGAACTAGCTAGAAATGCAAATTCTCAGACCCTACTCCAAATGTACCGAATCAGAAACCCTAGGGTGGGGCCTAGCCTTCTAGGTGATTCTGATGCTCTCTGACGTTGGAGAACCACAGATATACATATGAGTTAGGCCTTTAGAAGGTTCCTGTGGAGGTGGGGTGGTCAACTCTAATGTACACAGTCCTGGCTGAGCAAGAGGGGGAGTATCTGACTTACTGAGGTCGGTGTGGACTTAGACAGCTCTGGGAAGGAGGAGGGCCTGGGAGTTGAGGAGGTCCAGGCTGGATCCTTTGTGTATTTGCAGACTGTCTCTGCTTTGGTTTTTTTTTTTTAAAAGTGCTTTTTAATTGATTATTTTAATCTGAATTAGCAATCTATACTTTATGTGTATGCCAAAAAGCCTAGGGGAAATACACCTATTCTAAATAAGTTTAACAAATAACCACATGGTGATTAATAGAGGAATAAAGTTCATGAGATGGCAAATATCCAGATGAAAACTTCTGAAGTTTTGTCATATAACAATCAGTCTTATGTACCAGTTGGCACCGACTTAGTGCAAAGCATGGGGCTATATGCCACAGGGGATGCAAAATAACTTTAGAACATATAGCAGATGTCCTCAAAGAGATATTATTTTAGTGAGAGAAATCAGACATTCACGTGTGAAAGAGCAGGGAAGGGGGAAGAGTACACTTTGGATTGTTGATGAAAGTTTTGTGGGAAGGGATGTGACTTAGGCTGGATTGAGAAGCATGTGGACAGGTTAGGAGGAAGGAGAACAGCCTGGTAGACAGCAGGCATCGGTGAGCAAGAACAAAGAGGCAGAAAGCAGAAAAGATGTGTCCAGGGGTAAGGAATGAGTACAGTTGGAGATACTAGATTTAAGTGCCATATAGATGTAATTGCATTTCAAATGGGTATCTCCAGCCCAGACATGGACTTTAGTCTTGGATATCCAACTATTCTTGGATGTCTAGTAGACATCCCAAACTCCACATGTCCAAATATGAACTGCATTCTTCCTTTCCACATTTGTTTTATCTGAAACTTTTCCTATCTCAGTTGATGGCAGCCCGTCTTTGGAGTCACTCAGTCCCAAAGCTATAGAGTCATTCTAGGCTCCTCTCTCTCATCTTTCACAGTCTATTCTTTAGCAATTCCTGATGGTGCTACCTACAAAATACATCCAGAGTCTGCTGACTTTTATTTACTCCTCTGCTAATATCCAGGCTCCACCCACTGCAATTTCTATAATAATGCAGCAGCCTTCCAACTGGTTTTCCTGCTTCCACCTCCACCCTGCCCTGGTCTATTTGCAACACAGTAGACAGGGTGATCCTTGGAAAAAGCAAGTTCAATTGTGTCACTGCTCTGCTGTAAACCCTACAGTGGTCCACCGTGACATTCACAGGAAGAACCAAAGTCCTCATAATGACTTTACATGACCCTGTTCCCTGAAACAGGGTTTCATCTCTGAAGACTCATCTCCTTGCTTACTGTACCCCAGTGTTTCTGAAGTGCCCCAAGCACACTTCTGCCTTAAGACTTCTGCACTGGCTGTCTCTACTGTCTGGAGTACTCTATTCCCCATTATCCACATGGTTAAATGCTTTTGTCTCCTTCAAGTCTTGGCTCAAATGTCATCTTCTCAAGGAGAACATACTTGAAATTGCATCCTCCCCAGAAAATATTACTGATCCCCTTACTCTAGTTTTTCTGTCTATGCTGCACTTGCCACTCTATTATGTCCTATGTCGTTTCCTTATGGAGCACATTTATTATTGTCTGTCTGCTTCTTGCTAGAATGGAAGCTCCACGAAGTGGGGGCTTTGCCTGTTTTTACTCATGGATGCATCCCAAGTGCTAGTGCCTGGAACACAGGAAGCTTTCTGTAAATATTTCTTGAAAACGTTTGTTTTTGGTTGAAAATAATGGACATCTTAAAGGTCTAAAAAGTTGGCTGCAAAAATTTACAGTTTATGTTGTAAGGTACGGAAACCACTGAATTTTTTGGACAGAAGAGTATTATGGCTCTTATATTTTTTGGAAGTTCAGTCTGAGGGTAGATTCTAGAATGGGCTGGCGATGAGAAAACCGAGAGGGTGGGAAATGGTAAAACGGAGGCTAGCCGGAAACACTGGAAATGACAAGGAAAGGACATATTTAAGAGACCTTTCAAGGGAAAAGACACACGCACACGCACACGCACCACACACACGCACACACACCATGCATGCACACACACACACGCACACACGTACACACGCATGCACACACCACACACGCACACACGCCACACACACACACCACGCATGCAAACACACACATGCACACACACCACACACACGCACACACACCACGCATGCAAACACACACGCACACACACCACACATGCGCACACACACGCACGTGCACACACCACACACACCACACATGCACACACATGAACAGACACACATGCACACACACGCACACACACATCCACGCAAACACACATATGCACACACACACGCATGTGCACATACCCCACCCCACACACCACACACACACACGAACACACACATACACACACATGCACACACACTTATGCACACACATGGACACAAACCCACACAAACACGCACATGCACGTGCACACACATGCATGTACACACGTGTACATGCACACACGTGCACACGCACACACACATGCACAGTGCACGCACATATGCACACACATGCACACACATGCGTGCAAACACGCGCGTGCAGACACGTGCACACACATGCACACACATATGTGCACACACGTGCGCACACGCACGCATATGCACATGTGCACGCTCGCACACACGTGCGCACACATGCACATACACACCAAAAAACAGCGCTATGATGAATAAGAGAAGTCAAGAAGGTCGGGGAAAGAGTCGGTTTTGACGGGGGAAGAAGAATGCAGTTTTTAATATGTTGACTTTGAGGTTGTGGTGACATGAAAAAATAAAAAATAAAAATATCCTGGAGATATGAGAACCTGGACCTGGTAAAACTGTACATCTAAGAAGCATCTTTAGAATTATGGTAATTGAAGCTAAGAAAGTAAAGTTCTCAAAGGAAGACTTTGTAGCAAGAGAAGAGTAGAAATTCAAGCCTCAAGCCTTAGGAAATGCTACCATTCTGCTACCCAGGGGAAGGGAGGGGACAGAGAAATACTTCAAGGGGGAGGCATGCAGGGAGGAGAGACCAGAAATGTAGGAATGTACCAGAGTAGTAGCATCAGGAAAATGAAAGAAAGAGCGTTAGAGAGAAAGGAATAATCAGTGGTGTCAAGTATCTGGTATTTAGTAGGTGCTCAATAAATACTTACGAAATAAAAGAAATGCCTTAGAGAAGTTGAGGAAAACGAAGGTAAGAAAGACCGTGGAGTCTGGAAAGGTGAAGGTCTTTAGAAAAATGGGAAAGAGCAGTTTCCTAAGAGGTGAGGGTGAAGTCTTTCTTTGGGGTTTCATGGGAGTTTGGGTAGTAACAAACCAGGACTGATGGGATAACTGAGCTCTGAAGTAGGGGTGTAGGTAAGTGAGTGCTTACATTTTGCAAAAGCACAAAAGGTGAATTAAAGTAAATTTAAACAAAGCAATGGAAACTGGTACAAATTCTTTAAAATATCATGCTGAGTATTCTTTATGTTTTTGAGAATTCTGAAAGTTTCATAATCTATCCTACCTCCCACCTTTTTTTTTTTTTTTTTGGAGAGGAATGATATTTAGAGTTTAAAAATTTTACCAGGATTCCTACTTCGAAACATTTTTTTCCCTTCTGCATTGTGTCTATTTAAAGAATCCACACCTGCATACACCAGGAGAGCTTAAGAGTTTTTATTCAAATACTCTAGATACAAACTTACATTCAGGTTAGTTGTTAAGAAAACAAAGACATGTGCTTCCGGAAAGAAAGCACAGGCAAATTTAATAGGAATCAACTCATCCTTCAGAATTTGGAAAAAGATGTTTTTGTTTTTGTTTTTTTGCAGTGTAGGACTGTGTTTGTGTCCATGCAACAAATTGTCTCAGTCACGTCATCTCCTTCTCATTTACTTTAATGATGAAGAATTTGGTCCATAGTAGATTTAATGGTGATGTTACCTTAAGATTGTTTTTCAAAATTAAACATTTTCTCCATCAAATCAAACACATATTCTGACATCAATTTATCATTTAAAATGCAGGTGATTTTTAATCTGTTTTAGTTATTAATTATCAAATACACTTATGGCACTTAAGGCACCTTCTTATTTTACTATTTTTGATGACATTCTCTGAGGTACCTGTTACTGTTTTTAAATTATTTAATATTTTTAAGCAGGAGTTTGTGACTTTATGTAAGGGAATAAAGAGATAGTTCAAACAAAGAAAAAGAAAGAAAAAGCAAAAACATCCCATAACTTTAGAAATAAAAAATTTATATTCTGAGTTACGTGATGGACAACGACACAATTAAGATGGTAGAGAATGTCTCTGTGAATTATAGTCCCTCGTGACACTGGAATGTAGCTACACTGTCATTCAAGACAGAGTAGAATTAAAATCCTGAATGGGTCATTGGTGGATGGATCTATGTTTGACCATTCTCTGCCTGTCAGGGAAATGCCAAGAATCAGGCCCTGGACAGTGCAATGGCAATATAGTGTGTTGGGTCAGCGTCTGGCTCAGGTACTGGGGGCATCCCTTATTAAGCAGAAAATAATACACATTATGAAATCTTTTGTTTTTGTTTTTGTTTTTGTTTTGTTTTGAGATGGAGTCTCGCTCTGTCACCAGGCTGGAGTGCAATGGCACGATCTCAGCTCACTGCAACCTCCACCTCCTGGGTTCAAGCGATTCTCCTGCCTCAGCCTCCCAAGTAGCTGGGACTACAGGTGTATGCCACCACACCTAATTTTTGTGTTTTTAGTAGAGACGGCATTTCACCATGCTGGCCAGGATGTTTTCACTCTCTTGACCTCATGATCCGCCCACCTCAGCCTCCCAAAGTGCTGAGATTACAGGCATGAGCCACCACACCCGGCCTATTTATGAAGTCTTAAACTTAAATAAAGACTAACTTTTAAAGATGCAAGGTCAAATCAGTTAACATATTAGGATTTTTTGACGTTTGATTTGCCCACACCATAGGTATCCACAAACCCCTCCTAATGTACCTTCATAGCTGAATCCAATACCCAAAGAAGGTGTGATTAACACCTTGTAAAAAAAGTTGTACTCCAATGTTCGTTGCAGCATTATTCACAATAACCAAGATACGGAGACAACCTAAACAGCCATCTGTTGATGGATGAATAAAGAAATATGATGTCTCTGTGTGTGTGTGTGTGTGTGTATGTGTATGTGTGTGTGTGTGTATGAATATATAAAATTCAGACTTAAAAAGAAGGAGATCCTGCCATGTGCCACAACTTGGTTGGAAGTGGAGGACATTATGCTAAGTGAAACAAGCCAGACACGGAAAGAAAAATATTGCATGTGGAATCTAGGGGGAAAAAAAGATCAAATATATAAAGAATAAAACTGGTCACCATAGGTAGGATTGGGGTGGGAGAGGAAATGAGATGTAGATCAGAAAATACAAAGTAGCCAATATGTAGGATGAAAGTCTAGAGATATAATGTACAACAGAAGGACTATCGTTAAGCACATTGCAGTGCATTAGGGATTTTTGTAAGTAAGTAGATTTTAGATGCTCTTGTCACAAAAAAGTAAATAAGTGACATGATAGATGTATTCATCTGTTTCACTATAGTAGCCATCTTTACTATCTGTGTGTATATGATAACATGCTGTGAATCTCAAGTATACACAATACAATTTATTAATTTTTAAAAATTGCCACAGCTAATAACCAATTTTATGCTGCAGAAGATAGATGCTCTTAGGGCTCTTTCTATCTTCTATCTTCTTATCTTTTGAGTTCAGACTTTGAAGAATTATGGCATTTAAAAAATATTAATTTTTCTTTTAAAGTACTTTACAAGGCATATTTGAAATGTTCCCACTGTCATCATTTGTTAACATTTAAAGTGCTGACTTTTTCAATTTTAAATTTGTTCCTGAACAGGTGGGCTTTGCTCTCTGTTGACCATTCACATTTGTATCCCAGAATGAACAACCGGGGAAAGATCTATATGCAGTCTGAATTCATGAAATAACAGCTCAGACTCTTCCTTAGCATATGTAAATAGAATGACCTTGCTTCTTAGTCTTAAAAGTCTAAAGCAAGATGCATGAATAAAAGATGTTTCAGGTTCTATATGAATGTGAATTCTTCTTCTGCACTTTCTCTATAGTTGAGAGCTTACTGAAAATTGTTAACATAAAATTTCACTATATATTGAAAAGAATGCTTTGATATTCAAGTCCTCATTTTATGAAAATAATGTTCAATTGAGTTGACCTGTCAGAATATCTCTGTAAACTCTATGAAGCAAAACAAAATCTAACAGTTAGTAATTAAATGTAACTAGAATGAGGAAATGTTACCAAGAGTTCTAAATAGCTAGTCCTTGATCTGTGTTTTATATTTTTATATGTTCTAGGCCAGAGTTAGGAGATTTCTCCTTAATCTTTGTTTTATGGTACGGCTTTGTGTTATCAAAAATAAAAATTAGGATTAAAGTTTTTTAAAATTATGATAATTTGACATTGACTTACCACTTTCCATTCTGGATGTTTCTGGTGGATTTTCTTCTTAACAGCAGTGCACAATTTCTTGTGAGTGGTGTTTACTCCTTGGTAAGGGGTCCTGGTCTCCTAGAAAGCTCAGCCTGACCCTGGTGGGAAAGCCTTCTACACACGGTAGTGATGCTTCTGAAATGTCTTGCTCTAGATTTGATTAAATGCAAATCCTTTGGTGTGTGTTTCTCTACAATTTGCATCCTCAATGTAGATGATATATGAAGGTACTTTTCCCCTTCCATGAAGATTTTGATTCCTCACGAATGAGTTTCCATTAGGAACAAACTCTCTTAAAAGTTTATTATGAAAACAAGGAATCTCTTATTTCTTTTATGATTAACAGTGGAATTTTCCATCCTTTTTAATTTAGAGTTAGATTTTAAAAATAATATATATGTGTATATGTATGTATGCAAAAGCCTATATTTGCCAGTAGGTACTATGCCTGTAATACTTAGGTTATGGGCACATGATTTTTATCTTTCAGGTGGAGATGAAAATTCTAGGAAAATGTTTTCAATTAGGAATAGGAATCACTATTAATGTCACTTTAATACAATTGGTTTGCCTTTTTATTATGTCTAAAACTTAAATACATGATGTATAGCTGAGGTCCCTAATCCTATTAGTACGTCAGAATCAATTGTAAAAGTGGTTAATAATACCTTTGTCCAGCTCTCGCTGCTGTGGAATTCAGAATCTTTTGAAGTAGGACGTGAATGGTTATGTTTTAAAACAAGCTTTCTCATTTTTAAAAAAAGAGTCTTTTTGATACACAGTCAGTGTTGTCAGCTCTCCTGGAGCAAAAAATTTTTTAAAACCAATTTTTAGATACTTTCTGACATTCTTCTCATTCATCTTCAACTACTCACAATTGCTGCTTAACCTAATTTTGGTTCTACTTCCCAGTCCTAAATAGAGTTAGAGTTCCTGGACATCTTCCTAGGCATTCTAGATTTGTACAACACGTGGCATTTCAGGACTTCCAGTGGGTATCATCTAGTGGTTCTCAAGCTTAGCTGTGCCTCTGGTACTCTTGCCCTATGTCAGAGCAATGGACTCTAGAATCAAAATATGTTCTAGAGACTCTAGAGTCTTGGAGACTGGTTGAAGGGTTTTGCAAAAGTCCAAACTATTTTCACAATAAAACTAGTCGGTCATTTGCCTTCTATTCTCCCATTCTCTCATGAAGGTACAGGGGAGTTTTCTAGAGAAAACTCAGCGATATCACAACAGATTTTGATATCTGATATTGGAGAAGCAGATATGAAAATCCAGCTGTTTCCTATGAAGTTAGTCATTAAGAAAGTTTGCAAAAATGCAAAGCAGTTCAACTCTTCTCATTCAATCTTTGTTTTGGTTTGGTAAAATATATTTTTAAAATAGAAGTTTATTTATGTTAACGTGTAATGATTTATTATTGTTTTTAAATGAATCGTTTTAAAATTCTTAGTTTTAATTTTTAATAAATAATGTGGCTATAACTCATATTAAGTAAAAAAGCTCTTGGGGTCCTCAATAATTTATAGGAGAATAAAGGAGTCCTGAAACAGGAATGTTTGAGAACTGCTTCTCAAGAAGAACACCTGTAGTTTAAATGAACTTCTAGGGCATTCTAATGCACAAATCTGAAGGTGTCTGCACTTCTCTTTCTAATGCACAAATCTGAAGGTGTCTGCACTTGTGGTTTCCGCATTTATAGAAGAATACCAAAATACATTTGTCTCAATTTCCCAGCTTCCTGTACCTGTTTCCCTCACTCCTTTAAGCAAATGAGAAGAAAAGGAAAGCGTGGTCACACTGACCCGGCAGCCACCAAGATTTGTATTTTTTTCCAAGCAGGGGAGCCCCAAGAGTCATCCCAATCTATTCTTGCTAACTCTTCATACCAAAAGCTCTGTATTCAAATGAAACATAACATTATTAAGTGAAGTAGTTACAATTGCTTTGTAGATACCTAGGAAGCATGTGGATTCTTCTAAAAACTGTGCTTTTAAAAGAGGTTAGAACTTTTTAAACCTTTCAAGCAGCAAAGGAAACCATTTAAAAACAGATATGACTCCCCCTTGCTGATAGAATAAAGATGAACCTTCACAGCACGGCACCTAAGGCTCTCTGTGACCTGGTCCCATCCTACCTTTCTACCTTATCTGTGCTTGCTTCCTTCCAGGCAGCCTGTGCCCTGGTGCAGGTTTTTCATAGTGTGGTCTTGGGCCACCTGCCTCAGAATCACCTGCAATGCTTATAAAATTCAGTCTATCCCAGATTGACTGAATCAGAATATCTGGTTATCATGCCAGATAATGTGTTTGAAGCAAGTCAGATTAGTGGCAAGATTAAAATACTACACATCTTTCAAGATTCAGCACAACTACCTTCTCTATGTAGATTGTAATTTGCTTGTATATTCACCAAGATTGAGTTAATAGCCCATTTCACGGTGCTCCTTGGATGACTCTCTGTAATGGAACTGATTTCATGCTGCTTCCCATTCTTGTCAGTGGTTTGCATATCCATTCCCCAGCTCCAACTGTATTGTCCCTTTCTCTCTTTTCTTCTCTATAGTCCCACAGCACTTCAATATGTTTATGGTGCTGTGCTCATAGTAGGACCCCAGTGAGGGCCAGCCACGCTGAACCCTCCGCAGAATGCATCAGAGAGGATGGTTTCTGGGTAAGCAGCAATATATAAATGATAAAGTATATCAAGAGGGAGTCTATTATTTTTCATGGTAAAGAAACACGACCATGAGAACAGTAGGCCCACCTTATCCACAGGGAATATGTTCCAAGACCCCCAGTGGATTCCTGAAACCATAGATGGTACCAAATCCCATATACACTATTTTTTTTTTCTTATACGTATATGTCTATGGTGAAGTTGAATTGACAAATTAGGCACAGTAAGAGATTAACAATAATAACTCATTATAGCAATGTACTGTAATAAGAGTTATATGAATGTGGTCTCCATCTCTCTTTCAAAATATAATATTTTTGGACTGCAGTTGACTACGGGTAACTGAAATCTTGGAAAGCGCAACTGTGGATAAGGGGGAATTACTGCATAATATTTGTCTTTCCACAAACCAAACGGAGCACCGAAGGGTTTATACCCATCTCCCTGTGGGTGGACTATGTCTGAAATTCAAAGATGTAATGAAGTTTGATGTAGAAATATTTAGTGCCCCGTAGAAGCATTTGAGAGATGAGATGTCATTGGAAGAGCTGAAGTGCATTGAAACTGAGAAATTGATTTGCAATAAACACTTGCCTGTTCCTCAAAATACCCTCTAATACATGTGCCACATTTGCTTAGATGCAATTACTTACTCCAAATTGATTACACACAATTAAATATATTTCTTAAAGATTGTTTTCTTATACCAAGGACACAAGTCTTCCACAGAACTGGCGGGATGGTTTCTGCTGGATGCATGTGGCTTTGGCTGTTTACTTCAGTTGCTGAAGGATTCAAAAGCCTGGTACCTGTGTTATCAGGTGGGTTGCCGGGTCATAGCAAGGTCTGATGATGGTCTGGGGCACCCTGTTAAGAAGAAGGG
The DNA here is from genome assembly GCF_008728515.1 of Papio anubis. Taxonomy (NCBI): domain Eukaryota; kingdom Metazoa; phylum Chordata; class Mammalia; order Primates; family Cercopithecidae; genus Papio; species Papio anubis. The sequence goes on from NC_044987.1 coordinate 23,211,235, forward strand.
AAAACGAGGGTAAGTTTGGGTAGAATAAACACAGATCTACAGAGCAGAGAAATGATTGGTAGTTTCCCCTTTATCTTGTATTGGGAACACCCCTCAGATACTCCAAACCACAACGTTTCTGTATCAGCCTCCTTATTCATTCCAGGACTGGGCACCTGCTCTGTGGGTTGGGTAGCTCCTGATGACTTGGCAGGGGTTTTGTCGACAAGTTTGCTAAAAGGCAGATATAATGAAGGTAAAAGTGTGGAGGGCAGGTGTGAGAGACCCTGAAGCAGGCACACCAAGGTGGCAACCAAGGCACCTTCTGTTTCCCTTATCCTGCCTTTGTTCTAAGGCTTCCCTATTTCCCAGGCCTATCTATACGGGCAGTGGAAGGAGGTAGGGCTGCTCAGTGGTGTGGGCTGATGCTATGCTCCATTGGCAGAGTGCATGGGAGCCCAGGTACAGGTGAGGCAGGATCCATGAGGAGGCAGAGGAGAAATGTACTGGTGACACAAGAGATGCTCCCAAATGGAGAACAGAATGGGCATGAAAAAGTGCATGCGCACCGGGCCCAGTGGGCTCCTCACATGCAGATGCAGTTTTCTCTCCTCCCTACACTGGAGAGATGTGAAGAGTTGTTTGACTCAGGCATCCCCAAAGAGGTTGCTGTGTCTGCTCCAGTGACACAAACTCAAGTTTCTGGGTCTGCTCTGTGGACCACATGCTTCTTTGGGGGGTGCACAGTGACCTCTGGTGAAGCATGAGCAGAGAGAATAGGCTTGTCCACCACGGTTTGCATGCAAAAGTGAAGATGGCTTGAGGACAGAGCCACTGGCTGACCTGGGGTACAGCAAAGGGCAGGAAAGGTGCCAGAGAGGTTACTCCAGGCCAACTAAACTGTTACTTAAAGGGACCTGCCCTGGGATTTGGAATGGGATGATCTGGTCACTTACCATCTGGATCTTTCTACGTGTGGTCAGTTTTGTGGCCACAAGCTTTCCCTTGAATCTGGAAACAGCTGTCTTGCAAATACTATGTCATTTGGGCATATGGAAGCTCAGTTGGAGAATATAATGTGGATGAGAGACTGTTTCCACTGGAAGGGGCACTCGAGATCCGACAACTTATATTCCTCGATTTACATGGGAGAAAACCCAGTCCTAGTTCTGCTGGATCAGAGTAAATCACCAACACTGGGGAAATGGTTAAATTGACCCCGTCATTTTGTTTGGTTACATTGGAGCTACAGACATTCAGGGGTCTAGAGGCCCCACCTGAGGGGTATGGCTTTGGTGGTAAGACATGCTGCAGGGAGTGGCTGGCCCATAACCATGGGTGAGGACGGATGAAATGGGCTGGGGAAGCCTTTGGGATGCAGTTATTCTACTTCTCAGGCTGAACCATTTTGTGACACCCAATGTGCCCTCCAGAAAGCAATGAGAGTGCTGAAACTATTTATTTGGGACAGGGAAGAAGGCTGGATTTATTTCTGAGCAGTGTGTAGGGCCTTGGTCCATCAGCCTCACACTTAGAGAAATCAGTCAGTTCCCCAAGCCTATTCCCAGAATTCAGGAGAGAAGGAATTTTAGAGATTGGTGAAAAAGCTGAGTGAGCTGGGCTAGTGGTCTTAAAGGTGAATGCCTGACTGGTCATTTCTATCTTGACTCTAATATTTCTTCCTTTGGTAAAGGCTCTGCCTCTGGGTCCTTTAACTATGGTGTCATGAGAGAAAGAAGTAGAGATACTAGGGACAAAAATAAACCCTCTTTCCAACTATGAGTTAGTCCTGGATTATAAAAAATGCCAGGATTTTAGAATCATAATTTTCCTATATATTCAGTTATACATACATATATACACATACACGTATGTATACACACATAAATGTATATAGAACATATGTGTTATATATGTGTATGTGTATATATGTATAACTCTATATAATATACATAGTGTACATACATACACACATGTATATGTGTATATATGTATAATTTAATATAACAGTTGAAGATTTTGACTATGTAAGTCAAGAAACAGGTTTAAGTAGTTTTATTGAAATAGAGATTTTGGGCTGGGCATGGTGGCTCATGCCTGTAATCCCAGCACTTTGAGAGACCAAGACAGGCGGATCACTTGAGCCAGGAGTTGAGACCAGCCTGACCAACATGGTGAAACCCTGTCTCTGCTAAAAATACAAAAATTAGCTGGGCGTGGTGGTGCACACCTGTAGTCCCAGCTACTCAGGAGGCTGAGGCAGGAGAATAGCTTGAACCTAGGTGGTGGAGGTTGCAGTGAGCCGAGATCACACCACTGCATTCCAGCCTGGGTGACAGAGTGAGACTCTGTCTCAAAACAACAACAACAATAAAACAGCAACAACAACAACAACAACAACAACAACGACAAAACAAACAAAGTAGGGATTTTCTTTCACATATGAGGTGCATTTTTGATAATCCAGGACTAGCTCATATGAGGTGCAAGGCAGCAAGCTGGCCAAAGGATAGGAGACCCTGGCCAGATGTGTTGTGCTCACCCACTCTCCAACAATGTGACATTGTAAATAGCTGACCCCTTGTGTCCACAAACTTCTCATCACTCCACAATTGCAGAGTGACTGTGTTTGTTAGTGTCATTATTATGTAACCTATGGGCAATGGTACTGGTGGTGTAACATGAAATAGTACCAAGGTCCCAGATGTTAGATTCAAATGTTATGGCTTGCTAAAGACAGCTTTTACAATCTTTTAATTCTGCTAGAGTTTTAGCAGACATATCTGGGTAAAAGAGCTAGCCAAGTCCATTCAAGGATTCTTGCTTTCTGGCTGGAGGCTTCGCTTGAAGTCTGGCTTGAGCACATCCCCAGGAAGAACCGAGGGGATGTGATAAAACCACCTTCAGAAATCGTCTCTATCCAGATACAGCAGGTATGCATTGATGAGAAGGGTTCTTTCTCATTGATCTAGACAAAATATGGTATCTCGTTGAAGCTAAGGTGCCATTGATTGTTAGATACACCGTGACTTCATGTGTCACTGAGAAAGAAGGAAAAAGCTGCTTTAGCCTATGCCATAATGCCTAGCAATAGCCCTGAAACATAGATTAGTCACAGAGCCTCTCGTTACTTTGGAGGATTTTTTCTAATTTTTTAAATTTTTTAATCAATTTTGAGGGACTTGGCAAATTCTCCTGCTTTCAGTTGCCTTGTCTGTCATTTAAAAGGCAACCCTTTTGCATATTTCCCATCAAAATGATGTAACACACCTTTGGACACCTGTAAGTATTTACTTAAGGTTTCATGAATACTAGGTGTTTGCTTTGTAAGAAAACACGGAACTATACTCATTCCTTCAAAAATGAATATTTGTTTTACGATTACCAAATTTATGTTCATGGTCGTTTCTGTGCTTTTTGTGGATGTGGTCATTTCCAATTTAAATGATTATCATAGTGCACTCTTTTTGAAGACATTTTGAATGACATTTAAATCCATCGTAGGCAGTACTAACACGGCACCTCATCTGTCTACATTTGCCTGTGACAATCTAGGTTTGCTCTTGTCATGGCGTCCCATCTGGTTAGTGCCCCTTTTCATTCTCAAAAGAGTGAGTTTGGAGGATAAATTATGTGGTCATCTTGCACAGACCTCATTGGACGTGACAGCATAAACAGCTCTGTCAAGTTGTCGTGATGTGGGCAGTGACAACTGCACCACAACCATTGCCTGAACAACAGCCACTGTGGATACAACTCCAGTTCAGAGACACTGAATGTAGTAAAAGATACCCATGTGAAAACATAGCTATATTTCAGTCCATAGGATACGGAAGAACTTTTCTAACATTGATGTGCCTGAGAGTTCATTTTTCTCAAGCTGCCATCCCTTTCCTCTATTAAGGAATAGAAGTCAATTCTCATTCAGTCTTTCAAATAGATCATGTATGGTGTGTGAGGAAATTGCAAAATCCATTCTCTGAAGGGGCTGATGATTTAGTGGGGAAGACAGACATAAATGAATGATCAGAATGCAGTGTGAGGAGTGCCATTTGGAGACTATTATCCCAGCCCCCCAAGTGTTTATGTCAGTGTAGTATTTCTCAATCATTTGAAAATTCATGTTTCTTTTTGATAAACATTTAAATCCCCTCCTCCTAAAGATTCAGAAAGTGGCTTCTTCCTCTTCATGTTTTCTTGTCTCCTTCTCTTTGTCCTTCTTCAAATCACTGTTCTGGTTTTGCACAAATTAAGGTAATACAAAGAGTGCAGGAGCCCTAATATGGCACAAATGTCCAGGGAGTTATAAATGGCCTAGAAAAGGGGTTCAGAAAGGAGGAAGGTCTTTTAGAGAAGTTGGCATTTCAGCTGAGTCTTGCAAGATGCGTGTACGTGTGTGCATACATGTGTGAACCCGTGTTTTGAGATGTAATTAAAAGTCTCCTACGTATTCATTCTTTCTGCCATAGATGGTCATTATTTTTAGTTTCTTGTGTATTTTTTCAAGGGTTTCTTTACGTACTTACTAGTAAATACAAATATAAATTCTCATCTGGTTCCCAGCTTCTACAAGCAAGTTAGCACACTATATACTATCCTATTCCCCCTTCCTTTTATTCTTCCTCACTTAATTACCTTGGAGAATATTCTTCTAAATTTCTGCGTAGCATTCTTTTGTATGGATGCATGATCGTTAATCTTATCAGTTTCCTACTTATAAACATTTGAGTTGTTTATTACATCTCAAATTGCTATTACAAACATTACTATGCTATTCTGCTGTTGCAAACATTGCTATAGTAAATAATCTTGGACATTCATCATTTCATCTAGTGCAAGTAAGTATATCTGTAGACTAGGTTCTCAGGATGGAATGTTGGATCAAAAGTTATGTGGATTTTAAATCTTGATAGATATTGCCAAATTACCCTACATAGTCCTTGTAGGGGATATTCCCTCCCACTAGGAATGATGAGAGTGTCTGTTTCCCACAACCTCACTGACAGTCTGCATGGTAGGGAGAACAGTGGCCCCCAAAGATGTCCAAATCCTAACCCCTGGAACCTGTGAATACGTTAGTTCACACGGCAAAGAGGCATTAAGTTTGATAATCAGCTGACTTATCAAAAAAGATAATCAAAAAGATAAGACTTTAATCAAAAAGATAAGACTTATCAAAAAGATAAGACTTTTTTCTACGTTATCCAGATGGGCCCAGTGTAATCACAAAGGTCCTTAAATGTGGAAGAGGGAGGCAGCAGAGGAGTCAGTCAGAGGAAGATGTGATGATAGAAGAAAGACACAGCGAGGAGCAATGCTGCTGCCTTTGCAAATTGAAGAAGGGGACCATGAGCAAAGCAACACGGGCGGCTTGTAGAGGCTGGAAAGAGCAAAAGGACACAGTCTCTCCTGGAGCCTCCAGAGGGAGCACAGCCCAGCTGACACCTTGATTTTAGCCCAGCGAGACCCAAGCTGGGCTCTAACCTACAAAACTGTAAGATATACATTTGTGTTGTCAATGTAAAAGCCTTTAAGTCGGTGGTAATTTGTTATAGCAGCAACTGAAAACTATACATACATCATGTTATCAAACTTAAGGACCTTTGCCAATCTAAAAGTAATTCTCTCAGTGTAGTTTTACTTTGCATTTCTCCTATTAGGAGTGAGATCAAACATCTTTTCATACATTTATCTCCTTTCCCGTGACCTGTCTACTTTTATATTGGGTTCACTGGTTTTTGTCTTATCAAATTCTAGGAGTATGTTATAAATTAAGGCACTGTAATAGGAGCTGCAAATAACTCCCCCTAGTTTGCCCCCCTCTTTTGATGTTGCTTATGTCTAATGGTTGTAGTTTTTTATTTTGTACAGAAGCTTTTATTTTTCACTTAGCTGAATATATCATCTTTTCTCCAGGGCTTTATGGGGTCGAAGTAAGTAAAGTCTTTTTCATGCCAGGTTTATAAAGGAATTCTTCTTTGTTTTCCTTTAGTATTTCTATTGTTATTCTAAAACATATTTAACTCTTACATCCAATTGGAACCCAAACAACAAAACTATGTTTTGAATACTTTATCTTTCTCACACTGATTGAGATGTAGCTTATATCATAACCCGAATTCACACATATATTTCAGTGTATATCTTGACTTAGGCGTCTGTTCGATTAGTCTACTTATGGACCAAAATGACATTACTGAATCACTGATATTTAATATTTTAATATCTGGTAGGGCTAGTCACTACTCTTCATTATTTATTTATTTATTTTTTATTATTATACTTTAAGTTCTAGGGTACATGTGCACAACGTGCAGGTTTGTTACATATGTATACATGTGCCATGTTGGTGTGCTGCACCCATGGACTCGTCATTTACATTACGTGTATCTCCTAATGCTATCCCTCCCCCCTACCCCCACCCCACAACAGGCCCCAGTGTATGATGTTCTCCTTCCTGTTTCCTAGCTATTCCCCTTCCCAGAGTTTTCCTAACTATTTCAATAATTTATTTAATTACTCGTATGAACTTTAGAATTAAGCTGTCTAGTCAAAAAAATAAAAAAAGAAAGGAAAAAGAAGGATAGAGAAAAGAAACAACAAGAAAACAACTCTTCTGGTATATTTACTAATTGGGTATATGTTATATTTGCAAATTAGTGATTTTTAATATGTTCCAGTATTATTTTGCATATTTTTATAGTTTTTAAATTTTATTTATATGTTTTACTCATCTTATTAATTATAGTGATTTTATCTATTTTGTTTATATTAAAAATGGAGTCTTTTCTTCCATTATACTCTCACTCATTGTTTGTGTGTATGAAAGTGGTTGATTTCTGTATATTAGTTTGTCATTCCTTTATGGTACAGAATATCTTGTTGTTTCTAGTGGTTTTATAGTAATTTATATTGTGTTTCAAAATATATGTTATACCATCTGAGGTTATTATTGGTGATTATATAGCCATAGAAAATTATCCTTTTAATCTGGATTTTCAGATTCATTTGTGTAGAGTTGAACAAAGTAGCCTATTATGATTCTTTTAATTTCTTATTTATGTATTGGAGTGTCTCACTTATTTCTCTCCCCTTCCTTCCTTCCTTCCTTCCTTCCTTCCTTCCTTCCTTCCTTCCTTCCTTCCTTCCTTCCTTCCTTCCTTTTATTTTTTTAGATGGAGTCTCACTCTGGCTCGCTTAGGCTGGAGTGCAGTGGTGCGATCTCAGCTCACTGCACCCTCTGCCTCCTGGGTTCAAGAGATTCTCTTATCTCAGCCTTCTGAGTAGCTGGGACTACAGGTGTACACCACCACACCTGGCTAATTTTGTATTTTTAGTAGAGATGGGGTTTCACCAAGTTGGCCAGGCTGGTCTCGAACTCCTGACCTCAGGTGATCCACTTGCCTCAGCCTCCCAAAGTGCTGTTATTATAGGCATGAGCCACCTTGCCTGGTCACTTATTTCTGTTTATGTATGTTGTGCTTTGTTTTTAAAACTAGGTTAGCTAATAGTTCATTTTTTTTAAATACAGTTTTTGTATTTATTAGTGTTATTTTCTAATTCATTAATCTGGGCTTTATTAATCCTTCACTTCTACTTCCTTTTGGTTTATTTTGTTGTTCCTTTCCTAACTTTCCATATTTGTTTCCTAACTTCCCAAACCACTGTTTAATTTGTTCATTTTTATCCCTCTCAGCTTACCAAACTACCATCCTAAAAGTTGTAACTTACAAACTAGTTATCAAATTCAATATTTTTTCCTCCCTCTCTTTGTTTCTGACATAGCTGAACCTCATTGAGAATTCTTTTTGCCTCCCAAGACACTACACACTCCTGATTTTTTAGCTTTTCAGATATGTTTTCTTTCTTCTTCTTTCCCTGAAGCTTCTTCCCCTACAATTAACCCATGTGAGTTTTCTAATGTTCCGCCAACCCCTTGCTCTGTATTCTCTTTCTTGGTGCCCTCTTTCCTCTTCATGTCTCTTTTCCTACAGACTACTTTTAAATCCATATCTTATACAAGAAACAACTTTATCTTCTCAGCTTCAGATATACATTTTGAGCTGCTTCTAGAAAGCTGTATTTGAGTCTGCTAGGAATTTAAACTTAATGTTTGGAACTGAACTCTTCACCCTCCCACCCTTACCCAACCTCAGATCACGCTCTGATTTCCATATCTCAGTTAGCAGCATCACCATTTTTTGAGTGTGTAAACCTTGAAAACTCTGAGTTATGCTTTATTTCCCCCTTTCATTTCCAGCATTCCACAGCTGTCGGTCTTGACTTCACCGTGGGTTTCTCTTCAGGCCCCTTCTCTGAACCTGTGACCTGAATCCAGTCTGTGCTGTCTCCTCCTTGACTTATGGTAGTTTTCCGTTAGTTTTCCCATGCTCAATGTCTCCATTTTAGTCCATCTCAATTAACTTAGAGCTCTGATCATTTCCTCCCCAACTAGAAATCTCAAGTGACTGCCCCTGGCCCACCAGTGAAGAACTGGTTCCTCACCTGTCATCCAAGTCCTCCACAATGAGGCTCTAACTTCTCTCAAAGCTGTATTCTCCATATGCCTTATTCTGTTATCCTCATTTCTTCCTAATTTTTTTGGTAAAATTTTTAATGTATTTATTAGATTTCCAACTTTTATTTTAAATTCAGGGGTTCATGTGCAGGATGTGCAGGTTTGTTAGACAGGTAAACGCGTGCCATGGTGGTTTGCCGCACAGCTCATCCCATCACCTACGTATTGAGTCCAGCATCCATTAGCTATTCTTTCTGATGCTCTCCCTGCTCCCACTCCCTCCGACAGACCCCAGTGTGTGTTGTTCCCACTATGTGCCCATGTGTTCTCATCATTTTGCTTCCACTTATGAGTGAGAATATGTGGTGTGTGGTTTTCTGTTGCTGTTTTAGTTTGTTGAAGATAATGGCTTCCAGCTCCACCCATGTCCCTGCAAAGGACATGGTCTTGTTCCTTTTCATGGCTGCATAGTACTCCATGGTGTATATGTACCATATTTTCTTTTTTTGTGTGTGCAGTTTTTTGAATACCTTTATTGAGGTATAGTTGACATACAATTACTTGCACACTTAAAGTGTACAATTTGCTAAGTTTTGACATATACCCATGAAAGCATCAGTATAATAAAGATAACAACCATATCTATGTGTAGTGGCTCACGCCTGTAATCCAAGCAACTCAGGAGGCAGAGGAAGGAGCATTATTTAATTTTGAGACCAGCCCAGACAACAAGTGAGACCCCATTTCTATAAAAAATAAAAACCAATTAGCCAGGTGTGGTGGCATGTGCCTGTAGTCCCAGCTACTTGGGAGGCTGAGGCAGGAGGATGCCCTGAGCCTGGGAGTTTGAGGCTGCAGTGAACCATGATTGCACCACTGCACACCAGACTGGGTGACAGAGTGAGATCCTGACTCAAAGAAAAAATGAAGGCCAGGCATGGTGGTTCACGCCTGCAATCGCAGCACCTTGGAAGGCCAAGGCGGGCAGACCACGAGGCCAAGAGATAGAAACCGTCCTGGCCGACACGGTGAAACCAATGTACCACATTTTCTTTATCCAATTTATCATTGATGGGCATTTAGGAGCATTTCTATGTATATTTTAATCCTCAAACTTTGGTTCATACTGTTTTCTCTACTGGTAACATTTTCTTTTGTTCTTTACTAAAATTTTATTTGTCCTTCAAATCTTATTGTATACACATGTCCTCTGTGAAGACTTTCCTGTTGTCCCTGAACTGAAGGTGATTCCTTCCTCATTTGATCCCTGCAGATCTCTCTATTGTACTTGTTTTTCTTCTTTGACCTATACTTATTCCTTTTCTTGCTTTGTGTTCCCATTAGATCATGAGTTCTGAGAAGGCTGAACTATGGATCTCCTGTAAAATGTGACCCAGGACCTTTTAAACAGTAAGTGCTCAAATATTTACTGAACATAGGAAAACTCTCTAAAAGGTGGTGAGGAAATAAAATGGAAGTCACTGAATGACTGTGCCCCGAAAAATAGCTTGATATTTATCTGAACTGTACATGAGAGATAAATAAACTTTATTTTGAAGACACTGTAATTCAGGGCCTCTGTTACAGCAGTTTAGCCTTTCAAGCAAATACAATGGGAAACACAACCATGTTAAGTATGTTATCACATAAATACACCACTAACATAGACAGAGGAAGGCTCATTCATTCATTGATCTCTGGGGATGATCAGTTCTGTATGATAAATAAATAAAGACCCAAGGGAGATCCCTTTGGCCTACATACGTTTAGGGAGCTCTTCAATGGTCTGAGCCTTTGCAGTAAGGAGAAACAGCAGTCTGGCAGCTGTGGCAGGAATCTGAGATAAAGTGGAGAGGCTCCTGACGTGACTCTGACCAGCAAAACCATCTGATGCTAGAGAGACTGAGCCCTGAGCTCAGCTTAGAACAACAGGCGAAGTCACACTTTCAAGGATAGAGCCAACATTAAAAAGTGAAAATAAAGGTGAGTCAAAATAGAAAAGAGAGAACAGGGGCAGGGGAGCCTGAAACTTTAGGGACCTGAGTTACAGAGGCTAAAGGAAAGGTGAAGGAGTGAGTTGCAATGTCAGTCCTGTTATGCCCGAAGGGCAAGTTCTTGATGACCAAATAGAAGAAATACCTTCCTCTGCCTTGGTCTGAATACTGAGGGGTTGCAGGGGCTGGGGTGCCTGGAGAGCAGATGTAACAAAGCCCAGGACAGAGAGAAACATCTAGAGTATCATTCTTAGAAAACATAACAGAATATCGATGCCTGCAGGGTCAAGGGTTCCATCACACCTTGCACGCTGCTAACCTAAACAGACTTGGGACCAAATCTGTACAGAGGGACCATTATTCAACCTGGCACAAATTGACACTAAATTTGGCCACTTCCTGAATCTGATTTTGTCTGTTTTCGACCTCTCCTGTGTGATCCTTTGAATGTTTGAAATTTCCCCATCTCCCCAGGTTCCTAGAGGTGGGGTGAGGGAGCCAATCAGCTGCCTAGTTTCCTGAGGATGGACTCTGGCACAAACCCTTCTTATCAACCAGCCCGAATTGACGTCACCAGTTGACAGCCTCATCTGCACCTGACGCCAATGTATGAACATTGCTCAGAGTTCTAGAAGCTGGATTTAAACCTTTTCCCTCAGACTGAGTCTCCCATCTGCCCTTCTTTCCCATAACTCTCCTTATTCACATGCCTAATCTAGACTATAGTTCTTTTGGGGGTCTTGAAATCCATTGACCTGACCTACCAACCTCTCTCGCATAAAAGTGCTTGACCCCAGCGGGCACTGTGGCTCACGCCTGTAATCCCAGCACTTTGAAAGGCCGAGGTGGGCGGATCACCTGAGATCGGGAGTTCGAGACCCCTGGCCAACAAGGTGAAACCCCGTCTCTACTAAAAATACAAACATTGGTCGGGTGTGGTGGCACGCGCCTATAGTCCCAGCTACTCGGGAAGCTGAGGCAGGAGAATTGCTTGAACCCGGGAGACGGAGGTTGCAGTGAGCCGAGATCGGGCCATTGCACTCCAGCCTGGGCAACAAGAGCGAAACTCCGTCTCAAAACAGCAACCAAAAAACCCCCAAAAAAACCCCAACAACAACATAATAGTTCTTGACCAGGCTGGCATAAAAAGGACATCTTTTAATGATGCGTAGCTGTAGGCTAGAAGGGAATACAGAAAGGAGGCTTTGAGCATGAGTAGTTTTTGCTTTCGATTCCCTTTTCCAGCCTTGGGCGATCACGATTTCCCTCGCCTCCTTTCACCAGGGACATTCATTTGGGAGTATTTTCAGTTTAAGCCGCTAGGTGGTGCCTCAACCCTATCCGCAGCTCACCAAAAGGGCTTGCTCCGACAGCTGGGCAGGAGCGAGGATTTTTTGGAAACTGCAGTGAACTGGAAGGAATGTACTCTTTCTTCCTGAAAATAGCGGACATCAACCTAAATGCTCCTTCCATGACTGGTTGCAGAGAAGGAATCCATTTCCCGACCTTCGCTGCCTATCCCTTCAACTCCTTCCCCCACCCTTTGCTGTGGATCACTACGTAGCATGTACTAATTGGCACATAGAAGAGGTGCCTCTTTCTCTGAGTGGTCTGGGCATGCCCACCTCTCTAGTTTACCACAGGTGGGAGAGCCATGTGGTTAAGGGCACAGGCTCTGGATCTACAGGGCCAGGTTTGAATCCCGATTCCACTTATAAATGTTGTAAACATGGGCGAGTCACACAGTTTCTCTATGCCTCAGTTTCCTCATCTGGGAAATGTAAAGAAGGACATTGGCCTGTCTCAGGATTGTTCCATTGTCGTGATGTAGCTGTTATTTATTAGCACTAGATTTATTTGATCCAGTGAGACACTAGATCAAACCAAGCAAACTTTGGTCCTTGGTAGGCTCCATTTGCCATCTTGCTGGCCCTCATGACAAAATATGAGTCCACATCTTTTCTAGTCTTTTCTCTAAGAAGGATCCTTGGTATGCCTCCTCCTTCCAGGACTGGGAGAATGCTACTTCTACTTCCGACCACAAAGCTGACACAAGATTGTTAACCTGCTCTCGTGGTCTTGAACTTCTTTCCATGGGAGGCAGAATATCTACAGCGTGACTCCAGCGTTCCAACTCAAAGTTGGCTGCCCCACCCCCCATCCCACCCGCAATCAGCCTGCTCTCGGCACTCCCTCCCCTTGTAACCACTGTGCATCAAACTTAGCATTTTTGTTCTGGTTTACATTTCTGGGTACTCTGGTATAAAACCTTTGAAATCAGTTTGGTTTAAAAGCATTTATTCAGTGGTTCTTATGGCCGGGTAGTGTGCCAATATGCTTTGTATCTTCTGGGCATCATCACTGGAGTGTGTGTCTTTCCTCCCCGCAGTCTAGGAGTGGGAACGGGCTCTCCTCTCTATCTCCATATTGCAAACAGTAGGGACTGCAAAGTCATTGGTTCACTGGCCAACTATTGGACGCACGGAACTGTGAAGGGAGAACAGAGTTGGTTCCCTGGATACAGTAGTCCTCTATTCTTTATTAAGTTTAAAATGAAATTCCCATCTTCTTAGGGGCTCACTCTGAAAATCACTGAGGGAATAACCTCTACTCTTATTGATAACAACTCTTGGCTTCTCCGACTTCTCTGAATTGTTTGTGCTTTATGTCCTTCCAATTTGTCCTCCAGTTAGTGGCTTCTTAACCGACTGTTGCGGGTAAGTGAGGACTGGATAATGGGGAAAATAAAATCTTCCATGAGCTCAGGATTTTTGAGATGATTCACCTCAGGTGTCAGGGTCTTGAAGCCTTGGGATCTGTTCCCTGTCCCTTAACAGCTGTTTGGTTTCCTTAGCTGGAGAACTAGCCCTTCCTTCCTGATCAGCTCACACAGGAGATGAACCTTTTGGTTAGGAGAGGATTTCTGTGCCTACACACAAAGGATACACATAGTCTCACTCATCTCTGACAAACAGATTTGTGCCTTGGATTCTGTGGTGAAAATATTTTGTCTTCTTTTTTTCTTTTATTAAAGCTTGCAATTTTTTGTTGAAGACTGCTGAAGGATGTTGAGTGGTACTTCTCCTGATATCCCCAAATGGGCACTAGGGCCATAGCTGGAAAGAAGAGGTGTGAACTATCTTCCATTGTAAGGAGACCCACCAAGCCCTGGAGGTCCCTGGAAGCCACCCCCACCCAGACTGGTTAGGAGGTAATGAGTAGCTCCTTCTACCATCAGCCACTTGTATCCCTCCTGCAAGTCTACATAAGAAAACTAGGAAGGGGGTGCTATGGTTTGAATCTATGTGTTCCCCCAAAATTCATTATGATGGAACCTAAGGCCCAATGTGATAGTATCAAGAGGTGGGTCTCAGAGGTGATTAAGCCATGAGGGCTCCACTCTTACAAATGAGATTACTGCCTTTGTGAAAGGGTGCAAGGGAACTAACTCAGCCCTTTTTGCCCTTCTGCCTTATGCCATATGAGGACACACTGCCCCTTCTGCCATGTGAAGATGCAGTAAGAAGTCCCTCACCAGACACCAAATGCTGGTGCCTTGATTTTGGACTTCCCAGCCTCCAGAACTATAAGAAATACATTTCTTTGTAAATTACCTAGTCTAAGTTTGTTATAGCAGCAGGAATAAACTAAGATGGGGGTGTGTGAAGAAGGAGGAGTGGGAAAGAAAGCCATGAGTGTGAGGCATTTATGTTGAGAAATTATTTCTTCTCTTCCCCCTGGGTGAGGTGAAAGTTATATCCCCACTCTCTCACACCCAGCAAGCCCCATGAGGTGAAGTTCCAAGAAAGTTACTTGTGGCAATTGGAGGTACCTTGGAAGGGGAGACTGACATCTTGGTCCCCAGTTGGATGACTTGCTGATCTGCTCTGGGCCCCACTAAGCAGGAGAAAGAGAACTGAGAGATGGCAGGGCAGGGTGGGGGTGTGACCAAGGCAAGTATGAACATGTCACCCATGGGCCTAGAGGTCATAGGGGAAGGTAGCTTGAGCCACTTAAGAGAGCTTCTGGCTGGGCGCAGTGGCTTATATCTGTAATCCCAGCACTTTGGGAGGCCAAGGTGGGTGGATCACAAAGTCAGGAGTTCGAGACTAGCCTGACCAGCATGGTGAAACCCTGTCTTTACTAAAAATAGAAAAAATTAGCCAGGCATGGTGGCGTGCACCTGTAGTACCAGCTATTTAGGAGAATGAGGCAGGAGAATTGCTTGAGCCTGGCAGGCAGAGGTTGCAGTGAGCTGAGGTTGTGCCACTGCACTCCAGCCTGGGCAACAGAGTGAGACTCCATCTCAAAGGAAAAAAAAAAAAAAGAGCTTCCAGATGAGAAGGGGACTCTGGCAATGAATTGCCATGGTGCTGTCACAAGTACCCCTAGAAGTGGAAGCTATGGGGAGCAGAGAGGTAGGACCAGAGCCAAGTCTCCTGGGTCAGGGAAGTGTGCTATGCTGGGGCCTGGGAGCCCTGAGGAGAACTCTCACATGGGCTCCTCAAAAGAGCAGGGATTTGAACACCAACCACATTGAGGGTGTTTAGAGCTAGTCCATGCTGCCCTGAGAAGCAGAGTAACCTATGGGGAGAGGAACCGCAGCAGTCAATTATAAGAGACACCTCCTTCCAGCCCTCTGCCTCCTTCCTACTGACCAACTGAAGAAACCAGGCCTTGAAAAGTGGGTAGAGGAAGCACCTCCGAGCCTTCATGACCGAGTCTTAGCTTAAACCAATTGTACTCATAGGAGGAGAGGACATGATGTGTAGATCAAGTTTGAGATTAAAGTTTTAACTGGAGTAGTTTTTTCCCCCAAATGATCAAAACAAAAATGAATTTATAATCACATATAATAAAAGGTCAGTAGGCAGAGCAGTTCTTGGATTGGTCAATTAATTTATTCAATAATGTCATTGGGAATAGGGTCCTTTCCAATTCTGTTGGCTGATTCTTACTCTCACTACCTCATGGTCCCCAGGTGGCAACCACAGTTCCAGCTGTCATATACAAACAACAACCTCCAAGTCTTAGTAGAGTAAACTTAGTAGAGTAAAACAAACACCATCTTACTTTGCTCACAGATTCTGTGCTTCACAAATTTGGACAAGCCCCGGTGTGGGGGTGTGTAGCCTACCTCTGCTTCACAAGATCTGAAGCCTTGATTTCTCTTCCACACTGCTTTTTAAAAATGTAATTATTTATTTTTAATGAACAAGTAATAATTCTACATATTCATAAAGTACATATTGATGTTTCAATACATATAATGTGATCAGATCAAGGTAGTCAGCATGTTCATCTTAAACATTTATTATTTATTTGTGCTGGGAATATTCAATTTCCTCCTTCTAGCTCTTTGAAACTCTCTATTATTAACTATAGTTATCCTACAGTGGTGTAGAAAACTAGAACGGCTTCCTCCTATCTAGCTGTAATTTTGTATCCTTTAAAAAATCTCTCCTATCTCTTCCTTCCTCCTGCCCTTCCCAGTCTCTAGTATCCTCTGTTCTACTTTTTACTTCTAGGAGATAAACTTTTTTCTGCTTTCACATCAGTGAGAACATGAGGTGTTTAATTTTCTGTTTCTGGCTTACTTCACTTAACATAATGTCCTCTAATTCCATCCATATTGCCACAAATGACAGGATTTCATTGTCTTCTAATGCCGAATAGCATTCTATGGTGTACATATATCACATTTTCTTTGTTCACACATCTGTTGTTGGACACCAAGCTTGGTTCCATGTCTCAGCTACTGTGAATAGGGCTGCAATAACCATGGGGGTGCAGATGTCTCTCCAATATAATGATTTCTTTTCCTTTGGATAAATTCCCAGCAGTGCGATTGTGAGACCATATGGTAGTTCTATTTGTAGTTAGGAACCTCCATCCTGTTCTCCATAGTGGCTGTACTAGTTTGCATTCCCACCAACAGTGTATAAGAATTCCCCCTTCTCTGCATCCTCATCAGCATTTGTTAGTTTTTGTCTTTTTGATAATAGCGATAACTGTGGTTTTGCTCTGCATTTCCCGGATGATTAGTGATGTTGAACATTTTTTTCATGTATTTTTTAGCTATTTGTATGTCTTCTTTTGAGAAACGTCTCTTCAGATCCATTTATTAATTGGATTTTTTTTTTTTGCTATGAAGATATTTCAGTTCTTCATAGATTCTGGAGATTAATCCCCTTTTGGATAAGTAGTTTGCAAATATTTCTACCATTCTGAAGGTGGTCTTTTCACTGTGTTGATTATTTCCTTTGTTGTGCAGAGCTTTTTAGTTTGATATAATTCCATTTGTTTATTTTTGCTTTTGTTATCTGTGCTTTTGAGGTCTTATTCATAAAATCTTTTCTCAGATGAAAGTACTGAACCATTTCTGCTATGTTTTCTTCTAGTAACTTTATTGTTTCAGGTCTTACATTTAAGTCTTTGATCCATTTGGAGTTGATTTGTGTAAAGGGTGACATATGGGGAGTCTAGTTTCATTCTTTTGGATATGGATATCCAGTTTTCCCAGCAATTTATTGAAAAGACTGTCTTCTCCCCATTGAGTGTTCCTGGCACCTTTGTAAAAAATCAGTTGGCTTCAGATATGTGGATTACTTTCTGAGTTCTCTGTTCTATTCCATCAATCTATGTGCCTGTTTTTATGTCAGCACCACGCCATTTTGGTTACTACAACTTTGTAGTGTATTTTGATGTCTGGAAGTGTGATAACTCTAGCTTTGTGCTTTTTGCTCAGGATGGATTTGGCTATTTGGGGTTTTTATGATTCCATATAAATGTTAGCATTTTATTTCTATTTCTGTGAAAAACGTCATTGGTATTTTTATTGGGATTGCATTGAGTTTGTAGATGGCTTTGGGTAGTATTGCCATTTTAACAATATTAATTCTTCTGTCCCATAGGCACAGGATGTCTTTTTATTTGTTTGTACCCTCTTCAGTTTCTTTCAGCAGTGTTTTGTAGTTTTCCTTGTAAAGGTCTTTTACCTCTTTGGTTAACTTTATTCCTAGGTATTATTTTGTAGCTATTGTAAATGGGATTGCCTTCTTGATTTCTTTTTCAGCTACATGAATTTGTTCATGTACAGAAATGCTACTAACTTTTGTGTATCAATTTTGTATTCAGCAACTTCACTGAATTCGTTTTCAGTTCTAAGAGTTCTTTAGTCAAATATTTAGGTTTTTCTGTCTATAAAATTATGTCATCTGCAAACAAGGGCAATTTGACTTCCTCCTATCTAATTTGGGTGCTCTTTATTTCTTTCTCTTGCCTAATTGTTCTGAATAGAACTTCCAGTCCTACGTTGAATGAGTGGTGAGAGTGGTCATCCTTGTCTTGTTCTAGTTTTTAGAGAACAGGCTTTCAGCGTTTCCCCTTTCAGTAAGATGTTAGCTGTGGTGGACTGAGTTTTAATAATAGAAAATAAAGGATAAAGCTTTGAAATCTGCCTAGGATGCAATTAAGGATGCAAAGGGCAGATTTGATTGAGCTTCAGTGAAGGAGTAATTAAATTAGAGAAAAATGAAATTGCTTTGTGTTCATACACCATTGAATTGAGACAGAGCAATATACTGGTTACAAGCCTTTGGAACATGATTTGTTCCAAAAGGGACACTTATATCCTTAAAAGAAAAGTTTATTTTACTTTTATATGATATAAAAGTAATTATCAGTTGTAATTACTTTTATACGATAAACTTTTCTTTTAAGGATGTAAGTGTCCCTTTGAACATGTTGAAATTGTGCAATTTTTTTGTCTTCAAACCATTCTGCTATCAAAGAACACAACATGGGAGGTGAACAAGGAGAGTAAAGGCAAAAGTAATTATCAGTTATAATTATAATTATGTTTAATCAGCTTTATATTTATATTTATAATTATAAGTCATAATTACTTTTATCAGTAAGAAATTGTAAAAGTTTCTGGATGAAAACATAGATTTTTCCTAATACCTTAATCAGGTGCTATCTTAATCAGAAGCAAATAATAAAAATCCTGGTGTTAGGTCTTCATAGATTATTATGCACTTTGAGATGAGAGTTAGAGATGAAGATGTAGGATTATTGGTCTATACTGCCATTGATTGCCTTCTTAGAGTAAACTCAAAGTCCACCAAGAATCCAGAAAATCATGTCTATTAAAAACTTCTCAGACCAGACATAGGAAATGGAACATCTATGAAGCTATTCTAGAATTTATTTCCATCTTAACTGATTTGGTTCAAATATTCAACCTAGAGGAGCTCCAATTCATTCTTTTGGATCTAATGAATTCCTATAGAGCTTTTAGTACCTTTTCCTCTCTCAATCAGGAAAAATGTAGCTAGCTGTTGTGGATTACCACCTTGTGAATGGCACCAGGCATGGCTTCCCTTGCCTGACGATTACTTTCTTGCCTGGTCACTGGCCACCAACTGTGGTCTTAACTCTGCCTAAGATTCCCTTTTCTACTGTCCCTGACCATGGTCTCAACATAGTTTCACATGAAATTCTCTTGTTTGGCCATGATCCTGGCTCTGTTTATTATTCTCTGTGTCTAGCTTGGTTAAACATGTTCAAATTGTGCCACTTTTTGTTTTCAAACCATTTTGCCTTTAAAGAACACAACATGGGAGGTGAACAAGGAGAGCAGTTTTTGCAAAGAGGAGATGACACTGATTGGAAACATTTATGGGGCAGCTATAGCTCAAAGTATTCATCTGTGAGTTTTGCAAGTTCAGCATATCTTTCTTTCTCTGCTTTCATGGGTGCCCTAGGGGCTGTCTTCCCCTCTCCAAACTATACAGAAGCAGAAACATACTTATGAGCCACTGGCCTAACAGGAGAAAAGAAAACTCTGATGCATGCCTATATTTAGCTAGAGTTTTCCATCCCCAAAGGCAGGCAAGCCTGGAGCTAGTGAATAGGGAGGAGGAAGAGGAGGTGGAGGAACAATGCAGGTGGGAGTGTTTGAAATGAGGAGGGAAAAAAACTTAGCCTCGGTGAGGACTTGGGATGGAGCAAGTGGTTGGTCCTTAGTTACCACCAATTCATCCATTGTCCATGCACAGCCTATTGTCCTACAGTGCTGGATCCCTGTAAGGCCCTACATAGAAGTTGAGAAACTTGGGACACGTGTGTAAGGGAGGAGCTATGAAAGGGAAACTGCATCACTGTCCAAGGAAGAACAGTTCAGAACCACTCAGAAACAAAAGATTTTTCTTTAAACCAGGGAAGCCATGGACATACTCCCATTGTTACATACTTAGTGAACAGAGCTGATTTTCTAGCTTGTGGGTGAAAATGATGCATTTCACCTGAATTTTAAGCTCTGTGGCTGCCAATTTTAGAGGGGTTAATCTTCCAATTGATAATATTATTTTACAGATTCAGATAAATTACAAGGTAAAAAATAATATTCGACCTGGATGATGTATTATGATGTATATTTGGGTGTTCAGTTTGCTCTGGATGCAAGATTTGGCATTCCATTGATTTAATATTCAGGGTTGGCTAGTCTGAATCTGTGGCTGATAAACCAAGCCAGCTTTGCAGGTGGTTACTAGTGACTTAGCTGGAAACTCAGCTGTCCAAGTTCTGGCTCCAAAGTATGTATTTCTAACCTCAGATTCCTGCTTGATTGCTTTTGTAGAATTAAGTATACAGAGATACATCATCAAAATGACTACCAGGATTTCTTGAGTCAATTTTAGGAGAGAATTGTGTTTCTGTATCTGTGTGTTTTTGTGTGTGTATGTGTGTATGCACTGCAAAAATGTAGAAGATGTGATTATAACACTAGAGGACGTTATAATCTAGTTAGGGAGGTAACATATGATGTTATAGGTTTATCTTTAGCATTCCCTAATGACTAAGCTATCTCACAAGTATTTCTTGGTCCCTGAATATGTGCTTATATACATACATAACAGGACATTAACTCAGGAAAGAATGAGATCATGTCTTTTGTGGGAAAATGAATGGAGCTGGAGTCCCTCATCCTCAGCAAACTAATGCAGGAAGAGAAAACCAAATACCACATGCACTCACTTATGAGTGGGAGCTAAATGATGAGAACTTATGAATACAAAAAAGGGAACAACTTGAGGCGTCTACTTGAGAGTGGAGGGCGGAAGGAGGGAGAGGAGAAGAAAAGATAACTATTGGGTACTGTTTTTAATACCTGGGTGATGAAATAATGTGTACAACAAACCCCATGACATGAGTTTACCTATGTAACAAACCTTCACCTGTACTCCTGAACCTAAAGTAACAGTTAAAAAGCAATAACAATAAAAAAAAGCCCAGGGCACTAAAGTTGAGGTTTCAACTGAGGTAATAGATATGGTTTGCCAAAATGAGATGTGGGGAAAAAAAATACAAGAGTTTCAAAAGCAATGGTTATGAAGAGTTCCATGGCTGGGTGTGGCAGCTCACGCCTGTAATCCCAGCACTTTGGGAGACAAAGGTGAGAGCCTGGGAGTTCAAGACCAGCCTGGGCAACATGGCAAAATCCCGTCTCTAGAAAAAGTACAAAAATTTGTCGGGTGTGGTAGCAGGCATCTATAGTCCCAACTACTTGGGAGGCTGAGGTGGGAAGTTTGCTTGAGCCTGGGAGGAAGAGGTTGCAGTGAGCCAAGATAGCGCCACTGCACTCCAGCCTGGGTGACAGAACATGACCCTGTCTCAAAAAAAAAAAAAAAAAAAAAAAAAAGAAAAGAAAAAAAAAAGAAGAAAAAAGAGTGGTTCCACGATTCTTGGATCACCCAAATCAGATCAAGTGCAAAGTGTGAGGATTACATTTTGCACACAGGATTTCACTAGAGAAAACTGAGCTTTGACCCTACAGTGAGAGAGAGAGAGAGAGAGAGAGAGAGTGTGTGTGTGTGTGTGTGTGTGTGTGTGAATGCACCTGCTTCCTCCCTGCCAGCCCAATTGGAGGGGAGGGGAGGGGGAGGAGAGGGGCTTCAGGTGATTAAAAGTACACACTGTGTGCTCCTTGCAGGTAGAGAACACCTCAGATATCTAAGGCAGCTATGGCAGGAAAGAGAGAGTAGAGAGTCTAGTATTGTGTGTTTCTCTGAACCTTTCAGCTGTTGACGCTGATGGGGTAGAGTTGTTTATGTCCTGCCTTAGGAAACAGCCTGGCAGGACATAAACTGCCAAGAGCCAGGGCTAAGGGGATATGGAGAAAAATACCTACTTCTTGGGACCTTAGTGGGAGCCACACAAGTAGCCTCCAAAGAGCCCATGGAAACACTTTCAGCTTTAAGCATGTTGGACCCAGAGAGTCTGATGCCAACTTGCAGTAGTTCCCAGTTGCCAGCCAAGCAGGAACTTCCAGTACTTTCGGCAACCTTTCTGCTTCAGCCTTCCTGGCCCAAAGCTGGTAATCAGTAGGGAGGATATCAGTAAAGAAAGGGAGAAAGCGCTCACTAGATCCCTTTCCCTGAGGTCCCTGCAGCCCTTAGTAAAGATGGGGAAAGAAGCAAGTTCCTTTTTGAGGCAGTGGAGCATAGTGGGTGAGAACACAGATTCAGCAATCAGACTCGTTCAAATCCCAGCTCTGGCAGCTGTGAGGAGGTAATCATTTTCTCCATGATTTGGTTTCCTCCCCTATAAAGTGGGAGTAGTAATAGTATGCACATCATCAGGTTTGTGTTTTTCTAGGTAAAATTTATTTTTTATAAGTTTTAGATTTATAGAAAAATTAAGAAGATGGCACAGAGAATTCCCACATATCCCACACCAGTTTCCTTAACACTTGACAATAATTTGGTACATTTGTTACAATTAATGAGTCCATATTGATAGATTATTATTAACTGAAGTTTGCACTTAATTCAAATTTCATTTTTATTTATAAAAGGTTCATTTCCAGTTCTAGGATCCTACACAAGATACCATATTACCTTTAGCTGTCATGCCCCTTAGTCTCTTCTTAGCTGTGGTAGTTTTTTAGACTTTCCTTGTTTTTGATGACCTTAACGATCTTGAGAAATACTGGTTGGGTATCTTGTAGAATGTTTCTTAATGGGGATTTTTCTGATGTTTTTCTCATCGTGAGACTGGGGTCATAGTTTTTTTGGGAGAAAGACCACAGAGGTAAAGTGCCATTATCGTCACATCATATCAAGGGTATTTAAAATCAAGGGCGATTTATCTTTGCTAATGTTAAACTTGATACTTAGCTAAGGTATTATTCAGATTTCTCCACTGTGAAGCTACTCTTTCCCCCCCTTTCCATACTGTACTCTTTGGAAGGAAGTCACTATGTCCAGCCCACCTTTAAGGAAGGGGGAGAGTTATGCTCCGGGTCCTTAAGGAGCTGGATTCTGGGTTCTCTCACTTAGCAATGTGCATGTAGATACTCCACATGAATTATTTGGAATCCTACCTAGAGATTTGCCTCTTCTCTGCCACTTACCTATTTATTCAATCATTTATATCAGTATAGATTCATGGATATTTATTTAATACTTTGGATTATAATCCAATACTACTTTATTTTGTTACTCAGATTGTTCCAGCTTTGGCCACTCAGGGTTCTTTTAGTGACTCCCATGTCTCTTAGCTGTCCTCATCACATGTGCCTGTGTGAGGTGTGGGGGTGTGCGTGTGTGGGCACGCATGCGTGTGTTTGAGCACTTCCTTGCTTTTAGTCATTACAAAATGCTCCAGCTCATCCTGTATGTTTCCTGCCCCAGTCCTAGAACCAGTTCGTTCTCCAAGGATCCTTTTATTGAAGGATAATATTAGAACCCAAGATATGAGTGTTAGGTGTGTTTATTGCAACTGGGGTATCGTTGTATCTAAGCCCTTTTAACTGGGAGACCAAGCAAAGATATTGTGTATTGTGTGTGTGTGTTTCTATATGAAACCATTTGTATCCATATTAAGCCAAACATGAGTTTATACTGGTGTTTCCAATCTAATCCATTACCACGTGGATCACTTTAGCCTCTTCCTGTTGCTTATCAGGAACTCCCATGTGAACTCCCATGCCAACTGTGAGAAATCTGGCTCCTATCATCTGTCATCCAT
Source organism: Papio anubis (assembly GCF_008728515.1). Lineage (NCBI taxonomy): Eukaryota > Metazoa > Chordata > Mammalia > Primates > Cercopithecidae > Papio > Papio anubis. The sequence goes on from NC_044987.1 coordinate 23,234,761, forward strand.
TTACATAATTGTTCATTTTCAGTGCACATATATAGTGGCTTCCACATTGTTAACCTGTACCCCTATGGGAAGCACTTTATCAACTAGAGTGCAGTGCTTATGTACAGCTCATTTTGCCTTTACTCTTACAGACTCCACTCATTTCCAAAATAGGTGAGCACTGTTTTTTCTTCCCTTGTTCAATTCGATAAGATTGTTTCTTTTTTTTTTTTTTTTTGAGACGGAGTCTCGCTCTGTCACCCAGGCTGGAGTGCTGTGGCCGGATCTCAGCTCACTGCAAGCTCCGCCTCCCGGGTTTACGCCATTCTCCTGCCTCAGCCTCCGGAGTAGCTGGGACTACAGGCGCCCGCCACCACGCCCGGCTAATTTTTTGTATTTTTAGTAGAGACGGGGTTTCACCGTGTTAGCCCGGATGGTCTTGATCTCCTGACCTCGTGATCCGCCCGTCTCGGCCTCCCAAAGTGCTGGGATTACAGGCTTGAGCCACCGCGCCCGGCCAAGATTGTTTCATACATATTGTTAGATTGTTTTATTACATTTTGCATTTCATCTTGGGATTCCTTTCATCTCCTGAATTAGGTTTTGTTTTTTTCTTTACATTTGCCTATGTCAAGTTCTACTCTTTGAGCTGTAAAGTTATATGGACTAAAAAAACCCCATATATTTACAATTACAGTATCAGAATAGTTTCATTGTCCTAAAACACCTTTGTGCTTCACTTGTTCAACTCTCCAAAACTTCTTCAAACTCTTTGCAACAACTGATATTTTTATTATTGCTATATTATTTTTGCTTTTCCCAGAATGTCACATAATTAGAATCACAGTAGTTCACCTTTTCAGACTGGCTTATCTCACTTAGCAATGTGCATTTAAGATTCAACCCATGTCTTTTTGTGTCTTGATAGCTCAATTCTTTTATAAAATTTTTACTTAATTTTTAATTGCTGGGGGTACATAGGTGGTGTATATATTTATGGGGTACATGAGATGTTTTGATACATGCATGCAATGTGAAATGAGCACATTATGAAGAATGGGGTATCCATCCCCTCAAGCATTTATCCATTGAGTTGCAAACAATCCAATTAAACTCTTTAGGTTATTTTAAAATGTACAGTTAAGTTATTATTGGCTATAGTTGCTCTGTTGTGCTATCAAATAATAGATCTTATTCATTCTATTTTTTTTTGTACCCATTAACCATCCCCATCTTCCCTGCCACAACCTCCATTATCCTTCCCAGCCTCTGGTAACCATCTTTTTGTTCTCTATGTCTATGAGTTCAGTTGTTTTGATTTTTAAATTTCACAAACAAGTAAGAACATACAATGTTTGTCTTTATGTGCCTGGCTTATTTCACTTAACATAACGATCTCCAGTTCCTTCCAGGTTGTTACAGATGACAGAATCTCATTCTTTTCTTATGGCTGAATAGCACTCCATTGTGTATATGTTCCATGTTTTTTATCCATTCATTTGTTGATGGACACTTAAGTTGGTTCCAAATCTTAGCTATTGTAAACAGTGCTGCAACAAATGTAGAAATGCAGATATCTCTTTGACATACTGATTTCCTTTCTTTTGGATGTATACCAGCAGTGAGATTGCTGGATCACATGGCAGCTCAATTTTTAGTTTTTTGAGGAAATCCCAAGTTGTTTTCCATGGTGGTTGTGCTAATTCACACTCCCACCAAGAGAGTACAAGGGTTCTGTTTTGTTCACATCCTCACAAGCATTTGTTATTGCCTGTCTTTGGGATATAAGCCATTTTAATAGGGTGAGATGATATCTCACTGTAGCTTTGATTTACATTTCTCTGATGGTAAATGATGTTGAACATCCTTTCATATGCCTGTTTGCCATTGGTATGTCTTCATTTGAGAAGTATTTATTCAAATCTTTTGCCTGTCTTTTGATAGGATTATTAGATTTTTTTCCTACAGAGTTGTTTGAGCTCCTTATATACTCTGATTATGAATCTTTTGTCAGATGGGTAATTTGCAAGTATTTTCTCCCATTCTGTGAGTTCTCTCTTCATTTTGTTGATTGCATCCTTTGCTGTGCAGAAGCTTTTTAACTTGATGTAATTCCATTTGTCCACATTTGCTTTGGTTGACTGTCTTTTTGGGGTATTGCTCAAGAAAGTTTTGCCCAGACCAATGTCCTGGAGATTTTTCTTCAATGTTTTCTTGTAGTAGTTTCATGTTTTGAAGTCTTAGATCTAAGTCTTTGATCTATTTTAATTTGATTTTTGTGAGAGATAGGGGTCTAGTTTCATTCTTCTTCATTCAGATGCTAGTTTTCGGATGAAGAGACTGTCTTTTCCCCATCATATGTTCTTGGTACCTCTGTTGAAAATGAGTTCACTGTAGATGTGTGGATTTTTTTTGGGGTTCTCTATTCTGTTCCATTGGTCCACGTGTCTGTTTTATGGTAGTACTGTGCTGTTTTGTTTACTATAGCTCTGTGGTGTAATTTGAATTCAGGTAATGTGATTCTTCCGGTTTGGTTCTTTTTGCTTAGGACAGCTTTGGCTATTCTGGGTCTTTTGTGGTTCCACATAAATTTTAGGATTTTTTTTTCTATTTCTGTGAAGAATGTCATTGGTATTTTGATAGGGATTGCATTGAATCTGAAGATTGCTTTGCTAGGAGATTTTTTATTATGACTTTGATCTCATTACTTGTTATTAGTCTGTTCAGGTTTTGGATTTCCTTCGGGTTCAATCTTGATAGCTTGTATGTATCTACAAATTTGTCTATTTCTTCTAGCCTTTCTGATTTATTGGCATATAGTTGGTCATAGTAGCCACTAATAATCTTTTGAATGTCTGAGGTATATCTTGTAATGTCTCCTTTTCCATTTCTGATTTTATTTATTTGGATCTTCTCTTTTTTTTCTTAGTTTAGCTTGGCTAAATATTTATCAATTTTGTTTAACTTTTCAAAAAAACAATTTTTTGTTCATTGATATTTTGTATTGTTTTTTCTTTCATTTCGATTTTATTTATTTCTGCTCTGTCATTATTATTCTTTTTCTTCTAATTTGGGTTTGGTTTGCTCTTGCTTTTCTAGTTTTTTAAGATGCATCGTTAAATTGTTTATTGAAGATTTTCCCCTTTTTTGATGTAGGCACTTAGAGCCATCAACTTCCCTCTTAGTACTTTGCTGTGCCTCATAGACTTAGCTATGTTGTGTTTCCATTATTATTTGTCTCAATAAATTTTTAATTTTCTTATTAATTTATTCATTAACCTACTAGTCATTCAGGAGCATACTGTTTAATATCCAGGTATTTGTATAGTTTCCAAAATTCTTCTTGTTTTTAAATTCTAGTTTTATTTCATTGCGGTCAGAGAAGATGCTTGATATTGTTTCAACTTTTTTGAATACTTTAATATTTGTTTTGTGACCTAATGTATGGTCTATCCTTGAGAATGATCCATATGCTTAGGAAAAGACTATGTATTCTGCAGCTCTTGGATGAAATGTTCTGCAAATATCTATTAGATTCATTAGGTTTATAGAGCAGATTAAGTCTGATGTTTCTTTGTTGATTTTCTGTCTGGAAGATCTGTCTAATGGTGAAGGTGGGATGTTGAAATCTCTAGCTATTATTGTATTGGGGCCTATCTCTCTCTAGCTCTAATAATATTTCCTTTATATATCTGGATGGCCCAGTGCTGGGTGCACATATTGCACAATTAAAATTGTTAGATCCTCTTGCTGAATTGATCCCTTTATTATTATATAGTGACCGTCTTTGTCTCTTCTTGTAGTTTTTGTCTTGATATCTATTTTGTCTGATATGACTCTTGTTCTTTTTTGGTTTTCATTGGCATGGAATATCTTTTCTTATCCCTTTATTTTCAGTCTGTGTGTCTTTATGAGGAATTGTGTTTCTTGTAGTCAATAGGTCAATGGGTCTTGTTTTTTCATTCATTCATTCAGCCTGTCTATCTCTTTTGATTGGATAGTTTAGTCCATTTACATTCAATGTTATTATTGATAAGTAAGAACTTCCTCCTGCCATCTTCTGGTTGTTTGGTGATCTTCTCTTTCTTCTTTCTTTTATTGCTGTCCTTCTCTAGTAAAGATTATTTTCTCTTTTGCAATGATTTAGTTTATTTTTACTTTTCGTGTATCTATTTTATGTTTTTTGGTTTAAGGTTACCATGAGGCTTGCAAATACTATCTTATAACCCATTGTTTTAACCTGATAACAAATTAACACTATTTGCATAAACAAACAAGCAAAAAGAAAAGTAATAAAAAACTCAACATAGTCTCCCTGCTTTTCACTTTTTGTTGTTACTATTTATATCTTATTGTACTGACTATGTTTTGAAAAGTTGTTGTAGCTATTATTTTCGACTGGTTCATCATTTAGCCTTTCTACTTAAGATAACAGTAGTTTACACACCACAGTTACAGTGTTATAATATTCTGTGTTTCTCTGTGTACTTACTATTAACAGTGAGTTTTGCACCTTCAGGTGATTATTTATTGCCCATTAATGTCTTTTTCTTTCCAACTTAAGTACTCCCTTTAACGTTTCTTGTAGGATGGGTCTGGTATTGATGAAATGACCCTGTTTTTGTCTGGGAAAGTCTTCATTTCTCATTCATGTTTGAAGGATATTTTCACTGAATATACCATTCTAGGGTAAAAGATTTTTTTCCTTCAGCACTTTACATATATCATGCCACTCTCTTCTGGCCTGTGACGTTTGCATTAAAAAGTCTGCTGCTTGACATATTGGAGCTCCCTTGTGTGTTATTTGTTTCTTTTCTCTTGCTGCTTTTAGGATCATTTCTTTATCCTTGACTTTCGAGGGTTTAATTATTAAATGCCTTGAGGTAGTCTTCTTTGGGTTAAATCTTGGTGTTCTATAATCTTCTTGTACTTGGACATTAATATCTTTCTCTAGGTTTGGGAAATTTCCTGATATTATCCCCTCGAATTAACTTTTTTTTTTTTTTTAGACGGAGTCTTGCTCTGTCACCCAGGCTGGAGTGCAATGGTGCGATCTCAGCTCACTGCAATCTCTGCCTCCCAGGTTCAAGCAATTCTCTTACCTCAGCCTCCCGATTAGCTGGGATTACAGGCATGTGCCACCATGCCCGGCTAATTTTCTGTATTTTTAGTAGGCAGGGGGTTTCACCGTGTTAGCCAGGATGGTCTTGATCTCCTGACCTCATGATCTGCTATCCTCGGCCCCCCAAGGTGCTGAGATTACAGGCATCAGCCACCGCACCTGGCCTGAATTAACTTTCTACCCCTATCTCTTTCTCTACCTTCTCTTTAAGGTCGATACCCTTAGATTTGCCCTTTTGAGGCTATTTTCTATATCCTGTAGGTGTGCTTTGTTGTTTTCTATTCTTTTTTATTTCATCTTCTCTGACTATATTTTCAAATAGCCTGTCTTCACGCTCACTAATTCTTTCTTCTGCTTGATTTATTCTGCTATTAAGGGAATCTGATGCATTCTTCAGTATGCCAGTTTCAGCTCCAGAATTTCTGCTTGAATCTTTTAGATTGTTTCAGTATCTTTGTACATTTATCTGATAAAATTCTGAATTACTTCTCTGTGTTATATTGAATTTTTTTGAGTTTCCTCAACACTGCTATTTTGAATTCTCTGTCTGAAAGGCCACATGTCTCTGATTCTCCAGGATTTGTCCCTGGTGCCTTATTTAGTTCATTTGGTGAGGTCATCTTTTCCTGGATGGTGTTGATGCTAGTAGATTTTCTTTGGTGTCTGGGCATTGAAGAGTTAGGTATTTATTGTAGTCTTCACTGTCTGGGCTTATTTGTAGCTGCCCTTCTTGGGAAGGCTTTCCAGATATTTGAAAGAACTTGAATGTTGCGATCTAAGCTGTTTCTGCTTTAGGAGACACCCCAAGCCCAGGTAATACTGTGGTTCTTGCAAAGTCGTAGAGGTACCACCTTGATGGTTTTGGACAAGATCCAGGAGAATTCTCTAGATTACCAGGCAGATACTCTTGTTTTCTCCCCTTACTTTCTGCTAAACATAGAGTCTCTCTGTTCTGAGCCACCTAAAGCTGGGGGTAGAGTGATACAAGCACCACTGTGGCCATCACCACCATTACTGTGCTGGGACCTGAAGCCAGCACGGTGCTGGGTCTTGCCCAAGGACTGCTATAACCACTCCCTGGCTACTGCCTATGTTTGCTCAAGGCTCTGGGGCTCTACCATCAGCAGGTGGCAAAGCCAACCAGGCCTGTGTCCTTCCCTTCAGAGTGGCAAAGTCCCCCAGGCCCCAGGTGGGTCCAGAAGTGCCATCTGGGGGTGAGGGACTAGAGTCAAGAACCTTAGAAGTCTACCTGTTGTTCCATTGTATTGTGGATGAGCTGGATTCAAACCACAAGAAGCAGTCCTTCCCCCTCTTCCCTTCCCTTTTCAAAAACAGAGGAGCCTAACCTCATAGCCATCACCACCCCTGGCCACAGGAGTACTGCCAGACTACCATGGATGTTTTCTTAAGGCTCAAGTTCTCTTGAGTTAACTTGTAGTGAATGCTGCCTGACCTGGGGCTTACCATTCAGGGCAGTGGACTCCCATCTGGCCCAGGCAGGTCCTGAAATGCCATCCAAGAGTCAAATTCTGAAGCTGCAGACCCTAAGAGCCCACTTGGTACTCTACCCTGTGTGATGGTGTTGGTATCTGAAGCCAGCAAGTCTCAGAGGCTCACCAAGGACCTTGATGTTGTACCTGGCTATCACGGCTGGCTATTCAGGGTTCAACAGCTGTTTCGTTAACAGGTGATGAACGCTGGCAGGTCTGAGTTTTTTCCTTCAAGTCTGTGGGTTCCTTTCTGGCCCAGGGTGTAGTCTAGGAGCTAGGGCCTGAAAGGGGGGCCTCACTTGGCTGTTGCCCTATCCTGCTGTGGCTGAGCTGGTATTCAAGATGCAAGACAAAGTTCTCCCCACTCTTCCTTCTCCTCTCCTCAAGCTACAGACAGAGGTCTCTTTTGAAGCCATGAGCTCTATAGCCTGGTTTAGGGGAGGGGTGATATATCATAAAACATAACAGTTAAAGCATAGGGGTTAGTTCTATTTTCTTGTATCAAATTTAGAAAGGAATTATATTTCCTTTTCTTAATATTATAGTGATATAACCCAGATAAAATGTAAGTAGTTCCAAATAATGTTTATGTCTTATTTTAAAAATAGTATAAACTGTAGGTTGCCTTAATGATGTTACAGTCTGTTAATTACCAGTCATTTCTCAGTGTTTGTAAAATTTCCTACAAACTGTGTGTCTAACACTACATCAGTTATGCTTTGTGTTGTATAACACAGCTATTACTTAAGGAGTTTTCTATCTCTTATCTAATTTTATGTCTCAGATAAAATTATGATGTGCATCCTCTGATGCACTTTTGTTGCAGTTAGAGGATGTCATCATTGGAATTCTTGTGAGTACTTGTGTAAACTCCACTGTTGCCTATAGCTTGTTTTGTCCTGTGGGAAAATGTCAGGCGTTAAGAATTTACCAACAACATTGAAATAGCTCACGAATAAGCATTCGCCTGATAGACTGTTGATTTTTCAGATCTTTTCCATTCAGAAAAGAAAGATATTGTTGGAATTTGTCTTGTTGTGGAAGTAAACCTGTTTAGGTGAGGTGACTAGTTAGCCTAGATTGGGACAGCTAACTTTTTCTATAAGCATTTTAGCCTTCATGGGCCATACAATCTTTGTCTCAACCACTCAACCCTGATATTGTAGGATGAAAGCAATGTTAGATAATATGTAAATAATTGAAATGAGTTTTGAAAAAAAACTGTATTTGCAAAAACTGCTAGCATTTGGCCTGCAGGCTGTTCTTTGCTGACAACTGGCTTACAGAGTATAACAATCTCCTTTAAACTTTTTCTTGGTTTGGAAATAAGTGGAATTACATAAACTCTGGCAGGCCACTTATAAAATCCAGCATGGAGTGGTAATTACAATGAGTGCTTTTGCTATCAGTCTGTCAGAAGTCCTTTAATAAAATTTCCCAAGTACAAGAATCTGATCTAAAAATTTTCAAGAATAAAAAAGCAGTGGTGTTTAATGCCATCTCATCTATCTAGAAGAGGAATCAAAAGAAGGGCAAATTCTATAATGGTACAAATGAGCCACTAGAATTGATTCACCTCTGAGTTGCATACAGTGATATCTACCTTAGCAATGGCTTACCTAGAGGGAGCCTCTAGCATCTGGATTACTTTGTGGCATTTCAGAGGAGCAAGAAATAGACATACATGCAGAGCTTGGGAAATGGTTATTGTACCCAAGTTTACACACTTCTGTCACAGGAAAGACTTGGCCTGTCAGTCACAGTGTATGTATTATTACTTTAAAATAGATTTCCTAGGATGGATTGGAAACAGCAAATCATACAGAAGAAATAGAAAAGCTGTTGCTGCAAACTGACAGCATGAAACTAAAGAAGGACACAGACTTAAAAGACACAACAATTAAAAACCTGCAACCCTAAAGTCATTTACTGCTGGGACAAACAGTCCTTATGTATGGATTACAGCTATTGATTTTGGTGAAGGTAATTATGAAGTATGGGCTAGATCAATCTGGGACATCATGGAAATAAAGGAATATTGGCAAATATGTATTTATGAATAGATGTTACTCAAGCTCAGTGAAATTGACTGAAGTAATAGCTTGGATATGAAAAAGAGCAATTTTCTGAAGAAACATCTATTGTTTAGCAGTCCAAAGTATGAAGGGAACTACCACTACATATATTTCCTGGAGAAAAAGGTAAGGGTCCTTTGGAATTATGATACAAATGACATTAGCAGCCTAATTGATCTTGACCTAAGGTCAACATAAAAACTTTAATCATATTCTATCTATTGCCTTAAAAAAGATAGAAAAATATCCAAGTGTGTAATAGCTTTCAGAAGATGATTCCAATCCAAGTGGCTATAATTATTTTAAAAAACATGTTTTGGCACTTAAAGTTGTAAAATTATTTGAAACACATCATTTCACAATGATGTAGAATAAATAAAGCATTACTCTCCTTAAGTAAGACCAGGTGTAGAAACAAATTACTTTTTTTGCTGAACATTTTAGGAATTTTTACTTGCATAAGATTATTTCTCTATAGTACAAAGTGTAGTTGTAGTGGATACTTGACTATTATTTGGTAATTATGATCAATATTAAATATTTAAGAATAATTTATTCTTCACATGAACGATTTTAATGCAGATTTTAATTTTAGATGTCTAATACCAATAAAATTAATTGAATAACTGCCAAACATCTTTCTTTTTCCTATGTATATGACATTTATATTGCTAGGGAATATTTGAAATTCTTACATTATCCAAGATTTCCAACTTTGTTTTCAAGGAGAATTGGCTGAACATTTTTATCTTTTAAAAAAAATATTTACCTGTTTACTCAGGTTCCATTCTTTTGCCTTCTTTGTTTCCTGTTTCTTTCTCTCTTTTTTAATGTGGTAAATAAGATGTCATATTAAATAGATACAGAGGAAGCTCCATTTGTACCTGTCCCAAGTCCCACTACCCCCTTATTTACTCCAGAGATAACCATTATCCAATGTCATGTTTTTATTGTTTGTAATGGTATTTAAATTGTATCTACTATTTTAGTGTATGAATAAGTCACAATTAATTCTCCATTCACCTGTTGATGGACATTTGGGTTGTTTTGCATGAATATACAATTCTGAAATCACTTTTGCAATGTTGGTTTCTTTGTACTTGTGGGCAGGTATCTGGAAGCGACATTTCTGGCTATCTTTATCTTTAACCTGGCTTTTACTGCAAAATTGCTCTCTACTGTGGCTGTACCAAGGTACAGTTCCATCAGTGTGTGAGGATTGTTGTGCATCCTCAATGAACTTGACATTGTCAGGCTTATAATTTTAACAAGTTTGCAAATCTGATCAGCAATGGAACTGATGAGGTTTTCTTTTTAATTTGCATTTGCTTGATTACTAGTCACATTGAGCTTCTTGCCATATATTTTTGCTTCTCTCATGTGGTTGTTGAAGTCAGAGAGAAGGATAATGAGTTGGAATGCTGAAAGCTTCTGTGGTCAGAGTCAAATTCTTCAAAAAAAAATGAGGGAAGTGATTACAGGTTGATGAGCTGTCAGGAGTGAGTAGAGAGAGAAGGTGGCAAGCACCTTTCAAGATCAAGAACACGTGAAGGCTGTTTGTGGCATGGGAGTGTCATGGGAGAACAAGAAAACCCCTACTAAAGTATGTGAGGCTGCTTCCAGAGGGGCTGAGAGGGAAGAGGACCAGAGTGTCTACAAGAGAGAGCCAGGTTTTAACTTAAGGCACAAGAACAAGTAGATTACACAGAAGAATTTGTAAGTTGCAGATTGGGAAGTCCAAGGGCCCATTTGAGGGATTTGTGAGGAAAGGAATAGATCAGAATTAGGTATATAGGGAGTAGTGTAGAGAAAGTGTAGTGTGAGGCCGATAGGATTGGTCCTGACACCTCTCCGAGGAAGCCGTTGTAGGGGGATGATCCTCTCTTGAAGTATGACAGCTCCCAGGGAAAGGGATTCGGCTTATTGCTCTTACTCATTTTTGGGTCCTCAAAATCTAATGTGGTATCTTCATCTGAGCCAATAGTTTTCTATGTCTCAGTCCTCTAGGAGGCCTGGCTGTCTGCAACAGCAGAATCTAGAGCCAGGAGCACTTGATAACCCCTGTTGTCGGAGTAGGGTACACACAAAATATTCAGAATTTAGGACTAAAATTCACGAAGGAACTCCTCTAAAAAGTATTTTAAAAATGTCTCTGTTTTGGCTGCATCACCCTGAGTCATGTTCTTTTTGGCTTAGGCATTATCAAACACTTCGTAAGGAAATATTTTTATTATTTAAACATGGCTTTCCTTTGGGATTATATTCTATGCAAATATAAATTCTGAGAGTGTTTCCCTTCATGTACTGCTGAAAGTGTGTTTACTTCATGCACATGTATCTACAATTAAACTGATATTTTTTGGGATATTTGTTACAAGAAGTACTCTTGATGCTTACATAAACCACCAAATTTTACACTTTTTACTAAAATTTGATAATTATGAAAGAACAAGTTTTGTTCTGTTTGTGTAGCATGAAATACATAAGAACAAAGTTGGTGGCTTCAAAAAATACTGAAATAATAAATTATCTAAATTAATAGAGTTTCATAATTTTTTGGAAATTACTGAAGACTTCGCAAATTTACCAAAGAGTTGGTGATGAGCTAAGACAAAGGAATTAAGGCTGGAACTTATTTGGTTCAGTGCCCCAAGTCTTATCAGATGACACGAAGGCACATCCTGTTCCTGGGTTTTGCCTGTTGCCATGTGGCTTTGTGTCTTCATTGAGTCTTTGGTGAAGATAAGACATTTCTGGTAATTACGTCTATTTAAATACTTAAAGATGTGTTTAAGTATTTATTTGAATATTCAAAAATTTGGTTTAACAAGAAACTGTTTTAAGCAGAAATTAGAGAACCATCCATTCAAGAACAGGTCTTATTCTGGTTTATATTCAATTCTGCTCATTCATTTTCCTGTATTTTCACCATGCAGCTGGTTTTTCAGTTCACAGCATTTCCAAGAAATGAAATTTCCTGCTGAAGTCAGCATGCACACAGTTCACATTACCTTCAGGTCAAGTCAGTATTCAAGCCCTGGTCAGTTAACCAGAGGCAAGGTAACATGTTTCCAAAAGACAACAACTTGCTAACATTGGTTTATTCAGCAAACGCTCAGTGAATGCCTACTGTGTACCAGTACTGTAGAAATGCTGGGTATGCAGGAACCAAAACTCTCATGAATGCCTGGCTTCAAGTTTGTGTTCTGCTCTGGTATATCTGAGCAGAGGACCTGCTCCCTGATCTTCTCATAGTGTCAGAGTGCTTCCAGTTGTCTTCATTAGTGACAAGCCTAAGACCAAGTAACAGGACATACTTTCCCTTTATTTTCCCAGAGAGCTCTGTCTTTTAAGAGATCCCTAATGAGGGCTGGGCACGGTGGCTCATGCCTATAATCCCAGAACTTTGGGAGGCTGAGGCCAAAGGATCACTTGAGGTCAGGAATTCGAGGCCAACCTGGCCAACATGGCGAAACCCTGTCTCTACTAAAAATAGAAAAATTAACTGGTGTGGTGGCATACGCCTGTAATCCCAGCTACTTGGGAGGCCGAGGCAGGAGAATCACTTGAATCTAGGAGGTGGAGGTTGCAGTGAGCTGAGATCGCACCACTGCACTCCAGTCTGGGCAACAGAGCCAGACTCCATCTCAAAATTTAAAAAAATATCCCTAATGAGCTAAGCAAAGCCTAGTTGACAGTTTCCTATGTTGTGGTGAACATGCCTGATACAGAAGACAGACAGGCTTAATCGTTAGCAACAATCTCTGCCTCCTCAAGATCTGTCTCACCTTATGAGAACTTGCCTGCTGCCATTTCTCTCTGCCAGATCCTTGTCCCTTAATTACCTACCTCAGTTTCCCAGTCCTTTCATCATGCTTCATCCAGCACTGTACCAGCACTGTAGAACTCTACTTCAACAAGTGCCTGGTAGGAGTGTGGAACTTTAATAAATGAGTACCCAACCCAGTTCCTGCCCTCTAAGACCTTAGAGTTTTGCTGAAGATTTAAGATGTCTGAGATTTTATCATAAACAAATGTGTCTGATTTAGGAAAATGTCAGCAATGATAACATTATTAAAATACATATATATGAACATAAACATATGTAAATATATACATATTTTCTCTTCCAAGCGACTACATTTGGTTAGATCCATAAGCTCTAATAATGCTTTAAAAATCAGATGTGTTTTTCTTAGTCAATTTGGGCTGCTGTAACAAATTACCATAGACTGAGTGGTTTAAACAGTTATTTTTCACAGTTCTGGAGCCTGGGAAATCTAAGATCAAGGTGTTAGCATGGTTGAGTTTTCGTGAGAGCTGATTCCTGGTTTACAGATGGCCATCTTCTGTTTATATCCTCACATGGGCAGAAAGAAGAGCAGAGAGAGAGAGAGAGAGAGAGAAAGAGAGAGAAAGCTTTGGTATCTTTCCTTAGAAGGCCACTAATTTCATGCATGAGGGATCCAACCTCATGACCTAATCACCTCCCAAAGTCCCCACCTACTAATACCATCACTTTAGGAATTAGGATCTCAATGTATGAATTTTGGGGAAGAGGAACAAACATTCAATTCATAACAATGTTGTGACTAGGAATGCAACGCATTATAAAACCTAAGCAAATTACTAAATTGCTATATGTTTAACATATGAAACAGGGGATGGTATGAGGCAAGACATAATCAGGTAGCATAAAGAATGCCCTAGGGTTATGGTGAAGGTGACATCTGTGTGGGCTCCAGTATTGGGGAAAGACTCCACAGATGTTTTGAGACCTAAGTTTGGCCTTGAATGAGGGGTAAGATTTGGACTGAGGGGAGTGTAGGAAAGAGAGTGGCAGGACAGTGCTGAATCTGAAAGTGTCCACTGATGACCTGGTTGGTTCTGCCTTGCTCCATTTTGGCGAGGGAGAGAGGGATTCTTTCGCATTCTGATTTCTAACGAGGACCTTCAGGCCCGGTTTGGGTGTGGGAAGACTGGTGCTTAGAGACAAGTAAGCAGAACTGGGGAGCTCTTGGTTTTCTGCAGCAGAGGATCAGGTGAGAGGAAGGATGTCTAACAGAGAGGAGCCACTGAGCACTAACAGACAGGCTGGTTACGAGGCCTGAGAATCATTGGTTGGAGTGAGTTAGCTTCCTGTCAGCTCTTAAGAAATGATGACAGGCGTTGTTTTACAGGCAGAGCCATGATTAGAAGAAGGTAAGGGAAATTCAGAGGGGCCAAAAATGAGGAGGAAATTAAAATCCAGATCAGGAAGCACATTCCTTGTTTTAGGGGTAGGTTGAGGAGCTTGTGGTTGTCAGTTTCTGCAATCTAGGAATTTGTGTTTCTTGTGGTTGTCAGTTTCTGCAATCTAGGAATTTGTGTTTTAGTATCCATATGGGGTTAGACAATGTGTGTTTGGCCTAAATGAGGAGGGAGGATGAGTTAGACCTGAGACTTTTGAATAAAAGCAAGACCTTTGAAGGGCCATACTGTCAGTGAAAGGATGAATTAGGAAAATAGTCCACAGGTACAGAGAGGCAACAAGAGAGACTAGACTGCCTGTCATGAGTGGAAAAATTTCCTGAGAATTTTTAATGACAAGCCTGTGCTTCCTGTTGACTTGGGGTTTGAATTTGTGCTATGAGCTAAGAAATTAACATAAAAATTTGTCCTGAGCCAGTAATACCATGGCAATGGAGGGTGCCATGGAGGGGCAAGTCCTTAAAGTAGTTTGCACCGGATTCCCCTAAATAAGACCATACTGAAGATGAACTCATAATCCAAATATAGGTAAAACATGTCAAATTCACAATTTCTTTTGTCTTAGAATTTTGACAGGTCCCCCAAGGCTAAGAACATCCTATGTTATAGCACCTGTGAAGAACAGGTGAAACTTGTGAAGCTGAGTTTTGAATTGCCCTCCGAGTATGCAAAGGGAGGCTTGAATGTTGATAAGCAGGAATTCTAGAGTGAGAGAGTTGTAGATGAGCTAAGTGTTTCCTCCCCTTCTGTCAACCAAATGGGGCTGGGGGTAGTGTTCAAATATATAACCACTTTGAGAGTTTTCTCATATCATCTGTAATTTGGGAGATGTAGGGATGTCCTAATTTATGCCTGGTATCTGATTTATGCTTGGAAACATAGAATGTTAAGAGGCTGGTCAGATGCTCTGAGGCAGAGGGAAAATAGTGGTTACAATGGGAGAAGCTACATTTACACAGAATGGGGGTAAAGGTGAATGTTCTTGTGGGCCAGGTGTTGATCCTGGGGTGGGGAGAATCTGAGAAATGGTTTTGCCTGGAAGAGTGGAGTCATTCCAGCAGGAAGATTTTTAATATAGAAGCCAGAAGGAAGATTTTTAATATAGAATACAGACACCAAGGGTCTGGGTTTCTCCCGAGTGGCCCCTAGAGAAGAGCTGCTCAGAGTAGCAAAATACAGATGTATGTTGCCAGAAGTGGAATCTCTGAGAAACCCAGAGGGCATTTCAGGAGAGAAAGAAAAGGCACATTCCACCTTCTGCCACAGCTGGAAGGCACCGATGCCATATCACCATTGCGCCAGTCAAGTAGGCCTCCTCACCAAACCTTTAGACCCTAGGTTCACAGAACTGCGTGACTATAATCTTTGGTCCATGACAGAGACATCATTAGTCTGTGCATGGACTAGTTGTGTATTTATTTTTAATGATGTAATAGGAATCATGAAACCATGACTCTAAGCAAAAGCTAGGACCCTGGTAACACTCTAAGTCTAAAGGTGTGGTATCCTCATCATTCCCTGGCTCCCTCAACTCAAAGCAGTTATCATACTGAATCCTGTCTTCAGCATTCCCTTGCTTTATTGAGTTTTAAGAAATGTACAGAAAAGTGCACAAATCTTAAGTATAAAGCTCAATAAAATTGAAGTTGTTCTCTAAAAACACTAATAAACTAGATAAAATTCTGGCAAGGCTTATTCTGATGGGAAGAGACAGAGCAAATAATAATAGGAATAAAAAGAGAACAAAGCTATAGATGCAGCGGGTATTTTTAAAAAGAATATCCATGAACAACTGTGTGACAACAAGTTTAAAATATGAAATAGACAATTATCTAGAAAAATAAAATTTAAAAAATAGACTTAAGAAGAAACAGAAAATCTGAATAGATCTAAAACTACCAGAAAAATTGAGGCTGGGCACAGTGGTTCATATCTGTAACCCCAGCACTTTGAGAGGCTGAGGTGGGAGGATCACTTGAAGTCAGGAATTAGAGACCAGCCTGACCAACATGGTGAAACCCTCTCTCTACTAAAAAGAGAAAAATTAACTGGTGGGGTGGCATGTGCCTGTAATCCCAGCTACTTCAGAGGCTGAGGCAGGAGAATCACTTGAACCTGGGAGACAGAGTTTGCAGTGAGCTGAGATCATGCCACTGCACTCCAGCCTGGGCAACAGAGTGAGGCTCTGTCTCAAAAAAACAAAAACAAAAACAAAAAACAAAAAAACAAAAACAAACAAACAAAACACCACCAAAAAAGCCGAAAAAAATTGAATCAGTAATCAGTAATTAAGAATTTAATATCCAGCTCCTCCAGACAAATAAACACAAACAAAACCAAAAAAACCCAAAAGCTTATGATGTAGTCTGAATTTTTGTATCCCTTCAAAATTCAAATGTTGAAATCTAATTTTCAGGGTGATGTTGTTAAGAGGTGGGACCTTTGGCGGTGATTAGGTCATAAGGGCTCCACTCTTATGAATGGGGTTAGTGCCCTTACAAAAGACACTGAGGGAGCCTCTTTGCCCCTCCTACCCTTCCTCCATGTGAGGATGCATCATCTTTGAAGCAGAGAGTGAGCCCTCACACTGAACCTGCCAGTGCCTTGATCTTGGACCTTCCAACCTCTAGAACTATCAGAAATCAATTTCTGTTGTTTATTAATTACCCAGTCTAAGCCATTTTGTTACAGCAGCCTAAATGGACTAAGACAACCCACCAGACTCAGGGGATTTTACAGGTGACTGCTGGCAAATACAGAACATAGAATACTCTTATTACACACATGTTTTCTGTGATGCTGATTGTCCATGTTGGAAATTACCTTGCTTTGTGGATAAGATTCAGCCATGGCTGCATGAACTTAGGCATGGCCTACCTAAGTTCTCAACGCTTCAAAAATAATATTGTGGGGTCTTAGAAATATGTAACTGAATTTTTGACTTCTTAAACATTTTCCTAAACAAGTAGTTGAGCCACAGTTTTAGTTGGTAAAAATAAGTACTGGCTACTTCAGAGGAACATTTCTTTTTTCTTTTTCTTTTTTTTTTTTTTTGGTTTGAAAAGAGCAAGTATTCCAGATAAATGTGTCCTTTGTTAACCAACTTCACTAATCAATTCATACCACTGGTTTCAGAGCAAAATGTTTACAAACTGCATAGAAATTACCAGAATCAGTCATGTGGCCTAATTGTGTCATATTAGCCCTCTTCCTTGGTAGTTACAGTGTTTGGAGAGACACAATTCAGTCTAAGTTATATGTAAGTCTACATTTTAATGAACCCTGTTATAGTAGATTCTACTGTGTTTTGTTCAGAATTTAGATCTTGCCTAATTATTGTATTTCATTTTTTGGCATTTCCTTACTATCTGACTTCACAGCTCAAGTAATAGCGACCTGATTAATTAATTAGTGGCTGTGGATTGTTAACTTTGTTTATGGGTCATTGCTCTGACAGATATTTTCTAACGTCTTATAAGAGCTAACATGCAAAGAGTTTCCTACTTTGGCTAAGATGGTCTTGGTGCTATAATTCTTCATTCAGTCAGTCATTCAGATGTCTGTTCATTCATCAGGCATTTATTTTTGTCTTCTGTGTATCAGGCACTGTTAGGTGCAGGAGACACAAAGCCTTGGCCTAGAATACCTCCCAGTCTAGAGGGAGATGTGAACATGCCCCTAGATTTATTACACAGACTAGGATAAATGCTATTACAGAGACAAGAAGAAAGGGTCAGTGCTGTGCAGAGGAGGGAGGAATTAATTCTGCTTCACTGGGGAGGTAAGTTTTGAGCTATATTTTGAAGGATGATAAAAAAAGGTGGGTTGAACAGTGGAACTAACAAATGCAAAAAAATGAATTTCTTAAATTATCTAGAAATTGGTTATAACTTCAGTATGGTAGGAGTATAGTGTACAAGGAGGAGTTTTGGGAGATGAAGTTAAAAAGATATTTTGAGGACTGTATTAGTTAACTACTGCTGTGTAACAAATTACCTCAAAACCTAGTGGCTTAAGAACAACGAATTATTTCACAGTTTTGGTGGGTCAGGAATTCGGGAGTAGCTTAGCAGAGTAGTTTTGGTTTGGAGTCTCTCATGAGGTTGCAGTTAAGATACCAGTTGGGGCTGCAGTCACCTTAAGGTGTCAATGGGGCCGGAAGAGCTGCTTCAAAGGTGGCTCACTCACATGCCTGGCAAGTTTATTGCTGTTTTGTTGGCAGAAGACCTCAGCCTCTCATCTCATGGATCATTCCAGAGGGCTGCTCAGGAGTCCTCACGACATGGCAGCTGGCTTCCCCGAGAGCGAGTGATCCTAGAGCATGTAAGGCAGAAGCCATGTCTTTTACGACTTGGTTTTGGAAGCCACACACTTCCATGTCTACAATATCCTACTGGTTACACAGGTCAGCCCTACAATATAGGAATACAAGGAGGCAAGGATCATTTGGGGGTCATTGTGGAAACCTGCTACCACAGGAGCATATTGTGAAATGCCCCGTGTGTAAGGCTCAGGAGTTTGGATTTGCAAAAGCTTTCATGAGGAAGCCAGTGGAGTTTGTTATTTAAAATAACATTTGTGAAAGCAATATATGTACAGTGTAGACAATTTGGAAACTATACAGAAGAACAAAGAAAAAAATACCCACAATCTTACCATGCAGAGAAGATCACTGTCAACATTTTAATTTATTTTCTTTCAGTTTTCCCCTGCTTATAGGGCTTTTGTACTTTTTCACTTTGTTCCATAATGCAAGCAGTTTTTAAGTAACTAAAAAAGCATGGAGTTTTTTCTTTTGTTGTTGTTTTTATTTTTTGAGACAGTCTTGCTCTGTTGCCCAGGCTGGAGTGCACTGGTGCGAGATCGATCTCGGCTCACTGCAACCTATGCCTCCCAGGTTTAAGCGATTCTCCTGCCTCAGCCTCCCAAGTAGCTGGGACTACAGGTGCCCGCCACTGCGCCCAGCTAATTTTTGTATTTTTAGTAGAGATGGGGTTTCACTATGTTGGCCAGGATAGTCTTGAACTCCTGACCTCATGATCCACCTGCCTCGGCCTCCCAAAGTGATGAGATTACAGGTGTGAGCCACTGAACCTGGCCCAACAATGAAACTTTTTAAACAGAGTAGTTTAAGCTAAACTGGGGTCTTGAGAAAGCTGTGACAGTGACCAGTGAAGGGTCTGAGAGATAATGGCAAGGAAATGGTGATGGAGTTAGAGATAAAAGTGTTGGAAGAAATTTCTGAGCTGGAATTAATAAAATTAGGTGACCAATTAGATGTTCAGAGTGTGGAAGGGAGATATTCAGGATAACTCTAATATTTCTGGAGCACTAACAAGATTTGTAGTTGGCAATATGGGAGCTTCAACTTAAAGTCACCAGCTGTATTAGCCCCTAACAAGAGAGTCAGCCTGTCCTTTGAAGCTTCGAAGGCAGGCATTGATTTTTCCTCTCTGGTTATGAAAGTCCTAGATAGCATCTTTTTCCTGTATAAGGCTATTTTGCCTACATTGTAAATCTGTTTTTTAGTGTAACCACCCTCATTAATGATCTTAGCTAGATCTTCTGGATAACTTGCTATATTAGCACTTTCTGCTTCACCTTGCACTTTTGTGTTATAGAAATGGCTGCTTTCCTTAAATCTCATGAACCAGCCTCTGGTATGTTCAAACTTTTCCTCTGTGGCCTCCTCGCCTCTCTCAGCCTTCATATAATTGATGAGAGTTAGGGCCTTCCTCTGAGTTAGGCTTTGGCTTAAGAGAATGTTGTGGTTAGTTGGTCTTCTATCCAAACCACTAAATCTTCCACCATATCAACAATATAGCAGTTTCACTTTCTTATTTCATTTTATTTTATTTTTTTTGTTCACTGGAGCAGCGCTTTTAATTTCCTCAAAAACTTAGTTTTTGATTTGAAGTGTGATTCTTCCTTTTGTGTGAACATTTAGAGGCCATGGTAGGACTATTCATTGGCTCAATTTCAATGCTGTTGTATCTCAGGGAATAGGAAGACCAGAGGAGAGGGAGAGAGATGGGAGAATGATTGGTCTGGAGAGTGGTCCAAACATACAGATTTATTAAGTTTTCCATTTTGTATGGGTACAATTCATGGCGTCCCAAAACAATTACAATAGTAACATCAAAGATCACTCATCACAGGTCACCATAATAGATATAAGAATAATGAAACAGTTAGAAATATTGTGAGAGTTGCCAAAACGGCACAGAGACAGGAAGTAAACACGTGCTGTTGGAGAAATTGCACTGATAGATTTGCTGTATGTACAGTTGACACGAACCTTCAATTTATTAAAAATGCAATATCTGGCTGGGTGTGGTGGTACATGCCTGTAATCCCAGCACTTTGGGAGGCTGAGGTGGGCAGATCACCTGAGGTCAGGAGTTCGAGACCAGCCTGGTCAATATGGTGATACCCCGTCTCTCCTAAAAAAAAAAGAAAAAGCAAAAACTTAGCCAGGCATGGTGGTATGCACCTGTAATCCTAGCTACTCAGGAGGCTGAGACAGGAGAATCCCTTGAATCTGGGAGGTGGAGGTTGCAGTGAGCCGGGATCACGCCACTGCACTCCGGCTTGGGCAACAAGAGCGAAACTCCATCTAAAAAAAAAAAAAGCAATATCTGTGAACTGCAAAACAGCACATCAAAGCACAGTAAAATGCATATCTAATACATACAGGTATACATACATATGTAGGCATACCTACAGGCATATATATAGTATGATTATATTAGGCGTCGTAACAATCACCAATGTCTTTGAGGAGCTTCCAAAGAGTTTCTTTGGGAATCCCGAAAGATGGGATTTTGGGATCCCTCCCATCTGAGGCCAAAGAATCCCACCTGATTCTTTTTGCCGTCATCCTCAGTAATGGGAAAATCTCCCAGAATTCTGCCCCTTGGTCTGTGCTTTTGCTTTTCATGTCCCTGGCTGTGTGCCACAAGGGTCTTCTTGTGATAGGTCACTCACACTCAGCCACTTAGAATGCAAAAACAAGCTCTAAGAAGATACCGGGATAAAAGAATATAAAGGTACAAAGCATAATTGGCAAAACTGACACTAGTGAATACAGCACTCACATCTCTAACCGTGTGTGCGATTTTACATCTGATTCGCCTTGATTATGTTCACCAGTATGAAAACCAGGGCTATTTTCTTTCCCATTTTCATCTCCAAGGAATTAAAGTCTTGCCCTTAAATTTATCTCTGGTTCCAAATAAAAGCTGTGGTTTCAACAGCCCTCTGAGCATTCAGACCCCCTGTTCTATTTCTCTCCATTTTATGAATTGGAAATTTCTTCCTGGTCACAGAGTTTCTGTTCAATTAGGGGCTATTACCTTGATTCCTATACAGCAACCAGAGCCTTCTTGATTCTCCCTGTATACCCCTCTAGCCTTCTAGTTCTTTCTCTCTTAGTCTTTTCTTCTTCTTCTTCTTTTTTTTTTTGCTTTCTGACTTCAATTCTGCCAGAGCTCAAGATTTTCTCTTCAAATCACAATTTATTTCCTTCTCTTTTTCTTGCAGATTCTAAAAATGGGTTTCTTTTCCTTTGCAACATAATCCTGCCTGGTCAGAACCAGCCTCCAAATCAGTGTGACTATGCCCAGCATATCCAGGAATTATGGGGCATTTCTAAGTCTCATTGCTTCCTTAATTCAAAGAGTGGCAAATAAATGAGAAGATCTGCAACCTAAATTGCATTTTCATGACTTTGACCTCAGTCAGCTTGGCTCTTCTTAAATGATAGAAGAAAACTAGAGGTTGTAAGTGGGAATTGTTTTGGTCTATAAGTAAGTGTGACGTGACTTCCATAAAGTCAATTATCTTCTTTGGGTCTCAATTTTCCCATTCATAAAATGGAGAGAAATAGAGAAGTATTTTTTAGCAATGTACATTCTTATCGAACAAGATCTTATATGTAAAACAGTTCTATATGTTTGTCAGTTCATATTTTTAACATTGACATTTTATAAAGTCAGTCACTGAAAGTAATGAATTCTGTTTTAATAAACAGACAAATTTAAATTGGGAGAGGTGGTAGTGGAGAATGAGTGATGGATGGAAGCTCAGAGAAGCTTCATTGCTAGCAAATTTAAATTGAGGACTGACAGAGCATCTGTCTAACACCTCTCACCAAATCTGGGAGTTCTGAGAACACAGCTTGCTAACCACTGGGCTGGCTGATCTCTGAGACCTTGCTACCCAGAGTGTATTAGGCGCATGGCAGTAACTGCTTCACCTGGGGGCTTACTAGAAATGCAGAATCTCAGGCTCAGCCCAGACCTACTGAATCAGAATCTGCACTTAAACAAAATCTTCAAGTGACTTGTTTGCTTCTTAAAATTTGAGAAGTCCAGATTTAGAACACCATGTCTCAAACTTGACTGTGTGTTGGAATCACACAAAGCTTCTCAAACCTTAAGACTTCTTGTTCCTTCAGGACCTCATTGTTTTAAGGTCTGATCATTTGATCCTGCTTCTTTTTTCCCCCTAGAGGTTGACAGATGAAGTAGGCAGAAAAGGAAGTCAGTATTTAGGAAACGTGCGAGTCACCATTATCATCTTATTATACTACGAGAAAATCCCTAACACATTAAAAACATTTTAGGACTGGGAGGCAGAAAAGATTATGAGGTGTCTTTGCTTTCTAAATGATACATTTTCATATCCCCTGAATTTTGAATTGTAAGCCCTATGAAAATGATAAAACAATATATAAATAAATAAATAAAGTCACAACTTGACCTTCTAAGCACTTCTTGGAAAAGCAAAGAAAAAAAAAAGACACCGTGGTAACGTTATAGAATGTACCAAAGTGAAGCATCCCCAGCATAGAAATGTTTTCTGTGTTGAGGAGAGTAATCTTTGTGTAACCATATATTTTTCTAAAATATTTTATTTTATTTTAAATTTGTATGTATTTATTTAACTTTTATTTTAGAATCAGGGGAGACATTGTTACAGAGGTATATTGCATAATACTGAGGTTTGGAGTATGACAACCCATCACCCTGAAATTAAGCACAGTACCCAATAGGTAATTTTTCAGTCTGTTGCTCAGGATAATGGTCTCCAGCTACCCCCATGTTGCTACAAAAGACACAATTTTGTTCTTTATGGCTGCATAGTGTTCCATGGTGTGTATGTACCACAGTTTTTAATCCAGTTCACCACTGGTGGGAACCTGGGTTGGTTCCATGTTTTTGTTCTTGTGAAGAACGCTGTGATGAACATACGGGTGCATGAGTTCTTTTGGTAGAATGATTTATTTTCCTTTGGGTATATACCTCATAATGGGATGACTGGATCATGTGGCAGTTCAACTCTTAGTTCTTTGAGAAATCTCCAGACTTCTCTCAACAGTGGCTGGACTAATTTACATTGCCACCAACAGTGTATGTGTTCCCTTTTCTCCACAGCCTTTGGCAACATCGGTTATTTTTTTGACTTTTTAACAAAAGCCATTCTGATTAGTGTGAGATAGTATCTCATTGTGGTTTTGATGTACATTTTCTCTGATTATTAGTGATGAACTTTTTTTTTTCATGTGTTTTAGATTGTTGTATGCCTTCTTTTTACAAGTATCTGTTCATGTAATTTGCTCACTTTTTAGTGAGGTTATTTGTTTTTTGCTTCCTGATTTGTTTAAGTTCCCTATAGATTCTGGATTATTAGACTTTTGTCAGACGCATAGGTTTTGAATATTTTCTCCCATTATGTAGCTTGTCCATTTATTTCCTTGATAGTTTATCTTGCTGTGCAGAAGCTCTTTAGTTTAATGACCCATTTTTGTTTTTTGTTGAAATTGCTTTTGGGGACAGAGCCATAAATTATTTGCCAAGGCTGATACTGGGAAGAGTATTTCCTAGGTTTTCTTCTAGATTCTTTATAGTTTGAGGTCTTACATTTAAGTCTTTAATCCATCTAGAGTTAATTTTTGTATATGGTGATAAGTAGGGGTTCAGTTTCATTCCTCTGCATATGCATAGCCAGTTATCCCAGCACCATTTATTGACTAGGAAGACTTCTCTCTATTGCCTGTTTTTCTCGGATTTGTCAAAGATCAGGTGGTTGTAGGAGTATGGTCTTATTTCTGGGTTCTCTATTCTGTTTCATTGATCTTTGTGTCTGTTTTTGTACCAATACCTTGCTGTTTTGTTACTGTAGCCTTGTAGTATAGTTTGAAGTAAGGTAATGTGATGCTTCTGGCTTTGTTCTTTTTGCTTAGGATTGCTTTGGCTATTTGGGCTCTCTTTTGATTCCATATGAATTTTATGATAGTTTTTTTCTGGTCCTATGAAAAATGATGTTGGTAGTTTGATAAGAATATTTTTGAATCTATAAATTGATTTGGGCAGTATGGCCGTTTTAGCTACATTGATTCTTCCAATCCATTGATTGGAATCCAATCCACTGATTTTTCCATTTATTTGTGTTGTCTCTGGTTTCTTTCAGCAGTGTTTTGTAGATCTCTTCATAGAGGTCTTTAACTTCTTTGGTTAGATGTATTCCTAGGTATTTTATTTTGTGTGTTTGGCTATTGTAAGTGGAATTGTATTCATGGTTTGTAATGTTATTGGTGTACAGAAATGCTACTGTTCATTGATTTTACATCCTGATTTTTGTTCATTGATTTTATATCCTGAAACTTTACTGAAGTTGTTTATCAGTTTCAGGAGGCTTTTTGCAGAGTCTTTAGGTTTTTTTTGGCATAGGATCATATTGTCAGTGAAGAGAGATAGTTTGACTTATTTTCCTATTTGTATGCTTTTATTTCTTTCTCTTACCTGATTTCTTTGGCTAGGACTTTCAGGACTATGTAGAAGAATAGTGAGAGTGGGCATCCCTGTCTTGTTCTAGTTCTCAAGCAAAAGGGTTCCAGCGTTTGCCTATTCAGTATGATGTTGGCTGTAGGTCTGTTATAGATGGTTCTTATTGTTTTGAAGTGTATTCCTTTGATGCCTCATTTGTTGAGGGTTTTCATCGCAAAGGGATGTTGTATTTTATCAAAGCCTTTTTCTGTAGAGTGACCACATCTTAGACTTTTTACTTTTATCTTTACTCTCCTTAGCTATTGTCACTCAAAGTACTTTATTTCAACAGAGCTACTTCCCCTAAAAGTGATGCTTCTGTGCTTGTGGTCTAGGTCACAATGGGGTGACGAGCTGGGATTTGTATATTTTGTTGTGCCAGAGAAAGTTGGCCTCTTTTAGTAAAGGCTGCTTTGTCAATGAGAAGAAGCATCTGTAATTATCAGTTTTTTTGATGTGGGAAAAATCCTGCTTTTCTTTATTTGTTTATAATTTCTGTTGTAAACTGTACTTCAATACAGTTACACCTCATGAATTTGATAACATTTAAAGCTCTCCCCCGAGTTCTTTCCATTTGTATAAATGGCATGTATATAAAAGCTGAACAGGAAGTATGATGACTATTTTAGCTATTTTTACCTAAGCTAGAAAAGTACTCCTAGTGGAATTACTGTTGGCAAGAAAAATGAACTTTTCTCTAGGGATATCACTAACATGGTGAATACATGCTGTTGGGTGTCTTCTGAGGCAGCACATAAGGTTCCACTTGAATAAAAGGAACTGGGGTCTATCTGTCAGATTCGAGGGTAGCTGACAGCAGATTTTTCAATTTTAAGTCTTTCAATATTAAATATCAAATGGGTGAATAAAATATAATTATCTAACTACAGAATGGAAGCTACCACATTTAATAGAGGGAGAAATACAGCAACTGGCCATACATCTTAAGGAAACTTTGTTGTGGTATTTGTGACATCAGGTCTGTCTTTATTACAATGTTCCAAACATACTGTCTTCGACAGTGGGGAAAGCTGATTACCACCTGGTTGGATTACAAAGTGACCATGATCTTGAATAAACCAAGGCCAGAAGGTTAAAAAAAATAAGTGAAACTATACCCTCAAAAAAAGCCCCAAACCCCACTGTTTATCAAATCAAATCAAATCAAAACAATAATAATGTTTTGCCTGTTCACTCTGATGGTAGTTTCTTTTGCTGTGCAGAAACTCTTTAGTTTAATTAGATCCCATTTGTCAATTTTGGCTTTTGTTGCCGTTGCTTTTGATGTTTTAGACATGAAGTCTTTGCCCATGCCTATGTCCTGAATGGTATTACCTAGGTTTTCTTCTAGGGTTTTTATGGTATTAGGTTTAACATTTAAGTCTCTAATCCATCTTGAATTAATTTTCGTGTAAGGAGTAAGGAAAGGATCCAGTTTCGGCTTTCTGCTTATGGCTAGCCAATTTTCCAAGCACCATTTATTAAATAGGGAATCCTTTCCCCATTTCTTGTTTTTGTCAGGTTTGTCAAAGATCAGATGGCTGTAGATGTGTGGTATTATTTCTGAGAGCTCTGTTCTGTTCCATTGGTCTATATCTCTGTTTTGGTACCAGTACCATGCTGTTTCAGTTACTGTAGCCTTGTAGTATAGTTTGAAGTCAGGTAGCGTGATGCCTCCAGCTTTGTTCTTTTGACTTAGGATCATCTTGGCAATACGGGGTCTTTTTTGGTTCCATATGAACTTTAAAGCAGTTTTTTTCAATTCTGTGAAGAAAGTCATTGGTAGTTTGATGGGGATGGCATTGAATCTATAAACTACCTTGGGCAGTATGGCCATTTCACAATATTGATTCTTCCTATCCATGAGCATGGTATGTTCTTCCATTTGTTTGTGTCCTCTTTTATTTCACTGAGCAGTGGTTTGTAGTTCTCCTTGAAGAGGTCCTTTACATCCCTTGTAAGTTGGATTCCTAGGTATTTTATTCTCTTTGAAGCTATCGTGAATAGGAGTTCATTCATGATTTGGCTCTCTGTTTGTCTGTTACTGGTGTATAAGAATGCTTGTGATTTTTGCACATTGATTTTGTATCCTGAGACTTTGCTGAAGTTGCTTATCAGTTTAAGGAGATTTTGGGCTGAGACAATACCATTGTGCAAAACAGTATGGCGATTCCTCAAGTATCTAGAACTAGAAATACCATATGACCCAGCAATCCCATTACTGGGTATATACCCAAAGGATTATAAATCATGCTGCTATAAAGACACATGAACACGTATGTTTATTGCAGCACTATTCACAATAGCAAAGACTTGGAATCAACCCAAATGTCCATCAGTGACAGACTGGATTAAGAAAATGTGGCACATATACACCATGGAATACTATGCAGCCATAAAAAAGGATGAGCTCGTGTCCTTTGTAGGGACATGGATGCAGCTGGAAACCATCATTCTCAGCAAACTATCGCAAGAACAGAAAATCAAACACCGCATGTTCTCACTCGTAGGTGGGAATTGAACATTGAGATCACTTGGACATGGGAAGGGGAACATCACACACCAGGGCCTATTGTGGGGAGGGAGGAGGGGGGAGGGATGGCATTGGGAGTTATACCTGATGTAAATGACGAGTTGAAGGGTGCTGATGAGTTGATGGGTGTAGCACACCAACATGGCACATGTACACATATGTAACAAACCTGCACGTTGTGCACATGTACCCTAGAACTTAAAGTATAATAATAATCATCATCATCATAATCATAATAATAATGTTTTGGTAACACCAAGGAATGATTTTCAGTATGAATTTGGAAAGAATTCCCATTTTATCAATGAACGTTCTACTGTTCATCCAACACCATTTATTTATCCAACTACTAGAATGTACATTTTCTGTGTTTTTTCTTTTTAAAATTGTACCTAGTACCCAAACACTGGCCACTTCCTTTTATTGAGTAGATGATATCCACAGAGCTGTCTGTGGTCTAAACTGATGCATTTGTATTTACTAAAAAGAATTAGCCTAACATCAGAGGGAAAACATGGGTCCCCTCTACTCCTCAGAAACTGAATGCAGATCTCCTCATCTCTGTAGGAAGAGTGGGTTATAAAGCCTGCCCGGGGAGCCTTGAGGTACTTCCAGGGCTGAAACAGCGGGAGGTGTTTGTCCATCAAAGGAAAGTGTAACCAAAACAGAAAAGAAGAGGCATTTTTCAAGAGGGGTATGACTCTGACTGAGAATGACTACTCATCTTCAGTTTAAACTTCTGCGAATCCCTGTTGAGGGGAAGACTTTTGAATAATAAAATAACTGATCTAAACCATCTGTCTTAAAAACACTCTGCTTGCCTGGAGAGACTAAATTATGCGTTATTAGGAAGGTTGAAAGTGTACCTTAAGCCAGCTTCGTGGCTAGTTACAAATCTATCTGAAAGATTTAGGATTTGTCAAGACACTCTACTTTTGGAGGAGTACCTAAAATAAACACACGTGTAATATTAGGAATTGCAGTTGTTTATTGAATGTTCACTATATGCAAGAAAGATATAGCACAAAGTGCTTTAATTGATGTTCTCTCTTTTTATGCATTGTCCAATTCTTTATCTCTGAAACTGAAATTTGAGTCAACAATTGTCCTTCTTTCTGCCACTCTATTTATATTCACATATACTTTTCTTTTGGGCAAATCTTTAGCTTCTTGAATTAGGAACTATGTGTAGGGTACTGTCCATGAGAAAGACATGCCTTGTGCCCTTCCAGAGCTTATAGTCTAGCCTATAGTGTTTGGCTCCTCATATGGCTCAATTTTGCTGAATGAATGACTATATATATATGTATGTATATATATATATGTGTGTATATATACATATATGTGTGTGTGTATATATTTTTACAGGTGACATGCATTTGCTCAGACAACAGTAGCTTGTTGGTGGGTTAATGAAAACAGTCTGTGTCAGGCTGTTCTTGCATTGCTATAAAGGAATATCTGAGGCTGGGTAATTTATAAAGGAAAGAAGTGTAACTGGCTCATGGTTCTGCAGGCTGTACAAGCATGGCACTGGCATCTGCTTGGTTTCTGGGGAGGCCTTAGGGAGCTTTTACTTATGGTGGAAAGTGAAGCAGGAACATCACATGGCAAGAGCAGGAGCAAGAGCAGGACGGGGAGGAGGTGCCACACACTTTTAAACAACCAGATCTTGTGAGAACTCACTCACTATCACAAGAACAGCACCAGGCTGTGAGGGATCAGCCCCCATAGCCTAAACACCTCCTACCAGGACTACCTTCAACATTAGGGATTACATCTCAACATGAGATTTGGAGGGGACGTCCAAACTTCATCATTCTGTTCCTGGGCCCAAAGATCTTATGTTCTTTCACATTGCAAAGTACAATTATTTCTGAATCATCCCCCATGTCTTAACTCATTCCAGTATCACTCAAAAGTCCAAAGTCCCAAGTCCAAAGTCTCACCTGGAGATGAGTTTCTTTCACCTATAAGTCTGTAAAATCAAAACAAGTTATTTACTTCCAAGATACAATGGGGGTACAGGAATTGGGTAAATAATGCCCTTCCAAAAGGGAGAAATTGGCCAAAAGAAAGGGGCTACAGACCCCACATAAGTCTGAAACCTAGCAGGGCAGTTATCAAATCTTAAAGCCCCAAAATAATCTCCTTTGACTCCATGTCCCACATGCAGCACACACTACTGCAAGGGGTGGGTTCCCATGGGCAGCTCTGACCTTGTGGCTTTGCAGGGTGCAGCCCTGTGGCTGCTCTCATGGGTTGAGTTTGAGTGTCTGTAGCTTTTGCAGGTGCAGGGTGCAAGCTGCCAGTGGATTTACCATTCTGGGGTCTGGATGGTCTCCTTCCCACAACTCCATTAGGCAATGCCCTGGTAGGGGCTCTGTGTGGGGCCTCTAGCCCTACATTTCTCCTCTGCACTGCCCTAGTAGAGATTCTTTGTAGGGTCTCCACTCCTGCAGCAGGCTTCTGCCTAGGCATCCAGGCTTTCCAATACCTCTTCTGAAATCTAGGGAGAGGCTGCCAAGCTTCCTTCATGCTTGCATTCTGTGCACCTACAGGCTTAACACCACATAGAAGCCACCAAGACTTATAGCTTGCACTCTGCAGGGTGGCAGCCCAAGCTGTACCTGGAGTCCTTTGAGCCAAGGCTGGAGCTGGAGCAGTAAGGATGTGTGGAAGAGCCTCCTTAGTTGACATAGCACTTTGGCATTCTGGGCCTGGCCCATGCAACCATTCTTTCCTCCTAGGCCTCTGGGCCTCTGATGGGAGGGGTGCCTCAGAGATCTCTGAAATGCCTTCAAGGTCTTTTTCTCATTGTCTTGGCTATCAGCACTTGGCTCCTTTTTAGTCAGTCTAATAACTCTAGCAAATGGTTACTTGCTACTCTGAAGCTCCCTTGAATTCCTCTCCTGGTAATGCTTTTTGTTTCTCTGCCACATGGCCAGGCTGCAAATTTTCCAGACTTTTACACTCTGCTTTTCCTTTAAATATAACTTCCAACTTTAAGTCACCACTTTATTCCCATATCTCAGTGTAGGCTTTTAAAATCAGCTAGGCCACATCTTGAATGCTTTGCTGCTTAGAAATTTCTTCCACCAAATACCTTAAGTCATCATTCTTAATTTCAAACTTCCACAGATCCTTAGGGCATTAACGGAATGCAGCCACGTTCTTTGTTAAGATATAACAAAAGTGACATTTCCTCCAGTTCCCCCGAAAATCCTCATTTCTATTTGAGACTTCATCAGCCTGGACCTCACTGTCCATATTATTCATACTATCAGGATTTTGGTGAAAACCATTTAACCAGTCTCTAAGAAATTCCAAACTTTCCCTCATCTTTCTGTCTTCTTCTGAGCCCTCCAAACTCTTCCAACTTTGGCCTATTACCCAGTTTCAAAGCTGCTTCCACATTTTTAGGTATCTTTATAGCAATGCCACACTCCTTGGTACCAATTTTCTGTGTTAGGACATTCTTACGTTACTATAAAGGAATACCTCAGGCTGGGTAAAGGAAACAGGTTTAATTGGCTCATGGTTCTGGAGACTGTACAAGCACCACACCAGCATCTGCTTGGCTTCTGGGGACGACTTAGGAAGCTTCTAGACATGGAGGAAGGTGAAGTGGAAGCAGACACATTACATGGCAAGAGCAGGAACAAGAGCAGGGGGGAGGTGCCACACGTTTTTAAACAAATTTCTTTTTTTTTTTTTGTGATGGAGTCTTGCTCTGTCACCAAGGCTGGAGTGAAATGGTGCGATCTTGGTCCACTGCAACCTCCGCCTCCTGGGTTCAAGTGATTCTCCTGCCTCAACCTCCTGAGTAGCTGGGATTACAGGCACGTGCCACCAGGCCTGGCTAATTTTTTGTATTTTTAGTAGAGACAGGGTTTTACCATTTTAGCCAGGATGGTCTTGATCTCCTGATTTTGTGATGCCCCGGCCCAACAAATAGATCTTACGAGAACTCACTCAGTATCATGAGGACAGCACAAAGCCATGAGGGATCATCCCCTATGATATAAACACCTACCACCAGATGCCACCTCCAACACTGGGGGTTACAACTCAACATTATATTTGGAGGGGACATTCAAACTATATCACAGTAATATTCATGGTATTCTGAAACACAGTCCTCTAGCAAAATCACTTGATTTTTTATTTCACAGCGCTTAAAGAGAATCAAACAAGTTTATAAGAGACCACTAGAGGTACTAGAGGTCTTTGCATTAGTGGTGCATCATTGTCACTCCATTAGGACTTACTTCCTAGTCTCTAGGATGAACGCTGAGCCTTCTGTGTGGCCTGAACTATCGCTGATTTCGATATTGTTTTAGCTGTTGACTCCAGTCATTGCCACCAAGGTGGGGAGAATACAGGAGTCATGCACACCAATTTCTTATTAGTATCTAGATTGTTAAGCTCTTTAGTTTGACTTGCTCTTGGTATATTCCAGTTCTACTTTTCCTCATTTTTATACATGTAACTGTGTTTCATATAAAAATGGCCACTTTTCATATTGTGGCACCCCATTTTTTTCTCCCTTGAGTGAGTTCCTGTTCCATCTGATATGCTATCCAGAATTTTTTTTTTGCAAAGTGGTCATTATTCCCCATTATTTAGGATTCTGGGCACTGAGGACCAGATGTCAACACCAACGCATTTTTTTTTGTTGTTTTTTTGTTTTTTTTTTTTTGAGACAGGGTCTTGCTCTGTCACCCAGGCTGGAGTGCCATGGCGTGATTGCAGCTCACTACAGCCTCAACCTCTTGGGCTCAAGCAATCCTCCTAAGAAGGTGGGCCAACAGGTACACACCACCACAACTAACTAATTTTCATATTTTTTTGTAGAGACAGAGTTTTGCCATGTTTCCCAGGCTGGAACACCAATGCATTTAATGACTGACCCTACCTCAAGCTCACTGGATTCCTGAGACCTGGTTGACAACATCACAGGAGATATATGGGGGTGTATACACACATACACACACACACACACACAAAAAATATATATATATGAAATATAGGCTTTTGTTCAGTGAAATGCTCTACATACACACTGCTCTGTGTGGGAAACATGCAAGGGGAGAAGGAAAGACACACACATACAATACCTTTAAGGGTAAACAACTTTATCACATGTAAATGGCAATGCAGATATAATAAGCAAATGATATAATAAGCAAATTGCAATGGGAAGGGGAGAAGGGAAAATACATGTATATGTATTTATACTTACCAGACTATGGAGGATTCACCACCAGACCGGGAAGCAACAGCCTGGGCTCCGGAGTCAGTCACTCGTCCATGCACAGATGAGGAGAGGTCTCCTGAAGCATCTGCACAGTCTGGGACCCTAGGTTGTTTTGTAACAAGTTGTTTGGCATGAGGCCCAGTCATGAGGGCCCTTCACTCTGGGCTCAAGGAACACAAAAAGGTCAACTTGTTTTGGTGATTGTCAATTGTTTTTCAATAACTAACCTACAGGAATAGATTGGAATAGAGATTTCTCTGAAAAAGCGCTGGATGAGTGCCTCAAGGGGCTCACACAACTTGTTCTGGGACTTGGTGACCATTGTTTGTGTCCACTTCAATTGAGTTCAAATTTAATATTTACCTTTTCCTACACACACATACACACACACACACAGGCACAGACACACACACACATAAACACACACATGATTGAGATATAACCCAAGGTAGTAGATGTGGTTATGGTAAAATATAAATAGGACCTTCTGTGTATACTGCAATTAGCAAAAGAGAGGGTATACCAGAGAAGGCTGTGTAATTTGAACAAGGACTTTAAAAGTACGTACTTATTCCTTGTAGAAGCAGACAGTCTTTTCTAGGCGAGAGAAAGGTCTTTACAATGGTAAAGATGTGAAGAAGTTCATGGGTGTGTGTGTGTGTTTGTGTGTGTTTGTGTGTGCGTGCGTGCTTGGGGATGGCAGTTAGGAATGGGGAATATGGAGCTTTTGAGAAAAAAGAGAGATATTTTGCAATTCTGGGGCCTACGGAAGGTGGGAGTCAGGTTGTAAAATCTTAAAAGTGAGATAGCCCTGAGGTGATGCCTCCCTAGAGGCTAACAGATCCTTATAGCTAAACTTAACACCAGAAAATCTTCTGTTACACTCCGGGGTTACTGACTCAGGGATTCACCAACAAGCAGAACAGTGTGAACCTGAAATTGAGGGGTGGATCTGGGATTCAATAAAAAAAGAAAATGTTTTTCTTATAATTAAGGGATATGATTAATTCTAATAGGGCTTAACATTTTTGCATATTTATTCAGTGTTAAGCATGGTTCTAAGAGTTTTATGTCTACTCATTTAAGCTTTACAAAATTATCATATGGGTATTATAATTAACCTCTTTTTACAGATGAGAAAACTGAAGGCTAAAGTCATATAGCACTATGTGGCAGAGCCAGGATTAGAACCCAGCACTCTGGCCCCACAGCCTGTTCTTTTAAGCATCTTGGACGAGAGGCGCAGGCAAGAATGAGACTGAGAAGGGTTTGGACCAGAGGAGCGTATGAAGTAGGGTTTGCTCACTTATAACCCACTGCACGCATGTACACACACTCACATGCATGTGCATGCACTCACACAGGTACACACACTCACACAGGTACACACACGCATACACATGTACACACATTTACACAAACATATATACTTACATATACACACTCCAATCCATACACGCTCATGTCCATATACACACATTCACACACAGTACACATGTGCACACCCATACCTCCCATACAAGTAGAGATGGTAAAGAGAACACATAGGTTTGAAAAAAAATGTCGTTATTTCTAGTAACAGTCTGAAATGTTACCCGAACAAGCCAAAATAGGAACAATGTGTCATCACAATTGCCTTTATATACTTTTTCTCATTTAAGGATAATGTGGTTTTTCTTAGCTTAAAGCTAAATATAGATGAAGAATTCTGAAATGTGGGAATTTTTGCATAGCTATTTATAATTCACTTTTAAATAGATAATTAAAAGATAACTTTAAATTATGAATCTAATGGAAGAATTTGGTAGATAATTTGGTCTGATGATGTTACATCAAAGAAAACTCAGAACCCTTTCAGCCTGAATTAGAGAATATTATTATTTTTACCTACTTCCCTCTGAGGCAATCTGAAACTCCATACCTTCTGCTATGCAGAAATTGGCATGATCTGGCTTCTGGTCTTGTCTGTGGCAGCCATATTTGTACAAGGATGACACTTAGGTACCTAACCTATCTAAACTTCTGTGGATAACACTTGTGTTAGAATTGTTTGGTGCCAAGTACCAGAAAGCCACTCCAGCAAACTTAAGATCTGAGAGGAGGTGGATATAGAAGTCCCTCACGGAACCAAGGGTAGGAAATGCTGCTGGGCTTCCTCTTCCCTCTCCCTCTTATGAGCTGTGTGGTCTCACATTTCTCCTCCTCTCTCTGCCTAATTATTTTCTATATATTTTTTTTTCAAAATGGCCCTTTCTTCTTTGCATTTACTTGACCTGACTCCAGCTTTGAGTCATTCCAGGTACATGTCCACATTCTGACCCAGCTCTCTGGATCTCCATTCAGAATTGTGGAAGGGGATATGATGCTTGGGCTAGGTGTCCACTCTTGGTTCAGTTAGCTGTGGCTAAACAGATGGGTATGACTGCCCTGCTCACTGACTACCCTGTAGGAATTCTTGATGCAGACTCTCTGAGAAAGGGCATGTAGGGTGAGTATGGGATGAGAGGGATTAATTCATGGAGAAAGTGATTAGGGCACCTTATGTTAGGTTGTTCTTGCATTGCTATAAAGAAATACCAGAGACTGGGCAATTTATAAGAAAAGAGGTTTAATTGGCTCATGGTTCTGCAGGCTGTACTAGAAGCATAGCACCAGCATCAGCTCCTGGAGAGGCCTCAGGAAGCTTACAATCGTGACAGAAGGCAAAGGGGCAGCAGACATCTCACACGGCAAGACAGGGAGCGAGAGAGGGGGCAGGGAGGTGTCACACACTTTTAAACAGCCAGATCTCCAGAACTCACTTGCTATCTCGAGGACAGTGCCAAGGGGATGGTGCTAAATCATTCATGAGAAGTCTGCCCCGTAAGCAAATCACCTCCCACCAGGTCCCACTTCCAACACTGGGGCTCACAATTCAACATGAGATTTGAACTGGAAAACATCCCAACTATATCACACCTGTAATACAGCAGTGAACATTTTCCCTTGTATATATTGCTTGAATGCCCCCAAATGTTAAGAGCAGATTTGTGACTGGGTACAGTGGCTCACGCCTGTAATCCCAGCACTTTCCGAGGCCAAGACGGGCAGATCACGAGGTCAAGAGAATGAGACCATCCTGATCAACATGGTGAAACCCCGTCTCTACTAAAAATACAAAAATTAGCTGGGCGTGGTGGCGGGTGCCTGTAGTCCCAGCTACTTGGGAGGCTGAGGCAGGAGAATCGCTTGAACCCGGGAGGTGGAGGTTGCGGTGATCTGAGATTGCGCCACTGCACTGCAGCCTGGCAACAGAGCCAGACTCAGTCTCAAAAAAAAAAAAAAAAAAAAGAGCAGGAGCAAGTTTGTGTTAATAGGGGTATACTAACATTAATACTCAAACACTGAGGCACAGAAAAGGTTAAAACAATTGTCTAAAGTGACTGTGTTATGTAGTAGGGTCAGAATTAAAGCCTAGCACTCTGGCCCCAGAGCCTGTTATGTTAAGCATCTTGGACCAGTTGTGCAGGCAAGAATAAAAACAGGAAGAAGGGTTTGGTCCAGAGAAGGAGCCTATGAAGCAGGGAGAACTAGTGACCTGCTGTGGTTTGAATATGTCCCCCAGATTTCATGTGTTGGAAACTTAATCCCCAACACAGCAATGTTGAGGGATGGGAGCTTTAAGAACTGATTAGGTCATTAGCCTTAATTAGCCCTCATGGATGGATTAATGTTATTATTGAGGAAGTGGGCTTGTTACTGCAAGAGGAGATTTGTTCTAAAGGAGAATTCAGCCTTCTCTTGCTGTCTCTTGTTTGTTTGCACTCTCCTGCCCTTTTGCTTTCCACCACAGGATGATGCAGCAAGAAGGCCCTCACCAGATTCAGGCCACTTACTCAACCTTGAACTTCCTAGCCTGCAGTCCTGTAAGAAATAAATTTCTTTTCTTTATAAATTACCACATATGTAATATTTTGTTATAGCAGCACAAAATGGACTAGGACACCACCTCTCACTTATAGCTTTCTGTACACATGTACACACACGCACACACATACATATGCACATGCCCTTGTGCGTGCAACCGCACACACACACCCACAGACACAATCCGAGCTTTTAATGGTATTAAACGCCTTCTTTCAAGTATTCTGGGCATCCCTTAAGGGTTCTTACTTGTGCCCATGGGTCCAGGTTATTCTTATTTTGTCCTCTGTCATGCCAATTAATGCCCCTTCTCTGGTTCCAGCTTTCTGCATGGGCCTCTGTCCCCAGTTATGCCCAGATCCCTGCTGATTCATCCAGGCCACCATTGCCATCAGCTGCTCCATGGAATGGGGCAGGAAAATGCTTTTTCTTCTGTGTTGCACTTAATTGGGGCAGAATGAACTGCAGTGGATCACATGGTCATAAAGCATTGCAGGGTTTGGTGGAACAGCTCTTTCCATTCTTACATAGGCTCCTTTCTCTCCAGGGTCACAGATGCCACCCAGACGGCTAGATTTAACAAAGGCTTTAAGCATAGGTCACCACCTGAAACTCTCTCTTTGTGACCTGCCAGGACTTGTTGTTGATTTGCTCTGCTTGGTGAATTTTCTTTTTGGTTCCTTTCTTCACTGTGGTTTCCATTGCACCTTTGACTCCTACTCTATCACGAATAGCTGAGATGTCCGAACCCTAGTACTGGATATTGTTCAAGCTTTTATTTCAATGAAGCTCCTAGTTTCCATGTAAACTAGTGATTGCAAATTGATACTTGGTGTGTGTGTGCACGGGCGCATGTGTGTGTGCATGTGTGTGTATGCATATGTGTGTGTGTGTGTGTGAGAATGCTATTACTAGCGCCACAAGATGGACTTGTACATGTCAGTTCAGGCTTCAGAAATACATAACTTGCCAGATAGTGTCTTGGAGATGAGTAGAACCTCTAGTTCCCTTAGAGTTGGTGGCAAATCTTTCATACACACCGTAGTCCTTTACTGTCCCAAGATTCTTTAGGTCCAGCATTCTTAACCTGGATTTGTGGACCCCAAGTGGGTCCATAAGTGAATATTAGGGAGTCTGTGAGAAATTGCCTGCAAAATGTTATATGCACATGAACTTGTTAGGGGAGATGATCCATAACCTTAATTAGAGGCACAAAGCATCTGGATCCCCAAAAGTTTGAGAGCCAGACATCCAGACTGGCCTTGGCATTTGGGAAGCACTGGATGTGACCTAATCCAGAAAGGTGAAGGGAATAAGGAAACTAACACTCACTGAACGGCTGCTATGAACCAATGTCCTGAGCTGGGTTTTATGTGTTTTCTTATTTCATTTTCAAAACTGTTCTGTGTAGCAGTTATGACTCCCATATTCCAGAGGAGAAATGGAAGCTGAGAGGGGTAGAAGGAAGGTCCACAAGGCCACACAGCTGCTAAGTCAGGCAAACATGATTCACACATCTAGGCTTTTGGCCTCTAAATAACTGTGCACTTTCTATGACATAATGCTGATCCCCGAGAAAAACAAGAAATACCAATTTTCACAGATTTCATAAGCACATTGGTAAATACTGCATTCTCATTTTTCTACATCCCATACTATATACTAATAGCATGTATTAAATTACATTGCTCACAAAACAAAGTTTTGATCAGATATCCATGGTGTTGCTTAATTTTTTAAAAACACACTTTTGCGATTGCTCATCATGCTTTCTGTCATAATGATGGTTGTTATTAATAAATACAAGACACCATGTACCTGTAACTCCTTACTCTATCTTAAAGACACAAATGGGGCAGTGTAATGGTTATCAGGGATTTCCTCTCTTTGGCTAATAGATGGGGTGGTGTAGGAGGCTGAGAAAGTCTGACCCTGTTAGGGTAGGAGGAGGAGATGGGACTCGACTCCAGAGGCGGGGCTCAGACACCGGGCCAAATTGAGGACTAGTTAAAATGGACTGGGAGGAAGCAGCTTTCCGTAAGACATGCCCACCAGTGTACCATGTCAGTTTACCATCGCCATGGCAACACTCAGGCATTATCACCTCTTTCCAAGGCAATGACCCAATAACCCAAAAGTTACTACTGCTTCCCTAGAAATTTCTGCATAAACCACCCCTTAATCTACATATAATTAAAAGTCAGTATAAATATGACTGCAACACTGCCCTGAGCTGCTACCCTGAGCGCACTGCCTGTGGCGTATTCCTGCTCTGCAGAAGCAGTCATGGAGCTGTGACGCCACTGGAGCTGTAACACTGCCACTTCAATAAAGCTGCATTCTTCTACCTCTGGCTCACCCCTGAATTCTTTCCTGGGCAAAGCCAAGAGCCCTTGCGGGCTAAGCCCCAGTTTAGTTGTGTAATTATCTTTAAATTTTTTAAGATACCAATATTATACGACTTCTGATCTTCTTAAATTTTTTTTCAGGCAGAATCTTGCTCTGTCACCTAGGCTGGAGTGCGGCGACATGATCTTGGCTCACTGCAACCTCCGCCTCCCAGGTTCAAGCAATTCTCCCAGGTTCAAGCAATGTGCCACCACGCCCGGCTACTTTTTGCATTTTTAGTAGAGATGGGATTTCACCATGTTGGCCAGGCTGGTCTCAAACTCCTGACATCAGGTGATCACCCACCTTGACCTCCCAAAGTGCTGGGATTATAGGCGTGAGCCACCACACCTGGCTTGATCTTTTGTTGGAAATAAATAGTGTGTAAGTTATCTCAGGGAAATTTAAGTAATCAGCATGCATTCTAATGCAGTCCTCGGTGTAGTTTTGTGCCCACTGTCCATTTTCTAGAGCCCTCTTCAATATAGTGTAACCTACTCAACAATGTGTTAATTACATCTGCTAAAAACACACTGGATTCCAGGGATGTCTTAACCATCTAATATTTACTGTTGAAAATTGCAACTCTTCCTTTTGGCTCTGTTAGTGCTGCATAGAATTTGTTATGTCACAGATCATAAAACAAATCTTCACGTTCATTAGTAGAGTCTAAAGCAATTCTGAACACATTTTACTTGCTTCACACCTGTTTGCTTAAATGTAAATATAGAAAATATCTTGTATTCCTGCTCTAGAATTTATAGTGGGAATTCATATTAAACAGTTCATAGAATTATGGAATCTGGATTTTAAAAAAAGAATTAAAAACTAATGAATTTGTCTTTAGAGTTTAGAAAGTACAGAACTTATTTTAAATTAATATAGTCAGTTGTCTCTGTTTTTTAATGAAATTCCTCTCTGAGACTGCTTTGTTAATGAAACCGACTGCACTCTCTCACTACCAGACCAGGGTGGTGGGCTCCATGTGAGTGAGCCTACTTGCTTCTTTAGGGAAGCACAGAATTGCTTGAGAAAACAAGCCAGCAATGGTGAAGACTGGAGCTTGGAAACATGGGGTCTAGGATTGTGGCAGAGGTGTTGCTCTTGTCCACAGCTTGGTTATGTAGGGTAGCTGTTCTCAGTTCCTATAGCTCAGAAACAGTGTTTCCCAAACTTACCTAATGGAAAGAACAACCTGAGGGGCTTGGCAGACAGACAGTTCCCCAGACCAGTGTGCTGGAGATTCAGATCCCAAGGGTATGGGTTGAGGCCTGCAGATCTGTATTACTGATGAGGACTCAAGTAATTATTTTCATCAAGAGGTTCAGGAAGATATTTCATTGAAACCCTTCCTCCTCCTTCCTTTTTAACCTCCATTCAGTTCTTCCAAAATCACAAAATGGCCACAAGAATATTACAATCAGTGATACTCTTTTGGTTTCCTGAGTTGTTGCCCCCGCACCACCATTAATTTTACACACCATCCTCAGCTTATTCTTCTGGAAACTCAGCTCTGAGCACTACTTTCCTCTTTAACAAACATGAAGGCTGCTCTGCGGCCTGTTGCATTGTGTCCAGATTCATCGGCCTGGAATTTAAGGCCCTCTATAAATTGGCCCAACCTGCCTTTTCAAATACTTTCTTACCAAGTTCCTTTATACAGTGTAGGATTCAGCCAGGTTGTGGCCATTTGGTTTCCCCTGTATATATTCTTTAATATCCTGTCTCTTTGCCTTTGCTTATACTTCTCTTTCTGCCTTGAATAGTTTTCTTCTCATCCATGTATATCCATGTCTCGAATCCGTCTTTCAGGCGGCAGTTCAAAGTTCCCTCCTCTCAGAGGTGTCCCTCATTTGACCAGTCAGAGAATAAGAATGTACTGATGCCTGTTTGTCGGTCACAGTGCTGAACACTTTATATGGATGATCTCATTTGAATCGCAGAATAATCCTTTGAGAGGACTTTCTTTCCTCCGGAACTCATCCCCACTCTACTTCTCATTCTTGAATTCTGTATCTGCGAATTCACCTACTCACTAAATTTAGTTATAAACTCCAGATCAATACTTGTGGCATGTTTGAGGTCATATGTGGACACACATAGAGTGGTGCAAATCTGAGTTGCCTCAATGCTCATGTTCTCAGATGAGGTCGAACAGGGCCACACTCTGCCTTCTTATCTCTGCTCCCACGCTAAATAAAAGCCTTTTTGGAAGTGTATTCAGGGCCATGTTTTTCGCATTTTGATGCTTTCTGTTAGTAATTTTGCTATTTAAAATGGTCCTCTATGCCGTCTAGTGTTCCTAAGTATGAGAAGACTGTGATGTGCCTTGTGAGAAAATGCATGTGTTAAATAATCTTCCTTCAGGCATGAGTTATATGATGTTGGCCATGAATTCAATGTTGATGAATCAACAATACAGTACATCCAGAAAAAGAAAGGAGATATTCGCTAATCTGGGCCACTGTGGAGGTTGCTAAAGTAACATCTATAGTGTGTGATGAGTCCATGGATAAAGCAGAAAAGCAGCTAGAGATGATAACTGATTAAAAAACTCATGGCGGATAGCAGGTTGTGAGACTGAAAGCCAAAGAAATTTATGGTCACATTGCCTTGGATCAGAATGTGACACTTTTTTTGGCTAGCACTGGCTTGGCTGGTTCACACATTCCAAAAGGTGATATGGTGTGACAGTTATTAAACTTGCAGATGAGGCAGATTCTACAGATCAGAAGGCTGCAGAAGAATTGAAACCCCATCCCTACTAAAAATACAAAAATTAGCCAGGTGTTGTGGCGCACGCCTGTAATTCCAGCTACTTGGGAGGCTGAGGCAGGAGAATTGCTTGAATCTGGGAGGCGGAGGTTACAGTGAGCCAAGATTGTGCCACCACACTCCAGCCTGGGTGACAGAGCAAGATTCTGTCTCAGAAAAAAATAATAAAAAATACTTGCTACATATCATTCAGGGAAAGAGTTATGTGCAAGAGCAGGTTTTCAATGCTGATGCGACTGGCTTGTTTTACAGGGAAATTCTCAAAACAAACCTATATAACACAACTGGCAGAGACTCCCAGGAACCTAATCTTGTATTTCTCCTAGGAGCAACTATTTAGTGCTTGCTAATTCAGTGTTGAGACCAATTTTATGGGCCATAACTCTTGTTGCTAATAATGAGAATTGACCGTACTTTGTTTTAAACCTCCTTTATAAAATTTATTATTTTCTACCTTGTATTATAAATATTGTAAGATGTGTCACCTCCCCCACAATAGTACTAATTTATACTCTCTTTGTGGAGAAGATTCTGTACTCATTCATTCAGCAACAGTTTTTGAGTGTTCCTTATGAGACTACCTCTCCACTGGAGGCAGAAGGCATGCAGGTGAATGAGACCAAGTCCCTGTCCTTGGGTAGCTTATTGCCCTGTGGGAGGAGACAAACAAGTAACAGATGGTTGTCACAATGATTCAGAGAGGCACAGGAGATTAGATGTGATTCTTCAAGGGATTAAACATAATTTACAGCCTACACATTGAATGGATGGATCTGCCATTGAAATATCTTCTGAATGCTTCATCATGATCTGATCGTTTTTGCCTCTAAGTCACCCTTAATCTATATCTGTCTTTAAATCTTTCTATCGATTTATTTTTCTGAAGACCCATAATGATTGATGTGTGGTTTTGGTAAATATGGAACAGTTGGTTTACATATTTACTGCCATTAACACTCATTGATAAACTTCAACAGCAACATAACTCAGTAGTTCTGGTAAGAAGAGCATCGTACAGAGGCTCTGCCCTGTGAAGTTGCCAGCATGTGAGATGAGAAGGCAGCACTGAGCCTGGCACAGCAGGTATGTCCGTGACTATGCTGCAATAGAACTGGCCATCCGTGTGTCTTACATGGCAAAGCTTGGATGCTGAGTGCACATGCAAGAGCTGGCCGTGCAAGGCAAGGAGGCACCAGCAAGACTGTGCGAGCTGCTCCAGGGCTTCTCATTCCAGCAGACCCTGGCTTTACCATACTAACCCTAACTAATTACTGTGGTTTGGGTGGAAACTTTATGATTAGATCACAAATGAGTATGGGATGGCCACAAATGAGACATTTTCTTTCTCTTTCCTATTTCGGCAATAATGGAAAATAATGAGTGATGTATTCAGCAATTTCAAACACTTCTGCTCGTCTGTTTGGACAAAGACATTAATATATTTGCTATGAGAATGCTGACTGATGTTCGCTGAAGGCTACATTTTGAAGACATTTCTTTTATCTTTTAAAAGAGAAAACAGGACAGAAACATCAATTTTAGAGAAGAAGGGGGAATAAAAGTAAAATGGAGGCTGGGTTAGTCTGTAGGATTTTCCTTCTCAGCTATCTCTCCAGTGAAGTTTAGATTCACCTACCCAGACTGCTAACCTTATTTCTAGACCCTGTCAGACCCTTCTCTTCCATGACTCTTTCATTTTCCTTCTTGTCTCCAGGCTGCTAGACAGCCCCTCTACAGCTGTCCCAGGCCCTGTGGTCAGTGCAAAGACCATCAATTGCACCCCTCTGTTCTGCTGTTGCACTGCAGCTCCTAAGTTGACAAAGACCTGGCCACTGGCTTCTGTGATGTTGGTCCCTTCTTTCATTGCTCTGTGTTGAAATCGGGAGCTACTCCTGCTTGAGGCCTCCTTTGTCACAAATCTACTTGTTTCCCAGGTATAATTTCACCTCCTCGAGAAGATGATCAATTCTTCAGGGGCAAAACTATGCCATTTTCTTCCTTAACAGACCTCTCATAATAACCAGTGTTGTTTTGAGGCTATTGCAGTTTCTACATAATACCTTTTGACATTTATTTTTGTCAATATGGCCCTGATATTCACATGCCCAATTAGCCATACTAAATCTAATAAAAGCCAATAACGCAGAGAGGGGTGATCTAGGAAGCTTTTTCAATCAGAAATTGTTTTGCATATGTATTTCAAGGCTGATAATGTTTCATCTGAACTTGTAAAAATACTCCTTGAGTTTTGCAAAATAAATAATTTAATTGCACATCCCCAGCAATTTACCCCCGGTGTTCATTCTGAGCAGACCTTCAAAACTAATGTGGTGTTTTATTGTCTACTGATACAGAAGAAAGGGAATGAAAAATTTCCTAACCTTTGATAGTTCTAAGTCAGGACTCTTGAAAGATGGAGGAGGGCTCGGAGTTCAAAATGCCGATTTGTTTCATCTGAATTTGGCCTCTAGGTAAAGGAGTAGGATGCACATAATCCTTCAAAAATATTTCCCTATATTTAGTGCCTTCTGTGCTCAAGACTTCTCATTATTCCCTTTAAGCGT
The DNA here is from genome assembly GCF_008728515.1 of Papio anubis. Classification (NCBI taxonomy): domain Eukaryota; kingdom Metazoa; phylum Chordata; class Mammalia; order Primates; family Cercopithecidae; genus Papio; species Papio anubis. The sequence continues at coordinate 23,278,932 of NC_044987.1, forward strand.
TTCTGTGAACTGTCAATTACCTAAAGGCTTTTTCTTCCACCCCATAGAGATTATTCATTTCCCACGTGTCAATGTGTGTGTGTTTGTATGTGTGCATGCGCGTGTGTGTGTTGTGCTCCGACTTTTCACCTATTCATCAATACCCTGTAAGGGTATGGACAGGTCAGATGAAAATGAGAGCTGTTTGCTATTTTTTTCACAGTTCTAATGAAAGGTTTCGCGAAGAAAGGGATTAAAATTACTGCTTTCAATGCCGTGTTCCCTGTTGGTAATTTGAAAAGCATATGAATTGCACATTTTCTATTTCTCTCAGTAAGAAAAAGTTTCTTTTGTATATGATCCTTATTTTTTTCTGTGAATAGGGTTCCTTAATAGAATATAAGATGGTTTTTTACCCATGTTTTATATATTTCTCTCTTGTCAGAGCCCCTTCTCAACTCAACCATGATGTTCTTTTTAAATTTTTTTGAATTCTCTTACCTGAAAACTGCCCAGGACCTCCTAAAACATAGTTTCTCATCTGTACTGCTGCATTCTGCTGTTTTCACTCAGAGAGCAAGGAGTATTCTCTTTAGTTGGCTATATTGAAACCAAATCCAAGCTTCACAGCTACTATTATAATACTGTGGGCAATGTCCTCCACTTCTTCTAGCTGTTACTTTCAGAGATCAAAATCAACTTTGTTACACAGTAAGACAGCATTTTCTAAAGTGTTCCTGAGGATTCTAGTTCTGCAATAAGGTTCATGAAAAAGGTTCTGTGATCATGTGGGTTTCACACACATGCCAAACATGCTCTAATCTCTTCTTGAAGGTTTCTGATTCACAATAATGCATTAATGCCTCAGAGAAATCCTGACTTCAACAAACTTGTTGTTGACTTTTGTCTCTTTGCCATATCCCAAACGTATTTCATCATGTTACATTTATGAGCCCTTTTATTCTTGTAGCACATTTTTCATTTAGCAAAACATGCTTGGGGAGATACTGGGAAAAGAATTAGGGAAACACAGCTCAACATGTCTGAATGAGCCACAGGTATGCAATGGCTTACTACTCTTAAATCTGGCCTTTGGGTCCTGTTTGTTTCATCAGCGAAATGCAAGTTCCACAGCAATAAGAACTTTTATCATTTTTTTTCACTGCTGAATCTCCAGTGCTATAACAGGGCCTGACGTGTTTGGTGATTAACAGATATTCACTGAATGGTAGAATGCATACATCTTTGAATCATGGACATCATGACTTTCTTAACTCAGTCTCAGGGGTGGCCCTAGTTTCAGATTGAAGCTGGACTTCTACCAGTTGATTTCTTTTTTTTTTTCTTTTTTTTTTTTTTTTGAGACGGAGTTTTGCTCTTGTTGCCCAGGCTGGAGTGCAATGGCACATTCTTGGCTCACTGCAACCTACACCTCCCGGGTTCAAGCAGTTCTCCTGCCTCAGCCTCCTGAGTAGCTGGGATTACAAGCATGTGCCACCACGCCTGGCTAATTTTGTATTTTTAGTAGAGATGAGGTTTCTCCATGTTGGTCAGGCTGGTCTCAAACTCCTGACATCAGGTGATCCACCCACCTCTGCCTCCCAAAGTGCTGGGATTACAGGTATGAGTCACCATGCCCGGCCGATAGAATTCTTTAACCAGTTATTTATTCTCTCTTGCATAATAACCAGAACCTCTTGAATTCTTCATCTTCAGAAGTTGTGTGGTGCACATTTATCCTATTCATGGCTTTCCATCATGTTTTGACAAGTCTCTTTACGTATTTGGGGGAAGGCCTTTGTTATTAGTATTGCCTCCCAATGTACTGACGTACCTCTCAACTCCAATTTCCAGGCTGTTTTGTAGAAATATGCATGACAAACATAAGAAAAAAGCATTGTGAGGAAACAGGGTTTGTTGCTGAGTGAGTGGTCCAGGCGAGGTCAGCTCCTAATACAGAAATGACAGCAGTGGTGGGGCCTTCAAGTCAAGTGGTGTGGATTGGTCAAGGCTGGCAATGGCATGTAGGCAACTGCCTTATCAGGCCAGTTCTGTAGGATGGTTTGAGCCTTGTTCCTGGAAACTTAGCTGAGAGCCTGGTTCCAGGCACTAGAACCTAATTAATTCCATATGTCTAAATGACCCAGCTAAAGCTGTCATCCTCTATCATAGCTATACCCTCTTCTACCATAGAGGCACCATCCTCTAACTCCACGGACTCAAGTTCCTATTTTAGAAGACTGCTTTCCTTATTGCTAAGGATTTTCCTACTTTGTAGTTGCTTATACCATTTCCCTATTTCATTCAATCCCATTAATTCATTATACACATACACTCCTCCTTTGCCTCTGTCTTCTGACTGCTTTTCTGGGTTTTTATCCTACTACGTGTATGACTCTCCCCTTCTAAGGGCCAATGTCTATGATTTGCTTTTTATAACGGCTCTATTTCTTTTGTTTTTGCGTTTTGACAACTGAGATGCATCGAAAGATTCCTAAATTACTTTTTATTATGCCTCTCTTGCACTCCAGAAATTCTTTTTCATTGAAATGATTATGCTAAATAACTGCAGAATTCTATTTTCCAATAGTTGCAATTATCTAAATTAAATTTGAATAATTTAGTTTAATACCCCTAGCATTAGATCTGTCAAATGCAATTGGGAAGGTAATAGGGAGACAAGATTGGGTTTAGTTGCTGGTAAGAAAGACCCAAAGCCATAGCAATTTAAATAAGGCACAAGTGCATTTTATTCTCGTGGAAGAGAACTTTAGAAGTAGGCTAATGAGGACTGGCATGTTGACTCTACGTCATTGAGGACCCAGTCTTTTTACATTCTTCTGCTCTACTCTCCTTAATAGATGGCTTCCAGCCATAGGATAACCTCATTCTTACAAGATACTGCCATAGCTACAGCTTTTCCATCCTGCCTTTCATCTGAGTCAATTCCCTTTCCAAGAAACCACACTCAATTACTTTTACTCATGTCTCTTTGATCATCCCTATCTACAAGAGAGGCAATATAGTTTCATAGTTGGGCAACTTGCCACACCCATTGATTCAGGGCTCTGTTCTCTTGCAAAGGAAGAAGGAGGAAGTGAATAGTGGGAAAACAACTAACAGTCTCTGCTTTGGAGATTTTCTTTTAAAATCTGTTGTTGGGCAGAAGATGCTATTGGCTCTATATATCCAATTAGTGTAGTTGTGAAGATTTCTCATAAAGCATATCTTTCATAGAAACACTCACAGTTAAATTCTTTGTATTTGGAGCATTTTCCATGAAGTTGTTTGGTCTCATGGGCCAGAAGGTGGGTACCAATTATCTGTGTTTACACACTGTGAGCAATGTTGTCCTCCAGGATTCAAGCCACGCTTTTAGTGTGTTGCTGGTATAACTTCTGATATGCTTTTAAAAGAATGTATAATGTATACAAAGCATGCCAAAATGAAGCATTTTAATAATGTTCCATTGCAATTAATCTTGAGAACAAGATTCACATTTCAAGAGATTTTGAACCTTACAAAAGATTTACATTGAGCATAAAACAAAGTCATACTTCTCTAGGCTCATTATAAAAGGCCAAATTATAGTCCCTATCACAGAAAACAGTTTTGTTATTTATTCTTATTTATTGGCAGACAATGGGATATTGGATTAGGGTGATCTAATTCAGAGGAGAATCTGCTCACCCGAAAGACAGTACAGAGAAGAAACAGAGAAAAATTATGATGCTGCCGTCTTGGATAAGCTATGTTGGCATAAGCTTTTTTTGTGTGCCAGTTTTAAAGTGACAGGTTCTAAGCTCAAAACCATGAGCAGACTATAATATGCAATGAATATTATCTCCAGTGACTTAATGAGGATGCACTGGATTTCAAGTTAGTGATTCTTTTGAACTTCTGCTATGTAATTACCCATTTCTGTTATTTATTAGAACTAATAATAAAGAATTCAGACTTAGCAAAATACTGTACAGTTCTTGCCTTCTCTCCTCCTTCCCACACAGTTCGTCTTTGTAACAACTGGTTCTGCTCAGCCCGTGTGACATTTCCATAACCACCCTTTCCGTCCCTTTATGGTTTGCCGCTGTATAAAAGGAGGACTCATTTGATAATTGCTTTATAAACAACTGAGAAGAACGCTGGCTTTTACCAAAATGGAGAAAGGATAGTATTGGTCAGGGGGGCATGCCTTTGTGCTCATTTTAAAGAAGCTGAATCTTATTTACACTCAGTGGCTTTATACTGTGAGAGGACAAAAATTTCCAAAGAGACTGCTGTTTATGGAATGGGTTACTGCTGGTTGAACTACAGTGTCCCTGGAGTTGAGTTAGCATGGAGGAGGTTGGGTCCAGCCGTGAGCAGTGGTCTTTCCATAATAACCACACTACAGCATTGTGACATTGTCAATAAGAGCTCTTTCTCTTGCTCCACTCAAGCAAATGTTTAATTATCCCAGTCTTTCCTGCTTCTCTTGGAAGTATTCAATGAACATCCTGCATACTGGAGAAGTGAAATATTCTTTCAGCACCATTGGTGAATTTTCCATTCAGATCCAGCCAAGTATCAGCTGAAATGAAGAACTACTCTTTTATTCAAGCTAGACTTATGGGCTGTCTGTGAAGCTGCTCCTTCCTCTGTGTGGTCTGGGGAATGGGCTGGTAGCAGGGAAAAAGGGTTGGGTCCTACAGGCAGTGTGGCCATGAGTACATACAGGGTGGCAGGTGAATCAACGTAGTGCTGTGCTCTTGACCAAGAAGAAGAGGATAGGGTAGAAGACACAGCTTCAACCCTGTGTCAGCTTGAGGTAGGGTATGACAACTGACTTCATCCCTTACAGGTATGAAAAATTAGACTGTACCTGCTTTTTGGATCTGTTGTGGCAAATTACACTGAAGTTATTTTATTCCTTTACTGTTTATTTTTGTAATTTGCATTTTCAATGAAAAAGATACAGTAAAAAATATAAAATCCTGTATAAACAATAGGTGATATAAAGCACTTTAAAAGAAAAAACATCATTCCCCAGACATTTTAATGAAGAACATGAAGGAGCAACAAAATTTTTATAGTATATATCTTATTCGAAATTTTTACTTGAACTCCTCTAATGAATATGTCAAGCGAAAGCAGTGATTATTTTGTTTTGAATTAAAATTAATTTGTCTATTTATTCAAGCTCTATGCAGAAAGAAAAACAGGCAACCTAAGTTATCTTCCAATTTTAGAGTCAATTTGTTACTGTTTATTCATGAAGCACTTTCAGTAAGTCACCCGCAGTCTTCTAAATTATTGAAATAAACTAAAGCTCAAGATGGAGCAGACTGGAATCACTGAACACAAATCCTGCCCTTTTGCTTTTGTCTTTTTGAGGTTAGACACTGACTTAGTACAACAGACAGGCAGTGATGGAGAAAATCCACATACACAGCATGAGGAAACGTAGGACCAAGATCCTTAAACTAGAAAGAACTTCAGGATGCGGAAGATCAGAAAGAAACTTAAAGTATGGGATGATAAATTGCAATAGCTCAGAAGCTCCGATGACGTGATGATGATGAAGGCTTCAAACTGCATTTTCCCTTTTTAGAGCACAGATTATGAAGTTGCTAAGAACAACTATTTGTGATTTCTTTTCTTAAAATACTTTAGCATAGCACATTTCTGGGTATTGTTATTCTTAAGCAGTTTTAATTTTTATCTTGGCTTTATTGGTACCTTTCTAGATACCATTGACATGATTTTCTCTTACTCTCACTCTGTGTGTGTGTGTGTGTGTGTGTGTGTAATGTATATATACCTCTTTATTATGTAGAAGCCTACATATAGAAGTCACATAGAAGATATAGAAGCAATAAAATCCTTATTTCCAAATAGAAAATCACCCTGGAATCTGAAAGCTTGAAAATGACTATTATAAAGAAGTAGACATGTTTGGTACAGAGTAGACACCCAATAAAAGTTGAGTGAATGAATCATTAAAAACCATTTGCTATTCTACAGAGAATTATATTAGTGAAAAACATGATGGCATACAGTAACCATTTTTTCTATATAATCTCATTCTCACAATACTCTTGGGAAATGAGTAAATCAGGTGTTAATTCTTATCTATGCAAGTTGATTAGAAACTGCAACTCAGAGTTTGAAAACATTTGCTCACAGCTGTTAAGCAGCAAGGCTGAGACATGGGCCCAGTCAGGTGACTCTAAGTTTTGTGCTTTTTGTCACTTAGATTGCTGTCCCGTGTGTGTTGTGTGTAGTGTGTATATACATATAGTGACGTATCTTAGTTTTCAGTAATTGGTACTTAACCACAGTGCAAAACACTCAACTCTTTGTTGCCAGGACACAGGAATATTCGATTTACATTTGTTCACATTTTTCAGCTCCACCTTTTGCTTCTGACTTTGTAATGATTGTTGTTTGTTACGTGACTGGTTATAGAATAATCACTGAAAACATAAACTCTTTGAAATGAGGAAAGGGGATGATAAAAGAGAAAAGATAAGCTTTACTGAAAAGCTCTAGGCCCATTGCCTTTGTTTTGGATAAATGTCTTAGGCAAGAACATCAACTTTCTGTCTCTGTCCTTTTACACATGGGCACATATTTCAGAAGGGCATGAGTGAATTTAACAATAACAAACATTTGAGTTTCCACTCCTCTCTCTGCTTAGTGATGGCCTCTCAATTCTGTATGTGGAAGTGACCAGCGTGACAATAAGCAGGACGAAGTGGCAGCAAGGTGTTTCTTGGCAGAAGCTGTAGCCCAGTGAACCCAAACCAGTGAACCCAAACAAACTCACACACCAGGGTTATGTGGTTCCTGGATCTTGGAGAAAGTAGCTGAGGTGGAGAGGTCCATGTTTTACCAGGGAGAGCCTTTGCCTGCTCTCTTCTTTCTGTGTATGACCTTTCTATGGTCTGCAGTCTTTGGAGATGGCAGAGCATACTCCAGTTTTTCAGATGATGATTCCCCTTCCCTTTTGTTGTTGCACGTTTATGTAAGATGTAAGAACTGCAGATGTATTATATGCTTAACCTTTTCTGCAATCCAGGAGTTGGCCACAGGGAGAATACAGTAATACTTTCTGCTTATGTAATGTACTATGCCTGAGAGCCATTTGTGCTTTGGAGATAACTCAGCAATGTGTCAGTTTTTGCCTGCTATTCTTGTCCAGCAGCAGAAGCTAAAATGCTCACTGTCTTGGAAATTCCTGTCTTGAAGGAGGACTGGAAGTAGTTGCCAAGCCCATTTCAGCAAACTGCTAGATGAGGGAAGAGTTGCCTGAGCTCCTGGAGGCACATGTGAATAGAGAGATGTGGCCTCCTAACTTGTAATAGTGAGGAGGAAATGAGTTTAAGCTCCAGTCCTCTTCTAAAGGAAAGTCAAAGACACTTCCTGCCTCATTGGATGCTCTGCTTTCCATCATGGACCCCGAGTACCTGGGCACAACAGATTGAACAGAAGATTGGTTGCATTAATCTAACAAGGACAATCATACAGGCACTAAATAAAAGAGAGTTACGTGAACTGCAAGGTGACCAGGCTTCTTGAATGTCAATTGTGATCTTTTTTTTTTTTTTTAATTATACTTTAAGTTCTAGGGTACATGTGCACAACGTGCAGGTTTGTTACATATGTATACATGTGCCATGTTGGTGTGCTGCACCCATTAACTTGTTATTTACATTAGGTATGTCTCCTAATGCTATCCCTACCCCCTTCCCCCTCCCCACAATAGGCCCCAGTTTGTGATGTTCCCCTTCCTGTGTCCAAGTGATCTCATTGTTCAGTTCCCACCTATGAGTGAGAACATGCTGTGTTTGGTTTTCTGTTCTTGCGATAGTTTGCGGAGAATGATGGTTTCCAGCTGCATCCATGTCCCTACAAAGGACATGAACTCATCCTTTTTTGTGGCTGCATAGTATTCCATGGTGTATATGTGCCACATTTTCTTAATCCAGTCTGTCACTGATGGACATTAGGATTGATTCCAAGTCTTTGTTATTGTGAATAGTGCTGCAATAAACATACGTGTGCATGTGTCTTTGTAGCAGCATGATTTATAATCCTTTGGGTATATATCCAGTAATGGGATGGCTGGGTCAAATGGTATTTCTGGTTCTAGATCCTTGAGGAATCGTCACATTGTTTTCCACAATGGTTGAACTAGTTTACAGTCCCACCAACAGTGTAAAAGTGTTCCTATTTCTCCACATCCTCTCCAGCTCCTGTTGTTTCCTGACTTTTTAATGATTGCCATTCTAACTGGTGTGAGTTGGTATCTCATTGTGGTTTTGATGTGCATTTCTCTGATGGCAAGTAATGATGAGCATTTTTTCATGTGTCTGTTGGCTGTATGAATGTCTTCTTTTGAGAAGTGTCTGTTCATATTCTTTGCCCACTTTTTGATGGGGTTGTTTGTTTTTTTCTTGTAAATTTGTTTGAGTTCTTTGTAGGTTCTGGATAATAGCCCTTTGTCAGATGAGTAGATTACAAAAATTTTCTCCCATTCTGTAGGTTGCCTGTTAACTCTGATGGTAGTTTCTTTTGCTGTGCAGAAGCTTTTTGGTTTAATTAGATCCCATTTGTCAGTTTTGGCTTTTGTTGCCGTTGCTTTTGGTGTTTTAGACATGAAGTCCTTGCCCATGCCTATGTCATGAATGGTATTACCTAGGTTTTCTTCTAGGGTTTTTATGGTTTTAGGTCTAACATTTAAGTCACTAATCCATCTTGAATTAATTTTCGTATAAGGGGTAAGGAAAGGATCCAGTTTCAACTTTCTACTTAGTGATCTTCTTTTGGGGAGTTTTAACATGACACATAAACCCACAGAGGGCAGTGAAATAGACGGAGTAGCAGAGACTCAAGTAGACATGGAAACTGAGTCAAAGAATGGCAGAGCTCCTGAAGGTGGAAAACAGGCAACCTCAGACAAGGTAACCCAGTCACTGGAGCTGCCCTAGTGTTCCTAGCAGTGAGGAGCCATTGTATCTGCTCTGGATTTGTATTTTTTTCTTTAAGGACTGTATAGAGGTATAATTCATATACTATGAACTACACACATACAATGTGTAAAATTTGATAGGTTTGACATATGTATACACTTATGAAATCATCATCACAATCGAGTTGATGAAAAAGTCCATAACTCCCAGAAGTTTTCTCTTGCCTCTTTGGAGTCCCTCATCCCACCCCTCCCTGTTTGCTCCCATGTTCCTTAGGCCATTGCTGGTCTGATCTGTGTCACTATAAAGTAGTATGCTTTTTCCAGAATTTTATGTTAGAACCATACTGTACATGTTTTTTTCATCTGACATCTTTCATGCAGCATAATTATGTTGAGATTCATTCATGTTGTTGTATGTATTACTAGTCATTCTTTTCTGTTGTTGAGTAGTATACTATTGTGTGGATGTATCACAGTTTTTATTATAATACATCTACTTGTTGATATACATTTGGGTTGTTTTCAATTCTTTACTATAACAAAACTGTTATGAACACTTGCATACAAGTCTTTGTATATATACAGGCAACTTTTTGTAGGTTTATTTGCCTTCCAAATATCTTCATATTCCATGGGTAAAAGAATAAATAAAAAGGAAAATTAGAGGGTATTTTTAATTGAATAAAAATGAAACTAACATATAACAATTTGTGGGATGCTGCTATACACTGTTATTTAGAGAGACATTTATAGAACTAAATGCCTGTAAAAGGAAAGAAGAAAGGTATCAAGTTAGTGACATCAGCTTTCACATTAAGAAACTACAAAAAGAGAATGAAATCTAAGTTACAAAGAAGAAAGGAAATGATAAAGATTAGAGCAAAAATAAATGAAATAGAAAACAGAACAACAAAAGAGGAAATCAATGAAACCAAAAGCTAGTCCTATGAAAAGGTCAGTATAATAGATTAAGCTCAAACCAAACTGATCTTGAGTAAAAGAGAGAAGGCACAAGTCACCAACATCAGGAATGAGAGAGGTGATGTCACTAAAGATTCTACAGAGGTTAAAGAGATAATGAGGGAATATTATAAACAGCTTTATGCAAATACATTTGACAACTTGGATGGCAAGGACCAATTTCATGAAAGACACAAACTATCAAATTTTATTCAAGAGGAAATAGATAACCTGAACAGCCTACATTTATTAAAGAAATCAAATTGGTAGTTAAAAACCTTTGTGCGTGCACACACACACACACACACACAAACACATACACTCCATACGCTGATGGCTTTACTTGTGAATTATAATAAACATTTAAGGAAGAAATATTAGCAATTCTATATAAAAATCTTAAAGAATATTGAATAGAAGGGAATACTGCCCAATTCATTTTATGATAGTAGCCTTACTCTGGTGATTAAGTAAAACATAAGCATTACAAAAAAAGAAGACAACATAGCTGAAAAATTTACTATTATATAGCTGGATTCAATTTTATATATAATGACCAACTGAGGCTTATCACAGGAATGCAAGCTTGATGAAACCTTTGAAAATTAATTTATGTAAATTATCATGGCAGACATAACAAAATGAAAAACAAAGCATATGACCATTTTGATAGATGCAAAAAAAGTATTTGACAAAATCTAATATCCATTTCTCATGAAAACTTTCAGAAAACTAGGACTAGAGGACAACTTTTTCAGTTTGATCAAGGGCATCTACAGCTACACATTAAACTTAATAGTTAATTAGTTAACATGTTTCCCTAAAATCAGGAAGAAAGCAAGGATGTCTGCTTCCACTACTTCTATTCAACATAGACCTGGAGGTTCTACTCATGCAATACAGCAAAGAAAAGATATAAAAAACATCTAATTTGGAAAGAAAAAATTCAAACTGTCTCTATTCACAGTTGATGTAATCATCTATCTTATGAATCCACATAAAAATAGTAGAACTAATAAGTGTATATATGATATAAGATCAATATACAAAAATCAATTGTATTTCTTTATACCAACAATGAATAATTAGAAATGGAAAAAAACCTTACTATTTCAATCCCATCAAATGCAGACAATATTTAGATATAAGGCAAATAGATATTGTGCAAGACCTGCACACTGAAAATGACACGACGTTTCTGAGGAAAACTAAAAACTGAACTAAATGGAATGATATAACATGTTCATGAATTGGAAGATTCAATGTTGTTAAGATGTCAGTTCTCCCATAATTGGTTTATAGAGTTGACTATACCAATCAGAATTCCAGAAAGATTTTTGTAGAAATTAATTTAAAAATATATTTGGAACTGCAAAGAACCCAGGGCAGCCAAAAAACTGTTAAAAATAGAAGAGAAAGCTTAGAGACCTTACAGTACTTAATTTCAAGATGTATTATAAAGCTACAGTAATCAAGATATTGTCGTAACAGTGGAAAGATAAACAAATAGATCAATAAAGCAGAAGAGTCCAGAAATGGACTTATACATATATGATCAATTGATTTTAACAAAGATACAAAAATACCTCAATAGGGAAAGAATAGTCTTGAAACAATTGGATATCATATGAACAAAAATTCTAATCCATGCCTCATGGCACATACATAAATTAGCTCAAAATGAATCATGAACCTAAATGTCAAACCTAAATTATAAACTTCTCAAAGAAAACAGAAAAAAAAGTCTTTGTGACTTTTGAGTAGGCAAAGATTCTTAAATACATATGCCAATTATATCTCAATGAAGTTATTTAAAATGATTAATCATCATGTAAAACAAAATAATGATAATTTATAGTGAAGCTTGTAACATATATAGAAATAAAATGTATAAGAACAATAGCATAGAGAATGGGAGAGTGCAAATTGAAATATACCATTTTAATGGTTTTGCTTACATATGAAGTGGCATATTATTATTTGAAGGTTGCTTGTGATAAGTTAGTGATAACCTCCAGAGTAACCCCTAGACGTTGATACAAATAAGCATAGAAATTGCTAAGAAGAGATAAAAGGGAATATTAAACATCATTTAATTAACCGAGAATAATGGAGGAAAAAGGAAAAAAACAAAAAACAGAGAGCACATATAGACATTAAATAGCAGGATGTTAGATTTAAATCCAACCATGTTAATGATTACATTGTATGGAAATAAAATGAAAGCTCAACTTAAAAAGCAAAAATTGTCAGAGAGGAGAAATAAGGGCCCAACTATCTGCTGTTTACAAGAGATTCGCTTTACATATTTATATACACTGGCAGATTGAAAGCAAAATACATAAAAAACATGATGCAAATGCTAATCATAAGAAAGCTGGCTCATCAGACAAGGTTAACTTCAAGATGGAGAGCATTGTTAGAGAGAATCATTTTATAATGATAAATAGGTCAATCAATCAAGAAGACATAACAATTCTAGATGTGTATGCACCTGATAACAGAGCTACACAATACATGAAGGTAAAACTGACAGAACTTAATGGAAAAATAGACAAACCTACTATTTTTGTAGATTTCAATACTCTTCTCTCACTAATTAATAAAACATATACACAAAAATTTAGAAAGGATATATAAGAGGACAAAAAGGATGTAAGTTAAACAATTTGACCTAATTAACCTTTACAGAACACCATACGCACAAACTACAGAATACTCTTTCTCAGGTGCATATGGAACATTTGCAATGTAGACCCTATGCTGGGCCAGACAATAGGCTCAATAAATAAATTTAAAAAGAGAAATCCCACAGACCTTAGTAGAATTAAGTTAGAAATTAATAACAGAAAGGGATGTGGAAAACTCTCCAATTTATTAGGAAATTAAACAAGACACTTCTAGATAACCTATGGTAAAAGACTAAATCATAAGGAAAATTAGAAAATATTAACTAAATACAAATAAAAATGGAAGTTGTAATTTTTAGGATGGAAAAAAGAGACAGAGATAAGGGGGGTGGCTCAACAGCAACACAGGTTTATTGGACAAAGACCTGCGAAGGGGAAACACCAGCAAGTGCGGGAGCCCAGGTCCCTTGGGCTTACAGGCTGGGTCTGGATGAGGGAGGTGGGGCGGTATGGCTTGCTGCCCAGCAGTATGTGATATGGAAGGAATTTCCCGCAGTTCTCACAGCCCAAGCCCCTCTGTGGAATTTTCCACCCTGACCACAGTGTGCAAAATGGCAAAGGTTTACAGGATGGCACCACTTGGGCTAACAATAATAACTCATGAGGTGCTCCTAAGGCAGTACGCGGAAATTTATAGCTTTACTACTTACATTGAAAAAGAAAAAAGATTTAAAATCAATAACAAATGTTTTCACCTTAAGAAAATAGGAAAACAAGAGTAAATTAAACTAAAACAAAGGAAATAATAAAGGTACAAGGTGTAATCAATTAAAATAGAAAATATATAAATAATAAAGAAAACCAATGAAGCTAAAAGTTGGTTCTTTAAAAAGTTACAAAAATTTGAGGCTGGGCATGGTGGATCCCAGCATTTTGGGAGACCAAGGTGGGTGGATCACTTGAGCTCAGCAGATCACTTGAGACCAGCCTGGGAGACATGGAAAAACCCTGTCTCTATAAAGAATACAAAAACTAGCTGGGCATAGTGGTGCGTGCCTACAGTTCCAGCTACTCGGAAGACTGAGGTGGGAGAATCACCTGAGCCCGGGGTGTTGAGGCTGTTGTGAGCCAGGATCATGCCTCTGCACTTCAGCCTGGGTGACAGAATGGGAACCGGTCTCAATTTTTTTTTTTTTTTTTTTTAATAAAACACTAGATGATAGACTTTGGAAAAAAGAGAGAAAATGAAAATCACACATGTAAGGAACTGATGAAGCAATTACCACAGGGCCTGCAGGCATTCAAAGGATAAAAAGAGATTATTATGTACAAATTTGTCAGTAAATTCAACAGCATAGATAAAATGAGCACATTCCTTGAAAGATACAAAGTAACAAAGCTTGTACAAGAAGAAATAGAAAATCTGAATAGACATTTATGAAAGATACTGAATTTATAATCTAAAACATTTTTTCTAAGGAAAGCTCAGCTGGTTACATGGGTTAATTCTACCAAACATTAAAGGAAAAATAATATTAATATTAAACATTTTTGTTTTAGAGGAGATAATAATCTTCAATTCATTTTATGAGGCCAGAATAACCTTGACACCAAAATCAATGACATTACAAGCAAACTACAAACTAATATTCTTTATGAATATAGATGCACAGTTCTTACCAAATTATCAGCAAATTAAATTTAGCAAAATATAGAAAGAATAATACATTATTAACAAGTGGTATTTATTTCATAAATATAAATTAGTTTAAGATTTGAAAATTAGTTAATGGAATACCTCACACTTAAAAAAGGACAAAAATCATATGTTATCAATATACAGAGGAAAATACATTTATAATTTTTTAACACTCATTTATTTAAAAAAAACTGTCAGCAAGCTGGAAGTAGAAATTTTCTTAGTCTGATAAAGGGCATCTGTAACAAACTTACAGCTAACATTATACTTAATGGTGAAAGCTGAAAATTTCCTTCTAAGATTGGAAACAAAACAAATGTATTAATTCTCATTCTTTCTATTTGACATTATGTTGGAAGATTTAGCCAGGGTAATAAAGTAAGCAAAAGAAATCAAAAGCATATCTATTGAAAAAGGAGAAAAAAGTGTCTTTCTCTATAGACAATATATTGTGAACATAGACAATCCTAGAGAATCTATGTAAAACCACTAGAACTAATAAGTGAGTTCATCAATGTTACAGGATTCACTTTTGTTAATATACAAAAAAAATGTATTTCTATATAGTGGCAACGAACTTCTGTAAAATGAACATTTAAAAACAGTATCATTTAGAATAGTATCTAAAACTACAAAACACTTAGGATTAAATTAACAAAAGATATGTAATATCTGTATACTGAAAACCACAAGACACTGCTAAGATAAATTAATGAAGATCTAAATAAATGACAAGATATACTATGACCATGGATTGGGAGGCTCAGTATTGCTAAAATGATCATTCTCTCCAAATTAACCTATATATTCAGCACAATCTCAGGAAGAACCCAGTAGGCTTGTTTTCCTTGGTAGCAACTGACATGTTGATTCTAAAATTTCCTTAGAAATGCAAAGAATGTAAAATAGCCAAAATAATCTTAAAAAGTAAGAGCCATACTACAAAGCTGCATATATAGACACAGTGAGGTACTGGTATAAAGGAAATTTATACCATTTATATGTATATACATTTATAGATATACGCATTATATAATATATAATATATATAATATTAAATGTATATATAATATATAAATGTATATATAATATATAATATATTAAATGTATATACATTTATATATACACATTTATATGTGATATATAATATACATTTATATAGTATTTATATAGTAATACTATAGTATTACTATAGTTAGTGGCTCTCAAAAGAACTATAGTACATAAACAGATATACAGTCAATCTGTGGTATTTACATTTCATGTTAGGGTGATCAGGAAAAAAACATCTAGAGAAGATTTATTTGTGAATGATTTTTGAATAATACATGGGTTGATTTTTTTTTTTAATGTGTTGAAGTCCTAATCCTGGTACCTGTGAATGTGACCCTATTTGGAAATAGGATCTTTGCAGATATAATTAAGGTGTAAGTTAAGATGTGATTATATTGGAGTAAGGTGGGCTCCTAATTCAATACGACTAATGTCTTTATAAAAAAAGTAAAATGACACAGGCACAGACATATGGGGAGAAGGCCACATGAAGATGGACACAGAAACTGGAGTGAAGCTTCTATGATCCAAGGAGCACCAAGGATTCCTGATAAACCAACAGAAGCTATGAAGAGGTACGGTAGGATCCCCCTCTAGAGCTGTCAAAGAGAGCATGGCTCTGCTCTGCTGACGTCTTAATTTTGGATCTGGCCTCCAGAACTATGAGAGAATATATTTCTGTCGTTTTAAGCCAAACAGTTTGTAATTTTGTTATGGCAACCCTAGGAAATTAATGCAAGGTTTTTGTTGCTGTTTTGCTCTGTTTGTTTTTCAAAAATCACATGGATAAAAGGTTGAGAAACACTATTTAGAAAAAAGATAGGAAAAATTTTTGCAATCTTTAATTAGTGTTAATTTCTTAGATGGACCCAGAAAGCAGTAGCTATAAAGAACAAAACCATGACAAATGGAACTTTTTCAAATTGAGCAGTTTTGGTTATTAGAAGATCAAACCTCTTAAGATCATTGTTAAGAAAATGAATAGTGAATTTACAGACAAGGAAACAATATTTGTAATATATATATTTGACAAATGACTGATATCCAGAATATATAAAGAATGCCTACAATTTGATAATACAGGCAACCGGATTTACAAATGAGCAGAAGACTTGAATAGACACTTCACAAAGGCAGATATTTGAATGGTTAATACGCACATGAAAAATTGTTCAATATCATTAGTCATCAGAGAAATGCAAATTAAAACCACAATGAAATACCACTACACATCCATTTGTATGATAAAATTAAAAAAACTTATGACATCAAACGTTGACCAAGTTTTGGAACTAGCAGGAGTGTAAAGTGGTGCAATCACTTTGAAAAACAATCTGCCATATTCTCATAAATTTAAACATATACCTACTCTATGTCCACTTGTAGGTAGAAGTCAAAGAGAAATGAAAACATATTATACAGAAAGACCTGTGCATGAATGTTTATAGCCCAAATCTGAAAACAACTCAAATATTCATTATCAAGACAATAGATGAACAGAGTGTGGTACATTTATAGAGTAGCATACTACTCAGCAAAGGAGAAATGACTTTTGGTGTCAACAACATAAATGAATCTTAAAAACATTATACTGAGTGAAAGAAGTCATATGTAAAAGTGTACATACTATACTGTCCCATTTATGTCAAGCTCTGGAACATAAAAATCTAATCCATGTTGTTAGAAATAAGATCAGTGATTGCCTGGGTGAGAGCAGAGGGAGATTTACTTCAAAGGGGCACAAGACAGCTTTTCTAAGCTAATAGAACTCTTCTATATCTTGATAGGAACATAGGTTAATGTTCATATGCATTTGTTAACGCTCATCAAATTAATAAAGTACTTATTATCTGTGCATTTTACTGTTGGTTGCGGATTCTCACCCCCCTCTCTCTCCTATCTCTATGTACATATGTGTATGACTCTGCTACTGTGCTACAGGTTTACAGCAGTGGCTAAGCACCATTCAGTTTGTTCACAAAAGATTTTTTTTTGGGGGGACCTCAGCTTTCTTACACAAAATGAGGAAACTGGACCTCTTCAAGCTCTCAAAACTACAGCTCATCTGAAAGTTAAGGTCCTTTCCAACTGTAAACTCTTGTGTGGATTGCTATTTGTATTGCTTCAGTTCATCAGACCATCTGCTTGAAAACTCCTAGAGCCCAGTTGTACCCTGAATGAATTAAAGTAGAGGTACTGGGGTGGAGGTAGAAGAACGCAGCTATTTCCTGTTCCATTTGGTGGAAACCAGAAGAAATGGCTGTTTTCAAGATGTGGCTAAGTCCATATGGAGAAGCCCAGTCATGTGAGTGAATACCTAAGTTGAAGCTACATCTAAATTCTCAAGACTGGGACCTTATTTGCATCTTTCGAACTGTGTAGAGGCAAAGACAATTATGCAAGTATGTAGGCAGCTGACTGCCAAAATGCGAAGCATATCTTTTCCTGTGTCCAGGGCCATCTCCCTGGAAGTCGAAGCTCTTTTACACAGCTGCTAGATATACAGGTGAATCAAAGAAAGCACAGTATGATCCTGTGAAAAGAAAGAGAATTCATATTTTGGGAACTCTTAATAAAAGAAATATTAGAAGTCCAGGGTTTAGAAACTCCTACATATTATAAGAATGTCAACAGCACTGAAACAAACACTTTCCACAAGATTCCCCAAAGTTTCTCTTAAATGGCCTTGGTATGATTATTACATTTGTTTTCTTCCCAGTTCTCGTTCAGTATGATTTTCCTAAGGAAAGTGGCAACCTACTCCCTATAGTTCCTGTTTCCCCATTATCTTTATGAAACGGGTACTTTCTAATTCCTTTTATATGATTTATCTTAATCAATGGTGATAACTACAGTCATCCTTGTCTCCAGCACAAAGACCTGGTTGGGGTAAAATCACAGCCAGTAACTAATGAGAATACATTGTTATGCCTCAAAGTTAATATTTCAGGGAGCAAACTGAGCTATGAATTTACAATAAAATCCCATTTATTCTTTTTACCCGATTTCAGCAGCATTTTAAAAGCAACTTATTTCATTGGCAGGTGGTATGCTGATTTGTGCCCTATTTAATGTTTCTTTGTTAGCTTTTAAAGACTTTCGGCAATTCCTTTATTGTTGCTCAGTGGTTAGAATTGCATTACCTTTAGAACCCAGCACTTAATATAATATTATCCATTGTGTATTTTTTCACTCAAATTATATTCCAAATTGTTTTTGGAGATTAAGCCTGTGACAACATGTATCCGTTAAATTGTTTTTAGAATGAGGTAATATGTGTTCAGCTGAAAGCAAACTCTCCCTGCTCTAGATTCCCATAGCATCTTATGGCAGTCGTATGGCCTGGAATTAGAAGCTGGTAAACTTTCAGAAGTGGAATGCTACACCACTGAAACCTGCTTGTAGTTATGTAGTCAACTATTACTCCTGTTACTCCAAGTGACTAATGCTAAATCTCACTTCTTTCTTGGGAGGATATTTCCATCATTTTGGGGTTGGGTCTCAGGAGAGAGAGGAAAGATGTACTCCTGTGATCAGCATACCTTGTGCATCTGGGGTCTCGTGGCTACCTTGGCCGACCTTCATTGTGGGGTCTTTTGCATCTTCTGTTGACTGTAACTCATTCTCTTTCCCAAGTTCTTAGCAGAATACCATCGTGTAGACATAATACAGGTACTTAATATGTGTTTGATGAATGAATAAATGTCTACTGTCTTGGTATAGTTTCCTTTCCTCCACGGGAAGCAAACTGGTTTAGTGCTCTTTAAGTAATGGTGCCTGAACCTAGATTTAGTATATGTTATACATCAGTATACTGTTTCCAAAAAGTGATATTTTAGGTTTGGGTGGTTGAGATGAACAATGAAAGGATGCGCATTTGTTATGATGTTAAATATCTGACAGTATGTATGGGAGAAATTTAACTTCATATATGATGTGCTTGTTTTGCCTACTGAATAGTATACCTTGCTAAAACTTCTGTTACCTTGCTAAAACTTCTGTTAGAAATCCAAGAATCTCCCTCAAATGTCTTGGGTTTGGGTTCCATGTCTAGAGATGCTGGGTTGCTTGTCTCCATGGCCACATCTAGTGGGTACTCATGAGCCCCCATATAGAAGGCAGTTTCCACATGTGACCCTTGCTAACACACAAAATTATAAAATATTTACTTACTATAAAAAGTAGAGAGAAGTATGAAAGGGACATGAAGTTGTCCTCACTCTCCTTTCTATCTCTCCAATTCAACTCCCTAGTGATAACCACTATTAATATTTTCTTATAAGTAACTGCCAGATATTTTCTATTCATGTACACACACACACACACACACATACCCTTTTAATTTTTTTTAACATAAAAGGGATACATTTGTCTAAACTGCAACCACTTATTACTTCTTGAAATCCCATTTTCTTGAATTCTGCAACACAATACTCATTTTCCTTCTCCTTCTTGTACTCTTCTCTCTCTTTTCACAGATTCCTTCTCTTCTGTGGGCCCCTCAAATATTTGGGTTGTCCAGAGTCCCATCCTTGACCCCATTTGCTTTTCACTGTACTTGCTCTGGTTGGGTAATCTCATCAACTCTCATTGTTTTAATTACCACCAGTGTTCTGATGATACAAACAATATTCTCTGTCTCGACTGCTTCTTTATGCTTCAGATGATTCATGCATGCAATTTCTTGCTGGACAGATACACTTTGATGACTCATTAGTACCTCAGCCTTGATATGTCAACTCAGACTTGAGCCTGCCAAGGTTGTATCTATCTCAGGAACTTTCACGTAACTGCTACTTCCATTTGGAAGAAGATGTTCTTCAGATATTCTCATGGATGGTTCTGCATCATCACTGAGGTCTCAGCCCAAATAACACCTCCTCACAAAGGGATTTACACACAATCTAAAATATACCTCCTATTCCCTACGCCTTTCCTCGGTAATTCTCAGACACATTATTGGTGTTATTGTTTTTTAACACCCTAACACATAATTGGTTATTATTTTTAATAATGCTTTGCTCTTTGTGATATTATTTGTTTGTGTAATATGTGAATCATTAAACTGCACTGTATTTTATGATGACAAGGACTTAACTCTGTTGTTTATTATTATATTTCCAATGCCTAGAACACTGCCTGCCTTATATTAGGGACTCAAGTAATGTCTACTGAAAGAAAGTTGGGAGGATTAAATCAAGGACATGAGACACACCCAGGAAGTCATGTCAGCCTTGAGAATATGAATGAAAACATCTGACTTACATGGGTAGCATAAAACTAGTCGACTTTGGAAAGAAGTCAATAAAAGATTGATTCAAGTCAATGGAATCAAAGGAAAATTGATTGAGAGGTGTTAAGAATGTCAGAATCAGAGTTTTCTCTGCCTTACTCTCTTCTCTAGGCAGGAGCGATTATCCACCTTTCCCATTGAACTGCCTGTTTGGGGTGCAATTCTACACATGGGCAAGAAATCTATTAAAGAACCTGTGTCAGCCAGGGTACTTGGTCACATATATCCAGAATGCACTCCAGTTAGTTTAGCAGAAATGGCAATGAGATAACTTATAGAATCTGGAAGGGCTGTAGGGTCAGGCTTGGCAGCCATGCAGCCAGGAACATCACCCAAATCATTCCATCTGCTGTTCCTGTAGAGACCTTACTGCGGTGATCACCTGGCACAGGTGCTACCAATTCCTCATGAATGCTGGGCTAGGAGTGCTCCCAGTAGGGTCTCTGCTCCTGTCCAGATGCTGCTTCCTCTGAAAGATGGATCTCTCTCGATCTTCACCAGACTAGATCCTGAGCGGTGACTTCTCCCTTTATGACACTCTCTTCTGAGTTGGGATCTTGCTCAGATGCATCTTATCAACTAAGTTTGGGTCACATGCTTGCTTTCTAGTTGCAAGGGAAGCAAGGCAAGTAAGTTCCTGGCTTCTCTCGTGGGGGGCAGCACTCACAAGGAAGGACATTCTGCGGTCATAGGAAGGACATTCAAAAGGTCCTGAATGGCCACAAAGAATAAGAGTTGTCCACTACACAGTCCCTCTCCTGGGATGTATTGAGTTCAGTGCAACGCTCTGTTCTTATTTCTGGGACTTTTGCCTATCATCTAAACACTTAGCTTATATTCCAACCATTACTATTTACAATTCTGTTTTTTACTTGCTATTGGCCAAAATATTCTGGCTGCTGTAAGTATAACCATTAGCTTCACAAATATCCCCTCAGGCATGCCCCACATGAGTCTTAAAATCTTTTTATTAGGCAGTCAACATTTATTGATCCAGGCAATGTACTCTACATATATTATCTAGGTGCAATACATTCATTATGCCATTGAATCCAAGCAACCAAATTACCCACGTTTTGTAAGTTAGGAAACTGAGGACCAAGGAGGTTAATTAGGTAAATGATCCAAGATTTTAAATAAGCAGTCTGCTACCAATGCTCTTTTCCATTTCTCCTTGTGCCATAAGTTTCTCTGACAAGGGCTGTTTGAGGATAACAAAAGCTTATTAAATATTATGAACACAGTGCTGATGGAATTGGGTGATACCCCTCCTTTCTCTAGTCCTTTTAGGGAGGAAGTGTTAGAAAAGTCAAATCTGGTTTTCTGACATCTTATCAGGGCTGTGTGACTCATCATTCCCCAGGCCTTTCACAACCCTCAAAATCACATTTTGTTCATCATTCATCACTTTCCTCTATAACCTCCAAAAACTGTTTCTTCCTGTAAGTGCTTGCAGTCTGTGTTTGGTTTCCAAATTAAGAGGCAGGCTGCACATTTCCTATGGACTCAATTAGAGCCTGCAGTGTGATGCCCTTGCCTACTTGTTTTTATTTCCAGATTTCTGTAAGCTCCTGAGTAATTCTGGTCTATGGCTTAGGGTAGAGATGCATTATCATCCTGACAATGTCATCTGGTGAGATACATTTTTAGGCGGTAGTAAGTACCAACACTTACGAAGCCACAAGGAACAATGAACTGCCTTAGGAGGTAGCTGATAAGCATAGTTCTTTGAGGATAGGAACTGGGTCACATTTATCTGTTTATCACTAGTGCTTGGCACAATTCCTGGTCCATAATTATTAAAAAGTGTTGGTTTCATAAAGAAATTGGATGACATTGTTTGGTACTTCCAAAAGCAGTTGTTAAACTCTAGTACCCAAATGAGAGTAACATCTGTTTCTAGAAAGCCAAATCCATTCCTTAGTACCCACATCCATTTATTTAAGATAGAGCTAAGATAATAAAATTGGTATTAATAAGGTCTTTTTCCCTACTGCTATTCCACTTTCTTACATTTTTCAAAGATGTGAGCTATTATTTTTCTGAGTGCTTCTATGTTTTCATTTGATACAAGGAGTTACAGAAATGTGAAACTATGAAAATTCATGTGAATTATGGAAACCTAAGCCCAGACAGAACTAGAGACCTAGAATATGCAGCTATATAAGAAAGTTAAATAAACAAGTCTGCTTAGACTGGTAGGACTCTTACATAATACATGGTGAACAGACACGCCTTTCTGCCTGGGCTCACCCAGGAGTTTGCGAATGAAGAGAGCTTCTGCAGGGTAGGACCAATGGCTCATGGATTTTTTTTCCTTAGCCCTTCACTAGCAATTGGAACATGGAAGGTTCTTAGCAAGTGTTAATGGAATGGATTCATGAAGGAATAATAAAGAAAGCCAAAATGAAATTTCTTTTAATTTAAAAAGTAATAAGGATAAAAATACCTGGGGATATGAGGAGATCCATTTCTTGAATATATATTCTTTTTAGGCTTAGAACAGAATAGCTGGTATGTTTGGGTTAAAGTTTCTGCCCTCTGATGGTTCAGAGAATGAGTGGTCTCTGACTAACCCAGCTGTACTTTGTCCTGCCATCTGTTTATCTAAATGAACTCTCATGCCATGTGCCTAAAGAATATGATATACGTTAAGGGATGATAGATTCCATTTGACTACCTATAAAATACCCAGTTCACTAATTTAGACCAATAACCAGAAGGTCAGTCTGAACTCATGGAAAGTTGAAGAGTATAATATTAAAAACAGAAAACAAGGAGAAGTTTTGACATCCACACTATTTACATCGTTGTCACATCCCAGCTTTGGCAGAGGCTCCATTACTGCTCAGAATTGCATTTGATGAGAAATAGTGTAAAGGCAGAAACATAAACTGGGTTCCCAGAGAAGTTACACAGGAGTGGCTTAGTCTTAACAATAAATGACCTAGCGTTAGACCATCAAACCATCAGTTACAGCAGCAACAATTTCTGGTAATGTTGCTAAAGAAAATTTGGGGCATGCTAGAAGGAGTATGGTCCAAAGTGTTCTTGCTTTTTTCCTTTTGAGTTGTGGGTGGTTTTCTTTTCTTCTTTCCTTCCCTGCCTCTCTTTCTATATGGCTTATCATCCATTTATCTATCACCATTCATCAGTCATCTATCTATATATCTGTGTGTCTACCTACTTACCTACAATCTATTTACTAAATTAAGCAGGATGAAATAATTTACAAAGTTACATGAGTATAATAATAATATATGTAGAAACCAGGTGAGCCTTCATCTCTTTACTCTTGTCTCAAACACTTGCATTTGTTTAGTTACTATTGCTTGAAATATTTTTCTTACAGTTGTATAGTGTCCAAATCCCCCTATTTCTTCTTAGCACAAATATATTAGCATTTTTTGAGACAGGGTTTTACTCTATTGCCTAGGCCACAGTGCAGTGGCACAGTCATGACTCACTGCAGCCTCAACCTCCCAGGCTCAAGTGATCCTCCTACCTCAGCCTCCTGAGTAACTGGGACTACAGGCATGCACCTCCATGCCTTGCTAATAATTTTTGTTTTTTATAGAGATGAGGTCTCACTATGTTGCCCAGGCTGGACCTATATCAACTTTTTAACGTTGCATTATGTCTTCTTCTTAGACTGTATGCTTCATGAGTGCAGTGGCCTTGTTTCGTTCCCCTCTGTATCTCTAGACCTAGCGCACTGCCTTTATGGTTAGCAAAGATTTATTTATTAACTGTATGATTGCATGAAAAGAAGAAAGAAATGAAAAAGTAAATTTAACAAACATATCTGAATACAGTAAGCCAGTGTAGGTGTAACAAAAAGCCTGTGGGTCTTAGAACCAGACAACAGGAGCGTATGTTGCCTCAACTAATTACTAACTGCGGGATTGTGTGCAAAAGACCGAACTTCTCAAAGCTGATTTCTCTCAGTGATTTCCAATAAGAATACATTTTGGTCATCAAAGCTGGTTCTCTGGCCTTTGCTAGTATCTCCCTTTATTGTCTGTGAATTCTATCCCCTTTTACTATTATGAGTATTCAAAATGAGCAGTCCCAGGAAAGCTTTGCTATAGGTTCAACTTACATGTTTAAGTAGGAATTCCTGATTAGAAGGTTCCCATTTAGTAATCATTCCACCTGTAGTTTTGTGGGAATTATCTGATCCTAGACAAAGGATTTAACATTTGAAGAAAGCAATGCAGATCTTAATCTGAGTAAGATATTATCCCAATGAGCTTAAGTCCCAAGATCAATCCATTAGGTATATCATATTTAAATTAAAGCTAGAGCACCCATGTCCTGGGGCCTCCGGTGGGTCTTGGTCAGGGGAAGGAGGGAGATGGGTATGGGGTTAGGGGAGAGGGTTATTCAGCCTGGACTTCACATTTACCAAGATCCTCCAATTTACAGTTTACAATATTTTCTTACACACACACACACACACACACACCTGCATGCACACACAATGATTTTAATCATGTTGAAAGTATTGATTTGTTAAATATAATATTTAAAGTTATATTCTAAAAATTTCACAACTCTTTTTTGGCATTTATTACTTATTTTTAAAATATTTCTAAATCCCTAAGAAATATAAATGGCTTGCTTTCTCTAACTTCTGAAATCTCTGTCTACTCTGTGAGATGAGGCTACCTCTGAGCTTATGTGACCAACCTTTCCACAAGAAGATATTCTCTTGAACCTGTCATGGAATTGCTTGGGTTTATTTTATATGTCAGAAAACTAAGGCAAACATGTATTTGCCATATTGTTTTTAAACCACCCAACCACTACATGACATCCAGTAGTAGGATTAGTGATGGTTAAACCTATATTCTTGACATAGTGCACTATTATACCTAGTCCCTTTACGCTAGAAACAGGATTTCTCTGGCATTATCTGCCAACGATGTCTCAAGCAGCTCAGCTTTTAAGAATTGTTACATGAGACATTTGCTCTTGGCACTGGTAGTCAAGGTAATTTGGATTAAATTGGCATGTTTTAGCTAAGAAGTTGTTTTTAAATATGCGACTTTGTCTTTTCCTTGTGTTGATTTTGCCTGATATATTTTGATGTCAAGTTAGGTGTATATAAATTTAGAAGCTTTATGTATTCCTGTTGAAGAAAACCTTTTGCCATTATGAAGAGACTCTCTGTCTCCAGTTACGCTTTTTGCCTTAATTTGTTCCTTTGTCTAAAGCTTTTCTACATCTATTGGGTTTTTGCTGGGTTGAACTAAAAATCTTTTATATTGTATTCCAGAAGGAGAGACAATAAGTTTCATAGAAGGCCAGATTAGCTTAATTTTATTCCAATACATTTACTACTAGTGCTCTGTGAATGACCATGATAGTTTCTGCTCAGCACCCCTTTCTTTAGCATGTTTCTCATCTCTATGGCTGTTGTAAGAGCTACCTTGGTTTTAGACAACCTTATCCCTGTGGATGAACATCTTACCCAAACTGAGTCAGCACCATTTTCCCAGGTTTTGACTAGAACTGAGAATATGACTTCTTATTCTGTGTTATAAGTTATTAGAAATATTACTTTGGAGATTTTGGTACCTGTGTTTCCCATGATGGGAAATAAAGCTGTCTTTAGTTATTGAGAATAAAACTTAACTTTTTTTTTTAATCTAAAAGAAACAGGTAAGGAGCAGAGAAAAGGGATGGGTTCTATACTATTTGGGTTGCTGGTTCCAATAGTCCCTAAAGCAGCTGTATCTGACTTTACAAAGGCCTTCCTTTGTCCCACTCTTTCCTGGAGTCTATGAGACAATAACCTCAATCTTGTTCAAACTAGTTTATGCTGTATTTCTATCATTTGAGACAAAAAGAGTCTTTATTAGTATGTTCCACAATGAGTTAGCCATTTTGACTATAGGAGGGTATTAGGTCGTGGTTTTCACAAAATGAATTTTGTCAGGAGGCTCAGTGGTGCCCAGTACAGCTCCACTCTGGAGTTTTAAAAGACAAGATTAGAGGCAGTGCCATCTTGGAATTAGCAAAGTCAGTGCAACTTGTTTAAAGCAATGATGTCTAGAAAAGTGTTTTATCTCATAGGAATACAAATCCCGCACAAACCTTATAGCTGAAAAAAGTCACTGTGTTTGGAGCCTGAAATCAGTGAGCATTGGTTGTGAAAAATCACCCTGCAGGCATGATCTCAAGCTCACTAGGTTAACAGAACAGTCAGGAGGATGAAAATCAAACAGCCAAGAAGATTCATGATTAGCAGGTGACTTAATGAGTTTGAATTAGTCTCATTTTGAGGCCTTATATAACTGTAGCAAAATTCGAGAGTGTTTATGAAAGCTCATTTCTTTCTCTTTGGATAAATGAAAATTAACTTTAGTGGCTGGAACCTTTTTTGTCCTTTGACGGCTTAATTTGTTGCTCTTGCCTTTCTCTGGGCTCACAGAAAGATGCCTGGTTCCCATAATACCACCGAAAGCACAATTTGCCAAGGGCTTGGTACCATTCCCCATGGCGGCAGAAAACTATCACAACTAATAAATCAGAAATACTCTGAACTCATTCTGAGTCCAATATTTGATTTTTAAATTTGATTTTAAGGATATTATGTTTTTCTTCTTGTCAAGAATAAGAGTGAAATAGTAGGAAATGAGGTTACAGTATAAGCCAGTCATGAAATACTTTCCTCACTTCTACCTTTTAACCTGGCCTGTCAAATTAGTAGAAATTAGGAATTCAGATTGTAACGTAATTAGACGTTAAAGAAACATATACTTCAATATATCTTATAAAACTGTATTTTATAAGTAAAAGCTGTATTTTATAGTAAAAACGTCAATTGCTCCCAAACTAATTTCTAAATCTAATGCAATTTCAATATAAATCACAGTACAATTTTTTGGGCAACTTGACTTTCTAAAACTTATAGGACAGTTGCATAAAAAGCTATGTCAACTTTGAAAAGGAAGGGCAAAGCAGAAAGGCTCAGCTTGACAGATAGTAGGTTGTATTGCAAACCCAGATTGATAAAAAAGCAATATAATGGAAGCACCAGGAGAAATAAATAGATCAATGAGATCCATGTGAGTCTAAATAAATTCTCTGTGTTGGATTCTAATTTAATTACATGATGAACATAGTCTTAATGAGGTTAATTATTTGAAATTTGGCACACAAAGACTTTTGTGAATATTTCATGTTTCCTCAAAACCAATGTGGATTCTCTGTTGGGTGTAAGTTTCTCTACGTCTATTGGTTTGTAACGATTAATCGTGTTATTGAAGTCTCCTATAATCTTTGCTCCTTTTTACTTGATTAAAAAATTCCTAAAAGGATTGTGTTAAAATTGAGTTATAATGATTTATTTTCACTCTGAGGATGATGTTTTTATGTTTATCGGATATATTCTTTGATACATATATGCTGGTCATCTTTACCTAATTTGATTATTCTTTCTATCAATATGTCATATAACCCAACCTTGAAGTTACGAGGCAGTGAGAAATTTCTACACGAACACACGTGAGTGAATTCAGTGACCAATCATCTGTAAATGATGGCTTGGAAATGTGGGTGGATGATAATAGTAGTTAACTGTGAGAAGAACACAGAAGATTTTGAGGTCAGGAAAGGGTAGAAAAGATGAGATGAGCAATATTCATTCATTCATTTATTTCCTTATTAAGTATATATTTTCTGAGTGCTTGCTATATGCCAGGCACTAAACTTGGCATATTGAAGAAAGTTTTTAAGATGAATTAGTTTAAGATGAATTAGTCCTATGGTCCCATCAAGCATTTGCTTGCAAAGCACTCATGTGTAAAGACAGATCATGATGTACATATTCATATGTAAGAAATTGAATGTGGAGCGCCTTATATATATATATTACATATCAGAAGTTCATCCTAATAAAATCTCCAGTTGTCTTTAGGAAATTTCAAATCTGTAAGTAGATTTAAGATAATAGGTTAGCATGATTTAAAAGCTACAACTTGATTTCAAAATAAAAAATATTCAATAATTACTCTTGTATCAGTAATGATCCCATTTGTTAGAACCAGACTGTAGCTATAACAGATCCTCTTCAGAGGTTTAAAGCAGCGATTTTCAAACTTAAGTGAGGATGTGAATTACTTGGATACTTAATAAAAATGCTAGATTTTCCCTCCAGAGGGTCAGAGAGCTTGTAGTGAGTATCTAGATTTAGCAGATCCTTAGCTGATTATGATACTAGAACTGCGTGTTTAAGAAACGCTGCTATAGACTCTACTAATTCAAGTTACAGGGCATTAGTAAACAAGCAATACCCAGAAAAGTGACTGCCTTCCAGGCAAGGAATGGGCAAGTGACATACTTGCAGTCTTATTTGGATGTGATCTTGTTTTTCAGGTACTGCAAATTCACTTCTTAAATATATTTAGAACACTTTTTGTAATATATTAATGACCTAAGGGGAATAATCCTCATAAAAACATGAAAACATAAATTTTTAATTATTTCTGGCTACATAGTTTCCAATCTTGTCTTGTTTCTATATCTGCATAACAGCTTTATTTTCTATGCCTACAGATTCCTCTTTCAGTAATTGCAGCTTCTGTGACCTCCAGTTTCTTTGCTAGTTCTTTCCATTGTACTGGACAATTTCGTTGATAGTTTCCTGATTTGGGAAAGAGAGAACAGTGAACAATCTTTCTAATTTTCCTTTTTGACCACGGAGAAAAAAATTTACTTATTTTGACCTGGCTAAAATCCTATTTTCTCCTCTAGAAACCATTAGGAATATGCAGCAAGGCACAGCGTGCTTGATTTCTGGAAGCATCTTGGGAGAATTCTGGGGAAAATCCCCATGACCACCCTTTATTCATAAGGAGATTATTTTTTCCCTTCCCCATTTAGGAAAACTCCCTCTAATATGCTTCCTGCTGACAACTAAAGCAGGTTTGGGAGACTATTCAATTTTAATAATAAGACACTTTATGTAAATTAAGACCTACTTAAATTCAGAACTGCTTTAAGATTAGGATGCACAAGTAAACCTGAAAACAAAGCTAAAATGGAACCAAGTTTAATACTCATGTATGAAAGGGATAAAGAAAATCATAATGTATTTGCAGATATAGATCTTTTGACTAGGATAGTAAGATTGCCCCTGAACTGAATATTCAAAAGATAGGTAATAAACAAGAATATATAATAGGCTATTATGTTTAAGCCATCCAGCTAGAAAGTTATAAAAATTTACGGGCAAGCAATGTACAAATTATTTTTCATAAAATATACTGAGTTGACAACTAGATTTAATGGAAAAATATGTAGAAGATTGGAAGAGGGCCATTGTAAATGGAAAAGCACACACTGAAACAGAAATTAGTATCATCAAACATGAGGTTGTTGAGAGACTTGGATTTAACCCAACAACAAATGAAGCAGAATAAGAGTATGGAGAAACACAAGGCTGGCAAACAGAGAAAGACACGAAAGTGCTCGTGTTATAAAAACCTAGGAGCACATAAACATTTCTCATAATGAAAAGCAACTGTGATGTTTTGATGACTGTGTTCTGTGATTATATCCTACATCATCCCTCTAATCTACTGATCAATAACACCTTATCAAAATATTAATAGTCTTTGCTCGGAATGTGTTATTGATACTAAACCCAGGTTGGCAGCTAGCAATAGTGCCAGTCTTTTCTAAATATTTATTAACTACTTGGTTGATTAATTTTTATGGAGTTTTGACAGGAACTGATATGGACTTTACTGGCTTCTATATTTATACCCCATTCTTTCCTTTCCTTTGAAAACCAGAATGACATTTTTGCCAGTCTTAAGCTCTGGCTATTAGAAAACACATATTGAAACCACATATTGACACCACTAACACATAGTAGAATGGCTAAAATGATAAAGATTGACTACCTTAAGCATTGGTGAGGACATGGAGGAACTGCAACTCATACTGGTAGAAATGTACAATGATTAAAACTACTTTGAAGAAAACTGTTCAGCAGTTTCTTAAAAAGTAAAACTTATCATATGATCCAGCCATTCTACTTTGAGGTATCTACCCAAGACAATTGAAAATATGTACACATGAAGCTTGTGTGCAAAGACTCATAGCAGCTTTATTGGTAATAGCCAGAAACTGGAAACAATCCTGATGATCATCAGTAGGTGAATGGATAAACAAATAACGGTACATTTATGCAACAGGCTACTACTCAGCAATTAAAAGGATAAACTAGTGATACACAAAACACCACGAGTGAATCTCTAAGTATGTGAAATAAAAGAACCAGAGGAAAAAGGGTACATATTCTAATATTCCATGTATTTAAAATTCTGGAAAACACAAACATATCTATTGTGACAGAAAATGGTTCAATGGTTTCTAGTGACAGAAAAGTAAGAGAGGAATTACAAAAGGACCCAAGGAAACCTAGTGGGAGATGAATACATTCTTTATCTTGCTTGTGGTGATGGTTTCACAGGTGCTTACATAGGTCACCAATCATCACATTTCATACATGTAGGTATTGTATGTGTATTTATTGTATGTCAACTGTGCATCAATAAAGCTGAATAAAAAAGTGAAATCATTACTCGAATCTTTCATCAGCAGGAAAAAATAGAACACAAGTCAGTAAATTATGTTTAGGTGGCCCAATAGCATATGAGGAAAATACTACACATACCTGAACACTGTGCCAACTTATTAAACTGTAAACGTGGGTCTTTCAGTCTCATATTCCTTCATGAGGAACACATTTTAAACCATTTGTATTGTTTCATTTACCCACAAAGTCAGTCAAAAATAGAAAAACACTTTTGATAACATTTGTAGCTCTATCATCAATTTTTGATTCTATAGATTATTGAAATAATTGAAATATCAGAGGATAGACCCCCTGGACTGCATCTGCTATAAATTTTTCTGCAGGCGTAATAACCTTGATAAGCTTGTGCACTAGAAATTCAATTTCAAATGTGGGTTGGTTAAGGCACTGAGTACCCTAAGTACAGATTCCAGAATATGTTAGAAATAACCACTACAAGATGTTCTGGAATTGAGCTATAATATTAACCTCACAGATATTGGCAGGCATTCTTTTATTTGATGAAACAAATAAGGCAGTGGAATTTATTGTACTATTTAGTAGGGAAAAAGGCAAGAGCTTTGTATAGAGAAAACAAAGACGCTCTTTTGCTTTTAACAGAGGAGATAAAATAAAACCTTAAAAGGGGGGCTGCTCATTATCTTGGGCAACTCACATCTTGACTTCAGCATCATCATGCACTTCTTCCTCTCCTTTTCCCTTCCCACAACCCTCTCCTCAGTCAACCATTGCAGCATCCTTACTGAATTCACCTGCACAGCATCTCTCTGTTTTTCCCCTTCTGTGACCGCTCCCCTGACCATTTGAAATAGCCAATGCTAACTCAGTGTTGTTTTAAAATGCAGTGCTCAGACCAGCCGCATTGCATCACCTGGGAACATGTTAGAAATGCATATTTAAATGCACCTCTCCAGATGGTCTGGATTAGAGATTCTGGTGGCAGAGCCCAGCAATGTCTGGTTTAACAAGCCCGCAGGGTGATTCTGGTACATGCTGAAGACTAAGAACCCTGATATAACCATTCTCCCTTTTGTGAGGTTCTCTTCCTAAACACAATTATTTTGCCTATCATTGCCAGATGAAATTTCCAAAGTGTGGATATGACTATATCCCTCCCTAGGGCGAGAGCCTTCTACCTTCTTCACTGTTAATACCAGTAAACTATTAATACCTGCTGAGCACTTTCTATGTGCTAGGCTATATAGCTCCCAGCTGGGCATAATAACTAAGAAATGTGTGGTGAATGGATGGGTGACCACTTGCTCTTTTGTGGTGTCAGGTTGCAAGGGTCCCCATTACTGGTTCCGAGCCCTGGCCTCACATTAGATTCACCTGGGACTTAATAAAATATACCCCACCCAAGAACCATTAAATAGAGATCTCTATGGGCATGGTCTTGCATCGTATTTTTTAACGCTTCCTGAAGTGATGATATGAAACTGGTTGATAGCCGAGTCACCTATCTCTGTGACTCCTGTCTTCTTGGCCTGTTTCTCTCACAGCTGGGGTCACTTTGTCCCCAGCTGCAGCAGCCACTGCCCTGCCCTTGGCTCTGTCATCAATCTTGTTAGACAAAGGAATGTAAGAAACCAGGGGTAGTAACTGGACTGACTCAGCTTCCTGTTAACGGCATTTTTACTTTACTTCCTCACTAAGGTCTTGAGTTTAGCAACTGTCCTGGCTTCATTCTAGTCACTTTCTGCACAGCATCCAGAATGAGCTTGTCCAAACCTAAGTCCGTCCGTGGCACTCCTCTGCTCAGAACCCTCCAGTGGGCTTTCCAGTCTCATGGAGAATAAAACAAAAGTTCACTCGGTGACTTATGTATCTTCTGCTCTCCCCTCTCCCTTGCATGCCCATTCCCCCATTGCCTCTCTGGCCTCGGCAATTACTGCTCTACCTCTGTCCAGAGCTGACTCTGCTCCAGCCACACTGCCCTCCTCCCTGATCCTTGGGTGTACTTGGGGCCTTTGTGCTTGCTGGTTCCTCTGTCTGTAATCATCCCCCCTCTGCCCATTAGCCACATATCTCCCTTCCACACATCTTTACGGAGCATAACTCGAACGTCCTCTTCCCACTCAGTAAGTCCTACCGTGACCACTCTGTTTAAACTCGCTGGCACCTTTCCAGTGCTCCTACTTTGCTTTATTTATTTATGGTTTGTTGTCCATCTCTAAAGGCAAACTTCATGAGGTAGTAATTTTTGTGTCTTATTCACTGCTGTATCCCCAGTACTTAGAAGCGTACCTGGCACATAGTTTGTATCTGATATGGTTTGGCTGTGTCCCCATCCAAATCTCATCTTGAGTTGTAGCTCCCACAGTTCCCACATGTTCCGGACGGAATTGGTGGGAGGTAATTGAAATATGGGGGTGGGTCTTTCCTGTGCTATTCTCATGATAGTGAATAAGTCTTTTGAGATCTGATGGTTTTTTAAAGGGGGAGTTTCCTCACACAAGTTCTCTTTCCTTATCTGCTGCCATGTGAGACATGCCTTTCACCTTCCAGTGTGATTGTGAGGCATCCCCAGCCACATGAAATTGTGAATCCATTAGACCTCCTTCTTCTGTAAATTGCCCAGTCGTGGGTATGTCTTTATCAGCAGGATGAAAATGGACTAACACAGTACCCAATAAATATTGACAGAATAAATGAATTCCCGACTCCTGTGGTCAGGCTGTCAATCTGATAGTCCATTGTAGAACCTGAGCCTCTGCCTCATTCCTTGTGCCCACCTTCAGACCTTGGCGATCATTTCTCTACCCCAGGCCATCTAAGGCAGAATCCTTATTCTCTTCTGGCCAGGCCTTGCAGGGGTTGGAGAGTGCCTCCGGACACTACCAAGGCTGAGAGGCTCATGCCTACAGCCTTAACTCCTAACCCTGCCTCTGCCCTGCCTGTGTTTCTGTGTTAGCCTACATTAGTTCACCTCAATCTTGACCATTTTCCTCAACAGTTGCCTATTGCTAAGCACCGTATGTAGTCTGTCCCATTCTGGTGGAGGACCCCTGTGGGAAGGCCTAGTGTCTATATTTTTAGTCCATCCTGTTTCTCTCTCGAGCTCTAAACTCTCTTTCTGTCAGAAGATGTGTTGTGTATTGAAGGCACTGAACCAAGATCAATTGTTATATCTATTTATCTATCTAACTGTACCCTATGCTCCTTGAATGCAAGCTCTAAAGGACCAGGGATTTTTCTTTTTTGTTGTTCATTGCCATTTCTCCAGTGCATCGACCAGTGACTGACCCATTGCAGTCATGCAATATATAAACATTTGTTCAATAAATGGATTAATGACTTCCACTGTTATTGCTTAAGGATGTTGCTGCCACCCCTGAGTTCTCAAGTATAAAAAATTAGAAAATCCACACAAAGCAATGCTGTCATTTGAGAGAAGTTACAGAGTGACCTGCCTTGATTCTTAATTAGTTCTTTTTAATTTAACCCCCTTGTTGCTTAGTTTTTAAAAATGAATAAAAAAGAAGTACATCAAATTTGTGGAGAAGTCACTTTAGAAATGCTATAAAGATATAAAATAACAGATGGAGTTTCACAGTCATATAATAGTAAGTCAAGAAGCATCCATTTTAAAAATTGAAACATTGGCATCTAGATATCCAGATATTTCCAAATATCTGGATGTTAGATGCAACATACAAGCAGATATGTAATTGACATTTTTACTTTTCATGGTGAGATCCAGCCTTAAGGAAATTAGAAGAACAATTGTAAAGCAAGTTATTTTCTCTTATGTTGAAAAACATGACAATTTTTTTTTTCTGACAGCGGATTGCACATGTATTCATTTTACTTTAATGTGCGTGTACAGATATCACTGAGACTTTGGTTGACAAACCTTGCCATAATTTAATAATATCTTCAGTTACTTGAAGAAGGAATAATTGTAACATAGCACATTCCAGGGATTTCAGCTTCCCTGTAGAGATTTACCTAGGAACCTACATAATATATGTAAATAACTGAAAATTAAGAGGCACTGGTGTGGTAGAAAGCATACAGAAACTATTGAATGAACTGAATTTCTTACGGTTCTGCTAGCTATCGCGACCTGATCCCAAGACCCTCAGATTCTCTAAGTTTTAGTGTCCTCGCCCTGAAAGCAGGACTGTATGCATGTTTTTAAGAATCATCAACTTTGTACAGTTCCTTCCACCTTTAAAATTTTGTGATAACCTACCCTATTTTAAGTCCCATGCCACTTTTAAGTGTGGTCTATAGACTAGTAACAGCAGCATCTGGGAGTTAGTCAGAAATGCAGACTCTCAGGTCCCACCTTTAGACCTACTAAATCAGAATCATCAGTCAACAAGATTCCTAGGCAATTAAACTGAAATGAAAATTAGAGATGCGCTGCTATAGACTATTTTTTTCAGTTATGACGTCAATGTCCAATTGCTTATCAAAAGAAAGGATTATAAATCATGCTGCTATAAAGACACATGCACACGTATGTTTATTGCGGCACTATTCACAATAGCAAAGACTTGGAATCAACCCAAATGTCCATCAGTGACAGACTGGATTAAGAAAATGTGGCACATATACACCATGGAATACTATGCAGCCATAAAAAAGGATGAGTTTGTGTCCTTCGTAGGGACATGGATGCAGCTGGAAACCATCATTCTTAGCCAACTATCACAAGAACAGAAAACCAAACACCGCATGTTCTCACTCATAGGTGGGAACTAAACAATGAGATCACTTGGACTCGGGAAGGGGAACATCACACACTGGGGCCTATCATGGGGAGGGGGGAGGGGGGAGGGATTGCAATGGGAGTTATACCTGATGTAAATGACGAGTTGATGGGTGCTGACGAGTTGATGGGTGCAGCACAGCAACATGGCACAAGTATACATATGTAACAAACCTGCACGTTATGCACATGTACCCTAGAACTTAAAGTATAATAATAATAAAAAATAAATTAAAAAAAAGACTATTATAATTAAGAGTAGTATATTTTTAATGAATACTATCTTCTGTATTTAATTACTGAAAGAGATGAACTGTTTTAAAATCCTCTTTTTCTTTAGAATGAATTCCAACCATTTAAATAATTCATAATTTGAAATAACATTATTCAATTTGTTCTTCTATTATTCTGATATTTAAGGGTCATGAATTGCCATGTTTTCCTTTTCTTAAATCAATGTCTGTGTCATTTAAAACATGACAATTTTTGATACCTATCTATGATGGCATTTCCCACACCACAGTAGCCTTGGGAAAAGACACAACAAAGCAAAACCAAACCAACCCTAAACATCCATAGCTTCTGAGGGCCACAGAGGTGCTGGTTCTCCCTCTTGCCTTGGGCTTCTGCCCATTAATGGCATAATGGCAATGTCTCTCATTTTGGGGCACTCTGCGGGGGATTTACAGACATTGACTCACTTGTTCACCCCAATGACCTACTGAGGAAGAATTAATTGTCCCCATGTAAAAGATGAACAGCAATTTCATTTTTGGCTATTTATCCAAAAGAGTTGAAATCAGGATCTCAAAAAGATGTCTGCACACCCACAATCCTTTCAGCATTATTTGCAATAGTCAGGCTGTGGAAACAACCTAAACGTCCATCCACAGGTGAGTGAGTGGATAGAGAAAATGTGGCATATACATACAATGGAATACTATTTGGCTTATAAAAGAAGGAAATTCTATAATATGTGATGCCATGGATGAACTTTGAAAACATTGTGCTAAGTGAAATAAGCCAGTCACAGGAAGACAAATACTG
Source organism: Papio anubis (assembly GCF_008728515.1). NCBI lineage: Eukaryota > Metazoa > Chordata > Mammalia > Primates > Cercopithecidae > Papio > Papio anubis. Next base: position 23,315,884 of record NC_044987.1, read on the forward strand.
TATGATTCCATTTATATGAAGTACCTAAAATAGCCAAATTCACAGAACCCAAGAGTGGAACAGTAGTTGCCAGGGCCTGAGGGAGGAGGAAATAGGAAGTGACTAATCAGTAGGCATAAAGTTTCATTTAAGCAAGACAAATAATCTCTAGAGATCTGTGGTACGATATAGTCAACAATACCATATTGTACATTTAAGAATTTGAGGGCAGACTTCATGTTAAGTGTTATTATCACAATAAAACAAAATTTAAGAAAATACAAAAAAAGATGGAAAAAACTCAGTAGTTCAGCAAAATCTAAGTAACTTTTGGTTAGGAATCAATGTAGCTAGGAAGAAAAACCTTTCCTCCTCCTGACCTTGCCCTTGCCCTTAGCTTCCAGGCATCTCCCACCTCCCAAGCTCTTCACCCGCATGGCAGTGGATGCTGATACCAACCTATACGTATAAAGTATTTAGTATAAGCATGAAGCATTCTAAAGGATCATTTGCTGTTTATGCAAAATTCAAATTTAATTAGATGTTCTATATTTTTATTTGCTGAATCTGACAATTTTATTTCCAGTATCTCCTCTGAAAATATTATTTTTGTGCTATAATACAAGAAATTTAACTAAGGGTAAATTATACTCACAACAGTGAACACATGAAATCAGCCTGGGTGCCCATTAATAGTGGATTGGATAAAGAAAGCATGGTATGCATACAACATGGAATATTATGCAGCCATTAAAAGAATGAAATAATGTCCTTTGCAGCAATGTGGGTGGAGCTGGAGGCCACAATCCTAAGCAAATGAACAAAGGAACAGAAAACCAAATACTGTATGTTTTAACTTATAAGTGGGAGCTAAACATTGAGCACATATGGACATAAACATGGGAACATTAGACATTGCAGACTGCTAGAAAGTGGAGGGAAGGAAGACGGCATGGGTTGAAACTACCTATTGGGTACTATGCTTACTATCTGAGTCCAATATACCCATGTAACAGTCTTACACATAAACCCCCTGTATCTAAAATAAAAGTTGAGAATTAAAAAAAAAAAGAATAAAGAATACTAAGGAAAATTGTAGGAAGTACCTCACGCCTTCTTGCGTTACACCATCTCTTTCATCTGATTGGTCTTTAATGCCACTTACCACGCTGGGTTTCACATCATTATTTGTGAGCCTGTTTCTCACCCAGTATTGATAAGTAGCCTTGGGGGAGGGAAGAGTTATTTCATGGTTTATTCCACATTGCCTCTCCTTAGTGCCTTGGTCGGCACCTTCACAAAGAGGTTCCCTGGTGCCCCACTTCTTGGAGCTGTCCAGGCCAAACTGGTCCACACCCAGAGGAGGTGAGAAGAGCCAGGGAGGGGTAGATTACCTCATGGGGAGGTCTGACCAGGCCCGAGTGGAAATACAGTGAATCCTCAATATTTGCAGATTCTGTATATATTTGGGAATCCACCTGCTTGCTAAAATGCATTTGTAACTCCCAAATCGATACTCATGGTGCTTTCATCATCATTCACAAGCATGCGCAGAGTGGCAAACAATTTGAGCCACCCAACACAAATTCCTGGCAGAGACTCAACAAGGCTGTGCTCTACCTTGTTGTTTTGAGCTCTCATACTATAAACAAATGTGGTGTATTTAGTGCCATGTTTTCTGTGTTTTAGTGCTTTGTGTTGGTGACTTTGCTATTTAAAATGGCCCCAAGTGTGGTGCTAAAGTGCTGTCTAGTGTTCTAAGTACAGGAAGGCTATGATATGCCTTGGGGAGAAAATAATATATGTTAAACTTCCCTCAAGCATGAGTCACAGTGCTGTTGGCTGAGTTCAATATTAGTGAATCAACAATCTATATTAAACTAGATATCTTTAAACAGAAGCATATATAAAACAAGGTGATGTGTTGCTCGGTTGATGAAAATGTGACCACAGGCTGGCAGGAACTGAACCTGTATTTTTACTTGGAGCAATGGTTTAGTATTCTTGAATTCAGTGTTTGTGGCAACTTTATAGATCATAGCTACTGTGAATAATGAGAATTGACCTGTATGTTCTAGATATTTCTCATTTATATGATTGACAGGCAACTCATCAGGCTGATATGGATAATGTAGGGGTCATGGAAATGAATTACTGAAACTCCTCAAAAGAGGGAAAAAACGTGGCTGACAATGACTTCAGAAAAGGGAGAGGGGATACAAATGGAGTTGCTAGTTTTTCTAACATTGAAGGCGATCCTTTCGAGAAAATGCCAGCGGCAAGCTTTCCTGCTTCTGGCATTTGTTTTTCCTTTACAAACTTAATTTTCATTCCTGCTTTTCAAGAGGAAAGTTTCTTGGCAGCAGGTGATGGTACTTATGGGATTTTATCTTGGGATCAGATATCTTTTTGTTCCACTCTTGGAAAATTCAAGCAGGGCAATGGCAATGGATTGCTTCAGAGCTTGACAAGCATAGGGTTAAGAGGCTTCACGAGATTTTTATTAATACAGCTAGGGAAGGCCAGAAAGAGCCAATTTACCGACGTCAGTCCCCTAAACTCCATTTTGCCGGAATGACTCAATCATCTATTGCGCTGGATCTTGTTTCTTCTGGGAATTCTGAGGGGTGTTAGAATTAAATTACCACCACTCAAACATTTTGTACTTGTTGTTTTTGAAAGAAAACCTTGTCCAAAAGCCCTCTCATCTCCTGGAGTGAAGTACAGAGATTCTTGAACAAAACCAGATAGGTAGACTAGAAGATATTCTCTCTTCAAGCCTTCTATATTTTTTTAAGTATCTATTACTGAGAAACTGACTTCGCAAGCCCTGACTTGCTGAGAAGTGTTTATTAACCAGCAGATTGTTCTCTCAGTTCTTTGGTACTATGCATCAAGCTCAGCAGGTCCAGCCAGAAGCAAGATGGTGAAGAGATTTTGCCATTGTTTTTGTGGCTTCTTTGCTCTACCTCCCCAGTCAAGGTTCCTGGTTTCCATTCTTCATCTTTTCCACCTTTATTTTCAGGAAAATTTACCAATTAAAAGACTTTCTGAGAATATAAATTGATGTAGCCATTTTGTAAGGGCTGTCAATCACAATTTTAAACATGTCTACCCTTTATCTCAGCAATTCTACTTCTAGAAATTTATCCTATGAATTAATGCACAAAGATATATGTATAAGAATGGTCACAAAGTGCTGTTTTTTTCATAGCAAAAAAACTAGAAGCAACTTACAATGCCATGTGTGAAAGCCATTAGAGAGAAAAAAGCACATCTCTCTCTACTGACATGGAATCATGTCTACAACTTTCTGTTAAGTAAATATGGCAAGTTGCAGAAAACGTATAGTATAGCTAGTTATATAAAAGGAAAAGAACATGTGTGCATAGAAAAATGTGTGAAAGGATAATATCAATCTCTTGATAATGGTAATCTTTGTAGCCATTTGAATTGGGTATGAGGAGGTGGGGGAAGGAAAGGAGTTGAGGAGTGGCTTTAAAAATTTTATTTTATATATGTTTTATTATTTGTTACATTAACATGTACTTTTATAATGCTATAAAAACAAATGTTATGAATGTTGCCCACTAGTTTTATTTTCCATTCAGGAAATTTCTGTGGAGAGGCAATAACTGGGTCACCAAACACCTGTCACCAAATAACTGTCACCACCTGTGACATTGTTGGGCTGCCACGCCCATGGTGTGCTGCCTTGATCATCCATTTCATTGATGCTGGATGGATTTAAATCATTTCTGTGCTATCTGTTCTATGGGCTTCTGTGATATATAGACAAACAGGCATGGAGACTATTCGGCTATGAAAAGAGGAGCTGCTAAGAAGTGAGGTCCAGTTTCAACATTTTCATCTGTAACCAATTCAAAAGATGTTGGATGCCTGGCAGACATGTCTGCTGAAATGATGTAATTAATTATAGGCTGCATAAAAATATGCTTTGGTTGACTGATTTATCCATTCATTCAGTTACTCAATAGCCATTTTACTGGGCTTCTACTATGTGCTAGACACTGGGCATGATTTAAGTATTAAACTCATTTGTGGACTTGTGCTTAAAGCCCACAACAAAGTATTAAAATATTTCAGTGCTGAGGACCTTACTGTTGTTGAGAAATGAAGCACTGATTTCCATACCTATAAAATAACACCACCATCTGTTGTGATAAGAGAAAACTCTTCAGTGCTTACTTAAAAATGTTAATGAAGAAGCTTCCCTGAAGATTATATGTAAAATCTCCTCGTTCAAATTTAGGCTGTCATGTTGTAAAACAAGTAGGAATTAGATGAGTCAATGTAGGAAAAAAATTCATCTGGTCAAAGTCTGCAGACAGAAACAGGGAAATGTTTTCAGACCTGAAGGAGAATATTAAAGAAGAGCAATTAGATAACCTTATTGTCAGGAGATAATCCATAGACTATATGAAGATCCCTTGAAGAGAAGACAGGAAACAAGATGGGGAGGACAACATAAGGAGTCACCTTTGAGCAATTCAGAAACAGTAAATAGGTCAACATAGGAACTTAACATGTGGGCCAGTGTGGAGTAGCATTGGGTACTTCCTAGGAAGCACAGTGCTTCTCCCAGATCATCTTTCTTTCTTATGTCTGCATAGGATTCATTCTAGCTCCCGTCTTCCTGAGACCAGATCTCAGGAATTACGTTTTTATAACCTGGCCAGAACAGTGGCTGCTGCTGTAACTACAAACATTATGAGTTCTTCTTCGCCCCATTTGTCCTTTCTCTTTTGTGTTCAGGAACAGAGAGACTAAATTCTATTTGTCTTATATTCACTTATCCATTCATTACCTACAAATATTTTTAAAGAAGAACCATATGCCAAACCCTGTGCTAGTTGATGAAGCACATGGAAAGGTACCCTTCTGGCCAGGAAGGCCCTCATAGTCTCGAAAGGGAGACAGGCATTTAAGCAATAAGTGACAGAATTACTCTTGATTGTCCTTTCTCCTTCATTCCTGATATCCAGTCCTATTGTCTCTGCCTCCAGAATATGTCTCCAATGAGACCGCGTCCCTGCAGTTCTACTGCCTACATCTGAGTCCAAGGCACTCTTCTCTCTCACCTGGAAGAAAGGGTCCTCTGGCTTTTGTTCTTGTTCTCTGCAATCCCTTTTCCTTACAGCAACCAGGAAGATCGTGAAAAGGATGGAAGTCAGATCAGGTCACTACCCTGCTCAAAAACTTCCAATTGCTTCCTACTGGACAGAAAATAAAATTCAGACTCTTTGCGTGGCCTCTATCTCTTCTACTACATCTGATACCATTGCACTTGCTTCTCTCTGTGCTCCCATCACACCAGCCTTCTTTCTCTAGCTCATTCCTCCCTCAAGGCCTTTGCATCTGCACCACCTCTGTCTGAACAACTTTCTTCACACCTCTGCATGACTCACTGGGCCTCAGCACAAATGTTCCTACCTCAGAGAGGCTTTTCCTAACCACCTTCCTTAAAGTATGCCTCTTCCAATCTCTATGTATCACATTACCCTTTCTATTTTTCATGGTATCCATTGTTGTCTGAAAAAAATGTATTTATCCCCTCGCTTCTTACTATTTGTGTTCCCCATTGAGATTGTAAGCTGGGGGAAGCGGGGACTAAACTGTCTTGCTCCCCCTCTATTGCCTGGGTATAGGTCAGTATCCACATATGTTTGTGGAATAAATGAATGAGTATAAGTAATGGAAGTAAAATGTGTATTTGCAGCATCCTCTGTACTGTCCATATTTTTTGCAGATTAATCCTAATACTAACAGAGATAGAATCATGCAGCCATTTGTGGAGTTGTAGGAGTGAGAAAGAATAGTAGAAGTTTGTAATCCTCTGCTCTTCCACAGTATTGGAATCAGTGGCTTTATTCACTTTTTATGAGCCCTTTGAGGATGTAAATAAAACCCCTGGACTCTCTAGGAAAATGTACATTTGTACGTGCACCAAAATATCTACATAATTTCACTGGGTTTATGTAGGGTGACCAACCGCCCCAGTGTGCCCCAGACTGAGGGGTTTCCAGGGATGCAGGACTTTCAGTTCTAATACCAGGACAGTCCTGGGAAAACTGAAATAGTTGGTCACCCTAGGATTGTATCCCCCCAAAAGTCCTTTTGTGAATCTTTTAAGTGCCCAAGAAGAACCCTTCCCGTGGATGTTAACATATCAGAAAATGTTAAGTAATTACTGAGCCTCTACTAAGAGAAGATAGAGAAGTGAAGCTGATGAAGACAGTGTTGAATCTGAGTGTCGCTAATGTGCAGGGCAAGTCTGTGTAATGGGACCCCATGCATAAGAGGAGTTTAGAGAAAGCAGATGCTATGAACAGTAATAGCATCACTTTAGGTGATATCATGGGCAGGTGCTTATCACTACCCATGACTGAGTTAGCATAACTATCCCCCACTCCCTTCCACTCACCAAAACTAACCCATAGCGTGAGTGTTAATGCTATGACTGTCCAGTGCCAGTTGGAGGCAAGGACACTCTCATAATGTGGGAAAATGAACATGATAAAGAAAGCTTAGACTATCTCTTCTAGAAGGCCTTCTCTAATACTTGGCAAATTGTGGGAATCCAATAAGTATCAGATATAGGTAAGCAGAGGTCATCAGTGTTTTGTATAACTGAGTCGTTTGATCAATATAACTCCTAAAGGAAGCTAATTAAATACGCCCTTGCTCTTGGGATGAGGTTATGTATTCACTTGGTATGAGTTTTGGCAAGCTACAGCTATGGCGTCTTCATAATAAATTTGTGGACTATCTCTTTAAGAAACAACACTCTCATTAAGTTTGAAAATAACTTTTAGGAAGCTTATAGTCATGTTTTGTTTGAGGTATGTCCTGGGAAGTCATCCAGGGAGCTCTGACATATACCTTCCGGAGTAAATAGCTCTAAGCCATTCTTTCTGTACAAAACTGCAAGGATGAAACTATGTGCATGGAGTACAACCATTCTTACTGTCTTGTCCATTTGCCTGGAGTAGGGATAAGTGACTGCAGTAGACATTACTAATGTTTCCCAACATTCAGCTCACTTTTTTTTCCTGTAGGCAACTGCTCACCTGGCCTTACCTTCAGAAGGTGAGGCCATGTCACTAGTCCTGGCCAATGAATCTATATGAGCAGAAGGCATGCTCACCACTTCCAGGCTGAAACACAGAGGAGCAGGTGTGAAATCCCGACGTGCTCTACTTCTCTGCTATTGAGGAGGGAACCTTGTGTAGAATTGATAGAGTCACAAGATTGAAGCAGCCTGAATCCTTGAGTCACCTTGTGGGTAATACCTGTCCTAAAGGGTCAGTGAGACCCACGGTGGAGGTTACATGAAGAAGAAATAAACCTTTGTTGTCTTAAACTCCTGGGATTTCATTCAGTTAATTTACTACCTCAGTGTAATCTGGTCTATTTTGACCTATTCTACATCAAACCAAGGTCGTTAAACTATAGATGACAATGAGGGAAGCTGCAGCCTCTGAAATAACTTATTTCAAAGCTCTCCCCAACAGGGAAGTCCATATTGGATGTTAGCAATCCAGCTAACACTTACTTCCTAATTATACTCACAAAAAAATGAATTACATAAGCTGAGTCCCCATTCCCAAAAGTGTTCCAGTTCTCTATGACAGCTGCTCTATATCTCAGCCTTCAAAGTGCTGGGTCTGAGAGCAGCTGAACCGAGAAGTCTATGGTGCTCCAGGTTACCCTATATTATCTTGTATCCTTGCAATAACCCCCAAGATCCAGGCAGTGATTCTCAAACTTTTCCTGTTACATGTACCCAGCATCAGTAGACATCAGCAGAGAGAAAGCAATTGAGTACATAGCTTGTCAGAAACTTATGTTTTCTTGGACCAATAATAATATTAAGAACTAACATTTATTAGTTCATGCACATCTGTGAAACATTTATTAGTTCATGCACATCTGTGAAACATTTCATATTATTTCACCTTATTGATAAGGTCTTCTCAGACCACTCTATTGAAACTTGTAATCCCTGCTCATGCTATAAACCTTATCTCCCTTTTCTGCTTCGCTTTTTTCCATAGCCTTCCTACTAGGATGTAAGCTCTACAAGGGCAGGCATCATTGCCTACTTTTTCACTGCTATATCTCCAGGGCCTTGAAGAGTTTCTAGCACATGGTAGGTGTTTGTTGAATCTACTGAGTGCCATGTAGCCATATGGAGAATACTGAATTCACCAGAATTCTACTGTGTGGGTGGGTGGGGTTGGGGTGTGAGCTGAGGCAGGTGGCTTGGCAGGGTTGCTTTCCCCAAAAACAGCAGCTAGTGGCAGACTGGCCTGCAGTTCTCAGGTGCTAAGCACAGTGGGGACTATCAGTTTCACAGTGAGCTGAGAACTAGGGGACAGGCACCATGCAAAGAAGTCAAAGAGAAGGATGAGAGGCAACAATATAGCTGAAGCTGTGTGTAATGCAATGCAATGCCTGTCTACAACCAAATATCAGAAAAGTTACTACACGAATGAGATACTGAGCGTCATTTGCTTTCTTCTGGGAAACAAAGCAAGGATAAATATTTGAATCTGGGTTTTAACATAAGGTCCAAGTGTTCTGGAAAGAAGAGAAACAAAAGACATAAAAGCACAAACCTTATTCTCACTCTTACCCCACCCAGAAGGTGAACTCTAGGTTATTACTCGTGGTGCAGTAGGAAGTGTGTGAAGTATTTCAGTAAAAGCAGTCAAAATTTTCTGAGCTCTTATTAAGTGTCAAATAACTTTACTAAGTGTTTTACCGAAAGTCATCTGATCATCACAACAACCCTGTATGGTATGTGCTCTTCTTACCGTCTTATTTCACAGCAGAGAAAACTGAGGCACCAAGAGGTTCACTACCTTGTCTCAGATAATCCAGGTAGGAAGTGGGAGAACTAGGATTTGAACTGGGCAGTCTGGCTTCTGAGTCAGCTCTTGTAACCAATGTGACAGTGCCTTTTGCTTTTTATCCTTTGTGTCACTTAATTCTGACAATGGACATATGCTCTAGGACGATTCTTCTAGCTTCACAGATGAGGAAGCCATGGCTTGGGAAGGCTGAGTAAACTTGCCTGGTGTCACAAAGTGTTTAAGTGGTGGACCCTGAATTCAATTCAGATTGATTTCCTTTCTATTCCTCTTGTGAACCAGAAAGTATCTGAGACACATCTCAATCAATTTAGAGGTTTATTTTGCCAAGGTTAAGGGCCATGGCCTGTGACACAGTCTTAGGAGGTCCTGAGAACGTGTGCCCAAGATGGTTGGGTTACGGGGCTTGGTTTTATACTTTTAGAAAGACAGAAGTTGCAAGGCAAAGACATAAATCAATACATGGAGGGTATACATTGGTTTGGCCCGGAAAGGCAGGACATCTCGAAGTGGGGGCTTTCAGGTCGGTCGTAGGTGGATTCCAAGATTTTCTGATTGGCAATTGGTTGAAAGAGTAAGCTCTGCCTGAAGAGTTGAATTCAGCATAAATAAATTATTGAGTTTAGATAAGGGAGTCATAGAAGCCAACGTTCTTGTCACGTAGAAGACTGCTACCTAGAGAGAAGAGATGGTGAATGTCTCTCATCTGATCCTAAAAGGTGTCAGACTCTCCAGGAAAAGACCTAGTAAAGGAAGGAGATTCTTTCCAGAATTAAACTTCCCCCATAAGAGATAGCTTTTCAGTGCCATTTTAGAATATGTCAAAGGAATATATTTTGGGGTAAAATATTTTGATTTCCTTCAGGGCCTGTTATCTGTCATGTGGTGCTATTCCAGAGTCAAGTTGAAATTTGGCATCTTATTGCTACAAAGATTCTGTTTTGTCAGTCTTAAGGTCTCTTATTTATTTATTTATTTATTTATTTATTTATTTATTTATACAGAGTCTTACTCTGTCACCGAGGCTGCAGTGCAGTGGTACGATCTCAGCTCACTGCAACCTCTGCTATTTGGATTCAAGCAATTATCCTGCCTCAGTCTCTCACTTGGGATTACAGGTGCCCGCCCCCACACTCAGCTAACTTTTTGTATTTTTTAATAAAGGCGAGGTTTCTCCGTGTTGGCCAGGCTGGTCTTGAACTCCTGACCTCAGGTGATCTACTTGCCTTGGCCTCCCAACGTGTTGGGATTACAGGCGTGAGCCATTGTGCCTGACCGTAAGATCTCTGTTTTAATATTGGTGCTAGTCAGTTGTGTCTAAACTCCAAAGGGAGGAGGGTATAATGAGGCATGTCCAACCCCCTCTTTGTGTCATGGCCCGAGCTACTTTTTCAGGTTTCTTTGGGATTCCTTTGGCCAAGAGAGGAACCCCAAAGAGAGGAATCCACGCAGTCAGTTGAGGGGTTTAAAATTTTATTTTTGGTTTATACTCTCTTTTGTAGTATTCTGTACTTTTCCCTCACTCCTTTTATAGTTGGACTCTACCCTAGGATGACTAATTTACTCAACCACTCTGTCCTACCATCTTCTGATGGTGGAGACTGTGCTTGGTATTGGACTAACAAATTGACTGAGGTCCTAGATTTCCCATTTAGAAGTTGGTGACTCTGTTGGTGTTTCTTCATTTGCACCCCTCAGGCCACCATCCATTCTTCTCCCTCCTCTGCTTTTCCCTGTGCCCAGGGAGGCGGATCTATATGGACCGCATCACTCCAGCTCCCTTGTCCTCTGGCTTCCTATGGAGTTCAGCCAATGGGAGGCACCAGCAAGATATCAGAGATTGGGAGGAGAGAGTGGTTGGTGGATGGGTTATTTAACCCCAGTGCACCATTTCCCCTGTTCCTTCCTTGCCTCCCTGCTATAGCAGCAGGTCATGGTGGCTGGATTCTCTTCTATGACTCCAGCTCTCCCTGGGGTGTGATAGCGTAATTCCTACCCTCTGCCCCTCACTCAGCTCCTTTGAAGCTAGGGATGATAACAGCTTTTCACCGTTGTTAGTTTCTGGGTGCTTCATCATCTCGTGTAGACGGGCTGTGCTATTTCCTGGTGAGGCTGCAATGTGACCCTTAAATAAGTCATGCAAATTTCCAGAGTCTCAGTTTCCTTTTATGTAAAATGTAAAGTATAAAACTTATCAAAATAGTATTGGTATATTTCAATTGCTCAGTCCAGTATCTAGTCCAAGGCAAATGGACAATGGATAGTAGCCATTTAAATTGTCATCATTATTAATGTTCTGTAACCTTAGGACTTGGAGCACTAATAATTAATGTGATATGAATATGCAGTATAATCTTAAACAGCAAAAATGTACTTCTCCTTGCTCTTGGACTCTTAAAAACTCAGTGGGAACAGCAAAAGTGGGCTCTCCAGTAAATGCTCTACAGGTCACTGAGGTTGACCACTGGAAGTAACAATAACTGTGAATACTTTTTGAGATCATACTTTTTTTTGATCACATACCGTGCTAAGTCCTTAAAGTTTTTCTAAGCATGCTTTAATTTTTTTATGGGCACAAAATAGTTGTACATATTTATGGGGTACAGTTGTACATATTTATGGGGTACATATGCTAAATTCTTTAGTCAATTAATCCTCACAATGACCTTAAAAGGTGAGTAACAGTCATGAACTCTGCCAAAGTGGCCTGCCCAAGATCAGTCGCAGCCAGACAGAGCTGGGATCTAGCCTATGCCTACCTCCAAGCCAGAGCTGTCCCGTGCTCGGAGCTGGAGGGTGGTGGCTAGCAGCACCAGCCCTATTTCCTTCAAGAGGAAGCCTGGCTTTCTCAGTGCTGCCTGGAAAAGAACATAACACTCACTTCTCTTCTTTTCCCCCAGATCTCCTTATTATTCTGTCACATAGGAGGCAACTGAGCCCCTCAGGTCCCTCGGGGTGCCTGAAGACTTTGTAGGCCAGTTAAGGGGGTAGCACTGAGTCTTGAGGTGGGCGTGTTTGATTAAGCTGTGGGGACTTCAAAGTGCGGTCAGAGGTCTGTGGAATCCATCAAAAGAAGCTTCTTGCCTGAAGCCACACAGAAGGATGATAGAGGAGCAGGGAGCCCTGCAGAGAGGGAGGGCCACGGTGGAGCAAGGGAGGTGGGACTGCAGAGGCTGGGTGTGGAGAGGCTGGCAGGGGGCGCACACTTTGGGCATCTGAAGGTGTGAGCCCCATGTGAGGGATGGGGCTTCTCATAATGACAAACTCGGAGAGAGCGTGGGCCCCACAGGACCCAGGAGGCGGAGGGAACAGATCAGAATGCCCGCACCAAGGGCCCTGACATAGAGCTTGGCTGCAAAGCCCCTGAGGAAAGGGAGTTCCAATTTGCTTTCTAATTAGCTGAAATATTTGGAATAAATAAACGGATTTCTCTGGAGCCCACTTTATTACATTTGGAGTCCTCTTTCAGAAGGGTTGGGAGGGGAACAACATGTGCCTCTGAAGTGGAACCATTTTGCAAATACTTGAATAGTATTTCATACTATATGATCACTTATGGGAAAGAAAAGACAAATGGCTTAAGTTTTCCCTTTCTCCCACCCTCAAAGAAAGAAAACAGTCCATGTATATGTTAGCCTTAAAAAAAGAAAAGAAAAGAAAGGAACCCCTTGGCTTTTCTTGCTGACTAAGAGAGAAGAGAGGACAGCTGATATCAGCTGCCTCAGGAGGAACTGCTTAGCAGGGAGCTGGGGAGTCTTGACGCAACCTGAAAATATTCAACGAGGGGATTCTTTCTCCATACAGCATCTTCTAAGAGTAGGCTTTGATAAAGTTTTAAATAAATTCCACATTGAGTAAATACCTGCACTCTTTCTGCCTGTTTAATCAAGCGAGCTGGGGTCTCCCTACTCCTGGCTTCATGCCCCCGTGGAAGTCTGGATCAGCGAGAGAGGTTACCTTGACCCAGTCATCTTTGGGTTTTTCACAGTTAATGGCTCGTTTTATCAGCTCTGTATCATTCCCTGATCCACAGAAGGCTAAGATAGAAAAGTAGGCTCCTTCTTTGATGGCCACAAAAAGGCCCATTCTGCAGAGCATATTGTGTGTGGTAAAATCCACCAGGACTTCGAGGAGTAGAGGATGGGTTTTCACTAGAGCACATGGAAACAGACTTAGAATTGAACGCCAGGCATTCACCCATCAAAGTCCTTCAGGCATTTCACCCGGGGATTCACCCCGATCACTGAAACTCACAAGGTGCCCCCTCCTCAAGTCAGCATGGTGGCTCTCCTGGTCTTGCTTCTCACATTCTTTGTTTTAGTTCTTATAACCTCCACACACAGCACCTCCACATAACTGTTTTTTCTTAAGTGGAACACTTATTTCTCATGCAAAACAATGCAATGATCTTATTTATGTCTTTGTTTTTATTTTTTGAGATAGGGTGTCACTCTTTTGCCCAGGCTGGAGTGCAGTGGCGTGATCATGGCTCACTGCAGCCTTGATACTTCCGGCTCAAGTGATCCTCCCACCTCAGCCTCCCGAGTAGCTGGGACTACAGGCGCATGCTGCCACACCTGACCTAAAACAGCGTAATGATTGATTTTGATGTCTCAGCTCACCAGTGCCCTCAGAGTCTCAGCTTCCTCCCCCCTGCCTTAATACTGTGAACTAAGTTGTATCCCTGCACATTCAAATGCTGAAGTCCTGATCCTCAGTGTGATAGTATTTGGAGATGGGACCTTTGGAAAATAATTAGGACTAGATGAGATCATGAGTGGGACTCTCATCATGGGATTAACACACTTATAAGAAGAGACAACAGAAAATGTGTGTGTGCTCTTTTTCTGCTGTGTGAGGACACAGTGGGAAGGCAGCTACCTTCAAGACAGAAAGAGCCCTCACCAGAACCCAACCCTATTGGCACTCTGATCTTAGACTTCCAAGCCTCCAGAACAGTGAAAAAATAAATACCTATTGTTTAAGTCTACGGTATTATTTATGATAGGCCAAACTGTTATTTACGGCAACCCGAATAGTCTATGGTAGTATTTATGGAATTATTTATGGCAGTCTATAGTATTATTTATGGCAGGTATTTTCTCAAATAAAGGCAGCCACCAAGAGGAATGTTGTTACCAACTGTATTAGTCTGTTCTCACAGTACTGTAAAACTACCTGAGACTGGGTAATTTATAAAGAAAAGAGGTTCAATTGGCCCATGGTTCTGCAGGCTGTACAGGAAGTATGGCTGGGGAGGTCTCAGAAAACTTTCAATCATGGCAGAAGGGGAAGCAGGCACGTCTTACATGGCTGGAGCCTGAGGAAGAGAGAGTCAAGGGGGAAGTACTACACACTTAAACAACCAAATCTCACAAGAATGCACTCACTATCACAAGAACAACAAGGGGGAAATCTGCTTTTATAATCCAATCACCTTCCACCAGGAAGGGAAATCACCTCCCACCAGTCCCCTCCTCCAACACTGGGGATTACAATTTGACATGAGATTTGGGTGGGGACACAAATCCAAACAATATCACCAGCTATTAGAATAACTGATTTTTTTCCACCCGTCTCCACCCTGCTTTACAAGTGTCTAAAGAGAAAAAAATATCGTCTAGTTCCTCCCTTAAGTGTCATGTGATATAATGAAAAACCTGCAACTTCCAGGGGCAAGAGGTGAGTCCTGCCTGTGCCTTTAATTGGCTGGTTAGCCATGAATGAGTGATTTACTGCTCTAGTTTGTGCTTATCTGCTGGCCAAGAGCATAGGTTGAAATAGATGATTTATAAAGTCAGCTACTGTCCTGAAATACATGACTTGATGATTTACAGAGATGGCAACCTGCAGATAATCCCTGAACAATAGCAAGACCTAGTACTAACAACAGTACTCTAAAGGCTGAGCATACAAACTGCTAGTGTTCTGGGAGTTTGTCTATGAATCCAAAAAGACGATCTTGATAGGATGCTTTCCAGTTCAACTTACTTGAATTTCACTTAACATTTAAAATCAGGATGAAATATGAAAAAAAAGTTGATGATTTGCTTTCCTTTTTATAGCCTCATCTCAGGGTCTAATCTGCATAGTTTTGTTCTAGGATGGGAATGAAATAGTTGAGATGTCTTTCAGGACATTCCCTTAGTCTGAACTTTTATTTTTTAGTGGAAGGAAAATGTTGTATCCTGCATCACTTAAATTCTTTGTCATTCTCTAAATATTTATTAATCCCCTAATAATGTCTCCGGTTATTCCCAGTAACATGATCATTTATCTAAAAAAAAATGTTTTTTGAATCATCTGAGGATCTTGATAAAAATAAATTCCCTAAATCCCCTTTTAATTAAGGAGGATTCAGGAATCCACTATACCCTGTGCTAAGGCACACGTCCTTCTCGGCATTTGCTCCTAGCTCTGTGAATCTAGGGGAACATAAGATCCAGAGACAGCCCACTTGGTTTTATCTGGGTCAGGCCTACATCATTCCTTACGGGAAACATGAATTTCCTGTCTTGAAAAGATAAAATGATCACCAACCCCTGTGAATTTGTAAAACAGAATTTTGGAATGGTAACCGAAGGGGGTCACAAAGTCAGTTGGATGATCTTTTTTGAAGAAAAAAGTATAGAATCTTGAGCTAGGAAATAAGAGTTCAGGCCTTGGCTCTGTTGCCTGGGCAGAGTTTCCGGTTGTTTATAGGGACATTGATAATGCTTTCCCAATTGGATTACCCTGTAGGTTAACTGTGCTAACACAGGTTGTTGGGGTCCTTTAGGGAGCCTAGGAATTAGCCCCATCTTTGCTGATTAACCTCTGAACCAATTGAGGAATAGGATAAAAACTCAGTAAACGTTTAATGACAAAAGTGAGTATGCTGGATGCAGATTAGTGAAAGAGTCAAAATTAGTGTGCTAACCTCTTCCTCCCCAAATTCCATCCTGGAACAATAACTGAAGGGATACGTGGGTTGACACTCTTTCCCCAGTCTGGATGGAGGAAGAAGAAGAAAGAGACTATACTCTTTATGCTGAGGACTATTAATACTTTAGCCCTAGTGCATCAGAAAGGTAAGACCAACCAGTTAATTCACCTCTATGGTAACAGGAAAGGTGGGACACAAGGCTAAGAGAGTTTAGGAAAACTGCTTCTTACAGAAAGCACAGGAGACAGACATTTCCCTCTAGAACAAAGGATAAGAACCAAATCACCCTGGGGGCTGGCTGGGTTGAGGTTGGATGGAGGAGGCCACAAAACACTTACATGACAGAGGGTTATGGTGAAGCCTCTGACCTGCTGATGACTGGAGTGACAGCTGTTTGTGGTCTCTGTTTTTCTGCTCAGATTCAAGGTTGAAGTCAGGAGCATGTGGTTAGCTGAACTTGGGTCACATGGCTCCCTAGGTACGAGGGCAAGTGGATCCCCTCAGTGAGTCTCATCAGACTATTTATATTGTGGAAGAGTCAATCCCAATAAAAGAAATTAGGCATCTTTTAGGAAGGGGAAATAGCTCTCTAAAATCAATAAAACCCCACTAGAGTCACTTTCATATTATGAACTTTCCTTGATCTAGTCCAGAGTTTGTATACAAGGACCTTTAGAGTCTGCCTGTAGCCTAAATTTCTAGACTCATCTGTCATGTTTCTGCTCTGTCACTTTTCTGCTCTTTCCCCGCTGATCAGTCCGTATATATTCTATGTTTTTTCATGCCTCTGTACTCTGGTTTCATCTGCCTGCAATACACCTCTCACTCCCTACCTTCTATCTTTATACCTGGAAGACTCCTACCTATCCTTCAAGGCCCAACTCTTATTTACTTCTTGCGTTGTTGATAGTGAAAGGTGGAATGAAACAATCCCTTTTCCTCGATTTTCTGTGCTACCTTGCATGTGTACACATGACTACTATTATATTACCATGTTGTATCAAAATTATTTGTTTACCCATCTGACATGACAAAGGCAGGGATTACCTCTTTCACTTCTGTGCTTCACAGAAATGTGATAGCGATTTAGCGTGTTTGGTTGTTTTCTGTTTTTCCTGAAATCTTCACGCAAAGACTGTTGATGTGTAAAGAGTACTAAACCTGAAGTCAGAGGACTAATTCTGTCCTGGACTTCCATTTGTATGGCCACAGAACCATAAGGTCTCAGTTTCCTTATCTGCATAATTAGAAGGTTGTACTGAAGCAGTAGTTTACAGACAATAGTAGTGTCTTAGAAGTTAATTTCTCTCTTTCATGCAAGAAATCCTGAGATAAGAAGACCAGGTCAGCTCTAGTGGCACCACAAAATCACCAGAGACACAAGTTCACTGTAATGGATCCTCTGCCCTATTCAGAATGTCGCTTCTTAGTCCGAGATGGCTGCTGGGATCAATACAGGCTCCATCCACACAGGCCGTAGAGGGGAGGAAGCGGTGAAGGAAAGCTGAGACACTCCATTTTCTTATAGAAACTTTCGAGAAGTTTTTTGCCTAACACTTACATCTCGTTAGCCAAAACTTTTCCACATGGCCAAAACTGGCTGCAGAGAAGAATGGGAAATGTAGGTTTTTAGCTGCACAACTACATGCTCAGCTATACATAAAGTTTCTCTTAGCCAAATCTAGAAGGGGGAAACAATAATGAGAGGTAATGGGCAGTCTCTGTTATATTGGGCTACTTTGGTTAAGGTGATTAGAGAAGATCTCTTAAAGGAGATTAAAACTGAGCTTAAATTTGAAAGATAAGGATTCAGTTAGGCAAAAAGCTATGGGAACAATGTTCCATGTAGCGGTAACAGTAAATGCAAGGTGATTAGCTGGGTTGGTGTGGTAGAGACCACACTATATACTCATCAATTGTTCACCAGTTGTGTCAATTTCCTTTCCTGGGCATTCTGAAAGACAATATATACCAGCCTTTCTTGCAGTTAGGTTGAGATCTTGTGACTGAGCTCTGGCCAATGGTCTTTGTTCCTTTTCTAGGCTCAGGGAAGCCCCCTCACCATCTTTTTTTCAAGGGAATCATGAATGCTTGTGTTGATGGTGATGATGTCTCAAAATGGAGAGATCCTGGATCCCTGAGTCACTTCTTGGAGGAGGGCACATCAGACTCTGATATGAATAAGAAATCTTAGAGTACAGAGCTCTAAGATTCACAGACGCACAGTTTAAAAATCACTGGACTACATGACGCTGGAGAGCTTTTCAACTCTAAGATTCTGTAAATGTTTTTATTTCTTACTTATAAGACACATAGCCTGGCCTATTTTGACTCTTTTGTAAATTAAATGTTACTTTGTGGAGACAGATTAAAAATATAATTATTGTATTGAATCTTCAGAAACTAACTGCTGAGCAGAGTGCCAAAGAATTTAGATGCCTGGTAAGAATACATTTAAATTTTTTTTTCAATTAAGTAACTAACACATGTTCCTTATGTAAAAGTCTAAAAAGAAAATGAAGATATATATATATATATATAAAAAACAAAAGTTATCATGGTTCTACAGCTCAGAAGTAACCATAATTAATGTACATGTTGGTTTCATCAAGGTGGAGACTGGAGTCTTGGAGGATGGCTGTGCTGTGTAGTCAACTGTCTTGGGAATAGGGGTAGAGTGGGAAGGGTGTAATATAGCAGGTCTTGAAACCAGAAAGAAAAGCATATAAGGTGTAGATATCTACTTGTGTCTCTAGTGACTCTGAGCTGGCTTCTCAGTCCAGCCATAGTCTAGGGTTGTGGTTACTTCTCTCAGGCCCCAAACATTCCCACTGAGTAAAGAAATCTGCAAATCTGGGCAACATAGGAAGAGCCCATCTGTAAAAAAATATGAAAAAACCAACAAACTCAGTTGGGCATGGTGGTGTGCACCTGTAGTCCCATCTACTTGGGAGACTGAGGCAGAAGGATCAATTAAGCCCAGGAGTTTGAGGCTGCAATGAGCTATGATTTTTGTCACTGCCCTTCAGGATGGGCAACAGAGTGAGACCATGTCTCTAAAAAAAAATTTAAAAAAATTATTCAGAATCTTGGTTTTCCAGGCAAAGTCATGGTATTGGAATCAGAAGGATCTGAAATAAGTGTTGATTCAGCTCAACCTCCTTGTTTCCTCCACCTGGCAGGGGGAAACACTGTGTTTTATGACTTTCCTGAGGTATGCAGTAGAGCATGAGAGGCAGTGTAGTACTGTGGTTTAGAGGACAGTCTCTGAAACCAGGCTGCCTGGGTTAAAATCCTAGCTCTGTAACTGACTACCCAAGTGATTTGGAGCAAGGTACATAACCTTTCTGTGTCTCAGTTTTCTTTTTTTAAAAAAATGGAGACAGAAATGATTCCTGACTTGTGGAGTTTCTGAAGGAGAAAATAACTTATTATAGGTAAAATACTTGAAGCAGTGCCTGGCACTCAGTGACTTCTCAATAAATGATAGCCATTATCCTTTTTTAGCAGGAGAGCTGGGACTTGATAACAAGCCCCTGGATCCTTGGATTTGATGATCACCATCTGCCTTCTCTTTTTACCCTTCATATACTGAACATGCCTGCATTCCAGTCTCTACATGGCAATCTCACTTGGGTTTTAACAACATAAACCTGATCATGATCCTTCTCTAGCTGAAGCCTTTTGTGGTTTCTCATTGCCCTGGAATTAAGTCTTAATTGTTACCTTGTCTTATTTGAGACCTCCACTACCCATTACTTTCCTACCTCTTCCTTGCACTCCTCTCGCCCTCAGCATTCTGCGCTCCAGCATTGTGTTCTACTCTTATTTCCTCTTATTTCCATTTAAGGCTCCATGTTCCCTGTGTCTTGGAACTTTTGCTTGTGCTATTCTCTGTATCTAGAACACTCCTTCCTCTTTCTCCCCCCTTTTATTTTGCTAGTTTGTACTCATCTTGCAGGATTCAGCTTAAGTGTTACCCTCAGTATGGGTAAACAGCAACATTTAAGAAGGCCTTCTTTGATCCCTCATTCTATTAGCTGCACTTATCCTTTTCCACTATATATATATATATCTGTATATGAAAAATAATATATATTATACACGATATATGCACACATACACTTATTCATAAACAAAAGACTGGAAATAATGAAACCGAAATGTAAATTAATTTTAGTTCTTTCTGAGTTGTGTGTCCTTGGTAATGTGTAACCAAGTAATGTGTGTCCTTGGTAATGTGTGGTGTGTGTGTGTGTGTGTGTGTGTGCGTGTCTAGAGAGAGAGCTCCAAAAAACCTTTTCCTTCCTTTTCCTAATGCTTTTAACAACTGTCTTCTGCACTAGTTTGTAAGAATGATGAAGCTATTATCATTATGATTATTTTATCATTCTATTCTTCTGTACCTAGCATAATGTACATACAGGTGCTCAATAGATATTTGTGGAATAAATGAATACAAGAAAGAATGAATAATAATACGTTTGGTGATATGGCGTTTGTATGTGTATGGGGTGATACTTAAGCAGAGTACTTCCATCCTTGATTATCATCTTTGAATATAAAGGAAAGTGTACATTTATAGAAGTTTAAAAGTATTATTTTAGTATCATTGCAAGAGGAGACCATCGTTGTTAACAAAACTCAGCTAGTATGAAGCATTGCTTGATTTTTCTTCTCTGCTGCATGCCAGTTTACATAGAACAATGTCTCATTCCTGCCTCTCCCAAAAAATATCAATTGCTTTTCTAGAGCATCACCTTTTTGAAATAGATTCTTACTTTCTGCCCAGACAGAAGTCTTTTCCACCCTTTTCCCAAATTATTGCACAAATGTACCACATATTTAGTGACTTAACACAGCACAAATCTATTATTTTACATTTCTGAAGGTCAGAAGTTAGAAATAGGCCTCCCTTTCAGGACTAAAATCAAGGTGTCTTCCTCCCAGAGGCTCCAGAGGAAAATCCATTCTTAGACTTTTGCAGCTTCTAGAGACTGCCAGCTTCTTTGGATTGTGGTCACACCACACCAATCTCTGCTGATTCATCTTCTCCTCTGACTCTGATCCTCCTGTCTCCTTCTTATAAAGACCCTTGTGATTATATCAGGCCCACCCAGATAGTCCAGGATAACCTCCCTATCTCAAGATCCTTAACTTAATTGCCTTTGCTAAGTCCCTTTTGCAATATGGTAAGACATTCATAGATTTGAGGAATTAGGCAGTGGACAACTTTCGGGTCTGTAGGGGTGGGCAATATTCTACCTACTACACCCCACTCTTCAGACAGGAAGCAGATCTGAATCTGCTGCCTCATCAAATAGAGTCATATAAAGACCATCCAGTTCAATTCTCCTCTTAGAAGTGCCCAGTGAACAGACTTGCCCAGTGAACATACAAATTGTTCCAGGCCAGAGTTTTTCTAATTGCATGACATTGTCCTAAGAGTGAAAGAACACGGAGGGCTAAGTTTAGGTGCAAGTACAAGCAGGCACCTCAGTGGGTTTGCATTTCACAAGATATGAAGAGCAAACTCTTCCAATAAGAAAGACTAGTTGCTGGAACCAGCAAGTAGAGTTAAGAGTCTTCCATATCCTGGGCTATTCAAATGAAATTAATTTTGCCCCAAGAATCTGCTCCATGTTTATGCTTCGGTCTAAGTTAGACTTTTTAGTAACTTGGTTAGAATCTTACTTGTATTTGAATTTTCTCCATTTGATACTTGGCCTTTTACATTTTAGGGCAGATATTGCTCTGATTTGGGGGTTGTTTTCCATCTGTCACAAAGCATCCCTAACAGACTGCCCTTGCCCTTGGCATAGGCCTGTGATTTTGGGCCCAATCGTTAAGGACAGCAAAATAAGATTACTTTGGTTTCAAGAGCATTGCTTTGCAAATCTCAGCTAACAATGAGAAGAGCCTGTTCTTTTATAGGCCAGTGGGGAAGCATGTTCACTACAGAGCCTTCTGAGGCATCATGATGCATCCAGAACTCCATGTTTATATTGAAATACAGCGCAAGGAAGGGAACTGGTCAAGCACCCCAGTTAATTTGTTTGCATGTTAAATATATGACTTAGTGGACTTTTTAAAGCATATCTTTTGACAAGTTTCAATGACTGGCAAGGGTGTATGTCCACTACTATACATGAGACAGTGATGTTGCCTTCAGCTCACATATAGTCTTAATAGTGGTTCTTTTCATAAGTGGCATGCAAAGCATGGCTATGAGGAAGAAAATGCTTTTAGCATCCGTTCCTTTTGAAATAATCGTGAAACCAGAGTTCAAAAAAGAACTATTAGTTGGGTTGGATGCTTTTAAAATTACTAAATATTGACCACTGAAATAAAACTAGTGAAGACGATTTTGGGGTGCATATAAAGTAAGTTGTTACCTTCAGCCATTTGGAAACATAGACAGGCACTCTTAACATCTATTTACTTTAGAAATAAGGTTTTTTATTAAAAAATTAAAGTGAGCTTGTCAACATTCGCATTCCAGTACTTTTAGTATAGTGGTCTTATATGAACTTATGTAGTGTGCAGTGGTTGTTAAGATAAAGCAATGTTGAACTTTCCCCAGATTTCATGAAAAAAAATAAGCTGATGGGTAGAATAATACATTTTTCTCCCACGTATGTATTTTAAAATTGTTTCTGTCTGGTGCTACTTGTTTAATATCATATAAGCTAGTATCTATTTAATTTTTAAACACTTTATTATCGGTAGGCTTATTTTTTATATTTCCTGGTATTCTACAGAGTATCATAACTTTCAGCCTGTATATTACTTGAACAGATTTTAGAATTTAATTTGATACCCCTATCCTAACATTGTCTTTTGATTTGCAAACCTAGATAACCAATTACTGGACTTGGTTACTCACATGTTCCTGAGGCCTCCCAAACATGATGGTTCTAAAATAGCAACCTTCCCTCCTAAGGCTACCTGCTCTCTTCTCTCTGTGCTATTCACTCAGTTTCCCAAACTTTAAACTTAGAGACATCCTTGATTCCTCTTCCCTCAATATTTAATGGGTCATCAAGTTCTGTCAAATTTACCTATTCAATATCTCTGTAATTAATCTCTTTCCATTGATGATTTTATCATTTTGGCTCCAGTGTCCTTCTTGAGAATGAGATACTAAAGCAACTTTCCAGCCTCTCCCAGAGTCCTGTCTCCTTTCATCTCTTCTCTGTACTGCAACCTGGAATGAATTTTCAAAAACACCAATGTGATCATTATCCCTTCCTTTTGGAAAAGAGATCGCTGGCCTCAGGATAAAACCCAAGCTCTTTTGCATATTTATGTCACCATCCATGTATAGTGAACACCATCTACACTCTCTGAAATTAATGCCACAGTCAGTAGAACCATGTGCAACTCCCTGGATGCAATAAGCTCTCTTCCGTTTCTATTCTGGAGTGCATTCAATCATCCATCAAAATGTTACTGAGTGCTGCCTGTGCACTAGGCACTGTATGCTATTAAGATGTTCACAGCCTCATGGGGAAACCAGGTACATAATACATGACTGTAATATCTTTTGGTTATGTGCAAAGAAAGACCTATGTACATGGTTATAGAAACACAAAGTATGGGTGCCTAATCCAGCCTGAGAAGATCAGGGAAGGCTTTCTGGTAAAAGAGACAACAATTCTGAGACTTAAATGATGAGAAGAATTATTTTTTCCCCTAAGAACTGGATATGACCATTAAGGGTAGTTGCATAGCACTTTACATGTATGTTTATGATAAGAAATCTAAAAGATAGTAGGTACTGCCTGTATGTCAGGCAGTGGATTAAATGTTTTACTTGTATCTTGTTAATATTTATCTTAGTATTGCATTATAATGTCCATTCAAATAGTTCACTGTGTTGTGTTCACATAAATCTAGAATAATGAAATAATAAATTGATGTTAAAAAGCAAAGTACACTTATGATAGAGTTAGTCCTTTCAGAAAAGTGGTGTTTTCACATATCTAATGAGGAGATCACATTAGAAGGTCCTGAAAGTAGGAAAGATTGTTCTTATGAAACTGGAAACCAAGCTTCATTTAATTTGGAAACATATTTGTTCTGTGAAAAATATTGAGCAAGTCATTTTTGGAAGTAAAATTTTTTTGTAAGAAGCTGGTAGTTTAGTTCCAGTTCTTTCATCATCTCCATCATATCAATAAGGGTTCGTAGTGCTACACTGAGACCAACTCTGGTTGATGTGAGCAACGAACTGTATTTAAGAGAGTTAGTGAGGCTGATAAAGAGGACGTGGTGAGGAAAATGGCGATGGGATGGTAAGAGAGGAGAAGCCAGAGAAAATGCAGTGAGCTGGGGTGACCAGAGTTCATTCACAGTACTTCTCTTACCATACAATTTCAATTTCTGTTTATACTTTCTAATGGTGGGACAGTATTGTTGCATTAGGAGGTGAGAACTGCAGAGGTAACTTCCTTATAATAATGCTTTCTGAAGCCATTGTTCCCATTAATCTTCTTAGTAAAAATAGCTCATGTTGGTTAAGTTGTTTCAACTTCACTAAAACCTGAAGAAGATGCAAATAAATTTATAAAAACACGGGTGAATTTCCCTAGTAATGGAGAAAAATGTTGCAGTCATAGAACTGAGAAGCAACCAACTGAAGAAGAAATGGAGACTTTCCGGTGAAGTTTATAAAGACCATTAAGTTTGAATTTGCCACAGGCAGTCCTACAACAAAGGAAGCCTTAGTTATATCCATCACATTAGGATCAAGGAAGTCTAGAGACTGTTTTATCATTCCAGAACTGTGTTCAGAAGCAGCAGCTTTTAGTGAACAAGAGGAAATGTCTTTAGAAGCAAAGCTGAAGATGATGAACGTTGGATGGGACAAACCAACAGCCGCAAGACCAGACCCTTTCAATAAAGAACACAAAGGGTTTTTGATCATCAGAAACTATGGGAGGGAAACATATAAATTCTCATCTTGGAAATATTTATGACCAAGATAATTAAATGATGAGTTCTGAGAATGGAATATGGCAGCTGCTTTCTTTCCTAAAAGTAATTTATTTTTATATTTGATTGAAAGGGACACTAATAAATTCATGAGTTTGGAACTAGAGGTAATTCATGTTTTATGTAAAAATTTTAGACACTTGCTATTTTGCAGTTTCATGTGATCAGTTTCCAAATCTAACAGTTAATAAATCAGAAATGGTGGTGGGGAAAGGACGTTGTGAAGCGGATGGAATCAGTAGTAATGACGGAGAGCTAGCTTGAAGCTGTACAGCCAGGAGAAATGCCCTGGCTAGTCACATTATCCATCCATTCTTGTAAGGACAACATCGCTGCTTCCACAGAGCATGAAATGCTGCAGCTGGTCCTGTCTACACTGCCAGACACTGGGTGCTGGGTACTAGCACTGGCATGGTTGCCACTGAAACTTTAAGACTTGGTCATCCTGACTATTGTTGCCACCAGCAACAGTTGTTTGTGGTATTTCGTTTTGTTTAGTTTTTCATCCTTATTGCTCAATTCAAAGACCGGGGTGTGTGTGTCTATTTGGCAGAGCCTAGGACATGGGCCTTTGCCTTACTTGCAAGCCAGCCTGGGTAAAGTATAACAGTATCAGGGAATATCAGCTTCTACAACAAGAAATAGGTTCTGTCTTATGCCTTGGGAATTTCCTAAGTAAAGGAAGGGATTCTGATGCTGGCCAAATGGCAAGATCATGTCTACTCTTCTCTCCAAAACACCTAAGTTCCAAATGCCTGCTGTGTCTGATGACAATTGAAACTGTAAGCTAATGATTTAGATGAAGAATTATGAGGTGCATAATTGAATTCATAACTGAACCCTGAAAGCTATGTATCCCAGGCCTCTTGCCGAGCATTCTACCTCCTAAGGTTAAAACTTACCAATTTGTTCTTTCCCCTCTTAATGTTCTTCTCATCCTCTATTTAATCACTGCAAAATCCCATCCTCTATTTAATCACTGCAAAATTATGTCATTGATTGCCTCAGTATGCTAGTAAAGTGAATTTGCTGTTCAAAATGAGGGTTAATAATAAATGAATATAATTGTAAGAATGTTACTGATGAAACTATATTTAGAAGTAAAAGGCTGTAAGATGAACAAAGTAAATTTTTGAGTATAAAGAGTTTGGCCTCTTTTACCAAGGACCTGCCAACATGGGCAGCCTTCACACCAAAACAGTGAAGAAGGTAGCCCGGGTCATCATAGAAAAGTATTACATGCACCTGGGTAATGATTTCCACATGAACAAGCATGTGGGTGGAGACTGTCATTATCCTCAGCAAGAAACTCTACAACAAGATAGCGGGCTGAGTCATGCATCTGAAGAAGCCGATTCATAGGGGCCCAGTAAAAGGTATTTCCATCAAGATGCAGGAGGAGAAGAGAGAAAGGAGAGATAATCATGCTCCTGAGGTCTCAGCCTTGGATCAGGAGATCGCTGAAATAGATCTTGACACTGGAGAAATGCTGAAGCTTTTGGACTTTGGGAAATTCATCCCAACTGTAGGCAAGTCACCTGGAGATTGGACTATTCGCCACATGGAACTGTTTGAATCTTTCTGAAATGTTGTAATATTTTCAATAAACCTGGAACCAAAAAAAGAAAAAAGAAAGAAAAAGAAGAAAGAGTTTGTATCTTTGCCCTGTAAAAGCAGAAAGTTGTTATAGGACATTAAAATTATCATCTGGCATCTTACTATGTTCTGGAAGGTTTACATGAATTATCTCAGTTAATCTTTACTATGTGATAGGTGTCATTATTAGTCCCAGTTTATAGAAAATGAAGCAAAAAGCTACAGAAGTTAAATAATTTGCCTAACATAACACAAACAGTAAGTGGCTATACCATAATTCCATTCTATGTTTGTTAATTTCCAGTTTTTATGCTTTTAACTACCACATATTGAAAATGAAAAATACGGGCGTCTAAGGATGCCTCTACTTGCAATCACAATGTAGTTACTTAAGAAAATGTTTCATATTTACAAAATCTCTAAATATTATTATGAAAATAATAAAGATATTGAATTATTTTATAAAATAAAAGACATTGTTTCAGATAAACATGGCAGAATAAACACACATGTTTTCTTCTCTTTCCTCCCCCAAGTCTCACTAGAATGACAATAAAAGAAATTTTAGGAGGCATAAATTAACAAGGACATAAAGGCATAAACTTGGAACAGACAAATAATTTTTTTAAATTTGGAGGTAGAAACTTGGAAGAACTAAAAGTAACTGACTTAAGTGGCCTGAAAGATCAGAGATCCAAGCCTGTAGTATGAAAAGCCAATGAAAGCAAACTGATTGATGCTGCAGAACTTGAGGAAGGCACAGGAATTTGGGACCATGGGTATCTGGAAAAGTAGGAGGCTCAGGATGGGGCTTAAAAAGATGGATAGGTTGAAAATATTTATAAATATTAGTGATTAAATCCCCAGATCTTCTTCCCTAGGGCCACAGTTACCCCATACTCTGGCCAGGGATTTGAGGTTCACTCTAGAGAGAATGAATCACATTCTGTAGATAGTAAACACAAGCTAGTAAACACATTCTCTCTAGATAAAAGCACACAGGTTCTCAAATTGGAGAAGCTGCACACAACTGCAGGTGAGTTAGAGGAGTCCCTTTATTGGAAACAGAGAATGTTAAATGTAAATATGCATATTGGAAATGAGATCTCCAACCTAACCCCACTCAGCTTCCTGAACACTAACCATGAAACTTGTAAAACCATTTTCTTTATGCTAAGCAATGAACCTGGAAGATTTTCATTTGGGAAGCAAAACTTGCACAAGGAAGAAGTGCTATGGAGACTACTTTTATGGTCCCTCAAAAAGACAACTGTGTCCATACCTGACCATCTTGCAGTGAAGCCTATCAGTTAGTAAGTCCCACACAGAGCTACTTAATTTCCAATGAGGTATCCACAAATCATCAAATGTTTGAGGAAAGACTCTAACCATGCACTGAACAAACAGAAAAAAAGAAAAGCGATGAAGCTTTTAAATATGCTCAGAAACACAAAATGTGAATAAAAAAGAATAGATTGATTTAAAAAGAAAGATCTTAGATATTAAAAAGTGATAGCAGAAACTAAAAATTTAGTGGACAACTTGAAAAATAAAGTTGAGAAAATATTTCAAAATATATCTCCCAAAAGTGATGAGAAAAGACAAGAAAATTAAGGATCATTTGAAGAGTGCCAAAAGATATGATAATAGAAGTTAACAGAAGTTCCAAAGAGAGGGACCAGAAGAAATAAAAAAAAAAAAATTATTGGGGATCTTTTCTAAAAATATTTCCCAGAACTATGGGAATTAAGTTTCAGAGAAAAGGCTGAAAGATTGACCAGAAAAATGGAGATGAAAAACACAAACTAAAACTAAAACAAGGCATATCACCATAAAAATTTTAGGACACCTGAAATAAAGGAAAAATCTAAAAACCTCCAGGGGTCTGGGTTGGAGGGACAGAGGGATAGAGGGAGGGGTCATTACATACAAATGATTCGGAATCAGAGTAAGATTAGACTTCAGCAAGCAATATAGGAAGCTAGAAGACATTGGATTTATAAATCAGAATTTTATATCATGCCAAATTAGCAATCAAACATGAGAGTAGAAAGATGTTTTTGGACCTGCAAGTTATTAACAATTTTAGGTCCCAAGGATCCTTCTCAAGAAGCTCCTGAAGACTGTGCTTCCCTAAAGTTATGACATCTTCCAAGAGAAGAAGTCAAGGTGTCTTGGAAATAGAGATTTTAACATAGAAACAAGATAAAGACAATTTCCAGGATAACGGAAAGAAAAGCCTAGGACAAATGTGCTGTGGCAGACCTCCAGAGCAACTGGTCCTGCTCAGAGCATGAGGAAAGAAGGCTCCAGCAGGGATGTTTGCAAGAAAAAAATGTAAAAAGCAAAACTGATGGGTTTTCAGTTGTGCTGGAACTCAGCTTTGTCAGAGTTGGGGAAGGAGTGACAGTTGTGTAGTAAACCAAACAATTTGACTAAATGAGGAAATTATTAATTCTAGAGAGCAAGATGGTATAGAAGAAAGAAAATTAAGCTACAATACACTGTATTGATTTACTCTGCATTATTCCTACATATTGATAAAATGTGAACAGTAAACATTGATTAAACCAAAAAGGGTGATAGAGTAATTTTAGAAGACTAGGAAAAAGTGAGTTTACACATTTATTTGTGTGTAAGAGGGTGAGGGGCATGGTTGTGAGAGTTAGATTCTCATCTTACATACTACAAATTAATAGCTCTCAATTAAATTTTTAAAATCATAAAGGAAAAATATAAATAAACGATTTAGAAATATGGAAGTAAACACCAGAAGAAACAGACAGACATATCGAAGGTGGCTGATTCTGGGGAGCTGGAATTGAGAAAGCGGCAGGTATTTGCTTTTTTGTGCATTATTTTAATAAAAACAAATTAAATTAAGAAAGCAAATGTGCTCCTTTAAAATCTAACATCTTGACAAACATCTTGTTACATAATTCTCATGGAATTATAAATATTCTGACTTTTTTGCCAAACATCTAAATAATTAGATAGCCAAAAGTGATTCCAAAGTAGTAAAGTAGAAAAGCTACAAAGTTTCCTGTTCCCTTTCTACAAACTATTTGAGAAACCTTGTGGTTTATTTGAAAGTATTTCATATCTTAATATGTTCAGAAGGACATTCAATAAATATTTTTGAATAAAAAAATGAGCGTGAGTAGTAAATGTTCCAATTTTTAAAAATAGTGAGACTGTTTTTTTGACCATAAAAGTTACAGATTATATACTGACTGTATTTAAATTCAATGTTACTTAACACAGGATCTGGCCATACATATGGGAGATGCTTGCTAAGTGTTTGGATGGAACTGAAATTTTTGAGTGCCCTGAAGACCTGATGGAGCCAAGAATTAAGGGAGGGGGTGCTCTCGGTTGACTTGCTACAGTTTGATTTGTCACTTTCCTGTTGGAATGAAAACGAAATTCACAAATTCCTAGAGGCTTTTACTAGGAGTGAAATTCCAAGCTTTTATGATTCTTGTCTGTAAAGGAACTTATTGGACTCCATGCTTCAGATTACTGACCTACATCTGGATTCTAAATGGATTCACGGTTTTCCTCATAGTCTATAAATCACACATCCAAAATAAAACCTCTTTTAATCTACTCCAGTCCCAGCCACTTGTCAGTATTTTGTTAGCAACTGAAGAACATATCTTAAAAACAAAAGGTATTTTTAATATAGGGAACAGGTTTTTTTCTGTTTCATTTTTATTTTATATTTTGATTAATTTAGATCTTCTGCAATTAAAATTCATCTTTCATGTATTAGTTAGTAACACTAATGATAAAGTCTTCCCCTTTTAAGTAATCTTTCCCCTTTTATTTTTTTTAATTTAACAAATAAATATTTATTGTTTATTGGAAAACATGGTAGAAAACACCATCTGAATATTATAACAGCTTATAGAATGCTCACCATGCACCAGGAATGATTCTATTTTGCTCACAAAAACTCAATTTTCTTGTATTACTTTTCTGTTACTGCTCTGCTAAATTACCACAAATTTAGTGGATTGCAACAACACATCTTTATCATCTTACAATTCTGTAGTTCAGAAGCCCAACGTGGTCTCACTGGGCTAAAATCAAGGTGTCAGCACGACTACATTTTTTCTTTTCCTACTGGAGGCCCCAGGAAAGAATATTTCCTTACCTCGTTCACCTTCAAGAGGCCGCCCACGTTTCTTGGCTCATGGCTCCTGTCTCCATACCCAAAGCCAGACACTGCTTCTGTGATCACCTCTTTTTCTCTTACTCCCCCTTTCTCTCTCCTTCTTTCACTTTTAAGGATCCTTTTGATTATATTGGGCCCAGCTAAATTACCTCAGATAATTTTTCTATTTTAAGGTTAGCGGATTAGCAACCTTAATTCCATCTGCAAACTTAAATCTCCTTTCCTATGTAAGGTAACATATGGGTTCCAGGGATTAGGATATGGACATTATGGGAATCTTACTCTGCCTTCCATACCTCTCAACAACGCTAAAGGTACTATGATTATTATCCTTGCTTTACAGATGAGGCACAGAAAGCCTATGCAAATTCTCCGAGGTTACAAAACTGAGATCTGAACCCAGACAATCTCGTTTAGGAATTAATACTCTTAAAAATCACATTACGCCAAGATAACTCATCACCAACATATTGTAGTTTTTATTTTACTGTCTTTTTTTCTGTGCTTCTAAACATAATTATTAGAGTATAGGCATATTTTGTGACCCTTTTTCTTACCCTGTTTTCACTTTCTACGTGAACTTGCCCCATCTTTATACTGTCTCTCTGGCATCCCATTTCAGCCCCAGGGCCTTTGCACATGCTATTTCTCCTGCCTGTGATGCTTTTCCATATATCTGTGTGGCTTACTCAGTCTTACTTTACTATGCAAATATATTTTCAGGAAGACCTTCTTTGACCAAGGTTTCTAAATATACACCCTATACCTTTTTATCCTTTCACTCTCCTTCATTTTTTTCTTTATAGAATTTATCATTAATTGATTTCATGTAGTATATTAATTTATTAATTCATTTATTATTTGTCTCGCTTACTATAAAATAATCACCACAAGGACAGGGACTTTTTGTTCATTGACGTAGGCTCTCAATAAGTATTTCTTGAATAATGAATGAACAGTGGGAATTTTATAATTAAGGAAAGCCATTCACAATGCCACTACCACAACAAATATCATCTGTCTTCATGTTCTATGCATTGTCTATTTGTAAATATAATTTTACACATTTAATTATAGCACAGAGACATTTACGTGTGTGTGTGTATGCGTGTGTACATATTCAACTAAATATTACATCTTAAGCATTCTGTTCTATGGTCTTCAAAACTATTAGTTTTAACGACTTTATGAAAAAAATACTAAATTGGTGTATATAATTAACCAACCATTTATTAGATGTTGTTTAGATTATGCTTTGTTCCTTTATTAACCAACTGTTTACTCTTTGGTAACCTAACTACTTTGCACTTATTTGCTCATTAGGAAAAGTATATCTCGATTATCACTATTAAACACAATAACATAAGTAAAGTACCCATATTATACCTGAATAATAATTGTTTTCTTTATATTATTAGTTTCCTTTTCTGGTTTTATTTCTAATATATTGCTACTACAAAGTAATGCTTCACTGAATATTTGTTGTTATTGACATTTTTGTATTATTCCTTAGGAAAAATATCCAAGAAAGGTATCACTGAGCTGGAGTGGTTCGAAATTTTTGCTAAAGGAATTAAATCGAGTCAACTTATGATGAATATTTATATGTTGGTTTTAGATATGTTTCCCAAAAGACAGAGACGTGATACTCCCCTTTATATTTTATTTAGAGCACAAGGTTTTTACTATTTCAGAAATATTTACCATTATTCCCATTAATACTTTAAGCCTTCCAAGGTATAAAACTTTCCTTTGCCTCATGTCTCAAAAGTATTCAGAATTATATTTAGAACTGGGAAATGATTATCTCAGCCCTTTTTGGGCTGAGTGGATTGTTCATTCATTCTAGCTTTGAATCTCCTTTGAATTTCTTAGAATTGTGCCCAAATTATTTCCTTCTGAGCTTTTTTTTTTTTGAAACATCTTTCTAATTTAACAGTTGCTTTTAAAAATAGATTCCTCATCAGTTTGCTGCTATAGTTGTCTATATCTTTCCTGATCTCAATTTAGTCACAGCATCTGTGCAAAATGGCATGAAAGTTATTTATTACTTCACCATCCAGAGGGAATGCTTGATTCCTGACATTTATATTCCCTTGAACATAAACGCCAGATAAAAAGAAAAATCAAACTTTATGCTTTGGGGACTGAACAGATTGCCTACCATGGTTAGTAGAGAGTGCCCTCCCCCGCCTCCTATTCCTGAATTAGAAATACATTTTCATGGATGGTGTCCCTAAATGACCAGATATTTTTCTTTTTAATTAAATTTGTTGGGAGAGTTTGCACTGGAGAAAAAAGACCTGCTGGGCTGCTAGAATAGCTTAATGGTTAAGAATAGGCTTTGGAAACCTGTAGACCTGGGTAGGTTGTCTTGAGCCCGTTGCCATTAGATTCCTGAGCTGTCAATGGGGATAATAGTCCTTAGCTCATAGATTTTTGTAAAGGTTAAATGAACTAATGTATGTAAAGTATATGCAAAATGTCAAATAAAGGAAGTGACAAAAATGTTAATTATTACATAATAGTTAAGGTAGAAATAAAATGACCTTTACATGCAAAAACGTGTGCAACTTGACAGCCACTGCTACAAACCTTAAGAGATTTGCCATTGCTTGCCATTAAACCCACTAAGGGTTTAAATGCTTTGTCAAACTGACAGGCATCACTCTGTGGTGGTTTTAGATTCTGTGCTGAATTATATCTTTTAATAAGACTTGTTCTTATAGAAGACTCTAGTAGAGTTACACGGGTGATTATACAGAAATAAAAGCAGAGTTTTCACATGGTGCAGATGGTTTAATCATGGTTACATTAGGATTCAAGTGAAGGGAAGACTCTTACCAGCTCACTGGCAATACTCAGGCATTAGAAGATGAAGTTATGTGAGGTGTAAGGAAGGGCTTCCCATTTGTGGCAGACATGAACCGATGCTTTGGGGACTGAGCAGATTGCTTACCATGGTTAATAGAGAATGCCCTATTGAAGTCACATAAGGTCATTTCTGACCACAAGTCATGAGATGGAAGAAACGTGAGTTTCTAGAACAGAAAAAAAACTTCTTTTTTTTTTTTGAGACGGAGTCTAGCTCTGTCGCCCAGGCTGGAGTGCAGTGGCGCGATTCCCGGGTTCCCGCCATTCTCCTGGCTCAGCCTCCCGAGTAGCTGGGATTACAGGGGCCCACAACCACACCCGGCTAATTTTTTGTGTTTTTAGTAGAGACGGCGTTTCACCGTGGTCTCGATCTCCTGACCTTGTGATCCGCCCGCCTCGGCCTCCTAAAGTGCTGGGATTACAGGCGTGAGCCACCGCGCAGGGCAGAAAAAAAAATTCTGTTGTGAGTCTTCATACTACTGAAACTGTAGCGCTTAGTTTCAGTTGATTTGGGATGCCCTGTCTTTCTCCCCAGAATTGGGGGATGGGAGTGTGATCCTGTACCGAGGCTTGTCTTCTAGAAACACCAACATTTGTCAGTAATCCTCATTCATGTTTCATTGTCTGTAATTAGTCTATTATGGTTGCTAATTGTCACATGTTTCTAACTGAAAGCTATTTTTTAGGTTCCTAGAATCTCCTCATTTCTTCTACAACCCTTCGGGTGCCAAAGAATTGAATCTGCAGCTCTCAGTCCATGTCAAGCCACCAGGCACTCTGGGACCACCTAGGACCCTGACAATTTCCATGGCAATCTTGGCTGCCCAGGATTTCTCAGCTGCTCTCAGACTGCACCAGAGCAAGGGGCACTCTGTGAGGCAGCTGTGGGCCAGTCTTTGCTGACACAGCACCCAGACTTTCACCTCCGAAGTCTGTGTCTCCCAGGGATCTGGGTTCCCCTCTTACATTCTTCAGTCCTGTTTGGGAGTTTAGCATTTCTTCACCAAGCTTCTTTTTGCAAGGGACCCACAAGTTCTACAGGAATCTTGTTTCTCTCAGACCCTCTCTTCCTAGCCCAGCAGAGGATCTCAACTGGATCCCAGAATGGGAAGGCGTTTCTGACTCGTCATGCATTCCTCCAAATCTATGGTTTACGCTTATGATAGAGGCAGGAGGCATCCAAGCGTTCCCGGCGAAACCTCGCCTTCAAGCCTAAACCAGCCTGAAGGCTGAAAAACCGGACAGCTGGTCCCAGATGAAGCCCGCCCTTTCCTGACTGATTCTGAATAACGCCCTCCTGCGCGCTGGTAGGACGGGGCGGAAGTTCACGCCATTTGCAGCGGGGAGGAGCCTGTTCTTGTGTGGCGACCTGGGCTTCCATCTGTGAGGCGGGAAACCTGCTGGCAGGACTCTTGCTTTGGTGAGAGTTTTTTCTTTTTCCTTTTCCCCCAATACATTCCGTTTTCCTCACCCTTCTGTGTGTCCGCAAGCCTAACCTTTCCTGGTCATGTGACAAGAGCCGGTTTTAGCTGAACTAAGGGGAAAGTTCTGCAACGTTTAGACATCTCTTTTGAAACACAATAACCTTTAAGATAACAAAAAATGTTAAATAGCAATTTGCTAAACATCAGGAAAGACATAGAAGTCAAAAAATGAAAGCTTTTAAAGACAAAAGTCATATCAGATACAATAAAAAATATTCGGAAAATTTGGAACCAAGTTCATATTCAGGAACATGGCATACATTTTGTAGGGACTCACTCAAAGTAGAGAAAAAAAAAAAAAGATATAAAAATGCTTACTACTAGTTCTTTTTCCCAAACCCAATTGCAGAAATGCCATAGAAGTAACAGGAAAGTGTATGGATTTGAGCATTTAACATTAAAAATTGGGATGGCTCTGAGGAGACAAAGTGCTTGTGTCCTCACACGGGAGAAAACAGTAGCTGTGGTAGGAGAGGCACCAGGATCTAAGGATAAAGGGAAGGAGTTAGAGAGCTAGGTTTTCTTCCCATTTCCAGTCTTCCATTATTCCTTCCATTATTTGAGGACCTAGGCTTGTCCCTCCACTAGTGGATTTTTTTTTTAGAAAGCCAAACAAAAGCAAACATTAAAACCAAAAATCCTGGCCGGGCCTGGGGGCTCACGCCTGTAATCCCAGCACTATGGGAGGCTGGGGTGGGCAGATCACCTGAGGTCAGGAGTTCAAGACCAGCCTGGCCAACATGGCGAAACTCTATCTCTACTAAAAATACAAAAATTAGCTGGGCATGGTGGCGCATGCCTGTAATCCCAGCTACTCCAGAGGCTGAGGCAGGAGAATCTCTTGAACCCGGGAGGCCGAGGCTGCAGTGAGCTGAGATCGTGCCACTGTACTCCAGCCTGGGCAACAGAGCGAGACTCCGTCTCAAAAAAAAAAATCAAAAAAGAAAAGCAACAACAACAGAAAACCCCAAATCCCCATCAGTTCTATCCCAGTGCAGCCAGGATCCACAGCAACCTCAGGGCCATGCTGGTGCTCACTGTGGTGAGGAACCGGTAGACAGCAAATTGGGGCTGGTATTGGGTATTTTATCACTCCACCCCACACCCCACTTCCCATTTGAGGGCTAGTAAATTAAAATCAACAGAGGAACCTCACGTAGCGGACAGGGAGTAGGAGCTGTGCACATAATGATGGGCAGAGTCAGGTTGTAGCGCCAGTGTCTTCCACTTTGGGGCATGCCCCCTTCTTGTTTAAGCATATTAAGAGAGCCATGATAACCAGGGATGAGAGTTTGACTCTGTCTCCCATTTCATATTACCAACCAGGGAAATATGAGCTCACAGGAAACACTACAAAAAAGGTATGGATAGACATACACCTTTTAAAATTATTGTCCAGCCTTAAAAAAAAAAATAAAGCTAATATTATTCATCCTTAAAAAAAAATCCTGAAATATGCCACATAGATGAACCTTGAAGATGTTATGCTAAATAAAGTAAGCCAGTCATAGAAGAACAAATACTGCATGATTCCACTTATGTGAGGTATCTAAAACAGTCAAACATGTAGAATCAGAGAGTGGAATGGTGATTGCCAGGTTGTGGTGCGAGTGGGAAACGGGAAGTTACTAATCAACAGGTATACAGTTTCAGTTTCAATTATGCAAGATGAGTAAGTTTTGGAGATCTGCTGATCAGCACTGTACCTAGGGTCAGCAGTACTGTATTTACACACTTAAAGATTTGTTAAGAGAGTACATCTCATGTTAAGTGTTTTTACCATAATAATAATAATTTTAAGAAAGACTGCCAAGTGAATAAGCTATACCATATGCAATGAAATTCATGGCCTTAATAAGTCAAGCATTCATTACTAATTTATATTTTCAGAAAGATATAGAAGAATATTGTTGATTGAATTAAAAAAGCAGAATCAAGTGGAAAAATTGGGTGAGGAAAATATGGCTATTGAAATAAGAACTCCATAAATGAATGTATCACAATATGGCTGAACAATTAGTTTGCTATAAGATCAGGTTAAGAAACTCCTTCAAAAAGCATCAAAATGTAATACAAATATTAGAAATATAAAAGAGAAAACAAGTGATATAGAGGATGGAATGGAAGTGACACCATACAAATCAAAGGTGCCCCTAGAAAGGAAAAAAATAAATAACTGGAAGAAAAGAAATGTTTGTAAAAAGCATAAACAAAAATTTGATTGAATTTCAGGTTGAGAGAAATCATTGGGTGCTGAACAGGTTAGAAGATAAAACAAACAAAAGAACACCTGAAACATTATCGACATTAAGTACATAAAAAGCTAACAGAAAATTCTAGTTTCCACTGGGAAGTATCATATCACTTAAAAAAGAATAAGAATCAGAATGGTGGTTTCCAGCTTCACCCATGTCCCTACGAAGGACATGAACTCATCCTTTTTTATGGCTGCATAGTATTCCATGGTGGATAGCATTAGGAGATATACCTAATGTAAATGACGAGTTAATGGGTGCAGCACACCAACATGGCACATGTATACATGTGTAACAAACCTGCATGTAGTGCACATGTACCCTAGAACTAAAAGTATAATGATAATAATAAAAAGAATAAGGATCATGTTGACATTAGACTTCTTAATGACAATACTGGATGCAAGATAATGGAGTTGTCCAGCTAAAAAAGGTTATATTTTTGATATATTTATGTAAACAATTATAAGTATTAGGATGTAATAAAGATATTCTCAGGTGTACATGACCTCAGGCTTACTACATGTAGATCCTCTTTGAAGACATGCTTGTAGGAAGTTCTCTGATTAGAGGAGAAATAAATACAGAAGAAAATGATAAAACATGTGAGATAAAAGGGTAACTTAGTAAAGTTCAATATTATTTCAAAAGAATGGACCAAAGAAAGTATATTTATACTAATCTAGAACTAAGTTCTAGTTGATTGAAAACATAATTGGGGTGAGACGTAAATGTATTCATAACAATCTATTCAGAGCTGCTTGTCTTGGCAATCTGGGACCCCTGTATAATGAGATAGCCAAGAATAGGTAAGGAAACAGCCTGTTGCAGGAGAATGACCCTGGGGTGGGAATCAGGAGATCTGAGATTTACTTCTGTTCTGCCACTACTTTGTTGCATGCCCTTTGCAAAAAAACTTATCTCAATTATTCAGGTCTTTTTTCTTAAGTGTAGATGAGGCGGTTGGACTAGGGCTAAGTTCTTTTCAGTTTTCTTATTCTATGACATTCACACTTAATCTTTAATCAGAAGCAATGATATGGAGGTTTCTGTCTATATATGTTTTTCTGAATTTAGTATTATAATCATAAACAGTAGTGGCCAACAGTGATCCTTTTGGAATACTGAAGCTGAAACTCTTCTAAGTGCTTTTGTGAAAATATTATCTCAAGGTAAATGACATTTATCTCTCAATTAGGCAGTAAAGGACAGGAATGGAATTTACATTCTACTGTTTCATGCTCATATTTTATTGACTTCATTAAACTTTGCATTTAAACACTGTATATGTCTGCAATTTATTAGAAAATTAAATGACAGTGACATTTGATACACACAGTTGAGATGGAAAGGTTACATTTGCATGAATCCCTGTTTCAGTTTTCAGTTTTAATTCTGAATTATAAGAGTCCTTTCTCTAGTCATTAACTCATTCTGGGCACGCATTTATTAGACTATAATCTGCTTGGAAATAGGAACTGTACCTGGTTTACATGGCCCACAATAAACACTCTGTAAAAGGTTGAATGGAGGAAATCACTCAACCACATAGATGGATACTGCTTACTCCCGTTCATGGTCTAATGTTAGTGCAGCCAGCCCTCTGTTGGTGTTGGTGGTCAGGTTCTGAAGTGCTTTTGGTCACCTCTTTCCTAGTTCCCTGTTCCAAACCTGTATCATGGTGGACATAAGCCACCTATACAACCCTTGTCACCTTCACTTTAAACGAATGACTCTTACATCTACTTCACTGAGAAAACTGAGGTCACACTCTTGAAATGATACTAACACTGGCTGACTTTGTGTTGAGTACATTTTGGTGCTCTGTAGACATAGACAGTAAAACCCTCCTGCAATGCTAGTGAGGACAGCTGGTTGTCAATGAGTTCTAGCATCTGGGAACCCATGACCAATCATATTATACCTGAGTGTAAGTTGTTGGACGTCTTATTGTAGAGTGTGTTCCTTAAGTGTTTACTCTATCTCACAGACCTGAACTCTTCCAACTCTATTTTTTCTTCCTTAGTGTGTCCACACACCTACACATTCTTTCCTCCCTTTGGACAAGATCTTTCCATTCCACCAGTGCATTTCATCTCATCCCTCTTACCTTTCTCAGGACTTTGCTTTTTCTCTTGTGCCTTTAATTTCTCCTCTGCTGGTTCCTTTTCCTCAGTCCAATTCATTTATTTATTCATTCAATCAGATCAGATTAAATTATTCATCCTAATTCTTCACTCCTCTTTAATGGGGTTACGTGTCCCCCCTTTTACCATAAACTCTGTAATGTTCTCTCACTCTCATTTTTCTGGGTCTGTTTTCTCATTTGAAAGATGAAGTGCTTGAATAAGATCAAATTCTTACAGCTTTAATATTCTGTTACATACTTAATGGTTAATTAGCTGCAAAGATATGGACATTTTTATCTCCATATTACATATGTTTTAAATTTAGTGTCAGAATCATAAATAATAGTAGTCAGAGTATATTTTCCTACCTCATTGATGTTTGGCTTTGTTAGGTGACTGCTTTGACCAATGGAAAGTGCAAGGAAGTAAGAGCCAGACCCAGTCAAGCCTCCGAGAAGCATGATATGCTTCTGTTTGCCTCTTTGCTTTCCAGTGGTCTCCTGTGAGAAGAACATGCCCCAGGTAGCCTCTTCTTTGAGAAGCACAAGGAAACACATGGTGGTGGAACTGAACACAACCCACAGCCTGGAGCTAAACCCATCCTAAGCCAGCCAAGCTCTTCCAAGATCACCCAAACTCAAGTTGACCCATAGATTCATGGGCAAGGAAAAAAATCCCTGCTGTTTTAAGATCTCAAGTTTTAGGGTGATTTGTTATGCAGCATTATTGCAGTAAAAATGAACTAATACACTACCTAATCCCATTTTTCTATTCAACAATTATTTGTTAGGTAACTGATATATGCCACATGCTTATAATACAGGCTTCAGGGATACCACAGTTAATAAAATAAAGAGGACAAAAATAAAAGAATAAGATAATTTTGCATTATGACAAATTCTAGGAATAAGACAAGATCAGTGATGTGATAAACTGTGGTGGGGCTATGGAAGAGCGCACATTTCATTTGGATGGTCAGAGAGAGCCTCCTCTGGGAAGGAAACATTTGAATGAGATGAATAACAAGGGAGAGGCTGCCAGAGGATGATCCAGTCACAGTGCATTCCTGCAGAAGAGCCAGGGTGGAGGTCCTACGGTGGAAATGAGTTTGGCTTAGGAACAGATTCGAGTATATCTCAAATAACTGAAAACTATAAAATTAACATCAAAAATATTTGGAAGGCTGGAAGCTAGGCTGATATGTAGAAATAAAACCCAGCCTCAGGAAGCAGCTGAGCCAGACTCAAAAACAAGGGGGGCAGCAAGGAGTGATGGATTCTGGACTGGCCTTGCTGGCCACCAACTTGTCACAGGCCTCCAGGTTGGGGTGGGTCAGCTGGCTTAAATGTGCAGCTGGACAGACAGCTGCTGTTTCACTGCATTGTCTCACTGCATCTGTCTTCATTATCTGCATCTTATTTTGTGTTTCTTGGGCCAATGTTTTCCAAGCTCAGCTAGAGATATTTTACATTGTTTTCACTGCATGCAAATAATTTCACAATTTTCTGTGGAAAGCATTTGCTCCCTCCTTTCTGTTTTTTTCCCCATTATTTTAATAGAAGTCGTGTGCATACATGGTTTAAAGAGTCAAAGAACCCTGTAAGGTTTATTATAAAAAACAGCCACCCTCATGAGCAACACCCCCTGCTGACATTTCCCCATTCCAGAGGCACTTTCATCTTTTTTACATGATTGACATTTCACCTTCCTGTCTCTAAATAACATACTTAGTGCTACTTCTTGATTTACTACTTTTAGGTATTTTATATTGATTTCCCTCAATTGACTAGGAAGGCTTAGCTTTCTTCCTTCTTGCTTCTTTTATCAAACACCTTTCTATTCTATCCCATCACCGTTTCCTGTTGGTATAACGTTATGACAATTTTGCTGAGCTTAATGTTTAGTTTGTATTATGATGATCACAAAAATGCTTTTAATAGCCAAACCAGATGGTAAGATGTAATGATCTTTCCTTTTCATAGTAGGCGGCTTCTAATATGGTCCCCAGTGATCTCTGGCGCCTAGTATTCAAGGCCTTGTATATTCCCCTCTCCTTGGGTGTGGACTGGGCTTATTGACTTGCTTCTGACAGTTAGAATACAGCAAAAACATTGGATGTCACTTTTGAGATGGGGCTGCATAAAGACCGGCTATCATAGTGGGCACTATCTTTGGTTTGCTCACTCTTAGTGTGGTAGGTAGAGTTCTAAAGACATACCCCCAAATTCTTACTCCCTGTTTATTCAATCAAACACTAATCTCAGTACTTCTATGAAGGGATTTTGCAGATGAAACTAAGGTTGTTCATCAGCTGACCTTGAAATGGAGGGATTATCTTGGATCATCCAGATAGGCCCAAAGTAATCACATACACCCTTAAAAGCGGAAGAGCAAGGCAGGAGAATAAGTCAGAAGAAGAAGGCAGGAACAGGAGACAAGAGGCAGAAAGAGAGATCAAAGAGATTAGAAGTGTGAGAAAGCCTCAGCCTCTCATTCACTGGCTTTGCAGATGAAGGGGGTTACCAGCTAGGGAATGTGGGTGACCTCAAAAGCTGGACTCTGGTCAACAGTCAGCACTGACATGAGGACCTCAGTCCTACAGCCATGTGGAACCGAAATCTACCAACCACCTGAATGAGGCTGGAAGTGGATTCTCCCCCAGAGCCTCCAGATCAGAGCCCAGCCTGGCTGACATTGGTTTTAGCCTTTTGAGATTCAGAGAGAGCCTCTGAGCCTACCTGGACTTCTGACCTACGGAGCGGAGCTGTGAGATCATAAGGGAGTGTTCTTTTAAGCTGCCAAATTTTGGGGAATCTGTTATAACATCAGTAGAAAGTAAATACATTGTGGGAAGCCAGTTGTCAAGTTATGAGCATACAAAGGAAACTGGGGAAGTGATAATGTCAAGCATTCATTGTGATAAGGCTTATGTTATTGAATAAAATTTTCTGAAAGGATTACATGAACAAGGTCATTCACTTACCCAACAAGCACTTACCGAGTGCACGCTGGGGACATGGCCCTAAATAAGATAGACAACATTCCCGTTTTCATGGAACTTACATTGTAGTCAGAAAAGACAGTGGGTAACTATGGTTTATTTTTGTGTTCTGTTCTTCCAACTCTACTTATAATCGGGAGAGATTTCATCACCTTTAGCCTCATACTTTTAGGAAAATTCCAAGATTATTTGACAAGCATTTAATAAACACCTACTAAAGCCTCAGATTGTGCCAGGTCCCTTGCACCGAATGTGTGGTCAACAATGATTCCTGTCCTCACGAATCTTACATGAGGAGAAGATGGCATATGTTGAAGTGCATAGCTACTATGCAATGGGATCTGTGCAGGAGACAGGCATGTTAGCCAAGGGGGATGGGTTTAGGTTTCTGGAGCATTGGTTGAGGTGCACGATAATGAGATGCTTTCTATTTAGCAAGCACTGTCTTTTTTCTCTTTGTCTCTGAAAATAACAAAAAGGGCCATGTTTTCTTCTCGTTTTCTTATTTCTGATTGCAGGGAGCAGATCTCAGAGAAAGGTAAGAGTGCATTATCCTTGAGTATTGCCTGCATTTTTTTATTTCTGTTCATAAAAGTCAGAGATCTATTAGGTATTTGACCTTGAGCTGGCCAGATGTGTTTGTTCAGTAGCAGAAGATTAAGATTTCCTGAAAGGCATGGTTGCTTTTTTTTTTTGTTCCTGAGCACTATGATTTTCTGGCATGTGCTATTCCCAACGTAATCTCATTACCATTACTCATTTACTAATTTAGCGAGAGACCATTTAGCTCAGGGGAACCCTATGTGTATTTTAAAAATAGCTACACATTCAGGTTGCTTTGATCTTGTAAAGAGAATGAAAAAGGAAGCTCTTCATTTTATATGTTGAAATAACTGATTTGAAATCAACCTGTTTTCCTTTATATACAAACATGTGTGTAGACATATGTAACCTGTATAGAAATGTGTTTTGTATGTTTGCATACAGACTTCACAGTGGGTTTTTTTCTTTTTTTGTAAAATACTGCTGTTTGGTTTTCTCATTAAGATTCAAAGAGCTTCACATTTGTAGCTCTTTTTTTTTATTGATTCAATCAACAATCAATTGCTATAGACCTAACACTATGACAATTTTGAGGATATAAACACGAGCATGAAAGAGACCTCAAGTAACTCAGCTTGGTTGAGAAGCAAACACCTGGATTAATTTCTGGAGAAGGCGAATGGGTAAGAAATGCCTTTCCTTTGACAGAAGCTGAACCAGTGACATGATGATGTACCAACCTCTATCACAAATATAATTTCAGGTTGGGACATAGCTTTTCTCCTGCAGGAGTGCCTCCCTAGGAACAATAGAATTGAGGTAAATAGAATTCTATTAGAATGAATTAGGCAGGAACTGGGAGTGAAAATTGGATGGGAAATCCTGTTTAAATAAACTATATTAGGTCAAGCACAGTGGCTCATGCCTGTAATACCAGCACTTTGGGAGGCTGAGGCAGGAGGATTGGTTAAGTTCAGGAATTCAAGACCAGCCTGGGCAACATTGTGAGACCCTCATCTGTACTAAAAATAATAAAAATAAAATTAGCCTGGCATGACTACGTGCACCTTTAGTCCCAGCTATTCTGGTGGCGGAGGTGGGATTACTTGAACCCAGAAGATTGAGGCTTCAGTGAGCTGTGATTGTATCACTGCACTCTACTCTGAATGTCAGAGCTAGACCCTATCTCTGAAAAAAAGAAAAAGAAAAAGAAATAGAAACTGTATTCATTAAGGTAATGCTATCTATTATTTAAAAAATGTGTAATTACTCACATAGGATGAAAGTGTATTCTTCAATCATGTCCAAAGTAACTGTACCTGGCTGATGGAAGCTTTCCTCCATGCAGTGACTCAGGAATCAAAGCTTCTTCCAGCTTGTAGCTTTACCCACTTCAGCACTGTTTTTCAATGTCGTTGTGTTCTTCACCAAGCTGGCAGATGCTGAAAAAGATATAAATGCATGTGTGAAGCTCATAAGGCCCATCCAGGTTTAGAAGCGGCAGACAGCACTTCTTGTCCCATTCCACTGGCTAGAACTCAGTCATATGACATCATCTGACTAGGGGGAAAGCAGGGAAAGATAGTCTAACTGTGTGGCTGGGGGAAGAAAGAGCTAAACAGTTAATCTCTGACACAGAAGCCTTGGGCTGAATCATAATATTTTAGGTTGAAAAGTATTAGAGGGTTTTGTACCCATTTATTTTCTTCTTTCCTAGGTAGAGCACACATCAACTCTTTCTTAAATGACGTATGGTCCAGGCTATTCTATATTTTTGCTTTTTCAGTCTGGACTGTAGTCTGTCAACATCCAACGTTAAATTGTGATTTCCAGAAAGGATCACATTACTCAGGATATAGTTAATCAGTAAAAGCACAGTGGGACAATTTTTTTTCTCATCATGTCAACATCGCCCAAGACTATCAAATAGTTCTTACTTTTTATCATTGCATTTACTCACTGAATTTTGTAGATGTCATGGCTGGG
The DNA here is from genome assembly GCF_008728515.1 of Papio anubis. Lineage (NCBI taxonomy): Eukaryota > Metazoa > Chordata > Mammalia > Primates > Cercopithecidae > Papio > Papio anubis. Next base: position 23,360,730 of record NC_044987.1, read on the forward strand.
AAAAATGCAAACTGCATTTTGGAGAACACAGCATAAAATTTTTGAGTAAATGTTCCTTTGTCTTGGTCATTATTGTGTTCCCAATGCCTAGCACACTGCCTGGCACATTGTAGGTATTCAATAAACATTTAATGGATGAAAAGGATTTTTAAATATCTTATAAGATTTATTAAACATACCAGAGACTTTCATATTTTCCATTCATTTATCTTGCTGGGCTGCATCCCAAGTAATGTCTGCATATCAGTTTTCCAGTTTAATACATTTTGAAAATTTCAATGTTTAATACATTTTTAAAATTTCAGTGTCTGTACTTTTAATTTCTAGAATTTCTATTTGTGATTTTCCCCAGTTTATTTGCTTTTTGGATCCTAACTCTTCCTTTATGTCTCCGAATATTTTAAACATATTATATTTTTGTCTCTTTCAAAATGGTCTAAGTTCTGTAGATTGTGGCATTTGGAAGTTATCCCTTCTATCCTCCTCATTGCATGTGTGAGCTCATCTTCATCTGGTGTTTTTACCATGGGAGTCTCAGGTGTACTAGGGGTGGGAAAATCCCGTGGGGTGTTTTTGAATTTTTCCTCTGCTGAAGTTTTTTACATAGAACCAGTTTTAGATCCATTTTTATGTTGCTATCTCATTTTAGGGTCGGGCTAGTAAAAATGTGGACCACACACTCACAAATGGCATGAGTTTGGGGTTCTCGTTTCTGGTGGATGACTAGGAATACAGTCTAAAGTCTTAATTTCCTTCTCAATGGACTTGAAACCATATTATTTTCAGGCATATGTCTGGTTCTTGTGCCTTGCCTGTCCGTTCTTTCTTTATTTTTGGCATCCTTTCTTGCTTTTTTATGCTTAATCATATATTAAAAACATCTTAAAAAATATATTCCCCCCAGCATTTCAGTGGGTTTGGAGCAGGCACTGGGGTTTCCCACTGTGGTGAACACTGTGATGCATGGCTCCGAAACTCCTTCACTGAAGGATTTGTTGACCCAGCTGCTGGCAGTGCTCTCTGTAGATAGTGCTCAGCTGTCGGCCCCTTCAGGGATTACCTCAGCTGCAGGGAGCCCCCTTGTCCAAGGTCATGCTCCTTTCTTTTCCTGAGCAGCCTGCATCTAGTGACTGATTAATGCAAGAGCATAAAGGCCGGGCCATGTTGGCCCAACTCAGGACAATTCTGAAGAATCATTCTAGTTCTCAAGCTCGCCATGAGCTTGATCCTGGCAGTCTCTGAACCTGCGTCGCAGCTTGATTTCCCTCTTTGCCTGTTCTTGCTTCCTTCCCACCCTTTTGGGGAGGTTGATTGCCAGGGCTCCCCTGGGAAACATCTTCTCTACTAACCTCCACATCACAGTCTGCTTCCTGGGGAACCAACCTAGGATACCCATATCAGGCCACTCTATATTGAATAGAATTCTCATATTTTAAGACATTTAGAAAACTTTTTTTTAATAGTGTTGATGTGAACAGCTGCCAAGTCAGTCAAGTCACCTCATCCTATACTTGTGTGATAGATTTACGTAAGACCTCACTTACTATATTAAGTTTTTTTTTTAAATTCTGCCTTATGTTTCACGCTATTAGGATCACTTAAAATTTTGATATTTTTGGCCTTTTGATTTCTTCTCTTTTCCAGCTTTGTGACATTTTGAAGTTTGACATGCAGGCCTTCATCCTGATAACTGATAAAAATATTTATAGAAAGAATTAAGAGCCTCTCCTGATTAATTCCTCCTCAGAGCACAGAGCCACTATTATACTCTAATCTCACATAGCCCCAATTCTATGCTACCATCTACATTTCAATATTTTACCTAGAAGGACATCATGAGAGACTTTACCAAATAAATGAATTTGTGAAATCCTGGTTCAATCTGTTTGCTGAATTCTTCTCATTTAATAACTTTATGAAAAAAAAAAAAAAGAAAATTAGGTTGGTTCGTTTGGTATGTGTTATTCTCAGAGAACCATATTTTGTCTCCTGGTAATTACCTCATTCTTTCCTCAATGTTTACAAGTGATTAAAATGTTAGCTGCTATTATCTTGAGTAGAGAATTCTTCAAAAAATCTCTCATTTCTCCCATCCTGAAAATTGAACATATATATAATTCTAGTGATTAATACTCCTGTTAGTTAATTGATTAGTTTTTTATGGGGCTTTCAAAATCTGTAAGAGGTGACAATGTTTTATATCTCTATTATAGGCAAAACATAAGCATATAGACAAACATATAATATAAAGTTTAAATTATACATAGATACTCAAAAGAGTTGGTATTTGAGGTGTTAAAATAGCTTTATGGGATGGCTTTTAACGAAATAGTTAGATACCCATTCTTGATTTTTTTAATAAAACTAAGAATAACATTTTATTTCCTTAACACACAAAGGACATCTTTCTAAAGACAATAGCCAACATCATTCTCAATGTTGAAACACTAAAAAAATTCCAGTTTAAATCAAGTATAGGACCTACCTGATCTATATCACCACTGATAACTTTTTTATGATTTTTAACAATACAGTAAAATACAATGCAGAAATGAAAGCTATAAAATGAGACACATGTACCATTATTTGCAGATGGTTTAACTACAGACCTAGGGAATATAAGATAATTAAATAAAACATTTTTAAAATTAATAAAAAGTAATAAAGTGGTTAGTTAAAATATAAGTATACAGATTGCTACATGTAATTTAAAACTCAATAGCCAGTTTCAAGACCTGAAAGAAAAATATTCTATTCCTAGTAGCAATGACAAAAACTTTGATAAAAACAAACCACAAAATTTAGAGGACTAAACCCAATAATAAATGTATAGGATGTAGTGAAGATTATTGTTAAACTTTACTGGGAAATCCAAAAATAATTGAATAAAAAGAGAGGTACCATATTCCAGAATGTATGTTCTAGAGAGAAAATTCTGTCCAAATTAAGTCCAGGCCTACTCCAATAAAAACCTAATTAGAATTTTTTTTTTTAGAAATTTAAAGTTCATCTATAAAAAGAAACATATTAGAATACCTAAGAAAAATATTTTTTAAAACAGAAATGTTTGATATCCTTCTACAAGATATTCGACTGAGTTCAACTTGGTAGAGTATGAGGATAAGATAACATTGTTCTTTCGCACTGCTAACCCTTGACCATATTTCTTTCTCGTCCCTTGATGAAAATATGGAAAGGTTTTAAGATTTCCATTTAGATTTTTAAAAATGCATTTTGGTCACTTTAATGATACGAAAACACTCTAATGTTAGTGGTTGTAATATCCAGTGTACTTTAAAATTAAAACTCTAAGTTTCATTTAAAGTTGTATTTTCCTTCCTCCCTCAAATGAGGACCAGAAAGCTACAGTAACAGTGATAGGTGCAGGAGGCAGATAAGGGGTGTCCCCAGAGAATCTCCCACCATTTCCTGATTGATTCTTTCTGAATAAGGTCCACATGCACACTAGGGGAACGGGCTGAAGTCATGGGAACCTCTTGCCTTGTGCGGGGGGGCAGGAGCCTGGCCTCTTCAGCTCCTGTATGGTGGTCTGGTAATCAATGCGTGAGATAGGGGCTCATTGACAGGACTCCCTTTCGCTTCGTTGAGTGTTTTCTTTTTTTTTCTTTTTTCCTTTCTACCCAATAAATTCTGCTTTCCTCACCCTTCAGTGTGTCCGCTGTGCCTACACAAGAACCTGTTTTAGTTGAACTAAGGAACAAAAATTCTGCATCAATAAGGGCAAAGAATGCCCTAGGCTTCTTGGATGTTAGGGAACAGCTTCTATTCAATTTACTGCATGCTCTGGCTCCTTAAAGAGAGGGGTGAAGGAGTGATGGGGGACAGGAAAGGTCTTGCCCACCAGCACAGTGATGATTACCAGAGGGTGCCCTCTGGGTGTGCTGATGAGTCTTTGTATCCAATGCTGATTCTTTCTCTCAGAAGGGACTCTCCTGGGTTTTGGAAGGACCACCATTTGGAGCTCTGAGAGGAGGGGGTTCTTTTTTTTTTTTTTTTTTTTAATTTCAGAGTTTTATTGTGCTGCACCCAGTAGGATGGTTATACAATTTTCTCTCTCATTCAGTTTTGAAAATCTAAAGTACTTGCAAATTCTTAAAACACCTTCACCACCAGATTAGAACAGTAAGGATAGTAACCCATTTCTTAATAAGTAATGTCTTACAAATAAAAACACATTTAAAATAGATTCAAATGCATTCTTCACAAGTAATTCAGCATATATTCTTAAGCATAAGTAAACATGATATAAAAATATAGATGGTGCGTTCTTAACATGTGCCACGGGATCTCTCTGCCAGCTACTTCTGATTCCTCCCTTAGTCCCTGGGCATCTGGAGGGCAGCTCTTCCAGGGGCTGCGCATTGCCGTCTTAGCAGTCGTCTTATGCAGGAGTCAGACCACCTCCACGTGGCTCCCATTCCATCAGTGAGATACTCTGTCCTTCCCATGCAGGGGGGGTGTGGTTAAGCTGAGGGTGGCCCTCACTCTTCCGCTCTTCCGTCTCCTCTGGCAGCTCCTAGGCTCAGCTCTTCATAACCTGTGCTCCCCAAACTCCAGAGGATGCATACCATGCTCTTGGAGTGGCGTTCCTGGAGCCCTCACTCTCCAGCCCTCACTCTCCCTTGACTGATGATGACGGGAAATGCTTTTGTCCCTCCAGAGGGGTGGTGGAATGGGAGACACAAAGCACCTTAACAGCTCTCTGAAAACAAATCCTTCCTCTTGGCCTTTCAAACGTCAGTACTTTTATGCTCAAGAGTTAGTGAGCCTAAGAGTCCTAAACTGATGTTGAGAGGGCTGTGAAAACCTGAAAGGTGGCTCTGTGACTCCTGCCTCCTGATGTTCATGCCTTTGTGTAGTCCTCTCCCTGGTAGAAAAAACCAAACAGCAAAGGCCAGTAATTCACAGCTCACAAGAGAATAAATGGAAGTGGCCACGAAAGTGTGAAAAAAATATTTAATATCAAATCAAAATAACATATATATATAACAATAAATTAATTTTTATGGAATAAAATGTCAATGAAATTGACAGAGTTAAAAGCATGACAATAAACTATGCTAATAGAGCTGCAGTGAGACAAGAATTCGCATACTCTCTGTTGGGAATATAAATTATTAACAATATTTTTGAAAGCACTTTGACAGTAACTATTGAGAAATTTAGCAGAATTCATACCTTTTAGTCAAATAATTCTACCTCTAGGAATCTATCCCAAAGAAATCTGAAAAATATGTAAATTTAAAAAAGATTATTTATGAAAACAAAATTAGGTTAAAAAGACTTTATAACACCACTGTTTAAACTAGATAAAAACTAGGGGAAAAATGAAGTACCTAATAATAGTTGAATAGATAAAAATAGATAAAAGATTGATAATACATATGTGCGATAAAATATTAATTGAGCATGAAAAATCTTTAATAATGTGAGAATACTCATATTGCAATATTCATTGATAATTTTACATAAAATAGAATGTGCTCACCCACTCATTAAAATTATTTATTGAGTAAATATGCCTACTATTTTGTACACATTGTGTTAAATTCATGCAATGTCCCTATTTTGTTGTGTATGGTTATAGAAGGAAATATCACAAAAATTACCCTTGAGTGTTCTGAACCTTGAGATTTTTATAATTTTTATTTATTGCCCTGTACTTCTCTGTATTTTTCATTTCTCCCCCATGTACATGTAAAGCAATAAATGAACCACTATGAAATCTCATTTCTTCCAGTACTTTCACTGGCATTCTGCCCAAAGATTAGGCTGCCTCAAGGCCCTCAGTGAGGTAGGATATTTGGTTATCACAATCATCTCCCAGTTTTATTACTAGTTCATGGGGTGTGGGAGTGGCAGGTAGTTAAAAACGAACAACAAGAGCAGCTTACATTTTGGGATATAGTGAAAATTGCAAGGTTTGCCTAGGGAGAGCTTTTTAAAGAGGACAGTGTGGCTTGCTGCTGAGATTTTGCAAAGCTAAGCTGTGTGTGTGTTGAGCTCCCGAGAGCCTGGCTGCTTAGCAACTGCCACATAAAGTCATCTTTCTCTCCTTTAAAAAAAATTCCAGGCTATGCATGACTTAAATGAAGATGTTCTAGTTCACTGGAGCTTGGAGAGCAATTACTTGTAGCTGTCTTTGGCATTTGTGCCAGGCACATCAGAAAATAAAATGAAGATGCTGTGCACGCCCCGTGTCTTCATCTCCAGATCTCCAGCATGTGGCAAGGAGTGCGATGAAAGGAGCAGCTGTTCTCCCCAGGCCTTATGTCCTCTCCTCTTCATAGAGAGAAAGTGCAGAAGACCAGTTCTGGACTTGGTGGGCCTGGAGAAACCCTTCATTTTGACAGCCAGGAGTGGGGAAAAGGGGACAGAGTGGAAAGTAAAATAACACATTTGGGTTTACTAAGAGATCCTCCCACTTCCAGGTCATTTTTCTGCTTGCCTCAAGGGCACCACCCTATAGAAACTTTTTTATTTATAATTTTTTTTTTGAGACGGAGTTTTGCTCTTGTTGCCCAGACTGGAGTGCAATGAGTGGAATGGCACAGTCTTGGCTCACTGCAACCTCCACCTCCAGGTTCAAGCGATTCTCCTGCCTCAGCCTCCAGAGTAGCTGGGATTACAGGCGCATGCCATCACACCTGGTTAATTTTTTGTATTTTTAGTAGAGACGGAGTTTTGCCATGTTGGCCAGGTCTCAAACCCCTAACCTCAGGTGATCCAGCTGCCTTAGCCTCCCAAAGTGCTGAAATTACAGGCATGAGCCACCACGCCCAGCCTAGAGAAACTTTCTAAAAGCCAAATTAAAAGAAGGCCTTCCTTTTCTGTAGTCACTCTATCCCTATTGTATTTGCCTTACAGAAATTAAGAAGACCTTAAAGCCCTCTCCATTCTTCAGATTCTGCATACCTGCTATGTGCATGCCCATCCATGCCATGTTTTGAAGCACCCGAAATAATCTTGATTAACTTTTCTTTGATGAACAATGCACTTCCTTCACTGTCACTTAGATCTTCAAGACCCCTAGTAGTTACCTCTGGTAGCTCTACTCTTACTCCTGTCTTCTTCAGCAAGGCACAGAGGTCATGATGCCATCTTTTCTAGCACATACCAAAGTAGTCATCTGCAATAGGGTACTCAGAAACAGCAATGGTGAGGTCAGAGGGATCGGGGGAGGAAATAGTCCATGTGACACAATGACCCTTTTCTTTCCCTGTGAACAGTGTGAAAAATAAGACATTAATGATTTTGTATGCCTGCCCTGCTTTTATATGCAGAATGTTGGTTAATTTTAATAAGTGACTTTTATCTGTAAGAGCACTAATCTATCAGGGTATATAAAAAGGAATATGACATCCTGTTCTTCAAAATGCTTACCGGTTAATGGGAGAGACAGACATAGTAGTAAACAAATTATACAAAACACAAAGAAAGAAGGGGTGAAGGTACAGTGTTTCATATAAGCGGTAGCCTGGGGAGAATAGCCTCAGAGTCTCAGGCAGGAGCACTGATGTCATGGTGCAGAGGGGTGCTGGGGAATGGCTAAATAAAAAATTCCCCCTGGATCTGGAGACAGAAGGAAAGGGTCGCCTAGAGGGCAGAGAATCTGAAAACAAGAAGGGACCAGATATGGATGGCACTAACATGATGATAGGAATTCTAATAGGTGAAGCCTGAGAAATCTACAGGAGGGCAAGAAATCCTGCAGAGTGGAGGGAATTTTAGGGATCAAAGAAGCAGATGCCTTCCTTAACCAGAATGACCAAAAGGACCAGCCTGCGGAGTAGGAAGGAGAGGAAAGGACCACACTGGGAGGCTGATTAAGAAGTGGACTCTAGAAATAGCAGAGACCAAGGCCTAAGTGAGAACATTAACGTGTATTATGCTATTTCTGTGTACCAGTCCCTGCGTTATTGTCAAGGACAGTGAGAAGTCTGCAATTTTACCCTGCTCACAAGCCTAATAAGTTAGCCTGTCAGTTTTGCAGATGTTGGTAGAAGGCATGAAACTTCTAAGTTAGAGATGAAGGACTTCACTGTCATGGCACAGCAAGTGGCATGAACATGAGGATATGTGCATCAGTTCCTCTTGCTCACGTCTCATGGGGATAATGCCGATAGGACCTGATGAATGTCTGCACGTGTAGTTGGTTTCATTTCAGGAGACGAACCTGGAGATAAGGAACCCCATATCTTTTATAATGAGCAGTAATCATATTTCCATTTTGTTTTGGAAAGAGACACTTGTCCAAGACTGTTTGCTGTACACATTCCCTTTGAAGGATAGCTCAGAACAAAGGATATTGATAGTTAATACCTCTACTTGCAAGATGTGCAGATATGCAAGAGACCCATGGAGAATTGCCTCCCAACAGCTATGTACTTAATACTTATAAGTGGATCTGAAGACTATCATTTAAAATGTTCTGAAAGAGCCATGGTCTGCAATGAACAATGCACTATTGCTCTATTTTGAGCATCCTTTCAAAATAGAAGTTGAGAATTTTTTAAAAAGGGTTTAACTTTTGAAAATTTCTGGAATGTTTTCAATTTCCCCATGTTTCTTAATTTTGCTGCATCTTATCTGTTTTTCTAGGGAATGAGTAGGAACACTTAGATAAAGACATTTCAGCAAGCCAGGAGAGAAACAAAAAGACAGCTGAGGTCTTCCACTAGCATCTATGCAACAGACTGGGGTAATCAGTCCTCCAGCACGGCATTGGTTTTGCTGTCTCTCCAGTCTCTTTATTATGAACTCACCACCCTTGAATCTGCATGACTGGGCAGCCTCTCCGTCACTGTTCAGGGCCTGCCTCCCTCCAGCACTGGGAAAGAGGACAAGTACTTGTACCCAGAGATTCAGCCTCAGGCTACAGCCACATGTGGATACTGTCTAGGCAGGCAATGTCCTTGATCTTATACAACAATGTGTTTAAGAAAGAATTAATCTAGGCAGAACTTACAGTACTAATTTTGTGCTACTTTAGCATTAATTAAAATCTCTCTTACACTCAAGATTTCTAGAAGGATTCATTTGATCTGTAAGATTCAATCCGTAACCCATTCAGAAGGGCTGAGCTTGCTGTGGATTTCCAAAGCACTGGACTCCAATATTCAGTTCCTGTTTGTGGCAGTCGATGATCAATTCTTACAAACAAATTGTTCTGCTTTGCTAAGATTCCAGCTCCTTCCTTTTCTCAAATCTTTTTTTTAAATGTGCTGCTTTGGACATTTTGTTATCTACCAGGCTTGAGGCCAGGAACTGATTTCATTTAAGAAAGTGCCTGGCTATGAAGTTGTAGACTCCTGGATAGTTAGTGGTTGGCTCTTGGAAAAGAAAAATTAATTAGAGAAAACTGAAAACTACTGATGTCACCTATGATTTGCCACTTTTCTGTTTCAAGATTAATTGATTCTTTATCTAAATTCTGAAACCTAACACTTCCAGAGAAATTTTAATCAGTGACGAAAACTATATAGTAATAACTAAGTTTATAAGCAACATTATGTACTATCTGTAGTACCTAATGCTGAGGGTAAAGTAAAAAACACTCCAGAAAGTTTTCTTAGACTTTCCTTAAATAACACCTGGAAATTCATCTGGAACTTCTTATCTGGTACAGGATTAAGTAAGAATGTAATATTGAAACTCACCACACATTAAAATTTATGATGCCCTTAAGAGACACTCAGCATTGATTCATTGTTTTTCTACAGAATATTGGTAAAAATTTCTTGAATATCTTCCAGGCTTAATCCATAATGACTTTAGATGAGCAGACATCCTTGGTAATGGTTTGGCAATTTTCTTAGACAGTACACCTCTTAGGGTTAGACAAGCTGGTGATCCATATTGAAGAACTTGGTGTTTGAATTAATGTTATCATTGAGGTTTATAGGGCAGGATTACATTCATCCACCAAAATGGGCATGGACCATGGGTCGCAGTGCAGCTTAGGCAAAGAAGTTTAAATGGCTTGGCCCAAGGCTATAAATGCTATTAAATAATTAGACTGTTAGCATACACACACACACACACACACACGTTCATATGCATAGGACAGTGTATTTTGTAAATGTGTGTTTTGCCCCCTTACTGAGGTGGGTATGACATAATAAGTAACGGCTTAAACTTAAGAGAGAGAATGTGTGTGTGAGAGAGATCTGAGTTCAAAACATAGCTATTTACTTGCTAACGAATAATTTAACTTATTTGTTCCTTAAGATTAAGAAGGAAAAAGTAAGAGAACATATCTTCTAGATCTCATGAGAAATAAAAGAAAATAATACATTGAAGATGGTTAGCATAGTGTCTGGCACTCAGTGTCTGGTACTGACATTCATTAAATGCTAGCTCTTATAATTATTGACACTGGAATTATACTCAGCAGTCTTAAAATGGATTGGTGGTGTTAACCATCAAGCACACTCAGCAGCAAAGTCTGAGAGTGGGAAACCCAGAATGAAGACTGGTCTTGTCTATAAATCCACCAGGAAATGCTAAGTGCTACATTTCAGAATGGTTGACTTAGTAGCTTAGAAAAATATTTTATGACAGATGTAAAATTAGATAAGGAGATTAAAAACAATAACTTTTTTTTTTAAAAAAAACTCATTGATCAATTTATTCACATTTGTATTCAATAGTGTTTGAGGATCTAGTGCCCACCATGAAAAGTATGTGTGCTGAAGACATTAAGGAAATACCAGCTCTCATCTTTGTTCTCCCTTCAAGCCATCATTAAAGGAGAAGGCTATAATTAATATTTGTTTATTTAAAAGTAATAAAAATGTAAATATTGAATTACTTTCACTTTTTTTCCTAACTATGGTAAACACAGATTTTAGTAAATAGAAATAGTGTTTACAATTTCAAATGTATGGCCAGGCACGGTGGCTCATGCCTATAATCCCAGCACTTTGGGAGGCTGAGGCGGGCAGATCATGAGGTCAGGAGATCGAGATCATCCTGGCTAACATGGTGAAACCCCGTCTCTACTAAAAGAATACAAAAAATTAGCCGGGCATGGTGGCACATGCCTGTAGTCCCAGATACTCGGGAGGCTGAGGCAGGAGAATGGCTTGAACCCGGGAGGCGGAGGTTGCAGTGAGCTGAGATCTCGCCACTGCACTCCAGCCTGGTGACAGAGCTAGACTCTGTCTCAAAAAAAAAAAAAAAAAACAACAAACATTCAAATGTATCTAGTTGATGAACTGCCCATGCAAAATGGTTATTACTGTCTATTTTAGTAGACGGTAATCTTAGGGAATACAATACATTACCTATAAACTAATACACTAATTTATTCTTAAGACTAATAAACTAAAATAACTTATTCATAAGATCATAATTTATAAGTCTGATTAATCAAACCAAAATATCATACATTACCTATGAACTAATAGGTAGACTGATTAATCAAACCAAAATATAATACAGTACCTATAATATAGGTAATAGTGTTAATCACACCAAAATATAATACATTACCTATAAACTAATAAATGAATTTATTCTTAAGACTGAAAATAAATAATTTATTCATAAGATCCTAATTTATAAGTGATCTTCACTCAGAAATACAACCCTAAGATTTACACTTCTACCAAGCTTCAGTTTGAATAGATGCTGCACAATCATTTAAACAAAAGCAGTTTAGTTTTCAAAATGACTTAGAAAATAGAAACTTTTCCTCTTTCTAGATCTCTATAAGAAGGTTCACTTGAAGGTAAAATCAGCACCACTGTTTTTCACTCTTTCTTTCCAAAGCAGTGGTGGGGGTAAAATTCACCGGACAAGGATGACAAGGATACCTCCTTGAGGGGTAGATGCATTCCATTACAGTGCAACTGGAATAGAATGGTCCAAATATCCCCTGGGTGGGAAGTAATTTGAAGGGGCTTTATATGGGTTTATTGGAGCAGGGGGAGGAACAGAAGATTTCCCTCTTGGACTTGGCCCATAAATCCATTTCCAATATGGGGCACCTGCCTGGATACTGAGACAAAAGAAAGAAGCCTGGGCTGGCTGCTCCACTTTCAGGTGGCAGAAAGGGACCTGAGGACATAAGCTTCCAAGAGCATGTCAATATCCTTTCTAATGATCTTCACTTTTGAGAATGTTGGTGCTTATTATCCATCAAAGGAAAGTATATTAAAACTTGTGAGTTTTATATATACTGGTCTAGAGAAATAACTGGCATTGTGAGCAATAAGGTAAACTCTATCTTAGTCATCTAGAGGAAAAATTGGCTCAGGATTATGAAGCAATTATCATCCTGGGATCTGGATCCTATGGAGGGGACACCTGGTCCACATTGGGTGCTTTGGACTCTGGATTCCTAGGCCATTTAAGTTGAACATGGCTTCTGCCAGTGGTGATCTAATAATCCAAAGGATTCTCTGGTCTTCACAAGCTGCCCAAATGATGTAACTGGATTACCAAAACTTCAAATACCCTTCCTGAAAGCTCAGATGTAACATCTGCTTCAGTTAGTTTCAGTCCAGTGTGTGCACCTTCTTCTCCCAGGTTGTTGGAATTTGAAGTACTAACCACATATTTTGAGCTTTGTTATCAGTAGCAATAATCTGGTTTTTCAAAGAACACATGATGTGTCTTCATTCCTTCCCCTAGCATTGTCTTATTTTCAATAGGTATCCAGGAACTCAGGGGCATGGATCATGCTTTCATCTGCAGGGACATTTCTCCTTTATTTTTAAATTGTCTTTTCCTTCTACCTGTGAGGTTTTATTTTCATTTCTGTGTTAGGGTTCAGTCATTATTTTAAATTTAAGCTTTTGAATCTTTCCATCTTTGCATAATTTGTTTCCCAAGATGCATTCTTCCTCTAGAGAGTTTTGATATAATCCTTAAGTTATTTTTTCGTCTTGTTCATCAAATGTAATATATATTTGGTAACTTTCTTCTTCAAGGGTTTATAAGGAAAGATTTATCTTGGGAATACAAATCAGTTTCTTCAGAGCCCTTTTTTGAATGATCATTTTAATGATCTCCAATTGGACTCTCTCTTTCTGTTCAGCTCCCAATGACCATTATCTATGCTAGATCTGCTTTCTTTAGTAGGTATCCAGTTAGGGACTTGATCAGACGTTTTTTCTTAAGAATATTTTGCACACTTTCTTTAGAATGTTTAACTATTCTTGTTTGTGCATTTCATTCATTCTTTTTTTCCTACTTCAGTTTCTTGTAAAAATAGTTTATGTTTTCCTAAACGTGAGAAATATCATCCATATCTTTCTTCTAGGCTATGTTGTTCTTCACTCTTGCGGTGTAACTTTAAAGCTGATTTTGGCCTCGGTCGTGTGAGATTGGATGGCTCCTGATCCATCCAATAGCTCCTGAACTATCACCTTATACTGTTTTGGACATATAGAGTTTTCTCCCCTCAGTTCTTTTTCTTGCAAGTGTATTTTAAGCACAAAGACTAGGACCTATTCAGTTTTCTATTTGCTTCCAGGCTCAGCATTCTGGTAGCTTGGTCTCAGGGATGACCTCTATCAAAGATGAAGCTTCATGGCCATCAGCAAACCATGTGGCCCCAGTGGCTGTCACAGTGTGGCCTCAGGTTGCCAGCACTGTGCTGGCCATGACATACTACAGGTGACTTTTGGAGTGTTCTATCCACACCATAAGCCAGCACCAAGTAATCTGGCACAGCAGGCAAGGAGAGGCAGGAATGACAAAATAAGGCTTCCCCACCCTGTTTCCATTGTGGCACATCTAGAACTAGATTATATTTGAATGGTCACCAGAGGAAATAGCAAGGATATAAAGTTGCTTCAGATGAGTATCTCTTCCTGGTATTCACAAGAGATAGGGTCCACATTTTCTTATACCTGTGATCGTTCTAACATTTCTGGCCACAAGCAGGCTCCTCTAAAAGACTCACCTGCTACATCCTGGGCCAAGGCTCCTTCTTCCCTGTATTGAATCACTTGTTCGACAGCCCTAGAGATGTAATTCTGCCTACAAAAGTACCAGAAATCTTCATACCAATGGCAGCACCCACCCCAGTTTATTTTTGGTTATTGTACTACTGTGTGTGTGTGTGTGTGTGTGTGTGTGTGTGTGTGTGTGTCTGAGAGAGAGAGAGAGAGAGAGAGAGAGAGAGAGAGAAGAGGTGGGATTTGGATCTCAGTATTTCTGATTTCAAAACCTGTTCTGAAGACAGAGTTATGGAACATTACATGAGGCAGCAAGATCAATAGCCAACGTAAGTTGAGCCAATAGCAGTTCCAGTAAAGAGGGGCATTAGCATGGATACGAACAATCAGAAGAGATCCGTGGAGGAGCTTGGATTTGATCTAGGCCCAAAGCAACGACTACAATTTGGATTAAGTAGAAAAGCTGTAGGTCAGCTCTCAGTGTCTATGTCTGAGTTCTGTGTCTTCCACTTGACTAGTTATGTGGCTTTGGATAAATTTCTTCACTTCACTCAATTTTCTTACCTTGCAAATGAAGATGCTTGGTCTAGGATTTAATGTCACCTCAGTCCCTAGCATATACATCTGATGGTCGTAAAAGTGTTTGGTAAGCAGATAAATGCTGTACCATTGTAATTTCAACTCAAAAGAACCATTTTGTATTCTGTCCCAGTTAAGAGTTTATGACACATGAAATATTTGTTAAAATGTGAATTTATTTGATGACAACATGTCTCATCACTTGTTCAATTTAATAAGCATTTATTGAGTACTTGCTGTATGCCAGGACGTGTGTTAGGTATGGGCCTATAGACATGAATGAGACAGAGTTCATAAAGAAACTCACTATTCAGGAAGGACAACACCACTAAGAGCAATTATGCAATTATATTCAGAATATAGAGGAGGGAGACATTAAGAATTGGGGAGGGGAGGACAGGGAAGCCTACCTGGAGGTCATGCTTCTGAGTAGTTTTGAGAAATGGTAAGGAGCTCCCCAAATAGACAAGAGGCAAAGAAGAGGACGTGCACAAAGGCACCAGGACATGGACCTTCTTTGGAGTGTAGAAGTCTCCAAACAGCATCATGCTGTGAGTGAGTGTGCAAAGCATAATGTGTGAAAGTAGGGAAGGCTGCTCGTGGGGTAGCAAGTAGGGAAGGATTGTGAAAAATGAAGCAAGAGGGGCTTAGGTGTAATATGTCAATGGCCTTTGCATAAGGACGTAGTGAAAATGCTCATCTTGGAGGCATTATGAGTCTAAGACAGGAAAATGTAACAGAAGGAATGTATTTATTTGCCAGAGCTGCCAGAACGAAATGCCATGGAGTGAGTGGCTTAAAAAACAGAAATGTATTTCCTCACAGTTCTGGAGGCCAGCAGTCCAAGATCGAGGTGTTGGCAGGGTTCGTCAGTTTGTTTAAGACCTAGGTGTATGGATGGCCATCTTCTCTCTGCATGTCCATGGTCTTTCCTCTCTTTGTCCTAATTTCCTCTTCTTATAAGGACACCACTCATATTGGATTAGGGCCTACTCTAATCATCTCATTTTAACTTAATTGCCCCTCTAAAGGCTGTGTCTCCAAATACAGACACATTTTGAGATTTTGGGGTTAGGACTTCAACATATGAATTTTGTTGCCGGGGTGGGGGATGCAATTCAGCTTGTAATTGGGAGTCATTCATTCAGACGTAGTAGAATCTACTACAATCAGGACTAGCCCTTACAATCTGGAAGTGTGTCAATTACATTGTCTGGTAATAGGCGCTTCCCTTTTACCTTCTTTCAAAGATGTTTTTACTCATCCTTTATTGAAAAGTCTTCCTTAATTAAGCGAAAGCCAAATGATTATTTTCCCACAACTCTATTTTCCGGACCCAGACCACAAACATTATGGCAGGCATGGGATTTAAAGAATGGTCCAAATCACCCTGTCTTTCAAGGCCCAACTCAAACATAGCTTCCTTTGTATGCCTACCCAGAGTTTACCTGGCTGGAGGACAATTTTCCCTTCTCTGAACTATGACACTTCTTTTCTGCTTTTCACAGAGTTTAACTTATTTTGGTTTCTGTGTTTCCATAGCTCTCAAAGAAGCTTAAAAGCATCTCTACCTTGTATCTTTAACCTCTTTGAGGACAGATTTTTAAGTTTTGTTTCATATAACCCGAAATATAGCATACATTCAGTATATGATGGTAAAATAATTAATGTAGTATATGACTAAATTCTTTATAGAATTTTGGGTTCTTGATGACCTACGGTGCCCTTTCTAGCCTCATTGCTCTGTCTCTTCTACTGTAAGTCCAGACGACCTGGTCTTTCCTGTAGTATTAGCTCCTGGAGAAGAAATGATAGTACTCATACTAAGTATTGCGCATGGAGCTACAGACCCTGAGAAAAGATTATCTAATGATGAAGTAAATGATGGAAGAGGCCTTCAAGGAACCTATCCTTTAAGGAGATTGTGGCCAATTCAAGCAGAAGGAAGGAAAACAGACAGAGCACAGTTTTACAGGACTTTAACCAAATCCCAGTAGTTTTCTACAGATATCATAGAGAATTTTGTTCTTTGGCAAAACAAGAAAAAACTTAAAAGAAACATGAAACACTGCACCCTTGCTGTTTCTTCTGAGTCATAGTGATTTTCAATCTGCAGGTAGAGGACTCCTGTCGGGGATGGAGTGTGGTAAAAAAGATTCCTGCAAAAACTTCCATGATCAATATGCTTACCAAGTAACACTGTTTACACTTCAGACTAAGCAAAAAAGAGAGGCCTCACCTGTATGGGCACTGCCATTTTTCAATGGGCAAACAAATATACTATTATGATTAATGTAATTAAAATTCCTCTAAAAACTCACTAAATTACTAATTCATTTTATTAGTTTTTTTTTCAACTGTTTGATATTGACAGTATTCTGGATAGTTTTTAAAATATGTGAAGTTAAGAAGGTCCTCTTACATGAAAAGTTTTGAAGTCAAGTACTCTTGATATAAATGCTTATTCTACGTGGAAATATTGAAATTTCTGCTCCAGGAAGTAAAATCAGCAGCTAATGAGACCTTTAAGGCTTTGTTTCCATCTTTTTTATTCAGTTTTGACTACACTTTGTTTTCAGTGTAATTCCCTAGGATGGCTCTAGGGTAGGGCTGGGAGCTGGTGGTTTGTTTATTTTTCAGCCAGCAGGGAGAAACTCCAGGATTCCTCTACAGGACACATGAGGACTAGAGCAGGGTGCAGACAAAACAGGATATTACTTTCTGATTCAGTTACATTAGAGAATTTCCCAAAGGGCTCTCATGTTGCTTCTTCTAAATAATCTGCATGGCAAAGTGGCCCCAGACCTGCCCCGTGACCCCTTTGCATATTAGCATGAATAGGCATTGCCAAAAGGAAGTGATTCACTAAGTAGAAGTATTTAACAAAAAATAAAGAAGATGCTGGAAGGAGCAGTGATGAAAGCATGTGTTTTTCAATGGTATCTCGAGCATGGCTTTGAGAGAAAATGTATGTTTGTAGACACTTACAAAGACTCAAACCTATCTTCTGATATGGGAGGAATATTATCAACTCAAGATAGAGGGATATGAATCACACTTCAGTTTCAAATGTATTGTCAGTATGTTTGGCATCATCTTTACCTTTCTCATTATGTGGACTCAGACTAGTATCTGTGCAAACTTTGAATTCCCTGAACATGTCTTATAGAAGATTTGAGTAAGGGTAGTAGGGACCAGTCTAGGCTAATTCACACCAGCCTCACTTTTCAGTAGTCTGGACAGGGCAGTGACTAGCCTGGGCTCCCACCTCTGGAGTCCCACTGCCAGAGCATCTAAGTACTGTTGTCTATATCTGCCAGAGCATCGAAGTACTATTGCCATTGTTTGCATATGTTACTCCCTCACTAGCTTGTTTCATATATTTAGTGCCCAGGACAGTACCTGCACAAAATTTGTTAAATAAATTATGTTCCTATTCAGATGCCTGGAAGTGTCATTGAGTAACACAGTAAGTCAAGAAGGCAAGTTATAATAAAACAGGGAAAGATGGTTACTGGAGAATAGAGTTGCTACCATCCTCTAAAGAGGACTGCATCTACTCTAACCTGGTTTCTATGATGCAGGAATATTTAGATTTAAAAAAGAAAAGAAGCTATAAACCTGAATTTTTATGTGAACTCTCTGAATTTTTAAATCTTGGCAACTAACTTGACTTTTTAAAACCACTGTGTGGGCCAAGCGAAACACGCCTAAGGGCTAGTAGTTGTCATCTTGTTTAGAGACTGGAGGTGGCAAATGAACATTGATTCGTCTCCTGAGGACACCCCATGTCTCCAGTAGTCAGAATGGCCCTGCAGGGCTTCCTGCCGACATCAGGAATGGGGTGCTTCTCTGTTCACTCTCCAGAGGATACTGCAATCTTCTTCCATTTCCTGTGTCTCCATGGGTTTTCAAATTGCTGACAAGCTGCTTCTCCACAGAATCTCTTGCCTGTGGCAGGGATTGGCTGTCAATGCTGTTCAAAGTCAGGCTTGGCATCTCTTGAGCAGGCATGTCTGTCTTGCAGTCTGGACAATACCATTTCTAAGTAGGAAGAAGGGACAGGGGTCCTCAGAAGGGACAGGAGTGTCCCCTACCCCATCTCCAAATAGGGATAGGTTGCTTGTTTGGTATTCAAGGGAATTGGATTTCGTTTCTGACAGTATTTGAAATTGTCTGAGTAACTGCAAGCCTTTTATTTGTATTTTCTCAGTTACTTTTCACAACAAACCTGCATGGCAGGTATTTTTATACCTATTCCTTCGTTAAGGATATAGAGCTTGGAGAGAGAATATGCCTAATATCACACAAGTAGAACATGCAGATCTGGGAGGTGAGCATTGGTGGCCTGTGTCCTTTCCAAGACCTTGACTTTGTTCATTCCTCTACGACGTCCCCTGTAACAGAGGTGGGGTTTAGCCTGGGAGGAGTGAAAGGTATTTCTCTCACTTTCTTCTCCTGTCTGGAAGGTTCAGGTAACTGTTCCAGGATAGGATAATTCGGCTCCAGTTTCCTAATTTCACAGTCCCAGTTCTAACAGGCAAGGAAGAGAGACCCCAGCTTCCTATGATAAGATGCTTATTCAACTCTGTTCAGCCCAGAATTTCCAAAATGTGTTTGATTCCAGAGCCCTTTCTTGGAGCACTTACTTTATATCCCTGGTAAACCGTGTTCTATAGAACACTTTTTGAGAAATGTTCCACTGAACTGCAGCACAAGGCCACCTCTTTTGGGAGAATGAGGCTTAAGAATCTTCTGGGCCAAAGAGAATACTTATGAATAACAAGGCTGACTCCCAAATTCTGGTAAGAAGGCTAAATTAGAGAGACTTTAGACTGTAAGAAGACTCAGAGAGGCAACCAAATAACAGGATTGGCCTTTCTAAAGATTATAAATAATGCTGTAGAAAGAGTGCTAATTGGAGAATGTTTAAGAAAGCACCTTGCTTATGACAAGGCTTGCTAACTCCAGAAATGGCTTACCATGGGAAGACAGAAAGGGAGAAGCTGGGAAATACTTTACTTTGCAGGATTTTGAACAGAATAGCATCCCTTTGGCAAGGCTTAGGTGTGGATGCTTCTAATTTAAATTATTTTCAAAATGATTAGAAATCACCTGTTTTAGCCATAATTTAAAATCCACATTTGAAAAATGAGGACCAGAGAAGTAAAGGAACCACACAAGTTTGCAAGAAAATAATGATTGCAGAGCTCAGCCATGCACCCTCATCTCATAAGCTTGTTTTCTGCAAGCCACCCTCTCCTGTTGAATCTTTCAAACAGATACAAATGACCAGCGGTTGCACCAGGCTGCTTCTTGCTGCAGCCAAGCAAACACAGGACGTGAGATGACCACAAATGGTCAGCCCCTGCAGACAGCATGCCTGATGAGAGTACTCACCCAAAATAAGCAAACTACAACTGAGTTGGGGATTCCTAAATGTCACAACAAGGCAAATTCCAACTTCTCTTGACTTTGTGAGATGCTATAATTAAAAATAAATATGCAAGCCTGGGCACTCACCCCTGAGTAAAGATTTCATGATCTGTTGTGCTGTGACAGGCCACTGGGGTAATTAGGCTCAACTTTCTGTCCCTTGCATTGGCTTCTCAAGTCAAGCGGGAGTAGGGTAATGGTTGGAAGTGGGAATGAGGGTGCTAAACCCTTAGTTCATGCTGGGAGGTGAGGGTAGGCATCCCCACCACTAATGAAAGAGGGTCCCCGGATTTAGGCTGTAGTCAGCAAGTCTCACTAGTTAGTACTGACAGGCAATGAGTCATCCCTCCAGCTTGAATGAGGCTCATTATTTAATATGAAGTGCCAGAGTGCCAGCTGGCATGGTTGGAAATAAATATATCCGAGTGTTGTCAGCAATGTCATCTCAACTCCTACTTTGAAACATTTCAGATGCTTCCCACCTCACTGTTGCTGGTAAGCACTATGCAAGGAAAATAGGAGGCTTGGTGCAGATCTTTGAGAAAATAAGTGGAGATAATAGTGCCCATTCTCTAGGACGACAAAGTCTAGAGACATTGCATAAAGCCAAGTGGCCCACAACATACCTGACCCAAAGTGAGCATTCAAAGAGTGGCCATGGTTACTCTGGAGGCAGCATGTTTGAGAATTTAGATGGGCTTGGGTTTGAATTGCTGTGTTGCCACTTACCCTGTGGATTTGGACACTTATTCTAACTTCATTTTCCTCATCTGCAAAATGAGCAGAATAATAATGCCTTGCTATCTACCTTGAAAGATTATTAACAACATCAAAGATAATGCATATAAAGTGCCCAGTGGGGTGTCTGTACATCATAGGAGTCAAATACTCATTATTACTCATCTAAATACTTGGGTGTAACCTAAGTTCACTCTTACAGTCCAGATAACACTATTCTGGCTGGTCCTTCCTCTGTCCCACTTTGAGTATGTTTACTAGGGTGGAGGGTCTATCTTTGTACACCAATGTGTATGAAAAAAGGAGAATAGTAATAGCTAACATTGACTAAGAGGTTACTATGTGCCACATGCTATTCTAATGCTTTATATGTGCAAACTCATTTGATCTTTACTACAACCCTGTGAGGTGTAAAGATGATAAAGCCAAGGTGCAGAGAAGGGCAACTGACCTCCCTGCCCATGTCACACATCCACTGAATGGCTGAGCCAAGATTCACACTCAGGCAGCCCTCACCAAAAACTGTGCTGTTCTCCACTATGCCACTGACTCTTGCAAGACACAGATATAATCCCCTTTCTTTCCCTCAGTTTGTTGAAGGGCATTTCATGGATAGAATATCATATAGTCACAAATGTAAGCCTTTGAATAGACTTTACAAAATAATTGGTTGATTTCTCCACTTTCAGATTTGCATGGTACTCTCGATTTTTCAGATGAGATCACTGAAGCCCAGAGACAGAGACTCCTAGGGTGTGGGGTGGCCCCAGTTTACCTGCCTAACATCGAGGCTGTCCTTGTGACACTTTCCTGAGCACTTCAAGAAATGGCTTCCAAATCATGTGTCCCAGGCCTGTGCCAACTCCCTGAATAATGGTGGGGTCAAACTACTCCCTATTTTATTTTACTTGTGTGCATATGTGCATTTTTAAAAAGACTTCACTGTTTTAGAGCAGTTTCAGGTTCACAGCAAAATTGGAAAGAAGGCACAGAGATTTCCCATATATCTCCTGGTCCCACACATGCACAGCCTCTCCCATTATTAACATCCCCAACCAAAGCAGTACATTTATTGCAATTGATGAAGCTACATTGACACTCATAATTATCCAAGTCTATAGTTTATATTAGGATTCACTCTTGGTGTTATACATTCTATGGGTTTGGACAGATGTCTAATAACATGTATGCACTATTATAGTATCATTTGGAGTATTTTCACTGCTCTAAAACTTTCCTGATCTCTGCCTATTCATCCTGCTCTCTCCATTAACTGCTGGCAACTGCTCATCTTTTTAATACCTCTATAAAAGTAAAAAAAAAGTTTTACCATTTCTAGAACATCATATATTTGGGATTACACTCTATGTAACCTTTTCAGGTTGGCTTCTTTTACTTACTAATATGCTTTTGAGAGTCCTCCATGTCTTTCATGGCTAGATACTAATTTCATTTTAGCCCTGAATAATATGCCATTGTCTGGATATACCATAATTTATTTACTCATTTGACTATTGAAAGACATCTTGGTTACTTCCAGTTAGAGAAATTATAAATAAAGCTGCTATAAACACCTGTGTGCAGGTGTTTGTATGGACATAAGTTCTTAACTCCTTTGGGTAAATAGCAAGGGGCATGATCGCTGAATTGTATGGTAGGAGTATGTTTAGTTTTGTAAGAAACCACCAAGCTGTCTTCCACAGTGGCTATACGGTTTTTCATTCCTGTCAGCAATGAATGAGAGTTCCTGTTGCTCTACATCCTTGCCAGCATTTGGCATTGTCAGTGTTCTGGATTTTGGCCATCCTAGTAGGTGTGTGTGGGATTTCTTTGTTGGTTTAATTTGTATTACCCTGATGACATACAATGTTGAATATCTTCTCATATGCTTATTTGCCACCTGTATATCTTGTTTGGTGAGGTATTTGTTAAGATCTTTGGCTCAGTTTTTAATTGGGTTGTTTGTTTTCTTATTGTTGAGTTTTAAGAGTTTTTTTGTGTTTGGAATAAAAGTCCTTTATCAGGTATTTTTTTTGCGAATATTTTCTCCTAGGCTGTGGCTTGTCTTCTCATTCTCTTGACATGGTCTTTTGCAGAGCAGAAGTTTTTAGTTTTAATAAAGTCTAGCTTATTATTTCTTTTACGGCTCA
The DNA here is from genome assembly GCF_008728515.1 of Papio anubis. Classification (NCBI taxonomy): domain Eukaryota; kingdom Metazoa; phylum Chordata; class Mammalia; order Primates; family Cercopithecidae; genus Papio; species Papio anubis. The sequence continues at coordinate 23,383,564 of NC_044987.1, forward strand.
TGCCATTTGTTATGTATCTGAGAAGTCATCACCATACCCAAGGTTACCTACGTGACCTTGGCTTTCTCCTATGTGGGAGTTTTATAATTTTATGTTTTACATTTAGGGCTATGATCCATTTTGAGTTAATTTTTGTGGTAGGTGTAAGGTCTTAATTTATTTTTGCTTGGAAGTGTTTTAAAAATAATTCTACTTCTAGGCAGATAAAATTGAAAAAAAAGTGTTTCCCCACATATATTTGTAGAGTTTCTTTTCCTTAATTTGAATTAAATTCGATGTACAAAATTGATTTCTTGTCTGATAAAACACAAGCCACACAATTATGACAAAATATTATAGCTAAAGGTCTGTCATTTGGATAAAGGATTCCTGGCTGTCACTTGCTTGAGTTGGATTGGTAACAATCAATGAGACCCACGCCGAAAGGGCAAGTAGCAACAGTCCTGACCCCTGTCTTATACATTGTATTTATGGGTCCTCTGACCAAATTCATTTACTGGGGTTGCATATGGGAGCCAAGTGGTCTGATCACATGCTGTTGATATCATCTTGCATTCCTGTACTCACTCTTATGAGAAGTCACTTGTTTCTTCCAAACTGCTCCAGCTGCCAAGAGAGACTGCCATAAGCAGTCCCAAGGCTTTGAGGCATGAAATGGAGGGAAAATATTTTAATTTGTTTTGAAAATTAAACATGTGATAAATCACAAACTAATCAAAACCTCTGTCCGCCCCAACTTGGAGCCACTCTCTATCTGGAGCCTCTTGCTTAGTGCTTCTTCCTTATTAGACCAGTATTTTCAGAGACTTATCTCCAATCTCAGAAAGAAGCTAGAATGCTAAACATGACAAATGCATTCCTAGAAAACCATATATCTAAGAGACTCTGCAATATACAATTCCAAATATATGCATGACTACCTTGTGGAACTTCTTTATTTGAACTCTGGGGCTGACTAGCAGGAGTGTTCACCCTGCTTTTTAAAAAAATATTGCCTTTTGAAAATCTACTCCAAAATAATTGGTTGATTTCTCCACTTTCAGATTTGCATGGTACTCTCGATTTTTCAGATGAGATCACTGAAGCCCAGAGACAGAGACTTCTAGGGTGTGGGGTGGCCCCAGTTTACCTGCCTAACCTCAGGGCTGTCCTTGTGACACTTTCCTGAGCACTTCAAGAAATGGCTTCCAAATCATGTGTCCCAGGCCTGAGCCAACTCCTTGAATAATGGTGGGGTCAAACTAGTTATTCCTTATTGTTTATTTATTTTAGTTGAGATGTGGCTGCCTAAAATAGACCACACTTTTCAGGCTCCCTTGAAACTCCATATGGCTACAAGGTACGATGAGATTTAGCATCCTGAAGGTCATGAGGACCTTAACAATAGTAGTTTTGGTGGAATGGTGGAGGGGAAAGCTGGATTTGCAGAAGATCCATAGAAAGTGAGAGGTGAACAATTAGAACAGGAAGTAGAGACAACTCTTTTCAGGAGATTTTGGAAAATAACTTATTAAGATGAAATTTATGTAAGATACAATTAACCATTTTAGAGTGAACAATTCAGTGGCACTTGGTACATTTACAATGTTGTGTAGACGTCTCCAGTTAGTCCCCAAACATTTCAGTCACTCCAGAATAAAACCTCATATACCATTAAGCCATTTTCCCCCAATCCCCACTCCCCTGGCCCCTTGGCAACCACCAATCTACTTCCGTCTCTATGGATTTAACTATTCTGGATATTTCATCTAAATGGAATTGAGGAATAGGTTTGTTTCTCTTAAAGGGAACAGAGCAATGAGGTCGTAGTGGAGAGGAATGTGGGGGACCACAACTAAAACTCAAGTCCTGTGCTCTTTTCATTTGAAGGTGAAATCTCTGCACTTCCCAGAGCAGGAACTGCTTAAATAGGATACTGGGGTGACTTCTAATTTAAGTACTTCCTGCTCTTCCCTAGTTGTACTTCTGAGGTAGCAGACAGGGATGGACATAGGGGAAGAAATCTCTACTCTTTCTGGTTTCCAGAAGCCTTCATCTAGGTGGTTATTGAAATTAAATTTGCAATGCTTTTGAAGACTCTTGTTCTGTCTTTCATAGCCGAAAAATGGATGGAAACAGACCAGTGTGGAGATGAAAGCTGTTAGACCTAGCTTACTCTTCTTGTCACAGTGACACAGTAAGGGAGCACTTGGGGAGACTCAGGAGTGACGTTGGGCATTCTCAGCTGGAGGAACTGAGATCTTTGAAGGCCATACTGGGATTTGGTTCTTGGCTGGAAAGCAATGCTCACATATTAATTATAGCCACTATATAGCAGGCACTTATTTTTGCTAGTACTACGGCTGAGTGCTCTCTATGCTAATTGTCATATAGCTTCATAATCCCTTTGTGAGATAGGTGCTATTAATACTCGCATTCTCATTTTTACAGACGAGGAAACTGAGGCTCCCAGCAGGAGTAACTGGCTCAAGATAATACAGCTGGAATAGACGGAGGCACATGTCACTTTGATTTGAAAGCCTGGCCTGAGGCTTGAATGTGCAAAATTGCTTAAATTTTAGCTTAACTTTAAAAGCATCTGTGGAATGATGGAGGGACCATGACCACAGGAGAGCCTGGCAAGAGAACCCTGCAAATGTCCCTTGAGGGAGTCACTCATATTTTGTATTCTCCTATTCAAATCAACCTCCGTGACTCAATGTTTCCTTGCATTTTGTGCATTTTGCTTTGCAGTTAGAATTGGCTGAATGTTACCCGTGACACTGAGCCAGTGCCTTTTTATTTTCTCACATTTGCATTCAGCCATTTGAGGGCTGCATTTTGTCCCCGTTTGCTCCCAAGATCTGGTTTGTCTGCCATGGCCCATCCATTGCTGTTGACTTACTATTTCCTCACTTGACATTTCAGCAGCTTCGCTTCTCACTTTCTACCTTCAGCATGAATGTTCAAGGGAAGTTTTTCACACCCCCATTCACACTTGTTCTCTCTCCCCCTGCTTCTTAAAGCTTGTGAGCCCAGCTCAGATGTCAGTTTTAGGCCCAGAGAGCCTTCTCCTGCATGGGCTCCTCAGCCTGAGGCTGTGCCATGCAGATTGTGGTGCACCTGACCACATGTGCCTCTCTGAAGGCCATTCCAAAGGAGGATGAGTGTGTGGTTGCAAAATGTACCTTTTATGGGCATCAGAGACAAACTCAGGGATTTCAAGCAGTGTTCAGTTTACGGTACTGGTGGTGAAGGAGGTTTTGTCCTATTTTGGCAAATTTGGAGACAGGGACAAAACAGATGGGAGACTCTTAACCACAAAGAAATGTCTTACAAAAAAATGGGAGAAGAACTCTCAGAAGTGATTGAAAAACCTGTGTCTGTATGTATAAGGCACTGTGGATATATAAGGTATCATCATGGTAGGGGGCTAGGAGAAAGGTATAGGGGAAGACTGTTGTACTATTTCTGCAACTTCTTGTGAGCCAACCACTTCAATATAGAAAGTTATAGTAGTCGTAGTAATTTAAAATATTTAAAAAACCTGTGTCTACTTTTGTACCTGTGTCCATATCTATATCTCAAGAAATTTTACTGCAGATTTACTATTGGAAATTGAGAAGAGCCAGCTTTGTTATGCCTCTGCCCTGTGGCTTTGAATTTCTCACATGCCACAGTCCCTCTTTAAAAAATATGTGTTATAACAGCTTTTTGAGACAGAATTCACATATCATATAATTCACCCAGTTAAAGTGTACAGAGTTGGTCAACCATCAGTCTGAAGTCTCACACCCACTAGCAGTCACTCCTTATTCCTCTCATACACCTCCCTCAAGTCCTAGGTGACTATGAATCTGCCTTCTGTCAATATGGATTTGCCTATTCTAGAAATTTTATGTAAGTGGATCATACAACACGCAGTCTTTAGTGACTGGCTTGTTCACTTAGCAAACTTTCTTCACAGTTAGTCCGCGTTGTAGCATGGATCAGCACTTCAGTCCTCTTTATTGCTGAATAATATTTCGTTATATAAATATATAGAAATTTTGGCTGAGCGCGGTGGCTCACACCTGTAATCCCAGCACTTTGGGAGGCTGAGGCAGGTGGATCAGGAGGTCAGGAGATAGAGACCATCCTGGCTAATGCGGTGAAATCCTGTCTCTTCTAAAAACACAAAAAATTAACCGGGTGTGGTGGCAGGCGCCTGTAGTCCCAGCTACTCGGGAGGCGGAGGCAGGATAATTGCTTGAATTTGGGAGGTGGAGGTTGCAGTGAGCCAAGGTCACGCCACTGCACTCCAGCCTGGGCAACAGAGTGAGACTCCATCTCAAAAGTAAATAAATAAATAAATAGCATTTATTTAGCCATTCATGAGTTGATAGACATTTGGGTTGTTTCTACTTTGTGACTAATGTGAATAATGCTTCTATGAACACTCATGAGCAAGTTTTGTGTGTTCATATGTTTCCAACTCTCTTGGGTACGTATCTGGATCATATGGTAACTCTATGTTTAACATTTCAAGGAAGTGTAAAACTGTTTACAAAAGCAGCTGCACCATTTGGCATTTCTACCAGTAGGGTTTGAGGGCACTAGTTTTTCCACATCCTCGACAATACTTGTTATTTTCTCTCCTTTTGATTATAGCTCTCCTTGTGGGTATAAAGTAGTATTTCACTATGGTTCTAATTTGCATTTCCCTGATAATTAATGACATTGAACATGTTTTCATGTGTTTATTGGCCATTTGCACATGTTCTTTGGAGAAATTTAGAACCTTTGTCCATTTTTAACTTGGATAATTTATCTTTTTATCATTGAGTTGTAAGAGTTCTTTATATATTCTAGATACAAATCACTTATCAGATATATAATTTGCAAATATTTTCTCCAATTTTGTAGATTGTCTTTTTACTCTCGATGGCATCATTTGTAGACACATCTCCTCTTGAAGTCTCAAAATCTTTATGAATATATAGTCATGTACTGCAAAATGATGTTTCAGTTGATGACAGACTGCATAGATGACAGTGGTCTCATAAGTTTATGGTATCATATATTTTACTGTACCTTTTCTATGTTTAGATATGTTTAGATACACAAACACTCACCATTGTGTTATAATTACCTACAGTATTCAGCAGTGACACTCTACAGGTTTGCAGCCTGGGAGCAACAGGCTATACTGTAGTGCCTAGAGTGTGTAGCAGGCTATTCCACCTAGGTTTGGGTAAGTACATTCTATGTGGTTCACACAATGACAAAAATCGCCTCTGGATGCATTTGTCAGAATGTGGTCTCAACCTTACATGATGCATGACCACATATCACGATACACTGAATAAAAGTCAACCCCACAATTTTTTTAAGGTACTATGGGTAGAAGCTAAAACATTGCAGTTAAAAGTTGCAGGGCGGGCGTGGTGGCTCACGCCTGTAATCCCAGCTCTTTGGGAGGCTGAGGCGGGCAGATCACGAGGTCAGGAGATTAAGATCATCCTGGTTAACATGGTGAAACCCCATTTCTAATAAAAATACAAAAAAATCAGCCAGGCATGGTGGCAGGTGCCTGTAGTCCTAGCTACTCGGGAGGCTGAGGCAGGAGAACGACATGAACCTGGGAGGCAGATGTTGCAGTGAGCCGAGATCGTGCTGCTGCGCTCCAGCCTGGGTGACAGAGCGAGACTCTGTCTCAAAAAAAAAAAAAAAAAAAAAAAAAAAAAAAAATTGCCAGAAGTTGTCTGTCTTGCTAAAAGTGAGATTCAGTACTTCTTGGGGACACCCTTGCTCTTGCAGAATCAACTGAATAGGCCCTTTAGCTGCACAAATATAAGCCAAGTCCCAACTTATTGCACGGATCACAGTTTTCTTCATGATGAGGCTTTAAACAGAGAAGGTGCGTTCTTTTGGTTAGTGTAAACTCCTGGGAATGTTTTAGTCAAAGCAACAATTTTGCAGATTTGCTTTTGTTTATTTAGTGGTGGAATGGGTGGGGAAAAAGTGTTTCTTGGCGGTCTGTGCACCGTGCCTGCCCTGTGGCTCATTCTGACAGAGATGGATGGTGTTTGTGTGTTTATCTTACAGTTATGTAGGAGAGATGAGCACAGAGAAAAGAAGTCATAGGGACTGCTTTCCAAAGAAGCCTTCTGCTATTCTGGGCTTACCCAGTGTGACTTTGGGGCCCAGGTTGCAAAGTGTAGCACTGAATCAAACAGAGAGTGATTCTCCCCTCTGTGCAGACTGAAAGTGGTGTGTTGAGGGCGCTGGGGTAGCACCCTTGGAATAGATATAGATGTTTCTGCAAAGGCATCATTGGTATTCGATACAATGAGGCTCTTCGCACAGCTTTAAGATTAGCAGCCCAAGAGGAGATAGAACAGGAGAGGTTGGGAAAGAGCAGAAAAGAAGCACGTGGTGTCTGAATCACAAAGTTGTGATGCATCCAGGAACAACTGAGGTTCATCTGGACAGGGGAAGTCTGAAGTTTAACCATCAAGCTGAGACATTGTAATGTGGGGTCCTGTAACTGCAGTAGTACCCACAGGTTGCCTTTATAATGAAGTGGGGCTGGATCAGAAGTCACACGCTGGCAGCCTGGTGGCCAAATGTGATTACTCTGTGGACATATTTGACTTGATCAACACAACTTTCAATTAGATTTGAATTTAAATATCTATGGTGCACATGTGTTCCTTCTTTAGTTTACCACAGACCCTACCACTCCCTATTATCTCATACCATCCTCATTCGCACATTCATGCTACCCACCAGTCCTCTGTGGCTATCTAAGTTACTGATTCCTTGATTAGTCTCTAAAATGTCCTTTCTTTTTTGACATACTGTGGTTCAGCCTGGCTTTGGTAAGAGGGTTTTGAATATCCCAGCCCAGTCTGTGGACCTACAGACTCGACCAGCAGTCCCGAATATGGGGGTGGGGATACCCATTGTGGTCAATCATCAACTGTGATTCTGGGAGGTGATTGCTATTTTACCATCTTTTAATGCCATTTTGAAATGAACTGATGAACCAAGAGTGAGAAACTGTCTGGAGGAAGCCAAACTTCACACGCTTTATGAGACATGAATACCAAGCAAGCATTGCCTGACTCCGTAACATCCAAATCTGCTCCTAGGATGGGTTCTAGAACCAGTTCTTAATTTTTGCCATACACTTGAATAAATCTATGTCAGCGTGTTTTTCCTTCACGAGGTTTTAGTCACTAACCATTAAATGTATCTTTGGTGATTGATCGTATTTTAAATATCAGTGAGCAGGTGGCAATGTCATCTTTTGGGTCAAGGATGTTTTCCAAATCTCTTGGAATTTCACCACACAGAAACTGTCTATTCTGTTGGATATAGTTTGGATGTTTGTCCCCTCCAAACCTCATGTTGCAATGTGATCCCAGTGTTAGAGGCAGGGCCTGGTGGGCAGTGTTTGGGTCATGGGTGTGGACCCCTCATGAATGGCTTGGTGTCATCCTTGTGGTAATGAGGGATTCTCACTCTATGAGTTCATGTGAGAGCTGGTTGTTTAAAGGGAGCTGGCACCTCATTCTCTCTCTCGGTCCCCTTCTCACCATGTGACACACTTACTCCCACTTCACCTTCTGCCTTGAGGAAAAGCTTCCTGAGTCCCTCACCAGAAGCCAAGCAGATGCTGGTGCCATGTTTGTTTAGCCTACAGAACTGCGAGCCAAATAAACCTCTTTTCTTTATAAAGTGCCCAATCTCAGGTATTCCTTTATAGCAACACAAAACAGATTAACACGCTGCTTATCAGAAGGCCAATCCTGAGAGTTAAGGGAACTCATTTAGTAAGAAAATGACTTCTTTCTCTAGACATGTTAGTTCTATTCTTCTAGTGACAATATTATCAAATTACAGATGAGTAATGCCTTATATATTTTAAAATCAACTCATGGGATTATCTCACAGGATCCTGACTTCTAGGAGATGACAGGGCAGACAGGATTGTTCTGACTTTATGCAGAAGGGAGTTGAAACACAGAGAAATTAAGAGCCTGCTCAAAGACATACAAGTAGATAAGTGTTTGAAACATAAAACTCCATGAGTTCTGTTACATAGTACATTCAAATACTTTTTTATAAAGAAAATAGCATGTACTCTAGATGCTTCTTTGTAAACAATATTTACACAAGACTCCTAATTCCTTATTGTGTGCTTTTTCTCCCTTCCTCTTTCTTCTCCTGATCTGGAAGCCCGCAGACTAGAGCAACAATTGTGATCAAGACAAAGCTGACTTGAAGATACCCAAGCTCAGGTCAGTGTGCAATTTTATGATAAATTACTGAAAGGATGTTCTTAGAGAAAAGGTTAAGTGTGGTGGTGTTGAGAACCACTGGCATGTAAAAAGCATAACAAAATCAGTGTAGCATAGAAAGAAAAGACAGTCTACCATGAACTTGATCTAATAGAATCAAATCAAATAATGCCCATGGTCACACAAGCAGGATATAAGAACAGCAATCTCTGATCAAGACATTCCTGTGCAGATAAAACCTGCCCAAGGGGCTGACCATGGTTTGCATTAGCAAGGCTACACTCCCCGGGAAAGAAGTGATTTCAGGAAGTGCATCAGCTAAAAGCGTGTGAAGTTCAGAGCCAAGAGTAAGAAAACAATTAGAAACAGACATCTTCTGCTTTACCACAGCTTGACCAGAGAAAAGTGGAGATGGTTTATATAAGCAACAGGGATCCTCAAAAGAAAGAAATCTAGCTTATGAGAAAATGTTTAGGGAAAATTCAATTTTCCTAGGAAAAAGAGACTGTAGTATTTGAATGAGTCCTGTGGGTAGGCACCTTGGAAGAATCATGGCACTCTTAACAGTCTGCACAATTACACTGGGGTTTGTCCCTCCTGCAAATGTCTACTTGAGGGAATGCGCATGAGGCAGTAGTTTGTAGACTTGAGCTTGTGTTACTGTTGTGAAATCCAGTCACTAACTCTAAATAAGGCCCTAAGAAACATTGAGAACTTGATTCTGTGGAAATATTAGCTGTTTACAGTCATGAGAGAATTGAATTCTAAGAGATTGTGCAATAAATAAACTGTCCATTACTGACAGTCACTAAGAGCTATAATTAAGAGAAAAAGCTCTCATTCAGAAGAAACAAATGGCTGGACAAATAAACAGGATTCTCTTTAGTAAATTTTCTAATTTATTTTCTTAATGGCAGCTCATTGATTGAGAACCACTGTGTTAGGCCATATATATCTAAAGGGTATTGTCAAGAGGTTTCTTTTTCTGGGCAGATGTCCCCATTTTTGGTCACTCGTTTTTGCCTAGGTTTTCTCCTGTACTCTTTAGTGGATTTTTTGGCATAATGGGAGAACTGGCAGGGTAAGCCTGCCAGAGGTCTGTTTACATGAGAAGAGAACTCATTCTAACGAAGGGAGAGCTGAGAAGCAAGGGCTTAACTCAAGGACATTCTGGGTGAGTACAGGAGGGGAAGAGTGATGCTAAATGCAGCCCAGGGGTTTATCACTCAGCTGTCCAATGATTCAGCAACTCTGGATTCATATCTGAGTCCTGGGTTCAGGTAGCTCTGGTAAAAAACAGAAAAACCAATCAAAGATTGGTTTGCTAAAATCTCCATGGGCTACCGAGAGCTGAAGATGTCAGCAGAATTGGTGCCAGTGGAAATAGGAGAGAGTGCCCTTGTCGCTGACAGCAGTGTCTCTGTAGTGGTGTGCGTGTGGTGTGGCACGGAGACTGACAGCAGATGCAGCGGGGACATTGATGGAATCAGCTCTTTCTGCTGGCATCAGCAGTGTCTTCCATGGTCAAGGACAGAGAATGAGGAATCCAGATGAGCCTTGCTCAGTTGGCAGCCTTAGCAGAGGCACTGGCAGGGCTGGCGGGAACCATAGCACAGCTGCTCCTTTGTCATCTGCAGCAACGGAAGTCATTATTACGGTGATCCAGGGCAGAAGAGAAAAGTCGGGGGGACGTGGGGACAGGCATGTGCCAGCCAAAGCATGAGCTTGTGCCTTCCCAGAATTATTTGGGAAGAATTTCAAGGGCCTGAGCTTTCTTGAAGACTGTGAGTGAGTAGATTCTAAGAAATTCTGTTTTGTGGCTGCATTCCCATTTTAGCCACAGGGAGGTATGTGCTGGGGGACCACAGATGATACAATGAAAAGGAGAGCCTGTGTTCTCTGAGTTACAAGCCTAATTTTAGGGGTAGGATGGACCAATTGGTTCTGCAAAGGGAAGGGATGAGTGGATTTCTTAGGTTCAGGTGGTGAGCAATTTCTCCCTTCTGCTGACTGTAGGAAGGAAACAAGAGAAAAGAAGTCTGGTATAATCATTACACCAAAAAGATACATGAATTCAAATGTTTACTACAATAGCAGACATATGAAATCAACCTAAGTGCCCATCAATGGATGATTAGATAAAGAAAATGTGGTGTATATATACAGTGAAATAATCTTAAGCCATAAATAAGAAATGAAATCCTGTCTTTGCAGCAACATGGATGAAACTGGAGGCCACTATTTTAAGTAGAGCAGCCAGAAACAGAAAAATACACATCTGTACTTATGAGTGAGTTAAAATACTTACCATAGACATAGGATGTAATAATAAACAAAGGGGACTCAGAAAAGTGGGGGCGTGGGGGGCATGATAAGACATTATAAAGGTGTGGTAAATTGACCAGGATGATGGATACACTAAAAGCCTGGACTTCACCACTATGTAGTCTATCCATGGCAAGTACATGTAGCCACTACATTTATACAAATAAAAAATTTTTTAAAAGAAAAAACGTCTGTGAGATGGAATATGCAGTAATTTCAAAGCTGGTTAAGAAAAAAAAAGGAAGGATTTGGAGTTGGGAATGGAAATAGAAATCCAAGATAGCACCAAGGCAAGTAACAGTTCATAAGGTCAGCAAAGGGACATGAGAAGGAGGAAGTCTGATGGGGAAGAGCAGTGAATTAGAGAGAAGACAGTCATGAAGAGAGGAAAGTCAGGCAAAGGACCTGAAGAAGGAAGTTAAGTGAAGGACTGGAAGAAGGTCTGGAGAAGGTAAGTCTCGGTATCTGAAACACAAAACACACTGGGCCTTTGTAAATTTGGAATGGTGAAGAGCTCCTCAACCTGGTATACAAACTAACTGCAATTACCCAAATAAGAAGTGATTGGCCAGGCATGGTGGCTCAAGCCTGTAATTCCAGCACTTTCAGAGGTCAAGGTGCTAGATTACTTGAGCCAGGAGTTTGAGACCAGCCTGGCCAACATGGTAAAACCCTGTTTCTCCAAAAAAATTCAAAAATAAATAAAATAAAATAAATAAATAATAAAATAAATAAATAAAAATTTTTCTGTTTCTGAGTTGTTTCACTTAAAATAGTGGCCTCCAGTTTCATCCATGTTGCTGCAAAGACAGGATTTCATTTCTTATTTATGTCAAAAGATTATTTCACATGGTGGCATATGCCTGTAATCCCAGCTACTTGGGAGGCTGAGGCACAAGAATCACTGAAACCCAGGAGACAGAGGTTGCAGTGAACCAAGATCACAGATCACACCACTGCACTCCAGCTTGGGTGACAGAGTGAGACTGTGTCTCAAAAAATACAAATAATACATAAAAGAAATGGTTGAGGCTTAAATGGGAACATAACAGAATATGGGAGGAGGAAGAGTTGAATTTGGGGAATAGGGGAAGAAGTGGCTATTGGCTTTAATGAGAACTAGGAGTCAGGAGAACTGTGTGTAATCATTGCAGGAGCTTGTTGAGGGCAGAGTTCCCATCTCAGTGATCTTTCTCATCTTAGGACTTAGCACAGAGCACATAGTCGGTGCTAAATAAATATTGTTCAACTGAAAGCTTTTCATAAGGTTATATGCTTGAAATAGTATCGCCAAAGGGTGTTTGCATGTTACTTGTTTATTCTTCCTCTTTCTTTCTCTCTCTCTCTCTCTCTTTCTTTCTTTTCTTGCCAGACTCTCGCTCTGTTGCCAGGCTAGAGTGCAGTGGCATGATCTCAGCTCACTGCAACCTCTGCCTCCGGGGTTCAAGCAATTCCCCTGCCTCAGCCTCCCGAGTAGTTGGGACTACAGGCGTGTGCCACCACGCCTGGCTAATTTTTTTGTTTGTTTGTATTTTAGCAGAGACAGGGTTTCACCACATTGGCCAGGATGTTCTCGATCTCCTGACCTCGTGATCCACCTGCCTGGGTCTCCCAAAGAGCTGGGATTACAGGCATGAGCCACCACACCCAGCCGTTTCCTCCTTTTTCTAAATACATTTTTTAAAAACTTATTTTTTAGTTCCAAGGTGTATGTTTCTTATTGTGTCATGAACAGATAAACATTTTGATTCTTCATACTTCTCTAGTTTTTAAAAAATACATCCTGAGGCACTTCAGCTTCCTGGTTAAATAGGCATTCCAAAATATCTGGACCTCATTGCAGAGACTGCGCTATTGGTCGATTAGCTTCCTTTTTGATATATTGTTTAGAGTTGGGGTTGGCGTGTCAATGGAATCGGCTGATGGGGCAGAAGAAATGAGTTTTGTTAATAACCTAAGATCCTTATCAATGGCCCTTCTGATCGTGGTATTGACTTCAAACTTAAATCACTTCATTACTATAGATGGAAAGCTGAGCTGGGTTAAGCACAATGAGAGACTTTTATAGATAGGATCACAACAAATGTTATTTTCCTGAGTTCTGCATGTCCTGACCTGGGACCTGCATGGGCAAATGCATAAGGAGAGCTTTTGGAAAACTGTCTATACCTAAAATAACTGGATGGGATAGTGGGCATTGTGAAGAGAGTAGCGCTATCATGAGGAAACCTCTGGGGTGGAACTTGAGTTCTAGTTCCAACAATGCCAGTTGACCTTGAGAAAGTCACCTAACTTCCCTAGGTATCACTTTCCTCCTCTGTCAGTGCAGTTGAAATAGATGAATCCTGAGATTCTGTTCCACTCTAAGCAGCTATTATATTTCTTGTTGCTCTCCAAATTTAGAAGACATAGTGCATTTTTATTGTTGGCTACTTACTGTTGCATTTAGCTTTATTCTAAAATGTGGGTTGACTCTAGTGAGTACTGTCAGTCAGAGGTTAGGAAGCATCAGGAAGGGGCTAGAGATGAAGAGAGAGGCTCTCTATTAAGAAGAACCCTTTCCGCAATCAGTATTCTGTGTAGTATGGGAATGGGAAAAAAGATAAATGCTTTCACATGTATTTTTTTACTTATCTACATATTAAAGGATTTTAACTAATTTAATAAAAAAGCATACATGCATATATTTTTGTTTTATTTTATTTTTAATGGAAAATAATGCTATTTATGGGGTATAAGGCGATATTTTGATATATGTATACATTGTGGAATGATCAAATCAGGTGAATTCGCAGATCTATCCAATAATTTATTATTTATTTGTGGTGAGAACGTTTAACATCCTCTCTTTTAGCTATTTTGAAATACATAATATATTAACTATATAGTCACCTTGCTGTGCAACAGATCACAGAACTTATTCTTCTTGTCCTACTGAAACTTTGTAACCATTGACCAACATCTCTTCTTTCCTGGTCCTCTCCCCTCCCCCAGTGTCTGGTAACCACCAGTCTACTCTCCACTTCTGTGAGCTCAACTTTTTAAGATTCCATGTATAAGTGAGATCATATAGTATTTGTCTATGTCTGGCTCATTTCACTTAACATAATGACCTCTAGGTTCATCTGCATTATGGCAGATGACAGAATTTTCTGATTTTTAAAGGCTGAATAGTATTGCGTTGTGTATATGTAACCCATTTTAAAAACCCATTTGCTTGTTGATAGACAGGTTGTTTCCAACAGAAGCGAATAATGCTGCAATTAACATGGGCATACAGACATCTCTTCTATTTCAATTTGGGGTGGGGTATACACCCAGTAGTGGCCTTGCTTTATCATATATAATAATTCAATTTTTAGTTTTCTGAGAAAGCTCCATACTGTTTTCCAAAATGGCTGTACTAATTACTAATACCACTGACAGTATACACATACAGGTTTATATGTGTGTTCATATATATATATATATATATATATGAGATACATATATATTCCACATATATATGAGATATATATGCCATATATATATATATTTACTAGGTGGATTAAATTTAGATAAAAGAAAGAATCATTTATTCATTAAAAAATATATCCTGAGCATCAACCACATAGCAGATGCTGTGCCAGGTCTTGGGTTATAAAGTTCAAAGAGTTTCTAAAATACACAAGAGAAAAAGTCTTCATTCTATATTTATAGTATAATAATTATACTGCAGTTGTTACTAGTTGCTAATAACCCTTATAAATAGAAGAATTAAAAAAAAAAAGATGACTTTGATTTGGTTAGTGAGTTATCCTGCAAGTCTTCTGCTGAATATAAAGAAGAGAGAATGAGAAGGAGGTTTGAAGAGGGTAGAGAAAGTTGTAAACAGCCATTTATAGAAGAGGAGAGAAAACAGAGGATGTGAAACAATTTAATGAAAAGAATTAATCATACATGTTTATATGTATGTGTGTATATGTGATACATACATTCCGTGTGTGTGTGTGTTATAAAGAGTGATTATGAGGTGGTGTTGAGGACAGCAATTAATTTAGAAGACTATGAATTTAGAGCAGGATTTTTATTTAATCATATTAGAAGTGGAGAAGTTAAATGGTAAGACAGGTAGAGGAGAATTAATTAGGACTCTGGTTGCAAGTAAAAGAAAAGCCAACCCAATTTAGCTTAAATAGGGGATACATTAGCTAAAGAACTGAAACATCCAAGAGTCCAGATGTCTAAAATAAAATTTGGTACAGGTGTTCAAATGATGTCATGAGGACTGATTTTGCTCATCTGCCTTTTCTGGATTAGTTCCATTCTGAAACAGGCAGTAATAAGGCGCCTTACTCTTCCTGGTCACTCAAGCAAAAGTCCTGGCATTTGCTCTGACTGGGCCTGATGGCTTGAGTTATTCCTGTACCTATCTCTGTGGCAACATATTGATAGTCTTGAGCCCCATCACATGTTCTACCTGTGGCATCATGGACTAGGTGGTAGAAAGAGTGGCTCCAAGGGGAATTTGAAGAACTGTCATTATGGGAAAGGTAAATAGGCACTACACAGCAAAAACCACAGAGCCTTTCTCCGAGATTTTTCAATGTGACGGTGCTTTAAGGAAAGACCCAGGGGTTAGGGTTCCCAAGAAATGGATAATTCGATGATTAATGTAGGGGGTTATGGGTCTGTCTCAGATGGGAAACAAAGCGAGAGAAGGTGAGGTGACATTGAGACGTGAAGCCAGCTGACCTTCTGGGTCGGGAGGGGACTTTGAGAACTTTTCTGTCTAGCTAAAGGATTATAAATGCACCAATCAGTGCTCTGTGTCTAGCTAAAGGATTGTAAATGCACCAATCAGCGCTCTGTGTCTAGTTAATCTGGTGGAGACTTGGTGAACTTTTCTGTCTAGCTAAAGGATTGTAAATGTACCAATCAGCACTCTGTCTAGCTAAAGGTTTGTAAATGCACTAATCAGCACTCTGTCAAAACGGACCAATCAACACTCTGTAAAACGGACCAATCAGCACTCTGTAAAATGGACCAATCAGCAGGATGTGGGTAAGGCCAAATAAGGGAATAAAAGCAGGCCACCAGAACCAGCAGCGGCAACTGGGTCGCATCCCCTTTGTGGAAGGTTTGTGCTTTTGCTCTTTACATTAAATCTTGCTGCTGCTGTTCACTCTTTGGGTCTGCACTACCTTTATGAGCTGAAACACTCACCAGCTAAGGACTGCAGCTTCACTCCTGAAGCCAGCCAGACCACGAACCCACCCTGGAGGAACGAACAACTCCGGGCGCGCCACTTTCCGCCACCTTTAAGAGCTGTAACACTTACTGCGCGAAGGTCTGCAGCTTCACTCTTGAAGTCAGCGAGACCACGAACCCCCCGTGAGGAATGAACAACTCTGGATGCACCACCTTTAAGAACTGTAACACTCACTGCAAAGGTCTGCACCTTCACTCCTGGAGTCAGCCAGACCACGAACATCTGAAGGAAAAAACTCCGAACACACCATCCTTAAGAACTGTAACACTCACCGCGAGGGTCCACGGCTTCATTCTCGAAGTTAGCGAGACCAAGAACCCACTGGAAGGTACCAGTTCCGGACACAATGTCAAGATGGGAGGTCCCTGTGATGCTGAAGAATGCTCATATTGGAATTAAGAGAGTAAGGATGGTGTGACTATTGGAGGTAAAATTATAAAGGAGAGGCAGTTTTTCAAGAATGTGATTGTGGGAGTAGTCTAACCTGTGATGGTTCTAGAAATCAGTGCCTGAAACAAGGACTTGTGTTTAGATGGTTTATTTGGGGATGTGATCCTAGGGAATTGGAGTGAGAGGCTGGGGAGAGTTAACAGGAGAGGTGGGAAATCAATGCAAGAGTATTTTAGTAAACTAGTTATTACCGTGGTGCTTGTACCTTCTGGGATCTTCTAAGGAGTGTGTACCTGTGTCTCAAAATAGGTCCAGCTGAAGAACAAAAGAGAGAAGAATTAATCCAAAAAGTACAACTCCTATTTGTCAAGTGGTTGCCTCTTGGAGTGTTAACTCCTCTTCATTTCTGGATTGTGCATGAATGGAGCCAGTAGTATTTCTTGAGGTATCCTTCAAAGAAGCCTGTGGTGCTTATTTGAGGGAAGGCATTGTCAATGAAAAGTGGGTTAAAGCCTGTCTGGAACTGATTGTTATACCTGTGCCTAGAATCAAAGGTAAGAACAAGAGCAGGTTAAGACCATGAACAAAAGGCAATCGATAGTAGTCTACACCCTTACACTGTTCACCATACAGATTTCTTAGCCTTCCACTAAGCCCAATTCATTGGTGGCCAGTTCACAATCTCTACAAATAATTTAATGTAGGTGAATCAGTGGAACCAGCTTAATTCCAACAAGTGCTAAGGCTGTATTACAGGGTCTCCTCCAATGTCAATCTTCCCCCTCAGCCAGTGGTTCAGCTGGGGGAGTTTGCTTGCCAGATGGGACAACCCAGACCTCCATCTCCAAGATGTCTGAGTCCTTAGGTTGCTTTGGCACTTTGGGGCTTTGGATGCTGTAATTGTCTGTTTATTACTATTGCTGGGTATGGAATACTGGGCACGGATTCACCATAAAGAGTCTCTTGAGTTCTCTGCCTCCGTTGTGTTGTAGAATCCTAGCTTCTCAAGGTAACCAGAGTTGACGATCTTCACCTCAATATTTTTTACTTTGCATATTGGTCCACCAGTATGAGGAGCCCAAAGAGAACAGGTGGGGGTCATAACTTGGGATCTTTAAACATCTGTTAGTGGAAAGGTCCCTTCCCATCTCACCCCCCGACCCCATCAACCAGGACATCTAGTCTAGCAGAATCCAAGTGTGTGGATATAGGAAGCAAAAATCCCCTAAGTGGGTCTATGGCAGTGATGATAGAAAGGGTTAATCTTATATTCATCTCTTGATTTTGTCGCATGTGCATTCCAGCTGTTGGGTACTCAGCACCATACACAAACTAGTATGCATATACGTCATCTTGGAGAAGAGCACTCAAACACTGCCAGTAACCATCCTAGAGCCAATGTCTTAGCTAAGTCTATAATAGGCTATTTCACTATTCTAGGCTAGCTGTGGACTAGTTGTGTACTAGTTGCATTCCTAGTTTCAGGTATTTCTTTATAGCAATGCAAGAATGGCATAACACAGGATCCGTATTTCTATGTCACCTACCTCTGTTCACTTCACACCTATGTCCTTACAGGGGGTTCTCTATGACCATCTTCTCCAAAAATATTGGGGCTTATTATGTAGGTGCTAGCCCAAAGTGAATTGCTACTGCAGTTTAGCTGGACTCAGAGGTGACCCACATAGGCAGTACCACAGGAAAATCCTGTCAAAGGGCGTAGTTGCAAGCAGTGAATTTGATCGTTTACTTTGTGTTGAGGGTCAAGTGACCTGAGGTTGGGATGAACACAGAAAATGACCTTTTTTGGGTGATTAGAGTCTGGAAGAAGCAAGATTAAAATATAAAAGACATGGAATTCTGGGGGTGAGATGTGGATGGGCAATGGGAGGGAGAACAAAGCAGGCATGTCTCTGTTGCCTCACATTAATGCCCACCAGAGAAGAGGCACTCAACAACAAGGCAAAGAGGGCAACTTGTCATGTGGATGTCAGGCAGGCTCTCTCCTCAGCCACCCCAGTGCTTGAAAAATGAGCCACTTATGGTTGGAGGCTATGCCCAAGAGCATAGACTCCCTCTTACCAAGGCTGGTCTAGCCACTGTCACAGCTGAGTGCCCAAACTGTCAGCAGGAGAGACTCTACTAAACTCTTAACGTGGCATCATCACATGAGGAAACCAGTCAGCAACTGGGAGCAGGTTGATTACATCATAGCCCTTTTACCCTACAAAGGGGTAGTAATTACTCTTTATGGAACTGATAACACCTACTCTGGTTCACACTGCCTGCCCTCCATAGCTCTCCCAGCACTACACCTAAGGACTTGCAGGATGCCTAACTTACCAGCATGGGATCTTGCATAACATTGCTTCAGACCAATGGACCAAATTTTTGGCAAAGGGCGTGTAACAATGGGTGTGTGATCATGGGATACTGTTTTACCATGAACCACATCACCATCAAAACAGAATGGTATGAGCATAAGGACAGATATATAAACCAATGGAACAGATGTGTGAGCCCAGAAATAAAATCATCAATATTCAGTAAATGGATTTTTAGCATGGATTTCAAGAATACCCAATGAGGAAAGAACGGTCCCTTCAACAAATGATCTGAGGGACACTGTATATATACATGCAAAAGAATAAAACTGTAGCCTTATACTATACACAAATGTCAACTCAAAATCGATTGAAGACTTAAAGGTAAGACTTGAAACTGGATTAGTGATTACCAGGGGTAATTTATATAGAAAAGAGGTTTAATTAGCTCATGACTCTGCAGGCTATACAGGAAACATGGCACCGGCATCCGCTCAGTTTCTGGGGTGGCTTCAGGGAACTTTTACTCAGGGAGGAAGGTGAAGCAAGAGTACGCGTGGCACATGGTGAGAGAGGGAGCAAGGAGGTTGGTGTGGGGGGATGCCATACACTTTCAAACCATCACATCTCATGAGAGCTCACTCGCTATTGCAAGGACAGCACCAAACCGGGAGGAATCTGCCCCATGACCCAACACCTCCCACCAGGCCCCACCTCCAACATTGGGGATTACATTTCAACCTGAGATATGGGGAGGGACAAATATCTAAACTGTATCAGGTCTACTCGCTTGAAATTCTTAATTTGTGCTTCTTGGACTGCTGCTATGGTTTGGCTGTGTCCCCACACAAATCTCATCTTGAATTTTAGTTCCTATAATCCCCATGTGTTGTGGGAGGGACCCAGTGGGGGGGTAATTGAATAATGGGGGCAGTTATCTCTATGTTGTTTTCAGGATAGTGAGTTCTCATGAGATCTGATGGTTTTATAAGGAGCTTTCCCCACCTTTTGCTCTGTACTTCTCTCACCTGCTGCCAGGTGAAGAAGGACATGTTAGTTTCCCATTCCACCATAATTGTAAGTTTCCTGAGGCCTCCCCAGCTGAATTGTGAGTCAATTAAATCTCTTTCCTTTATAAATTACCCAGTCTCGGATATGTTTTTATTAGCAGCATGAAAACAGACTAATACAACTGCCCAGGCCCCATCCTGAGTTGATCATTTCCATTGGGTATGATGTATTACTACTGTCCACACTCACCCTTCTGACATGGTGGATCTGATAATGCCTACATAATGATGTGTAACTCCAAATACACTAGGGCCCTGTAGCCTGGCAGACTCTGCTGCTACTTTGACAGAGAAGGATGGCCTGGTTCCAGACACTGAGGGTTCTGGGATTCTTCTTCTAGTTGTGACAGAGGCTAAAACCAGCATCATATGCACCACAGTATCTTTAGCATTGTCAGATCTGCTGGCTTATGGTCCCAAATCATAAGTTTATAACTCCATGAATTTTCACAAGCAAACACAGCCATGAAACAAGCACCAATATCAAGAAATAAAACATCATCAACTGGCAGTACACTTTAAGATTTGTCAGACAGTGTCTTATATGAGGAAACTAGGCAACAATGTTCTCAGTGGAAGTGTTAGAAAAATCATAGAAAATCTCTTTATATGGCTCTTTTTACATTGAATAAACACCAAGAATGTAGTACTCCATTATGAAACTATGTTATGGTGAGCAAACAGATATAGCATAGTCCCTGCCTTTACAGAGCTTTTATCTAATGGGGGAGAAAAATATTAATCAAGTTATTATGCAAATGACTATAAAATTGCTTCTTCTCCCTCAGCTTCCTGGCCTTCTGCCATTTTGATCTCATCTTCTTAGCCCAATCATTTAGGACCAATATTCCAGACTTGTTTCCTATCTCTGGTTCCTTTGGTCTTGGCCTCCAGTGTTGATCTTCGTGGTGTATGGTAATTGGACTCCTGCATTCATGTACAGGCTCTGACTAGACCTATCCATGACCCCAGAATCTTTTAAAGTCTTGGGAAGGAACTGCCTGATTCATCCTAGGTCGTGGTAGAGCTCTGTTCCTACCTCAAGCCACTGAGCTCCTGGTGGTGGAATGGAAGCATGGGGCAACAATGCTCCAATGGCTATCCTGACACGGAAGGGACCTCTCTGTTGGACTGAGTCAAGCTATGAACTAGTGCTCCTATCAAGCTGGTCCCGCCACAGGGAAGTCCTCCTGGAAGCTTGGTCTCAAAGCTGTTTCTCAAGCCTCCGCTTAAAGTCTATGCATTACTGAAGATTTTTCATTAATTCCTTTTTTTAAAAAACTATTTTATTATAGTGAGAACATTTAATATGAGATCGATCCTCTTAACAAATTTTTAAGTGTACAATACAGTATTAATTACTATAGGTACAAGGTACAGGTACAGATCTATATAGGTACAGATCTCTAGAACTTATTCATCTTATTTAACTGAAATTTTATGCCCATTTCCCCATTTCCCTTCCCTTAGCCCCTGGGAATCACCATTCCAGTTTCAGGTCTTACCTTTAAGTCTTTAATCGATTTTGAGTTTATTTTTGTGTATAGTGTAAGATAAGGCTACAATTTTATCTTTTGCATGTGCATATACAGTGTCTCCCAGACCATTTGTTGAAGAGACCGTTCTTTTTCCATTGTGTATTCTTGAAACCCATGTTGAAAATCAGTTTGCTGAATATTGATGATTTTGTTTCTGGGATCGCAAGTCTGTTCCATTGGTTTATACAGCTGTCTTTATGCCAATACCATTCTGTTTTGATTACTGTAGTTTTATAATATATTTTGAAATCAGGAAGTGTCTTAATTGGAAAGTACTCATACATTAGATAGACTAACTGCTCTTCACCCAGCTAGCTTTCCTGATCCATTTTAGCTCTTCCCATTCATTTTCTGCAGCACGGACAGAGAGATTTCTTAAAACTTTAAATCAGATCATGTAACTTGTAAATACTGTTTAAAATCCTAGAATAAAATCAAAAGTGTTTAACATGACTACAAAACCTCGTATAATCTAGCCCTGCTGACGTCTTTACCTGTGTTCCCTACCACATGGCAGTCTTCCTTCCTGACACATGGACATGCCAAACACAGTCCTGCCTCAGTCTGTGACTTTTCTATTCTTTGTAACTGAAATGCTCTTCCCAAAGTCCTTGCATGGCTAATATTTCATTCAAATATCAGCTCTTCAGAATAGCCTTCCCTGACCATCTTTTCTTAAGTAATCCCCTCATTATTTACTAGCTTGTTACCATTTTATATTCTTTATTGCCCTGCCATTTCTTTTTAAAAGTATTTTTCATTTCAATAACTTTAGGGGTACAAGTGGCTTTTGGTTACATGAATGAATTGTATAGTGGTGAAGTCTAGGATTATAGTGTACCCATCA
The DNA here is from genome assembly GCF_008728515.1 of Papio anubis. NCBI lineage: Eukaryota > Metazoa > Chordata > Mammalia > Primates > Cercopithecidae > Papio > Papio anubis. The sequence continues at coordinate 23,405,576 of NC_044987.1, forward strand.
CCCGAGTAGTATATACTGTATCCAATAGGCAGCTTTTTAATCCCTTATTTCTCTCCCACCCTCCCCATTTTGCATCTCCAAAGTCCAGTGCACCGTGCTATATGTCGGTGTACCCGTAGCTTAGCTCTCACTTGTAAGTGAGAACATGCAGGATCTGGTTTTTGATTCCTGAGTTACTTCACTTAGAACAATGGCCTCCAGTTTCCATCAACTGGAAAATACATTATTTTATTCTTTTTATGGCTGAGTAATATTCCATGGTATATGTTTATGTGTGTGTGTGTGTGTGTATATATATATAGTCACATTGTCTTTATCCACTCATTGGTTGATGGGCACTTAGGTTGATTCTGTATCTTTGCAATTGTGAATTGTGTTGTGACAAACATATGTGTACAGGTGTCTTTTTTAATAAAGTGACTTCTTTTCCTTTGTGTAGGTCCTCAATAGTGGGGTTGCTAAATTGAATGGTAGATCTACTTTTAATTCTTTGAGAAATCTCCATACTGTTTTCCATAAAGGTTGTACTAATTTACTTTCCCATCAGCAGTGTATAACTATTTCCTTTGTATTGCATTCATGGCAGTATCTATTGTTGTTTGACTTTTTAATAATGGCCATTTGGTCTGGGGTAAGGTGGTAACTCATTGTGGTTTTGATTTTCATTTCCCTGATGATTGGTGATGTTGAACATTTTTTCATATGTTTGTTGGCCACTTGTATATCTTCTTTTGAGAAATGTTTATCCATGTCGTTTGCCCACTTTTTAATGGGATTATTTGTTTTTTTCTTGTTAATTTGTTTGCATTTCTTGTAGATTCTGAATATTAGTCCTTTGTCAGAAAAATAATTTGCAAATATTTTCTCTCATTCTGTAGGTTGTCTTTTTATTCTATTATTTCTTTTGAGGTGCAGAAACTTCTTAGTTTAGCTGCTGGGTACAATTTATTTATTTATTTTTTGTTGTTGCATTTGCTTTCCAGGTCTTAGTTATAAATTCTTCACCTAGGCCAATATCCACACGAATTTTACTAAGTTTTCTTCTATAATTTTTATGATTTAGCTCTTAGATTTAGGTCTTTAACCTACCTAAAGTTGATTTTTGCACATGGCGAGAGATACAAATGCAGTTTCATTCTTCCACATGTAGCTATCCAATTTTCCCATCACAATTTATTGAAGAGAGTGTCCTTTCTCCAAATTACGTTTTTGTATGCCTTGTCAAAGATCAATTGCTTGCAAATATTTGGGTTTATTTCTGGATTCTGTATTCTGTTCCATTTGGTCTATGCATCTACTTTTATACCAGTACCATGCTGTTCTGGTTAATGTAGCCTTGTAGTATAATTTGAAGTTGGGTAATGTGATGTCTCCAAATTTATTCTTTTTGCTTAGGATTGCTTTGCTACTTGGGCTTTTTGGGTTTTAGAATTGAATTTTATGAATTTTAGAATTGTTTTTTCTAATTATGTGAAAAATTATGTTAGTATTTTGATAGAAGTAGCTTTCAATTTGTAGGTTACTTTGAAAAGTATGGCCATTTTTATAATATCAATTCTTGAAATCCATGAGCATGGAATGTATTTCCATTTGTTTCTGTCATCTATGATTTCTTTCATCAGTGTTTTGTAGTTCTCCTTTCAGAGATCTTTCATCTCTTTGGCTAAGTATATTCCTGGATTTTTTTTTTTGTAGCTATTGTAAAAGGGATTGAGTTCTTGATTTGATTCTCAACTTGGTCACTGATGGTATATAGCAGTGCTACTGATTTGTGTATATTGATTTTGTAACCTGAGACTTTACTGAATTCATTCATCAGATCTAGGCATCTTTTGGAAGAGTCTTCAGGGTTTTCTAGGTACAAGATCATATTATCAGCAAGTAGAAATAGTTTGACTTCCTCTTTTCCAATTTGGGTGTTCTTTATTTCTTTCTCTTACCTGATTGCTCTGGTTAGGACTTCCAGTACTATGTTGAATAGAAGTGGTGAAAGTGTGCATCCTTGTCTGGTTTCAGTTCTTAGGGGGAATGCTTTTGACTTTTCACTGTTCAATATGATATTAGCTGTGGGTTGGTGATATATGGATTTTATTATTATTATTATTTAACTTTTAAATTCAGGGGTTCATGTACAGGTTTGTCATTGTATTTTCACACTGCTCTAAAGAAACACCTGAGACTCGGTAATTTATGAAGGAAAGAGGTTTATACTCGCAGTTCCACATGGCTGGGGAGGCCTCAGGTAACTTACAATCATGGTGGAAAGGGAAGAGGCATGTATTACGTGGCAGTAGGTGAGAGAGAGAAGAGTGAGGAATGATGGAGGAGGAGCCCCTTATAAAACCATCAGATCTCATGAGAGCTCCCCCACTATCATGAAAACAGCATGGGGGAAATGCTCGCATGATCCAATCACCTCCCACCAGGTCTCTCCCTAGACACATAGGGAATATAGGGATTATAATTCAAGATAAAATTTGGGTTGGGACACAGCCAAACCATATCAGTTATATAGGTAAACTCATGTCATGGGGATTTGTTGTACAGATTATTTCATCACTCAGGTAGGTATTAAACATAGCACTAAGTAGTTATTTTTCCTGATCCTCTCCCTTCTTCTACCCTTCGTCCTCCAGTAGGCCCCCAGGTCTATTGTTCTCTGCTTTGTGTCCATGTGTTCTCATCATTGAGCTCCCACTTATAAGTGAGAACATGCAGTATTTGGTTTTCTATTTGTGTGCTAGTTTGCTAAGGAAAATAGCCTCCAGCTGCATTATGTTCCTGCAAAGGACATTATCTTGTTATTTTTAATGGCTGCATAGTATTTCATAGTGTATATGTACCACATTTTCTTTATCCAGTCTACCATTGATGGGCATTTAGGTTGATTCCATGTCTTTGCTATTGTGAATAGAGCTGCAGTGAACATATGTGTACATGTGTCGTTGTAATAGAATGATTTATATTCCCTTGGATATGTAGCTAGTAATGGGAATTCTGGGTTGAATGGTGTTTATGTTTTTAGGTCTCTGATGAATCACCACACTGTCTTTCACTGTTTTTGAACTAATTTATACTCCCATCAACAGTGTATAAGTGGTCCTTTTTCTCCACAACCTTACCAGTATCTGTTATTTTTGACTTTTTAATAAAGTGTATTCCTTCTATGCTATGCCTAGGTTGTTGAGGGTTTTAGTCATTAAGGATGCTGAATTTTAGTGAATGCTTGTCCTGCATTTATTGAGATGGTTATATGGTTTTTGTTTTTAATTATGTTTTGTGTGATGAATCACATTTATTGACTTGTGTATGTTGAACCATCCATGCATCCCTAGAATGAAACCCACTTGATCATGGTGATTTTTTTTTATGTGCTATTGGATTCGGTTTGCTAGTACTTTGTTGAGGATTTTTGCATCTATATTCATACAGGATATTGGTGCATAGTTTTCTTTTTTTGTTATGTCCTTTCCTGGCTTAGGTATCAGGGTGTTTCTGGCTTCATAGGATGAGTTTGGTAGGAGTCCCTCCTTCTCAATCTTTTGAAATAGTTTCAGTAAAATTGGTAGCAATTCTTCTTTGAATGTCTGGTAGAATTTGTCTGTGAAGTAGTCCAGTACTAGGCTTTTCTTTTTTTTCTTTTTCTTTTTTTTTTTTTTTTTGAGTTTTTAAAGGAATTACTTATTCAACCTCACTGCTTGCTATTGGTCTGTTCAAGATTTCTATTTCTTCCTGATTCAAACTAGGGGTGTTATATGTTTCCAGGAATTTATCCATTTCCTCCATATTTTCTAGTTTTGTGCAGAGTGGTGTTTATAGTAGTCTTAAATGATATTTTGTATTTCTGTGGTTTCAGTCATAATGTCTCCATTTTCATTTCAGCTTTTTTGGATCTTCTTTCTTCTTTCTTGCTTAATCTAGCTAGTGGTCTGTCAAATTTATTTATGTTTTCAAAGAACCAGCATTTTGCTTCATTGATCTTTAGATTCAATTTCATTTACTTCTGCTCTGATCTTTTTTTATTTTGTTTTATTTTATTTTATTTTTTTGCCAGCTTTGGTTTTGGTGTGTTCTTATTTCCCTAGTTCCTTGAAGTGTGATGTTAGGTTGTCAATTTGTGATCTTTCATACTTTTTGATGTAGGCATTTAGCACTACAAACTTTCCTTTTAGCATTGCTTTTGCTATATCCCAGAGGTTTTGATAACTTGTGTCATTGTTATCATTCATTCAAAATAATGTTTAATTTTTATCTTGATTTCATTGTTAACCCAAAAATCATTCAAGAGTAGATTGTTTAATTCCTATGTATTTGTGTAGTTTTGAGAGTTCCTTTTGGAACTAATTTCTAGTTTTATTCTGCTGTGGTCTGAGAAGGTACTTGACATGATTTTAATTTTTAAAAATGTGTTGAGACTTATTTTGTGGCCTATCATGTAGTCTATCTTGGAGAATGTTACATGTGTTGATAAGAAGAGTGTATATTCTGCAACCCTTGGGTAGATTGTTTTGTAAATATCTGTTAGGTCCATTTGTTCTAGAGTGCAGTTTAAGTTCAGTATTTCTTTGTTGACTTTGTCTTGATAGTCTGTCCAGTGCTGTCGGTGGAATGTTGAAGTCCTCCACTATTATTGTATTGCTGTCTATCTCTTTTCTTATTCTAGTAGTAATTGCTTTATGAATCCGGGAGCTATGGTTTTAGGTGCATATATATTTAGGATTATTATATCTTCTTTTTGAATTGATCCTTTTATCATTGTATAATGACCTTCTTTGTCTTTCTTTTGCTGTTTTGCTTTAAAGTCTATCATATCTGATATAAGAATAGCTACTCCTGCTTGCTTTTGGTTTCCATTTGCATGAAATATGTTTTCTCCTTCTTTACCTTGAGTTTATAAGAATCCTTACATGTTAGGTGTGATCTCCTAAAGACAGCAGCTATTTGGTTTGTGATTTTTTAATCCATTCTGCCAATCTGTATTTTTAAATACACCCTTTAGAACACTTACATTCAACATTAATATTGTTCCAGTCATTATGAGATTTTTATCTACTGACTTTGTTTTCTTCATTGTGTTATTGTTTTATAGGCCTTGTGAATATTATGCTGTCAGAAGCTTCTATTCTGGTGCATATTGACTTTTTCTTTCAAGATTTAGAACTCCTTTTAGCATTTCTTATAGAACTGATCTCGTATTGACAAATTCCCTAAGCATTTGCTTGTCTGAGAAAGACTTTATCTCTCCTTCATTTATGAAACAGTTTTGCTGGATACAAAATTCTTGGCCGACAGTTTCTCTGTTTAAAGAGACTAAAGGTAGGACTCCAATCTCTTCTGGCTTGTAAGGTTTCTGCTGAGAAGTCAGCTGTTAGTTTAATAGGTTTTCCTTAATAAATTAGCTCATATTTTTGTCTCACTGCTCTCAGAATTCTTTTCTTTACATTGACTTTAGATAGCCTGCTGACTGTTTGCCTTGGCGATGTCCATTTTGCAATGAGTCTTCTAGAAGTTCTTTGAGCTTCTTAAATTTGGATGTCTAAATCTCTAGCAAAGTCCAGAGAGTCAGGAAGTTTTCCTCAATTATTCCCTCAAATACGTTTTCCAAAATTTTTGCTTTTTCTTCTCCCTTAGGAACACTTGTAATTCTTAGGTGTGGTCATTTCTCACAATCCTATATTTCCTGGAGACTTAATTTCTTTTAGTTCTTTTTTTTTTTTTTTTAAATTTTGTTTGATTAGGTTAACTCAAAAGCCTTGCCTTCGGGTTCTGAAGTTAGTTCTTCTACTTGGTCTAGTCTATTGTTAAAACTTTCCACTGCATTTTGTAATTCCCTAAATGAGTCTGTTCTTTCCAGAAGTTCTGATTGGCATTTTTAAAAAAATTTTATTTTATTTATTTTTTATTATTATACTTTAAGTTCTAGGGTACACGTGCATAATGTGCAGGTTTGTTACATATGTATACTTGTGCCATGTTGGTGTGCTGCACCCATCAACTCGTCAGCACCCATCAACTCGTCATTTACATCAGGTATAACTCCCAATGCAATCCCTCTCCCCTCCCCCCTCCCCATGATAGGCCCCGGTGTGTGATGTTCCCCTTCCCGAGTCCAAGTGATCTCATTGTTCAGTTCCCACCTATGAGTGAGAACATGCGGCGTTTGGTTTTCTGTTCTTGCGATAGTTTGCTGAGAATGATGGTTTCCAGCTGCATCCATGTCCCTACAAAGGACACAAACTCATCCTTTTTTATGGCTGCATAGTATTCCATGGTGTATATGTGCCACATTTTCTTAATCCAGTCTAAAATATCTATCTCTTCAGAAAATTTTTCATTCACATCATAAATTGTTTTTTAATTTTTTTAAAATTTCTTTATGTTGGTTTTCTTTCTTTTGTATCTCCTTCAGTAAATTGATAATAAACTTTACTAATTCTTTGAGATTTCAAAGATTTCATCTTGGTTTGGATCCACTGCTGGAAAGCTGGTGTGATATTTGGTGGTATTATGGAACCCTGTTTTTTCCATATTGCCACAATTAGTTTTCTGGTTCCTTTTCCTATGAGTACACTACTTCTTCTAATTATTTTTGAGTTAATTTTGATTCAACTGGGTTTAAATTTTTTTTCCCTTTGAGTATGTGAATTTAATGTTTCTAGTTTATTGTCTCCTTGCTTCAGCTCTGGATGCTTTCAGTGGCAAAGACTCTGTATGAGTTCCTGGGTTATAGACAATCTTTGTGGGATAGGTTTCTCAGATACTGGTGGTAGTAGCAATGTGCTGGGTGTGTGAGCAGGTTCACTGTCTCCTGTGGAACTGGAAGGGCAGAGGTGTCATGGAACTTATCTCATTCCCTAGTGATGTGCACTTTAAAACTTTGTTTCACCGATATTTTATTCACTGGATTGGACAGTTCCAGCTTCAGACTAGTAGGAGGTACCCATGAGTAAAAAACAGCTGTGGCTAAAGCCATGGGTAAATGCAATACCCCAGTGGTGGGCAGAGGTCCCAGCCCCAAAAGGGTGGCTGGGGAAGCTCTCAGTGAAATTCACTGAGGTCTTTTGAGGAGGAAGCGAGGGAGCCATCACAGCTCTCCTTACAGGCCAGCAGGCAAGTGATCTGACTCCCAGCCAAACTCCTAATCCAGTGTTCTGGCTATTCAGATCAGACAGGCACCTCTCTTCCTCTGCAGAAATGCTGATGTTCCATGTACAGAGAGGTTGGGATCTATTTCTTGTGCAAACCTGAACTAAGAGGGCACTCCTGTGGGGATGCAGTCACCCTGAAGTGTTCCAGAAAGCTGGGTTTCTCTCATGCGAGTTCAGTGTGAGTACACCTGTAGAGGGAGAGAGGGAGAAGAAATCCGCTTCTCCAAGACCCTTCATGAGCACCAGAGCTGACTGACTGTTAAGGTAGAATCCTTACGATTTCTATTATATAACAATTTGTTTATCTGTGTATCATCTTTCTATGAGAAAGCAACCTTGCCCATCTTTGCCCATTGTTCCCTGCTGTGTATTCCTGGTGTATAGATGAGAGTCTGGCAGATAAGTGTTCAAATAATATTTGGGGAGTATATGAATAAGTCATCAGGGAAATAGTCATGGAGAGCCTGAGGTGTGATTTGGGCTTCAAAAGGTGGCAAATTATATGGAAGGAAGTGAGAAGTAGAAGCACTCAAGTGAAAGACATAACACACAGCACTCCTGTCATGTGTGCTCAGAGGTGCCAGATTTAAAGAGCACACACTGCAGATAGCATCATTTGTAGGTTATTACGATAATTTTCTAGAAGATGATAATAAAATGTTTTGTTCTAACAAAATTAGTATATTCTGAACAATCTCTTGATTGTTGATGAAAAAAATGCAGGAAGAAACACTTGTTTCTAATTTGTACGAAGGTACCATATGGACTAGCAGTGACCCTGACATGAAAGGAAATACAGAAGGCTGGGAGGAGCTTCTGTTAAAGAAAACCAGAGCCTGACAGAAGTTAAAATGGTGTTTGCAAGTTTTATTCAGGAACTATTGCAATAGGGGGAAAGACACCTCAGCATAGAACTGAACTCCATTCCAAATACAAGGACAAATGGAGACTTAGAGCCAAGAAACAGGGTGGGAGGTCACTGGATAGAAAATTGTTAAGGGAAAATAACAAAGATAGAAGGGAGGTTCAGGCTAAACAGACTTTTGATAGGATTCTTGTGGAAGGTAGGGCAAGATGATAAGATATTGAGCATGGGGGATGAGGAATTTGATCAGATATTAAGGGTAGGCGATGTTCATGAAACTGATTCAGCAGGATTTTTGCTAAAACTGGACTAAATGGGCCAAGGAGAGAACACGAGTTTGGAGTCTTGAGGGCCTAGGGGAGCCCGACTAGAATTAGGTCAAGGAGAGAGTCTGTCACTTGGCACATTTGTGGGGCAAGGGAGGATGGTACTACTGAATGATAAATGTCTTGAAAGTCAGGCAAAAATATCTTAATTTTATGTGTTAGTAAATTAGAAGCCATTGTAGATCCTTGCCCCCAGTGCACTCAAGGGTTCTTCCTCCACAGGTGCTGGGAAGAAGTTCAGAATGTTCTAAATGAGCAAAGGGCCACTGGGAAACATAACCCTCTGCCACAAACTTCTGCTGTCTTCCATGGTACTGTTGTGCAGGAGGGGAGGGGAAATAATGCACAGTGCCAGATACATGGTAAACAATGAAGAAATAATTGCAAAATGAATGTGTGAAGCAAAAACCTGCATAAGCCGTAGCATGGTTGCTAGCTGGCTGTAGACTACCATGTCAACGTAGTCTTGGGGAAGATTAGCAGGAGTCATAGAGAAGATGTGCTTGTCTGTGGAAGAATGATGACCCCCACCATCTCCTTGGTAAGTTTATGCCCCAGAGGATAGAGTGCAACTCACAGACCCCATAAAGCATAGTAAGAATCTTTTCAAAAGAAAATCTCTGTGTTATCCACATGAAAGCTCCTGAGGTGGGCATAGCTCATGGAGAGAAAGCAAGCCAAGAATTCCTATTGAAAACGCCTCTGGTTAGAGTCAACTCCCAGTCTTCATTTTTCCCTGTTTCTTGGCAGTTTTTCTGAACACAAACCAAGTATTTTTATAACTGTTCTTCATTAAAGTCATCAAGGGTTGAAGCAGGAGAGCAGGCTGCTGAGGGATCTCACTTCTTTGCCTTGCCAGAAGGTCCAGGAACAGAGACAGGACCAGGCTTTAATCCTTGGTCAGGATTAAAGATGTAGGTCCTTCTCCTGAGTCTGTCCCTCTCTCCTCCTTTCTTCTTTTCTTTCTTCCCTCCTTCCTTCCGTCTTTCCCACTTTTTTCTTCATCTACTTTAAGTTCTAAGTATGTTACAGGTATCACACTGATGCTGAAAAGAAAGAAATTAACGAGAGATCCCATCTTTGAGCAGTCTACATCTTAGCCTTTCCTTCCATTCTTTGAAGATTTGGATCAAACTCAGGTGTAGGAGTAAAACTTGGTTTGGCTTTCAAGGCTGCTGAAGCTTAAATATTGCTGAGTTCCAGCTGCATCCATGTCCCTACGAAGGACACAAACTCATCCTTTTTTATGGCTGCATAGTATTCCATGGTGTATATGTGCCACATTTTCTTAATCCAATCTGTCACTGATGGACATTTGGGTTGATTCCAAGTCTTTGCTATTGTGAATAGTGCTGCAATAAACATACGTGTGCATGTGTCTTTAGAGCAGCATAATTTATAATCCTTTGGGTATATACCCAGTAATGGGATGGCTGGGTCATATGGTACATCTAGTTCTAGACCCTTGTAGAATCGCCATACTGTTTTCCATAATGGTTGAACTAGTTTACAATCCCACCAAGAGTGTAAAAGTGTTCCTATTTCTCCACATCCTCTCCAGCACCTGTTGTTTCCTGACTTTTTAATGATCGCCATTCTAACTGGTGTGAGATGGTATCTCATTGTGGTTTTGATTTGCATTTCTCTGATGGCCAGTGATGATGAGCATTTTTTCATGTGTCTGTTGGCTGTATGAATGTCTTCTTTTGAGAAATGTCTATTCATATCCTTTGCCCACTTTTGGATGGGGTTGTTTGTTTTTTTCTTGTAAATTTGTTTGAGTTCTTTGTAGGTTCTGGATATTAGCCCTTTGTCAGATGAGTAGATTGCAAAAATTTTCTCCCATTCTGTAGGTTCCCTGTTCACTCTGATGGTAGTTTCTTTAGCTGTGCAGAAGCTCTTTAGTTTACCATCATTCTTAGCAAACTATCACAAGAACAGAAAACCAAACACCGCATGTTCTCACTCATAGGTGGGAACTGAACAATGAGATCACTTGGACTCGGGAAGGGGAACATCACACACTGGGGCCTATCATGGGGAGGGGGGAGCGGGGAGGGGGGAGGGATTGCATTGGGAGTTATACCTGATGTAAATGACGAGTTGATGGGTGCTGACGAGTTGATGGGTGCAGCACACCAACATGGCACAAGTATACATATGTAACAAACCTGCACGTTATGCACATGTACCCTAGAACTTAAAGTATAATAATAATAAAAAATAAATTAAAAAAAACCCAGATGAATAAACAAATATGATATACACATACAATGGATTACTACTCAAGAATAAACAAGAAATGAACTATTAATACATGCAACAACATGGATGAGACTGAAAAACATTGTGCTAAGCATGAAGTGCTGCATACCAAAGACTACATACAGTATTATTCCATTTATATGAGATTTATAGAAAATTCAAAAGTATAGTGACAAAAATCAAATCAGTGGGTACCTGATGCTTAGGATGAGAATGGAATTGGTTGCAAATGGATAGGAGGAAAACTTGGGGATGGGTGGGTAATATAATTGTTCTAGAATTGATTGTGGCAATGATTGCAGAACTATGTAAACTTACTAAGAGTCATTGAACCATAAACTTAAAAAGGGTAAATTTTATATTATCTAAATTATACCTCAGTGAAAATATGTTTTTAAAAAAATAACCCACTTTAAAACAAAAGCAACAATGTTCCATATGGTAATTTATATAGGAAGAAGTAAAATGTATGATTACAATAACACAAAGGATGGAATGGAGATATACTGTTGTAAGGTTGTATAATGTATATTGTTGCCCATTATACATACAATGGTTTAATAGTCAATGGGGAATATTATATGAAGGTATAATATACTTCAATTTGAACTTAATTGAAGTATATTTGCAAATATTTTATGAGCCATTATTACATACTTCATTTAATTCTGTACTTATACTATGATATATTTACATACAAATTATATATTATATATAATATATAAATTATATACCTCCAACAGTATTTGAAGGTAGAATGTGATGTGATAAAGATAAGTTAAAGATGCTTATTTTAAACTGTTTTGCAATCACTTAAACAAAAGAATTACAGCTAATAAACAAATGGTGGGGATGAAAGGGAATCATAAACAATAATTCCTCTAAATGAAAGCAGGAGACAAGGTAAATAAGAAAAAAAAACAGAGTAATAGAACAAATACAAAACACATAGCCAGATGATAGATTAAAACCCAGTTATCATAGTATTATATTACAGTGTTATATTATGTTTAAAATAAATGGTCTAAATAATCCAATAAAAAGAGATTAAAATTGGGCTTTAGAAAAAAAAAATATTGCTGAGTTCCTATTTGGATTACTAAGAGGTGAGCAGTAAAGTGAGTCATGGGAGCTTGAGAGGGACCTGTTCTCTATCTGTCTTGGTATTGGCTAGGTTGGGCAGACAAATAGGACTGAAGGAGTCTGTGCCGTGGTGTAGGTTTTAGGAAGAATAATTGGCTGTTCATCGAAGACCTTAAGTATCTGTGAAAAGAAAGCACAGCTTATATCACAGAAATGTTATTTGTACCCCTTTTGCTTCATTCAAAGGAAGAGGGTGATGGAACAAGTATGTAGGTATTCTTAGGTTTTCAAACACAAGTTATCAGAAGAGTCTTCTCTAATTTTTGAAGCTATTCTTTATGTTACATCCAATATACTAATAAAGACTGCTAAAATTGCTAGAATAATTTCTTTGTAGAAAATATCTCAGAATGTAAATGTCTTTGTTGATAAAGAGGATAGAAAAGTAGTTGATAGTTAAATTCAAAAGTTGAAGCCAAGAGATCAAAGTTCTAGCAGTAATGGTTTAGCCACTAATAAGTTGAGTGACCTTGGGTGATTGATTAGTCAACAAATTTGTTTGAATCTTGGCCTTCTTACTATCAAATAGGTTTCATAATATTACGTACCCCACTCACATCACAAGGGTGTTGTGGGCATTCATTGAAACAAGGATATAAAAGTCCTTTGAACAATGGAAATTAGTGCTAAATTAGATTTGAGCATAATGAACTGAGTGTCTCAGAATATGTGAGAATACACATGAATACACTCAGAATACACGTGAGATACTTAGCCCAGATACCAGTGACTATCATGTGGTAGACTAAGATTTGTTCTGCTTTTCTTTGCATGTGCTGACTATGTTAACCTTTCTTCCTCTCTCACCTCTTTCACTTAAGGTTGGCCCTTGAAATGAGAGTTCCTGATGTTTCTTTCCATAGTAATCTGATCTGTACTAAACAAGGAAGCAGGAGTTCTCTGACTTTTAGCCGCTATTCCCCTTTGCTGCTGCTGCTTTTTTTTCTTTTTTTCTTTTTTTGTGGATGCTTGCTCTGTTGCCCAGGCTGGAGTGCTGTGGCACAATATCAGCTCACTGCAACCTCTGCCTCCCAAGTTCAAGTGATTCTCCTGCCTCAGCCTCCCAACTATCTGGGATTACAGCTCCCCACCACCATGCCTGGCTAATTTTTGAGTTTTTAGTAGTGACAGGGTTTCACCATGTTGGCCAGGCTGGTCTCGAAATCCTGACCTCAAGTGATCCACCCACCTCAGCCTCCCAAAGTTCCAGGATTACAGGCGTGAGCCACCGCGCCCAGCCTCCCCTTTGCTTCTCAGAAGCTTAATTCAAGTTCTTCTTGGCCACACCTAAGCTTGTCCTCCCATGGCTTTCACAGCTCCCCCTCGCTGTGGTCCTCCTACCTCCAAGTTATCCTTCCCCTCAGAAGGACAGAGTCTCTTCCTTCAAAAGTGACCTCTTTTCAATGGCTTTCTAGGCATATTTTTCCAACGTCTGATGTTTAGGATTTGATGATGTCTTTCTAGTCAATTCAGAAACCTCGTGAGAAGGATCATCAATCTCATATTTTGAATAGTGATCTGGTATCAGACCAAAGCCCACATTTCCCAGTTTAATCATTCATCTTAGTCAACAACTTTGTTTTTCTATTTCCAAAAATTAAACCCCTCATCCCAAATGTGAATCTGCCATCATTTTAAAGATGGGAAAATGGTATCATAGATATTAGTGGCAATTCCTGAGAAGGAGCCATTCAAGATTTTTGGAATATTTATCATTGAAATGTATGTTTAGGCTCTGGAGGTTTAAGTCATCATTTGAATTCAAGCATTCTAGTATGTTTGACTTTTTTAAAAAGTAACTGTTTTTAAATTAGGGCTGTGTCCATCCAACAGCTAGTAGCCAGCCCATTTACAGACCCTGGATTTGTAGTTTATCTGCTTTCAGAAGGTTATTAAATTGAGTCCAACAAACGTTGCTGTAATAGAGGTTCTAAAATAGGAAATTGAAAACCATGAAAAAATTGGGGGAATAAAATATTCATGAAACAGAGTTACTGTTAATGAATGTTAAGTTGAACTGCCCAAGAGGCAAAAGGAAAAAAGAAAAAAAAAAAGCATGAGAGGCCAACACTCAGTCTTTCTGTCATTCAAAAGGGAAGATTTCAGGTATTTAAGAGAAGCAGGAAAATGTAGCTGATGATCCTTTGGCGTCCATTCAGCAACTCCTAAGAGCTTTCACCTACATCACCTTTGCGCCCCCCCTCCCCAATTAGCTGGTAGATTCCAGGTAATTTACTTAATGCAATGCAGGTGATCCCTTATCTGTACACTTGGAAAGCAAATGGGGTGGGGATAATAATCCCTGGCTCATAAGTTCGCTGTAAGAATTTAGTGAGGTGCGTATAAAGCTCTAGCAGGGTGCATTGCACATTGTAAACATCCAGTGAATTCTGCAATTCCTGTGATACCCTTCCAGGAAGATGTTACTATCTCCATTAAGAAACACGATTCCTCCATTTGTCAGAGTGTCACTAGTTTATGGAAAGCCAGGAATCCAATCCAGGTCCCTAGTCACAAAACCTATGGCCTTTCTACTGTATCTGTTAACTCTAAAAGGCATTTGCCAGATGAGAGTTGTTTTACTTTTTTAAAAGAATATTAAATGACGTAATGATCAGTGTAGGAAGCAGACTTTCTGGGGTTTTTCTTAGGCTCTTAGTAAGAGCCTTGAGATTAACATTGGACCATAACTCAGGAAAACTGGTTCTGTAAGGGGCCAGGCTATGAAGTCCAGCTTTGCAAGGAGCTAACTTAACATAGATAGAGGATGAGCCCCTCCACCTATTCAAATGCACCTAACCCTGGCTGGTCATATAAGGTACTTTGTAATATTCATGATAGCTTAATGGGCCTGATTATGATGACATGAGAGGTGCTTCTCTAACAGAAACAGCCCTCAGCAACCTCCTCTGCTTGATCTGCTTCTGGATAAGCTGAAAAAAAGCATTTTCTTGACTCCATAGCGGCCCATCCCCTGGCTGTCTCTTTGTTTTGGTTCTAGTTTTCACGCCCTTGGCAACAGGCTCCTGCTAGGTATTGTGGACCCTCAGCCTACCAGGATTCCAGGACATGTTTCTGGAAGGTACCATGAGAGGCATGGTGTCCGCTGGCCTGCCTCTTTGACTAGTTTACTTTGTCTACATTCTCAGCTGGAGCTGGCACATGGTCAGCTGTGAATCAGAGGTTCCACCCCTGCCCTGGCTCCTTAGGCCTTAGGTTCTGGGGCTGATGGAATGGAGAACACGAATGAACCAAGGTGCCAGTCTAACTTCTGCTCACTTCTGACTTTCACCAACTTCTGCTTTAGTCTATTGCTGATCGCAATGGCTCTTGATCAGACAGCTGGGTCTATTAATATTTGCCCTAACCAAGGTTTCTCATTTCCTACTGAATTATCGTGACTTTGATTAAAACAAATATAATTGATTGAGTGCGTAGGTTTAAGCCGCTATTGATAACATAGGCTATTTTGTTGGAGTCTCACAATAAAACCTGTGGAGTATGAAAATCAAAGCTCAGACAGTAGAAATAAGTTGCCAAGGGTCATACAGCTTGTCAACAGGAAGGCAGGGTTTAAACCCGGCCTGACTGCAAAGCCAGTGCTCTTTTACTATAATATACTCCTCTTTCTGATTATATCTGTGGGTGTCCGGGAAGAAATGGTGCTTAGAAAATTTCTTTGTAGCTATTACCTTTGTTTTCCTGGTCCTTAAATTTAGAGAAGACTATTTCCCAAGAAACAAGTGATAGTCAGCTCCTGGTCCCTGGATATCTTACCACAGCAATCAGTATTATCCTCTGTCTGTGCATGAGCAAAAATCTCTTTCTTCTCCAATAATACTGAATGATGAAAATGGGCTCTGATGCCTGATAGATGTGCAGTCTCCTGTCTCATTGCCAGATGTGCCAATTCAATTGGCCATTTTCAGCATGGATGCACAGGGACTTTTGACTCTGAGTGTTGAATTGTGATGCTGGAATCTTTTTTTTTTTCAAATCAAGGCAATTGCAGGGAGGTGAATTTTGGACTTAAGGGAAGAAAAGATAAAATGCAATTTCCGGCTCGAAATTATTTTTTAAACTTCTCAGCCGGATGGATTTTCACTCTTGGCAGGTTTCGTCTTATCAAACATGTAGGGCTGGCAGCTCTACTTAGAGCCTATCCTAAGGCAACGCTGTGAAGAAGCTGCCTTCCCATTTTTATTTCCTCTTCTACTCCCAGCTCTCCCTCCTCTCCTCCTCCAGAAACCCTGCACTCTCATGCCTGGCAGCACAGCGTGGGTCAAAGAGCAATGACTCTGGACTGTCAGGATCTGGTTATTGGTCCTAGCCCTGCCAACCTCTAGCTGTGTGACTTGAGAGGTCTCTTATCCCACTAGGCTTTCATTACCTCATTATAAGATGGTCAGGCTAAGCACACAACCTCCAGCAATGTCCAGTGACTCAAAGGAGATGATGTAATCGAAGTGCTTTGCTAACTATATAAGACTTTCACAAACGTTGGTTACATTTTTATAAACTTTTGATTCTCTCAAGTTCCCCACCCATCTATTGAGGCCTAATGCCATGTAAAACTCAATTTTTTTTCTCTCCATCTTTAGCAAAGTTTACAATTCCTCAGGCCACTTGAACTGGAGAGAGGCTGGAGGAAGAGAAGATCTTTAGCCAATGCCCCTTCCATCTCCCCACAGGAGACGTCTCCTCAGGGCGGAGGGGAGGGCAGCAAGCATCATCGATGTCTATTCAGGGAAGCCACACAGTGCATGGTCACCGTGTGACATGCAGTTCTTCATTACAATTGTAGGGAGCACCAGACTCACCAGGAAAAGAGGATATTGGCTTTCGATCTTGTCTCTGAGAGGTGCAGGCTTTCTATCTATGCTGTCTGTATTTTGCCTGTGGATCACTCACAGCAGAAGGCTAGCTAGGACCCTACAACATGGCCAAGCCCCAGTGAAACTTCCCCTTGTGAATGCCCTTCACCATTCAAAAACCAAGGATGCTTGTAAGTCCTCTGTCTCCAAAAAGAGAGTTTTGTAGCCAGCAGGGCAAAGACAATGAGGAAGGAAAGGCCTCAGTGCCACTGTTTAGGTGGGAAACCCTCCAAAGAGATTCACCATAAATTTATTAAATGCTCTGGGTGGTATTATAAAGAAGAGAGCTATTCAATTTCATCTAATGTAACACTTCCCAAATATGTCTGACAATGTGACCCTCTTTAATTTTCTCCCCATAAAGACTAGTAGCATTCCACAAACACTCTCGGAAACCACAGTACAGTGAAATTGCAAATCAAGAATCTGAATCTTGGCTGGGTGCAGTGGCTCACACCTGTAATCCCAGAACTTTGGGAGGCGAGGCAGGCGGATCACTTGAAGCCAGGAATTCAAGACCAACCTGGCCAACATGGTGAAATCCCATCTCTACTAAAAATATAAAATTAGCCGACTGTGGTGGCACATGCCTGTAATCCCAGCTACTCAGGGGACTGAGGCAGGAGAATCGCTGGAACCTGGGAGGTAGAGGTTGCAATGAGCCGAGATTGTGCCACTGCACTCCAGTCTGAGCAGCAGAGTGGGTGAGACTCTGTTTCAAAAAACAAAACAAAACAAAAAGAATCTAAACCTCTAGGTTCAAAGTAAGACCTCACAATTTCATAATACTTCCTATGTACCAGGAGCTGTGTTCCAAGTACTTCTCATCTATTAACTCATTGAGTCCTCACAATAACCCTATAAAGTATCATCATCTCATTTTTATATGTACAGAAACTCAGGCACAGAGAAGTTAAGCAACTTGCTCAAGGTTACACAGTCATTAAGTGGCAAAACTGGGAATGGAACCTAGGCATTTTGGCTCGTCTTGCTCCTAACCAACACTATTAGCAAAAATCCTGATCTATGAAAGAAAATAACAACTGCTTTACACAGTTTTACGTGGTTTAAATGAAATAAGGTAGGTTCCTTAATCCTTTACTTGGAATTATCTATCAGTTGGAGAATACTATTGATACCTAGTTTATAGGCATTGTGTCTGTCAAATAGGATATCATTTCTGAGAGTGTTCTGTGAACTTAAACTCTTATTATTCAGGCGGAAATGGTCTTGACCTGTCAATCAGTGATAGATTTTTCAAAGAATAACATACCAGCTCCTAAGTCCTCTTTGGTAAGTAACCTTGATTCCTATATGTTGGATGCAGGATACCTTGATCTGAGAGTGCGGGAAGAATCTAATCCTAAAATTTTTCATGAAGGGTATAGAAGAAATTCCCCTTCTGAAAAAAGAAAAAGAAAAAAAGCTCTGCAAGAATTTCTTTTCTTTTTTGTTTTTGTTTGTTTTTTTCATGAAATATGCTGTGCTTGGAAAGAAATTCTATGGAGAGGGATCATGGGTTATGTTAGTAAAATAAAGACTGGGTCTCTCTCTGCCCTTATTTCAGCTTCTGATGAGAAGCGTTGGTAGGTGAGAGAGAATAGTTCATCCCAGTCCCATATGGTGAGCTAAGGAGCTCTGATTCTACTTTGTATAACATTTCTTGCTTTGAGAAGTTCTCCTGTAAGTGTCAGCTATAGTAATACTTACCGAATCATTTTTAAATTGTTTCTCGTCTTTTCCTACCAGCCTTAGAATTGCTTGTGGAGAGAGAATGTGTTTTATTGTTCTCATAGCCCCAGAACCTAGCACAATTTGGCTGAGGATGGAAGTACATTCAAATTGGTCTTGGGATTTTTTAATGGCGACCTTGAGTATTCAATCCTAATGTGAGACATAAATTGATTTCCCTAAGTAATTTTTGAGTAAAAAAAATCAAGCTGCTAATTTTTATAACTTCGTAAACTGTAAAGTGCCTTCCTCACTCCTGCCCTCTATGGGCCCCTCTCCCAAACTTCTTCAGTTTATGTCCAGCAAAATTATTGTTGCTGTCAAATGAGCCAAGTGAGATGAAAATGTGTGGTGTCAGTGGCCCTTTAGGGAATAGAAAGAGTGATAGAGTGCTGTACTAGCTGGAATGTATATAAAAACATTGTTCTCTTCCATAAAATTAGTTTCTTTTTACTCCATCTTTTGATTATGGAAGTTATTTAATTATAAAATTGACACACGTGCCACTTTTCTTTTTGTGCAAAGTGTGGGTCTTCTTGCTCTCCCATTTCCCCAGCCCACTTACCAAAGGTGAACATTAGAAATGGTTTCATGTATAATTTTCCAGAAACTTCTATACATATGCAAGCATATAAATAAAAGATATAGTATATATTATCATTGTACTCAAATGAGTTCATTTTATTCATGGTGTTCTGCAACTCCTTTTTTGAAACTAACAATCAATCTAAGAGATATTTACACATCAGCACTTCATTTTTTTAACTGCCATATGAAACTCTTTTGTCTGAGTTTATCATAATGTAACCAGTCTTCTTTTATTGCACATTTAGGTTGCCTGCAAAATGTTGCTATTAAAAAGAGTGCTGAACACAGCATTTGTATGTTTGTAATTTTATCCTGTTAATATTGCCAAATTCCTCTGTCACGTTCCCCGCTAGCATACAGTGGTGTAGCACCCATTTACAACCTTGCTAATGGTGGGTATTGTCTGATGCTTTAATCTTTCCCAATCTGATAGGTAAAAATGATATCTCATCATAATGAAAATTTCATTCAATTATGAGCAATATAATCATCCTTTCATGTTTTAAAGGGGTATTCTTTTGCTTTTTCTGTATGAATTGCCTGTTCATATCCTTCCTCATTTTTCTATTGAGTTGTCTTGCTAACATGTAAATTAATATGTTAATATATAAAACTCTAGATATTAAGGAAATTCACCTTTTGCCAGTGATCTGTGTCTTCTGAGTCTATTTGTAGTGGATTTTGCCATATGAAAGTTTAAATTTTGTATTAAGTGAAATTCATAGATTTGGGTTTTCATGTCATACTCAGAATGTCACTGCTGCCAGATTATATTTTAAATATTTTATCGTCTCCCCGAGTTACTTCATAGTTTCATTTTTGAAATTTAAATCTTTGACCAATCAGTAATTTATTTTCGGTGAAAGAAATGAGGTAGGAAGAGGAATTCAGCGTTACATTTTCTACATAGCCAGTCAGTCATCTCAACTCCATTAATGGGCTTCCTTCACTAGTGTCTTTGTGTCTGCTTCTAGACTCTTTATTCCGTTCCACTGATCTGCTTATCTACACTTGTGACAGCATCAAATTTTACAAATTACTGGAGACATTTTAGTAATTTAGAACCGTTTCCCCCATTTTTTGTGCTTCTTTTTTTTAAATAAATTTTCTGGCTATATCCCCATGATAAGTTTTTCTTTTGAATGTTAAGATCAGCTTGCAAGTTCTAAAAAAAGCCTGTTAGTATTTTGATTGTGATAAAATTGTAGTTATACACTAATTTAGGAAGCATTATGATCCTTAAAATAGGGAGTGAATCTTATAAAAATATATCTTTTTCTTTATTTAAAGTTTTTATTGATTTTCAGCAAAGATTTTTTCCTATAGGTTTTTTTCATATGTCTTGCACATTTTCTTTTTAAGTTTATTTCTAGATATATTTCTTAATATAAATTAAAAATGAAATCTTTTCTGTATTTTTCTGCTCATTTTATGTATTGATTATTTTATATCAGTTTTGAACCACCATTTAGTTATACCTTGTTTATACAAAAGGACACATAGACGTTTTGTTCCTGATCTCTTGCATACTCAAAAAATTCTATATGCTGTCTTTACACTTGAAAGAAAATCTGAGTCACTCATTACTTTCTATTACTGAATATGGAGGAAGAATCAGTTTTCCCCATAGGTGAATTTTTGTACGTGGGAGATGAGAAATGCTGAATTTCATTGAATTCTTTTATTATACTTGAAGTCTGAGAACTTCATTGGGCTATATCTTAGAGCTGTTTTTTCTGTATCACTATTTTTTCTGAGCTGTAATATGCTATTTTAATCTGTATAAATTCTAGATTTCTGTTATTTATTTCATGGTAATTTTATTTTCAGGTATTTTTGATTTTTTTGTTCTAATTGTCCTGTTCTTACTTTTTCCTATCTCTAATTCAAAATTTGATCTCTTTAGTCTGTCTTCTGCTGGCACACCAGTACTTTACTTCTAATTACTTTTATCTCATAATTTGATAATATTTGTATTCGTATGTTTTTGTTTCAAGCCAGTCCTCCATGTCTTTATGTTTTTCAATTAGTGTCTATTCTAATATTTTGCTGTTTTGAACGTTTGATGGCTTTCTTTCTTTCTTTCTTTTCTTCTGAACTTTTCTTGCTCACTATCCACTAACTATCTTGCTCTATTTTCTCATCCTTATTCTTTCTTTTTAAGTTTATTTTTTCAAATCTTTCTTCAAAAGCGTATATTTCCTTCTACTTAGTTGATGATGCCCAATGAAAAGTGAAATTTGCTTGTTTGGTGAGATAGTCGTTTTTGGAAAGTTGTTCTTTATATTTGTGTTTGATCAGTTTCTTTTCTCCTTTTCTGTAAGTAGAGGTCCCATGCTGGTTTGTTTCTGGTAATCAGTCACTCTTCAATGAGTGCCAGTCCACATGGGAGGGCTATTTACTGGAGAATAACTTTAGGAAGGGTGGGAGGCAGGGAGGTGGGCTGGTTGGCAGCTTCAATTCAGGTGCTTGTCCTCACAATGTCCTCGCACCCGATACGCTGCCTCCTTTGCCTGGGAATACCTCTATGCAGCTTTTGGTGTGGTCCCTTTAGGGTAAAAATAAGAAAAGCATGATGTACAGCGAAGCTCTATGTAGTGATTTATCTTGTTTGAACGGGCTTTGATCAAGAGTTGCAAACCTGTTGTCACTTGTTTGCTCTCCTCTTCCTGCCATACTTCCAGTTACCCGTGCAGTGCCTCCTTCTCTGTTCCTTCTGCCATCTTGCAATGTGGAAAGGACTGAACATTATTTCAGAATGGCCAGACTGGGAGGGCAGAGGATGAAGAATCTGGGCCTCCCCTAGGTTGGAGCAGGCAGGAGGGGATGGTTAGAACTGCAGATGTTCAGGGAAGACTCAGCAAAAGCATGGTGTACAAGAAGTGACACAAAATTAGGGTGCAGTTTAAGCAAGAGCAGCAATCGGGGTCAAAATATGGTTTATATGTGTGTGTTTGTGTGTGCACATTTGTATGCATCGAGTAGGTAGGGAGTGAGCAGGCAATGTCACTCCATTTGGGCAGATCCCCACAGCCATTAATGGGGGTCAAAAACAGGCAGGAAGGCAGTTGCCATCAGAGCAGAGTCCCACTCCAGCAGCATGTGGTTTGAGGATGGGGCTCGCTTTTCCAAATGTTTGCTGACCAGGAGACACAGGACAGCACAAGCTTGGGTGTTAGACACACATCTGGGTTTCAGTTTCAGCTTCAGAAATTATTTATTATATGACTTTGGAGAAATTCCCTAACTGCTCAACATTTTGGTTTTCTTAACTGTAAATTGAGGATAATTGTGTCTGCCTCATAGAGTTATTGTGGGGCCAGAGATGAAACATGAAAACGGTCTAAGTGCCCTGTCTGGCAGGTTACAGGAGCTCAATAAAAGATAGTAGTTTTTAGTATTAATGGCTCAATTGAATGATGATGATAAATCTCCTGGTCTCCCACCATTCCCCACTCCAAGCCAGCCTCTACCATCTGCCAGTGTTCCCACTACACACAGACCTGGCCGTGTCAGTTGCTACCGCACAACCTGTCCACCATCTCGAGATGTCCCTGCCTCCCTTTCCAGCCTCACCACCTACCACCCACCTTTTTTTCTTTTTCACATGAAACTTGCCTTTATTTCTAGAGTCTGTAAAATACTTTCAACTCACCTGGCTCTTCTATATGATGTGCCTTCTGCTTAAATACCTTTTGCTTTTTCCCATGGGATCCACCTCTGCTCCCCAATATGTAGAGTTAGACACACACCTGGGTTTGAATTCTAGCTTCAGAAATGATCACTCCCTACCCAATATCACACACACACACACACGTACATGCACATGCACGCTCACTGGCCACCTCCTGCCCAAGGCCTTTCCTGTGCCCTGAGACAGACTTAAAGGTACTCTCTTGTGTCTGTAGTACTTTGCACATATCCTTATCGCAGCAATATTTTGGAACATTGAGAAGCAATGCTAATTTCTTTATTAATTGTTCATTCAGAGGATCTATGACTTATTGAGAACCCCCAATATGGTCAGAACTCTGCTTAGGTACTTTCACAGATGTCTTATTTATTTCCACAATAATTCTCTCAGCTGCACAGTTCTCTCTAGTTTTCAACTCATGACACAGAGGCTCAGAGGGATTAAGTACCTTGATCAAGATTACCTGATCAGTAAGTGGTGAATCCAGATTCTGTCTGATTCCAAAGCCCATGCTTCAGCCAGCATCTGAGAAGAATGAAATGAGCAATGTTGCCAAAGAGAGATATTCAGATTTCAGACAGAAGGAAAGAAAAATCAATATTCATTAGTCTGCCCTGGTTCAGGTCCATATATGATTTTCATTATGCTTTTTGAAAATGAATCCCAGACAAATACAATCATGCTGTTGGTTTGCAACGATTGGAGGGAGAAATGAGAATGCACTTACTCATGCCTGAGCCTGTCCAGATCCATTTCTTTCTTAGGAAGTGTTAAAGTCAAATGTGTCTAATGTCCCAGCTATCCTGATGCTGTCCTGTACGGTCCTGTCTCTGCCTGTGCTGTAGAAAATGCAGATTGTCCACATCCATATGGAATCATTTCTGCTATACTTTCCTACTGGTGTATTATTAAAACACCTGCTGTGGTGGAACTTACTCAGTGAATGGGGCCGTCCATTCCTTCAGTCCTCCATTCACTCCGTGATTTTATTTTATTTTATTATTTTATTTTATTTTTTGAGATGGAGTCTTATTCACTCTGTCGCCAGAGTGCAGTGGCGCAATCTCAGCTCACCGCAACCTCTGCCTCCCGGGTGCAAGCAATCCTCCTGCCTTAGCCTCCTGAGTAGATGAGATTATAGGTGCCTACCACACCCGGCTAATTTTTGTATTTTTAGTGGAGACAGAGTTTCACTATGTTGGCCAGGCTGGTCTTGAACTCCTGACCTCAAGTGATCCACCTACCTCGGCCTCCCAAAGTGCTGGGATTACTGGCGTGAGCCACCGTGCCTGGCCCTCAATCTGTATTTATTGAGCATCTACTATGTGCTGAGCTTTATAGGCTGCTCAGAACCTCTGCCAAGGGGACGCAGGAATGTGCTCCTGGTAACTTTGGTCTGTAAAGCACATAAACAGACTCTCAAGTAAATGTCTCCCTCCTCTGAGGCTGACTTGTCTGAGTGTCTTGTGCTATTATCTCCTTCACCTGCGGGCACTGATGACATTATTACCTAGATGACTGCAATGTTTGCCAAATTATCTGTCTCCTAGAACATTTCCCTGTGGAGACACCACATTTATATTCAGGACAATGTATAATAAACTCATATAAAGGATTTCTTTTTTTTTTTTTTTTTTAACAGCAGAATGGACCCACCATTTGCTTGGCTTTATAGGTTAAAACTGGACCTTTTTTTTTCTCCATGAGAATAGAAATAAACTATTACTAGTAACAGGTGCAGTTGCAGTCAGAGGAAGATGGGGTTTTGTTCAGTGAAGCTCCTTTCATTCTGATGTGCATCTGAATGGGCTTCGATCTACAAAAATGGACCTGGAGGTTGTGAGTCGGAGCTGGAGAGAACTGAATTGCTCTTCACAGTAGAGGGAGAAAAAAATTTGAGTTCCTAAGGGGGGTAAAACGGGAGATGGAAGAGAAAGAAATCGTAGAGAATGAGGGAAGGGAGAGAGAAGACAGAAGTATGAAAAGAAAGGCAGAGTTGTTCATGGGATTAAATTGGTTCATAAAATCTCCCCAGAGGTGAGTGGCCAAAAGCACTTACAAACAGGGATGTCTGATGTTCAGTGTATGAGTTCATTATACATTGTCCTGAATATAAAAAGTGTTTGCCCTGTTGTGTTGCAAACCATGATGACATCCATCTTCCCCGAAACTTGAGTGAACTTTCTTATATAGAAAAATGCCTTCTGTGACTGGCTTAATGAGCTTAAAAAAAAGAGAAAGGGACAGAGTTTCAGTCTCTGAGTCATTGTGGTGTGTTTTAGGGTCCCCATATGCATGACAGTGAGATAAACTGGAAACTGAGCCAGTTTGGCAGGCTGCCATTTTAGAATTGGATTTGCCATTCTAAGTCACTTAAAAGTAAGGTGACAACTGGACAGACACTCAAAGACAGTAGGTGAGCCAGATGGGTATCTGAGGGAAGAGAGTTCAAGCAAAGACAATTGCAGGTACAAAGGTCCTGAGGGGTGGGGCTCAGAGGGCAGAAGAGGGAGTACAAACCATATTGTGGGGAACAGAGGGGTCTCTATTTCCAGAGAAGCAGCCTGGAAGGGAGGGTGCAGCCTGGAAGGGAGGGTGCAGCCTGGTGCCTGGCTCATATCTCAGGCGGCAGGAAGGGCCATGTGTTGGAAGGATTTCATTCCCCAGTCAGAGAAGCCACATTATCTGAGTGTCAGTAGCAAATCCTGAAGGCCCGAAAATCACTTTATTCTTCCCGAAAATGCTGTTGAATTTTCCCCAGTGCACTATTACCACTTAAGTGTATGCAGTGTTATTACTCTGCAGGTCATTAACCGCAGGAGCTGCCTCCTTAGCAGAGATACTAAACAATTGTTGACAAAAGGCGTGCTCATCCTCTCATACTTGGGCAGTTATCCTCATCCTCAACCAACAAAGGGTTGGTTTTGATACCTACACTACGATCCATCTCCTCAAAATCCACAGCCCACTTCTGCTTAAGTTTCTTTCCTGAACGTCAAATTGCACAGATCATGAAATTAGACATCACTTCACTCTTGTGAGGGGAGATAACCATATATGACATATGACCACCTGTCCAAGGAGAAGTTCAGAGAATCCCACCCAGCCTCCCTCTCATGGCCCTGGGTGCCATGGCTTATATGCAGGGTGGGCTGAGTATTACAGAATCAGGACCTGCCTGCAGGTGCTGGCTTCCCGCTGATGAGTGTGGATCTCAGGTTCATCTCTAAAAATACCTTGATTCTGGCTCTATTCAGAGCCAAACATATCCAGATAACTTGAATCGATCCCCTCCAGACTTGAATCTGAAATTGCCTCAAGGAGAACTTGCTAGAAGGAGATGGTTCTCTGTCCCAGGGATTAATGATTATTCCACCTGTGTCATAAACTAAACAACAAATGTCTTTCTCCAGGTGAAATGTCCCACCTCTCTTTTTCTAGGAGTGTATGGTGTTGCACAGCCTTCTCCCACTATCCCTCAATCCACCCTGGGCTAAAGGGATAATGCCCAGTTACCTCATCTCCCCCCGCCACTCCCCATATTCCACCTCTCCCTCGTTCCTACCTGGACATACCCTTCTCACAACTCAGTTATTTTATTTCTCTCTCTCTCTCTCTCTCTCGACATTGTTTCGAGCTTTGCTGTTGTTGACTCCCTTTCTTCCATGTGTTCCTTAAATATTGGTTTCCTGGAGTTCATTGCTGGTCCCATTTCCTCACTGGTGGTCTTGCCTATACTCATGATTTCAATGAATAGGTAATAAGCTGAGGCTTTCAAATATGTCTTCCACACAGACCTACCTCTGGGGCTTTTGTACATCTAACTCCCTGTTGGAAATCTCCACTTCAGCTTCTGAACAGCATTTCAAACTGAATGTGACCAATGTGGAATCCATAATGTCTCCCACCCAAAGCTGATCCCTCCTCCTGGTTGCCATGAGTCTGTCCAGTTGACCAGGCCACACGCCTGCCTGCCTGCATTTAGTCAGCGGGCCGCCGAGCCCCACCTCCACCTGCAGTGTCCAGTGTCATGTTGTTTCCCATCTCCTCCTCTTGTGTCTCACTCTGTCTGGGCACTATTCTGACAGTCTTCTCACTGGTCTCCGTGCTTCCAGCCTGGCTCTCTCAAATGTCCTCAACACCACAGGCAGATCTGTTTCTATTAGTTCTTTACTTCAAATGTTGATGGTTCTGCTTTGTCTTAGAGCACAATCCTCTCTCCACACTCACTTTCGGTAATCCCTCTCCCTGTACATCAATTGGGCTCCTGCCACACGAACACTTAGGTCTTGGCCCCAGCCTCAGGCTCCCATGTTGGCAAATTCCTGTCCATCTTTCAAGACCTGAGGCCCCTTCTGGGAATTTTCTCTAATTTTTCCCAGTCCACCTTAACCAAGGCGGGTTAGTTACTCTTGGACCTGTTCCCAAGCCAGGTTCTCCTCCCTCTCTTGTGAGTCTTTCCGGCCCTCTGAAGTCACACAGTCCCAGAATTTTTGTTGTTGTTGAGTTGTCTAAACCAATCAACTCATTCTGTAAATATTGAGAGTAAAACCAGACATGAAGTGACTTGATGAGGTCACACAGCTAGAATCGGCAGAACTGGGACTTGAACCAGGCAGGTCTCCTGGCTCCTGACGTGGTAAGTGTTCATGGCTGGGAACTGCGATTCTATTATAACTGTAGAGACCAGCAATAGGACATTGTCCAGTCATATCACACTGGCAGTTTCCCTTAGACACATCATGGCAGAAATCAGAAAGGCAGAATCAGTCTGGAGTGCTCCTTCCCATGTATCTAAAATCCAGAGTTTCACCCTGCAGACTGGTTTAAATCCTTCTATGTGCTCTGTCACAACTAAATTTTTCTTCTGTAATAATTCCCATACTTGCATAGTTATTTGCTTACTATCTGTTTTCTCTAGTAAATGAAAAACTACATGAGGATGGGAGGCCACGTTAATCTCATTGCTGGCTAGATACTTGTATAGTGTCAAACATGGTTTACACATCAATGTTTGGCAAATGAATGATGGATGGACATTCTTTAAAAATATCAAGTCACTCCCCTCTTGCTGTGTGCCTATTAACTTGTGTGTATCTTCAGTCTTGGTCCATTTGCATATGATCATTAGGGACTAGGAGAAAGAAAAAAAGGTCCTATACTGACTAGAGAGAGAACCTTTCTCTGTGGATTTAACTTTTATTACATAAATAATGCACACTTGTAGAAAATTTTTAAAATATAAATAAGTAAAAAGAAAAAAATGAAAATCACTTGTGATCCCACAACTATTATTTGGTTACAAAGTCTCTCAAACTTTTTTCTTAAAAACGTATAAAAATGTAAATCATTCTCTGCATAATGTTTTGCAATTTGATTGTTTCACTTAACAATGTATTGTGAACATATTTCAACATCATGTAATATAATCTCCAGCATATTTCTAATGACTTCATTGAATACCGTTAAACAGAATAAATGATGCATTTAACCAATTCCTTATTGGTGAACATTTATATTTTTCTAGTTTTTTTTAAACCGTAGTATGGGCCATGTTGTAGCAAACTGTCTTATAACTAAACCTCTGTGCATATCCATAATTATTTCCTTAGGATAAATTCCTAGAAGTTGAATGACTAGATCAAAGAACATGCTCGTTCCAAACTTTTTAAAAACACATTGTCAAATTGGCCCCAAAAGTTTTAGGAATGCGTATTCCCTCCAGCAGGGTATGACGGGAGTCTTGGAGAGAAATGTTTAATCTAGAGTCCTTCCCCTGGCTCACCTACTTGCCAATGAGATTGGCTGGACCGTTCCGTCCTTTTACTGTCTTCAACCAAATAGGTGCAGTGCTCAGTTCTCAGCCATCTATCCTTGCGTGCCTGTCTCCTTCTGTCTTCCCCAACAGAATTTTTTTTTTTTTTTTTGAGACTGAGTCTGGCTCTGTCGCCCAGGTTGGAGTGCAGTGGTGCGATCTCAGCTCACTGCAAGCTCCGCCTCCCGGGTTCACGCCATTCTCCTGCCTCAGCCTCCCGAGTAGCTGGGACTACAGGCGCCCGCCACCTCGCCCGTCTAATTTTTTGTATTTTTAGTAGAGACAGGTTTTCACCGTGTTAGCCAGGATGGTCTCGATCTCCTGACCTCGTGATCCGCCCGCCTTGGCCTCCCAAAGTACTGGGATTACAGGCATGAGACACCACACCCAGCCCCAACAGATTTCAATTATTTTCAAATGGTTGCACCTATATTGGAGGACCTATTTAATAAACCAACTCAACGTGCTGATGGCTCTTCAACCCAGATGCCTCGCGCTTCCCCTCACTGGAAGGAAGCCCCACAATTTCATCAGCAAACAACATACTTTCACATCTTTCAACGTATCAAAATTTAATATCCAATTTAGGAAAATGACAGTTCCCATCTTTAGAGGAATGAGAGGAAATCTTTTCATAAGGGCAAGGGGTGATTACTTACCTTTCACTGAAGGTTCAGTATTGAAGGAAGCTGCAGAGTTTTTGCAGGTAAATATCTCCTCTCAAAATGTAGCAAACTTCCTTTGCTTAATATATAATTTAGCACCTACTCTGCAAAATTCTTTGCCTATAGTACATCAGTCCCCACAACAAATACCAAAGGTAGATATTATTATCTCATTTTACATATGAAGAAAATGAGGTTTAGAGTGACTCATTCATCATTCAAGGATATCTACCAAGTGCTTATCACTGCATTTAGAAACATGGAAGTTATTGGTTGTCTTAATAAGAATGCTTTCATTGGAGCAAAACCCTGATTTGAATGTGTTCAAGAAAGAGTTGGGAGAAACTAGGGATAGTGACTATTGTATAGAGTGCTCTTTCAAAGAGTTTTGCTATAAAGGGAAAGGGAGAAAGGGGGCTATAGCTACAGAGGAAAGTGGAGTCAAAAGAAAGATTTTTAGTAAAACGGAATAACAGCATGCTAGTATGGGAAGGGTTTGAATACAGAAAAAAAAATCCTATGATGTAGGAGAGAAAGAAGTGGCAAGGTTTGCTCAGCTGAGAGCACAGTATGTTCATCCACATTAACAGAAATGAGATCTAGGGAGATGGGTAGAGGCAGAAGTGGGATTTGTGGAAATTCTCTCTTCTGATTCCTTCATTTTTCTCAGGAAAGCAGGAAGCAGAGCCAGTAATTGAGAGGGAGAGTTGGTGGGGGGCTGGTTAGGAGAACAGAGGATGTATGAGATCCTCAGCTAGGAAAATGAGACGGTGAACTGGCTAGGGAGGCAGAGTGGTTGCCAGGCAGCAGAAGGCACAGTTGAAGATGGTAGTCATAAACGTAATGAGACTAGTCAGTAAGATTATGTGTTTTTCTCCAAACATATCTAACTGTACAGGCTCAGGTGAGGAAGAGGCAAAGAGGTGGATGTAACGAGGTTTGTCATTTAGCCAAGCCAATATGCCAAAGGAGAAGGACAAGGAAATTAAAAATATACTCGAGAGGAATTACTGAATGGTCGTGGAATTTTTAAATAGATAACGAGTAAGAAGAGGCCATGCAAGAGGTAAGGGATGGCGAACCACTTGTATAGATCAATAGAACAAGATCTTGATAGGAGTCAAAGTGTTGTTGAACTACTGGTGGTGGCAGGGAATTGGCAGGTAAAAGGCAGTGGTGAGAGAATGGGATAGTTGAAATTGGGAAATGGAAGTCAGCTACATTTCTCAAGGTCATACCATGTTATGCAGAGCTGGGAGTCAAACTAAGGTCTCTCTGATCAAAGAGCCCACCCCAGTATTTAAGCAGTGCACTCAGGACAAGGTGAGAGATGCCTTAGTTCACAGAGGCACAGTTGGCTTCTGTGGTATCATTCATGCAAATGAGACCTCATGGCTTTCTGTGGCAAATATTTATAGCACCGCATGAGAATGGTAATGTAAAATTTCTTCTCCCTTTCTCCTCCCCCTCCTACTTCTTACAGAAATAGTAACTGGTTCAGATGGGCTGGGCTGGTTCCATGGAGAGCATATGTTTGCTGATGAGGAGAAACAGACAAAGCCAGCTAATGTGAAAACGCGGGGTCCCTTATGAGTTAGGGGTTTAAATATCAGTTTCTGGTGTTTGTGCCTGTGTGGTTTTCTCCATGAAACTGATCATTATCTTTCTAGCTTGAGATCTCCCCTGGGGGTGCTTGGTAAGGGCACCCACCCTCTTTAGATATTAACCATTCTCTAACAGCAAAACCACGGACAGGTCTTGTGGTGTTATATGTGGGGCAGAGTTAAATACAAAACAGACACTGAGGCACATTGAAATCGTGAAGCTGACAACAGCCCAGGAATGCTGAGATTGAGGCCCAGTCTCCTATGTGACTGCTGACTGTAAGAATGTTAACTCTAAATTTCCTGAATGTTGTCAGATCACAGCAGGGAGTCATGCATACTCCCTATAACATTCTCTCTCTCTTTCTGTCTCCGTCTCTCTCTCTGTTCTCTCTCTCTCAAATACACACACACACAAACACACACACACAGACACACACATACACACCCACATCATGAAGCCTTGAGGAATGTGTTCAGGATTTATGCAAGTGGTGTGCCTGGAGACCACATACTCTGTGAGAAAAATAAAATCTCTAGTCCTGAGAGATGATAATGATCATTTAGATTAGAATCATAAAAAGGACAGCCATAAGATTTACTCTTACCATGAATCTTGGATATTTCTGAATTGCCACCTTTCAAATGATGACATAATTTGGTCAGTTCTACTTCGTTCCCCCTGGTTTTCTTGAGTGACTTAAGCAAAGGGCCAACTGTGTGTTTCCAGCATAGAGCCTGGCACATGGAAACTGCTTAAACAAATGCTATTGGATAAACTTAATGGTGGCTTAAGGTCATTACTCAGGGGTGGTTGGTGATCTTAGACTCCCCTATAAGTTCCATCAACCCTCCTCTTGCAAGTCACTCAACCAAGTGAGTTTTTTAAAATATGAGTTTGCAATGTAACCATAGCTTCCAAGTGAATTTTCTGGAAAAAACCAAAAAACCAAAAAACAAACCACCTCCACCTTGCCCCAACCAGATTGTCATCCTTAAAACCCCCATATGCAGAATGCTGAAGCTGGCCCCATCTCTCATATGACCATTTCTTCCTCCCTACTAGGTAATGATGGCTTGCCTGAGATAATCCACCCCAGTGTACAGGAGTGATGACTCTTATACCTAATAGCTCTATGACATCTTGGGGGCAAGTTTCTTAACCTTACTGGTGCCTCAGTTTTCTTATCTGCAGAAAGGAATAAGAATATCAACATCCTATAGTAGTTTTCACAAATTATTATAATGGATGCATACTACTCAATTAATGAGCAGTTATAAGCAATATCCCTCATATGAAATATAGGTCCAGTGGTAATTCTGGATGAATGTTGCCTCTTTCAAGGAAAGTATCTTCATTGTATCAGGGACCTAGTGATTGTAACAGACTCACAGTGATTTCCAGGAGGGAAATCTCTGCTTTAATTGAGAGTGCTAACAACATAGGGATAGTGGGAGAGAAAGTTTTAATTATAGTTTTTAGGTGGAGCTCTTCTTTCACACTATCTTGGGACTGATCCCTTCTGGTGGGGTTTCAGTGAGTGGAACTTTCTGGGAGCCTCAGAGCCATAACCAGTGGGATCTGCACAATGAGGGGCTTGACCTTCATCGACGCTACTGGCTCCGTGCCTTCCTGAGCAATACATGATACCCCTATTGGAAAGCCAGTCCTGATATGTCCGGAGCACCTCTTGCCAACAGGAGGTCACTCCACCCAGGGATAAGCAGAGAGAAGAACCTATGCTTTCTTTACATGTGCACAGCATCCTTATTCCAGAGGTTGTTGTTCAGTGACATATCAGACCAGAACTCCCTGAATCAGGCACCAGGCTGTAAGCAGACTCGTAGTTTGAAGAAGTTATCCGGGTGATTCTGGCATGTTTTATCACTATAGTTCCCCTGCCCACAACTTTACTGACACTCACATCTTCCATACCACTTGAGAATCAATGTTCTATAGCTGACCCGTGAACTACATGGACTGAATGCACAGGTCTACTAATATGTGGATTTTCCTCCATCTCCGCCAACCCTGAGACAGCAAGACCAGCCCCTTCTCTTCCTCCTCCTCCTCAGCCTACTCAATGTGAAGGTGATGAGAATGAAGACCTTTATGATGATCCACTTCCACTTAATGAATAGTAAATATATTTTCTCCTCTTTGTGATTTTCTTAGTAACATTTTCTTTTCTCTAGCTTATTTTATTGTAATAATACAGTGTATAATACATATGACATACTACCTACTAAATATGGGTTAACCTACTGTTTATGTTGTCAACAAGGCTCTTGGTCGAAAGAAGGCTAGTAGTGTTTAAGTAGTAGTTAAATTAGTAGTAGTTAAGTCAAAAGTTATATGCGGATTTTCAACTATGTGGTGGGCCAGTGTCCATAACCCCTGTGTTGTTCAAGGGTCAGCTGTTTTATTTGGCTCTATTCTGAATGTGCACACTCTTCTTGAACAATTGTACAAAATAATAATCAACAATGTCATCAATGTGGATTTATTTTGTATAGTTTCTCTTGAGTAACTGAATCTGAATATAATTGCTATGTATTTAATAATTTTCTGTGCTATTATAGTTTAACCCTAATAAAATCACATTAAGAAGGTCTCCCCAAAGAGAAAATCAATTTCACAAAAAAATTCCATAAGCCAAGGGTCAATATCGAACATTATGGCTACCTAGGGCTTGAAGTGGCATTATGTCTAGCCCAGCTTGTTGCCATTTAGAGTCTTTCCCTGGTCAGGAAAACATACTGGACCTAAAAAAGAAAATCCCTTCTTAGACACCTAATGTTCAAGGAATTAGTGGTTTCCCACCCCATTTAACTTGTTTCTACATATCATCATCTAGACTGTTCTTTTATGAGCCCCCGGTTCCACGTCTAATGATAAACTGAGTCAAAGAGAGAGGAGAGAAAGGCAGGAAGAGAAATGTGGAGCAAATATACAATTGTTAAGCACTTATGATGTGCCAAGCAGCAAAGAATGAGTAATGGGACTCATCAAGCACCTACTGTCTACAGGCAGATTCTAAGTGCTGGCAATATTGCCCTTGTTCTTTAGGAGATTATAGTCAGTTTCCATCGGGTAACTGAGTGCTGCCAGTTGTCATAGCAGCAGGATTGGATCAATTAGTAATTGAAACTCAATGTAAATAATTACATAACATAATTTTCTGCTATTCTAGTAAAAAAAATTACTATAAACATATATCACTATGCTTGGACATTAGAAGGGATTCTCACCAAAGGAAACATTGGCATGACTGAAGCATTCACATGCACTGGGCTCTTGTTTGAGTCACATCCAATCCTCATATGACTCACCAGTGTTAGCAATCAAAAAACGAAGGCAGCCTACTCACATCTGGATTCTGATCATGGGCTCACTATGGAAAGTGTTTAAATGTCCTCGCTTTGGAATAAAGAAACACAAGCCAAGAATAAGGGGACGAAGGCCCATTGTCAACTTCAAAAGACACTGTTAGTATCCTTAGAATTCTTTTGCTTTGGACATCCTTTGTGTCCAAAGGATGATACATCCTTTAACTCAGGAACTAGACATGAGCAGCAGAAAGTGAAGGCCCATTTGGGGGACTTTAGGATTTGCTTCAGAGGATGAGCAGTTATCATGAGGGAGAGAAAGTTTGTGTTGCTGGTCGGCAAATACCAAGTGCTTCCTCTCTATTCTGTGGGACAAAATCATCATTGTACCCTTCCTTGGAAGCATGCTGTGGCTGGTACTGCTGGTACCCTTCACATATCCCCCTGTGTCTTACATTTCAGTGCTTATAGCACTAATTTACAATTTGGGGCACATTTGCCTGAGAGCTTTCTCTGACTTCTAGGGACAATCTGTGCACAGACATGGGAAACTAGAAATGCTAATTTGCTGCTTCTGACAGCCATCAACCAATACCTGATGGAAATGGGAAACAAATTGTCCTGCTTTCTTGCCCCTTGCTGGGGTGACTCTGAGGCTCCTACTTTACACTATCTCCTACAATCCTCCAGGAGGATGAAGCTTCAGGTGACCACGGCAGTTACTTGCTTGACATTACATTCTTTATGGTTGCCTTCTCTTCTCCAGCTCCACTCCATTTCCCTGCCAGTGTTTCCTAGGTTCACTTCCCAGATAAACTACTGGCACTTGAATCCTTCTCTCAAGGTCTACTTTTGAAGAAACCCAGACTGAGACTTATCATACTCTTCTTTTCTCATCATGCTTTTTCTTACTCGGTCTAACTGGAAGCTTAGGTAATTAAGTTCTGTTGATCCTTCATCTCTTAATCTTGATAAACCAGTGTTGAAAGTCCAAACACTCACAGAGATGCAGCAAGTTACATAAATGGGAGAAGTGAGCTGGATAGATATTATGCTAACCAGATGGTACATACTCTGTCTCAAAGAGCCAGCTGCAACTCAGCCCCAGCCAATTGTTGCCACATGGAAAAGTGGGCCCAATGTGGTCACATTGAGTTTCTCATGAGAAGACAGAAATCTAGATTTTTGTGTAGAATCTCTTAATATGTAAATATTGGCCACAAATTCAGATGCTTTTATAACACTGAGCTGGCCAAATAAAACACATCTGCGAGCCATATTTGGCCCAGGGGCCACCAGTTTGCAATCACTATTACAGAAATGCAAACCTTAGCAGGAAATTCACAGATAACATTTAAAGTAACAAGGGTTGCAGCACTTAAATGGATTTTCACAGCCATTATCACATCTCTTTTAACAGAACCCATCCTCAGCCCACCCACAAATGGCTGTATCCAGCACTGCATATCTGCTCAAAAAACAAAAGAGACCCAAGTGGAAAGAGAAAGCTAATCATGGACTTGGCATCTGACTGTGGTCTGGCTTAATACAATATTCTTAGAGCCAACTGGAAAGGAAACCACCGCCCAAATCCGTCACGACGTGTGCTATCACAGTGAGTTTAAATTGGGTGGAAATGTTGTGAGTTTAATAAAATAGAACTGCTGAGATGTACATATATATCTAGGTTTAGCTGATAGCTTTTCCAAGGGCATTGTGATGTCAAGTATGTTTGGCAGGTTCAATTCTCTTAGCACCCACATTTGCACTGTTTGTAAGATGGGGGTGATTGGAAGCACATGTGCTAATAGTAACTGTGCATAATGTGTGAAATTAAGGAAGTGTGGAAGTTTCACTCATGGTCCTAAGCTAACCCTTTCCAGTTGTGTTGGGGGAGAGGAGCAGAGAGTGACATCATTTTTTTCTTCTTTTAGGAAACAACTTGAAGCTTTTAGCCTACCTTTCCTTTTGCATGTAGAAACCAAAATGCACAAATAATAATTAAGACCCTGGAATCCCATCTCTGCCGTAGGAAAGATCAGCATCAAGTGGTGCTTTTAGGTCGGCCACAGTGGCTCACGCCTGTAATCCCAGCACTTTGGGAGGCCAAGATGGGCGGATCACTTGATGCCAGGAATTTGAGACTGGCCTGGCCAGCATGGTAAAAGCCCTCTCTACTAAAAATGCAAAAATTAGCTGAGTGTGGTGGTGCATGCCTGTAGTCCCAGCTACTCAGGAGGCTGAGGTGGGAGAATTGCTTGAACTCAGGGGGTGGAGGTTGCAGGGAGAGGAGATTGCAACACTGCACACAGCCTGGATGACAGAGTGAGACTCTGTCTCAAAAAAAAAAAAAAAAAAAAAGAAGTGGTCCTTTTAGTTCTATGTGTCTACCAGCCACACCCATATGTAGGAAGGAATAAGTTCTAGAGACCTAATGTACAGCGTGGGGAGCATAGTAATAAATACTGTCTTATATACTTGAAATTTGTGGAGAGAATAGATTTAAATGTTCTCACATGCACAAATGGTAACCAGGTGAGGTGATGAATATATAAAATTTCAATTTGTCAATTATATTTTAATAAAGCTGTTGGAAAGAAAACAAAATGGAACCCAACGATATGCTGTTGATTTAAAAAAATAACTATTTTGAGAGAAAAGGGCTATTATCAAAATAACTGAGCAGTACTCTTCAAAAGTGTCAAGGTCATAAAGAACAAGGAAAGACTAAGAAACTGTCATGGACTGGAGAACACTAAGGAGACACGACAAGTAACTGCAGTATGAGATCCTGAATCGGATCATGGAATTGTAAATGGACCTTAGTGGAAAAATACGGTGACATCTTAATAAAGTATATAGTTTAGACATTAGTATTGTACTAATTTTACTACTGTTACTTAGTACAACACTAGTTGGGTTACTTAGTTCTGATAATTGTCCTATGCTTACATAGGACGTTACCGTAAGAAGCTGAGTGAAAGATATATTGGAA
Source organism: Papio anubis (assembly GCF_008728515.1). NCBI lineage: Eukaryota > Metazoa > Chordata > Mammalia > Primates > Cercopithecidae > Papio > Papio anubis. The sequence goes on from NC_044987.1 coordinate 23,442,619, forward strand.
CTCTCTGTGCCATTTTTATACATCTTCTGTAAATCCAAAACTATCTCCAAATTCAAAAGTTTTTTTTTTAAAGATTGTTATAAACAAGATTTTGGTGCTTGGAAGGGCTAAACAAGGTAATCATAACTTCTTACAAAATTTTGCCTTAGTAGGCTTTTGAAGGAAGAGGATCTCAGTATGCTACATATAATAAGTAGAATTGTATTTTAGCTCTATTTTATAGGTAGATAAATTGAGGTTCAGATACCTCTACTTGTCAAAGGTTACCCAGCTAGTAAGTTCATGGATAGCAAGACAGGTGACTGGTAATTCTCACTGGGAACATTTTCTTGGCCCTAAATGCCTTATGGTAGTGATTCTTACACACAGAGATAAATAAAAATGTAAAACAGACAGATATAAAAGACCAAATATGCACAGTATAAGTAAATGTAAGAATTTTTTGAATGATCAGATGCTATCTCAAATTGGTGATAAAAGCACATGAACATTTTTTCATATACTTATTTGCCATTTGTATATATCCTTCATTGAAATGTCTTTTACACATTATCCAACTGAATAATTTTTTTCACTGTTTAGTTTTAAGAATTCTTTATATATTCCAGATTCTAGTCTTTTGTTAGATATAGGTGGTTTGCAAATATTTTCTCCCATTCTATTCGAGTATTAGAAGAGCTAAGTCTATATTTGAAAAAAAAAAAAATCAAATAGAATCCCACCTCCCATCATATCTACTATCCCCAGTGTACAAAGGGATTGAGTTAAGAGTGAAAAGCAAAACCATAAAAGTGATAGAAGAAAATAGAAGGTGGCTTTTACTATATAATCTCGGTGTGTGCTATATATTTATCTAAGGAGAACTCTAAAGGCAGAAATCATACAAGACTGCATGGATTTACTTAAATTGAAAGCAAATTTTTATCTCCCAGGACACCCCCACAGCACACATAAACCATCAAGCTGTCTGCTCCTTTATAGTCACTTTCACTTCCCTTCTGCTGCCCCCGTCTTCTCCTTAACCCCTGGTAATCACTAATTTGTTTACCACTACTATAATTTTGTCATTTCAAGAATGTTATATACATAGGATTATACTATATATAGTCTTTGAAATTGGCTTTTTTCACTCAACATAATTCTCTAGAGATTCATCCAGGTCATTGTGTTGTATCACTAATTCATTTTTATTGCTGAATACTGTTCCATGGCATGGACGTACCATGGAACGTCAACTGTTCACTTATTGAAGGACATCTGGGTTGTTTCCAGTTCTGGGGTATTACAAATAAACCTGCTTCAAATATTTATTCACAGGGTTTTGCACACATAAATCTTTACATCTCTGGGATACATTCTCAGGAGTGCAAATTACTGGGTTGTGTAGTAGTTGCATGTTTAGTTTTTAAAGAAATCATGAGACTGTTTTCCAGAATGTCTATACCATTTAAATTCCCAGTAGCAACCTATGAGTAATCTAGTTTACTTGTACTCCCTCCAGATTTGGTGTTGTCTATATGTATATTATAAATACATATATATATATATGTTTGTTTATTTCAGCCATTCTTCTAGATGTGTGGAGATTGTGTGGTTGTGTGCAGTGATTGTGGTTTTACTTTGCATATTTCTGATGGCTAATGATGTTGAACATCTTTTCACATGCTTATTTGCCATTTTCATTGGCAAATATTCTTCACTGAAATATCGTTTGACCATTATCCAACTGGATTTTTTTTCACTGTTTATTTTTGAGAATTATTTATATGTTCTAGATACAAGTCCTTTGTTAGATATGTGGTTTGCAAATGTTTTCTCCCATTCTATATTGTCTTTACATAATCTTAACAGGTTCTTTTGCAGAGCAAATATTTTACTTTTGATGAAATCTGATTTATCCATTTTTCCTGTATGGGTCATGGTTTTGGAGTCAAATCTAGGAAATCTTTGCCTAGCCTTAAATCTTCAAGATTTTATCCTGCCTTTTCTAAAAGCTTTATAGTTTTACATTTTGCATTTAAGTTTGGGATCCATTTTGAGTAATGTTTTGTGTAAAGTGTGAGACTAAGTAGAGTTTTCACAATTGTTTTTTTTTTTCCTTCATCAGTTGAAAAATATGGTGCCATTTACTTCTGATCTTCATGGTTTCTAATGAGAAATTCACTGACATTTGAATTATTTTTCCTATATAGGTAAGGTTTTTGTTTTTTCATTGGCTGTTTTTGAGATTTCTCTTTTAGTTTTCAAAAGTTTAATTATGATGTGTCTAGGCATTGATTTATTTAGGTTTACCCTGTTTGGAGTTTGCTCAGCTTCTTGAATCTGTACATTTATGTGTCTTGCCAAATTTGAGAAATTTCTGCAATTATTTCTTGGAGTCCTTTTTAGACACTCTCTTTCTCCTCCCTTTCTGGAACTCCACTGACATGGGTGTTAGAGCTTTTGTTATAGTCCCACGGGTCTCTGAGGCTTCGTTCACTTTTTTCAGTCTATTTTCTTCCTATTGTTCAGATCAGATGATTTTTATTGTTCTATCATGCCGTTCACGAATTCTTCCCTATGTCTCATTTATTATAGTGTTAAGCCCATCCACTGAGCTTTTTGCTTCCATTGCAGTTTGTTTCAATTTCAAAATTTTCACTTGGTTCCTCTTTGTATCTTCTATTTCTTTGATAAGACTTTCTATTTACTTGCTGAGGCTTTCTACTTTTTTCCTTTCTCTATTCTAAGTGCGTTTATAATTGTTTTTTGAACCATTTTTATAATATCTTTTTTAATATCTTTGTCAGGTAATTCTGACATCCCTGCCAATCTGTTGGCATGTATTGATTCATTTTCCTCATTAGTTTGAGATGTTCTTGATTCTTGGTATGATGAACTTTTTTTAAATTGAAATCTAGACATTATGACATGAGACTATGGATGTTATTTAAATATGTTTTAGCTGATTTTTTCTGATACTGCTCTAGTAGAGGAGGGGCGATATCATTTCATTACTGCTGGTGGGGGGTGGGAGTTCCAGTTCCCAGGTAGTCTACACCACCACTGCAATTTGAGTGGCCTCATTGTTGAGTAATGGTGAAAGTCTTGGTTCTTTTCCTGGCCTTTTCTGATATCATCCTGGAAGGGGTAATGGGGTGGCTCATTACAGCCTTGTAAGGGAAGTCTAGGCTCCCCACTCAATCTTTAAAAGTCTTATTATGTTTGTTTTACACATAATGCCCAGGGGTTTTAGTTGTACTTAGTAGGAGGAATATTTAATGTACTTCATACTTCAGATGTGAAACTTCCAATAGTATTTTTATTTATATCTATTTTTAGAGAGTGACCTTGGAAGGCTGGGAATTTTTTAGAAACTTGTATTGCATTATCTCATTTATTGTCACAGCAATCCTATAATAGAGGTAATGTATTTTAAGTTAGACAAGAGTACTCATCAGGATTAAGCAAATTGCCTAGGATCAAGCAACTAAATAATAGACCAGAATTCTAACCCAGGTCTCTTTAACAAAGGAGCCCAAAAAATGTCTGTAATCTCTGGGCCCTGACCTGGCCGTGGCACTTTCATTATCTTCACTAAACTTTATGAAAATTACAAATATGTGGAGTGAGAGTGTGTGTGTGTGTGTGTGTGTGTAAAGCAAAGGTGGGGATGAAATTTCCATCAGCTGGTAAGGTGAGGGTCAGTACTAGCATGTGAGAGAACAAAGTGCCTGGAAGGTAAGGACACCAGGAGAATCTAAGTCCCTCAAGAATTCAGAGACTCTGGATTTCCACAGGCTTGGAAATTGGAAGCAGGGTGGGTGTGCCACCGGTTAAAGGCATTTTTTGTTTGTTTGTTTGTTCGTTTTTTTACCTAGATCTTAAGGACAATCACTTTTACTTGGGTGAACTCTGATTCTTTGAAGTATGAGAATGAGACTGGAGGACTAGATCTGTGAATTAGGGGAACTGAACAATCTGATGATCATTTCACTCTGAAAAACAGAGCAACTTGGCTTAGGTCACACCCAGTAATGTTGAAAGCCAAGAAAATAACTCATGTCCTCTGTCTCCTTATTCAATGATATTTCCACTATAAAAGGATAGACTCTGGATTTCTTTTGTTGCTCAAGGGTAAAGATACTGGAACTATTATTTGACCTGAATAAATAGAAGAAAATGCACTCTACCTATTCGTCATTTACTCATCTCTTTTTAACTTGGAATAACATGATTATATCTGATGACCTAAGCTTCTCTACAATAGATGCATTCTGTATGTTCAGGATGAAATTTGGGTCAGGATAGATTCATTTAGATTTCCCATTCATCATTTCATTTGTATATGATTTCTCCAAGAGTCTTTCCAGTGTTTCAAGAGCACAACTTTGGAGTCTGCCCAATCCTAACCTACTGGGAGCAAGTTACCTTTCTGCAATACTTTAGATAATCTGGTTCATCAACTTTTCCAGTGCAATGGTGAGTCCATGAACCAGAGTCCCATGACTTCCATGGTGGGTTCCAAAGGCAAAGGCTAAAAAAACTTTGCTCAAAAAAGCCATCATCTGAGGATCTTTGCTCTTTTTGAACAGAGAGTGACCTTTGATTTCATGCTGTGCTCAGCCCTTTCACAAGATCATCGGATTTATCAGTGGCTTGAAGAAACCCAGTGTTACTTCATAAAACACATGTTGCAAATAACAAATTCATAAGGAGGTAAGAAGAGATTTTATTAACTGGATTCGTAAATGAAGCATTGTAATAAAGTTGTTCTCAATATTTTGATTTGAAAGAAGCATCAGAGCTGACAGACCCAGGCTTCTGGAATCTATTTAAAAGTTTTAATGATCTTGTTTCACGAATAAGTTTGCCCCCTGGTTCCCAGCTTTTGTCCCTTTCTAAAGTGACCAGATTTGAAGGGAAATATCAGATGGCATAGGCCCTGCAGCTGTACTCTGTAAGACACAGCTGAAAGTATCACTCTTGTTCTTATCCTGTCCTAAAGGGACAGGACATGTCCTCTTAGGATGAAACTCAAAGAAAACGGACAAAAAGACCTGTGCTAGGCCCAGTGTAGGAGGAATAAATTTCCCTTTATCTATATTCTTTTAGAATATTTTTTCAGTTTTGACTTCCTTCCTTAGCTTCGGCCTGTCATCTCTGCTGAACAGTCAGCTATGTGCTAGAGACATGTTCTTCATTGCCATATACTTGCAGTAAAAAGAAAATGTCAGTTTGACTTAAAAATGATCTTGATGAAGCAGTAAAATTATTCATTTTATTAAATCTCAACTCTCGATTATGTATCTTTTTACCATTCTGCATGGTGAAATCGGACGTATACATAAAGTATTGTATGCATACTGCACAATAGATCTTGCAAGGTAAAGCACTGTGTGATTGGTTTTTCATAGTGAGCTGAACTGGCCTCTCTTCATGAAACATAATTTTTATTGGGAAAAATGATTGATAGACAAACCATAATTATTCAGACTTGGGTGTTTGCTCAAAATGAACCATGTGAGATGGTCATTTCAAGGAAAACAATTGATAACATACATTGGCAATGGTAAAATATTGAGCTTCCAAGAAAAAATTAGAAACTGAGCTTGACAGCTTCCCAAAGACTCTTCTGATGAGGTTGTTGGTAATACTGACAAATGGCACTTTATATATTGAATAATACAATGTATTATTTTACGGGTCTGTATGACTCAATGAACCAATGTTTTCCAAAAAATCAATGCATAATGTTAAAAACATCATTCATGGTAAAAGATCCATTTCAAATGCAAGATTGGCCAATGGATTAAATATAACAGTACAGAGTTTCATTGATATATTTCAGATTCTACATGGGAACTAACCTTTAAGAAGCTGCCCTTGTTGAGTCCTTCTTTTTCCTTTTTTTTTTTTTTTTTTTTTTTTGAGACGGAGTCTCGCTCTGTTGCCCAGGCTGGAGTGCAGTGGCGCAATCTCGGCTCACTGCAAGCTCCGCCTCCCGGGTTCACGCCATTCTCCTGCCTCAGCCTCCTGAGTAGCTGGGACTACAGGCGCCCGCCACCTCGCCCAGCTAATTTTTTTGTATCTTTTTAGTAGAGACGGGGTTTCACCGTGTTAGCTAGGATGGTCGCGATCTCCTGACCTCGTGATCCGCCCGTCTCGGCCTCCCAAAGTGCTGGGATTACAGGCTTCAGCCACCGCGCCCGGCCGAGTCCTTCTTTTTCTAATGACTTATCTGTATAAAGTCAATTTTCTTCATATACATTAACCAAAACAACAGTCACAACCAATTAGATGCAAAACCAGAAATACATATCCACCTGTCTTCTATAAAACCAGATATTAAAGAGATTTGCACACACATACACACACACGCTAATCTCACTAATTTTTTGGTTTGTTTTTAAAAGTGTAGTTATTGTTCATAAAATATGTACGTTAACATATGCTTATTGCTGTCTTTAAAATAAATTGATAAATATTTTAAAATCATGTTTCAGTTCCTAATAGGATGAACTATAGCTAGACAGAACTCACATAAGCACAGCTCTTTAAGGTCCTCAATACTTTTTAAAAATCTTTAAGGTCCTCAACAATTTTTTAAAATGTAAAGGGATCCTGAGACCAAACATTTGAGACCCACTGCTCTAGATCATCTCTTTGCAATTTTTTTCTTTCTTAGTTTTAGAGAAAAAAAATAGTACAGTTATCTTTAGTGGGGCTACCTGAGACTTGTTAACGCTATCATTTTTCTTAGTTGTGATAGGGAAGGGGTGGATAACTCCAGGAAACAGGCTGGTGTTTGCCTACTCTCCAGGCAGCTGGAGCAGAAGCAGAGTGTGGTTCCCTCAGGAACTCTGCCTGGAGGCCTTGACAGTGGGCTTGAACCAAACCAACTGTTGAAGGAGTCTGGCGCAGAGACCTCACTCATTTGCATTGTTTGGTGTGATTTTGCTGGCTTCATACTGTGAATCTACTCAACAAACATCTTAATTCAAGAAAAAGTCATTTAGCACCTACTGGGTGGGAATCACAGTGCTTTTGGGCATACCTGTCAAATAAGCTATGGCCCCAAATCAGCACAGCATATCAAGAGAAACAAATAATAATAGCAAACTTGTCGGTGGTGCCAGGCGTGATCAGAAATGCTTTCCTTCTGATATTTTCTGATTTAATCCTCACAACTACCCTATTTTAGAATAATTCCTGTTTATCAGAGGAGAAAGTGGAGGTTTAGGGAAGATTAGCATCTTGCTCAACATCACACTTAGCAAGCTGCAGAGCTGGGAGAAGAACCCAGGTGTCTTCATTGTAAGCATCTGAACTTTAAATTGTCCCTGAAAATGATGAGATTAGACAAGCTAGAATAGCGTGGAAACAGAGTGAGAAGAGAAAACTAATTCTGAGAGGGAAAGCCTGTCACTGAGCTAGACCTTGAGGGAAAAGTGGATCTTCAACTGGAGGACATCTGGGGGTGGGAAGTGCATTCCAGGCAGAGGTCACTGCTTGCACAAAGGCCTGTAGCTAATAGGATACCTGGCACATTTGGAATAGTGTGGCTTGAGATTGGAAAAGCACATAGAGCAAAACTGGGGAGAGCTTTGAAAGGGATATTGAAGATGTTGGACTTTGTTCAAGGAGGGTGGTAGCCTTAAAGGATTTTGAAAAGGGAAGTGACATGCTCCAAGCCGTGCCTCAGGGAGACAACAACATGCACAATTAGACATCTGCATTTGCTTAGCAACAGAAAGCTCTAGGGCTGTAACTCTTACTCCAAAGGAATTCCTGATGATTTCATTTGCAACAGGCCAGAGCTCCTGCCCGTTTGGCACTAGGATGTGGTGTGTGGCTTTGTTTTAACAAACCTTGGCCATGACTCCCTAACACAAAGCAGAGCTTAGGGTTGTGACCCTCTGCAGCAGAGAACTCCCTGCCAACTGTCAAACCAAGTTCTCAAAGAGAAGCCTTCTTTCTGCTCCGACCTCCTTCTCTCTCACCTTCTCCCTTCAAGTGGTGGATGTTAACATATTGAAAGCTCCTTTAAATGCTTACAGGAAGTTAGTTTTTAACCAAGGGAGGTCTCCAGCAAAGCCCTATCAGGGCCAGAAACCAAGAAGCAGGAGATCATGTGGCATCCACCTGCAACCACTCCGGCTCTCACGTAAGCCTCCCCAGAGAGCGCTACAGACTCCATTTGGAAACTTGGAGGTCGCTGAGTGAGATGCTAGTATTTTCCAACATCCCAATATGCACATATGACTTATGGATAATGTATAACCCTAATATTTCCCACAAGGAGTTGAGGTGGTTTGCAATAACCAAATTCACATTAAATTCTTTAAATCCTAATATTTAAAAATAAAAACACCACCCCCCAACAAAGAAAAAATACATGTGCAGGCACATCTGCTAATCTTTGAGAAGCTAGGGAAGGGTGGTGACATATTGTTTAATTTATAAACCATTTTTTTTCTTTTTTTGAGATGGAGTCTCACTCTGTTGCCAGGCTGGAGTGCAGTGGCACGATCTCTGCTCACTGCAACCTCCACCTCCTGGGTTCAAGCAATTTTCCTACCTCAGCCTCCTTAGTAGCTGGGAGTACAGGCACGTGCCAAGACGCCCAGTTAATTTTTGTATTTTAAGTAGAGACAGGGTTTCGTCATGTTGGTCAGGATGGTCTCAATCTCTTGACCTTGTGATCTGCCTGCCTCGGCCTCCCAAAGTGCTGGGATTACAGGTGTGCTCCACTGCGCCCTGCCATTTGTAAACCATTTTTAAATATCACAATCCCAGGAAGTCTTCCCATGCAGGAGCCACATGTGCAAACCTGTTTATAGGAACTCCACCGAGATTCTATTAAACAACCCACTATTTGGGTGGGAGGGGGAGTGGGGAAGTCAGAAACTGTAAACCGTTAGACTAAATTTAAGCGTTGCATTTTTTTCTTAACTTTTTAAAAAGTGTTGTATTTAACAGCCCAATGATGCCTACAAAGAAGTAAGATAACTTTTCCCTGGGTGGGGTAATTGAAGCAAAGAGACAAGAAAAAGTTCCTAGCTCTTGCATGAGAAGGCAAGGCATTGTTTCCCTTCTCTGTTGAGTTATGACAGATAACTCTGATATGTGAAAAGAGAAGACAAGCTGGGAAGAGCAATTGGAAATTCTGAAGTAATTACAAATCACATGGCATGAGTAAAATATATCCATTTAAGCTGAATTTCTTTCCAGAGACGTTTACTTGAACTCTAAAACAATTTGGATCTCTTGAAAGCAGTTCTCTTAATTGAAAAGTTTTTATTTTTCTTTTATAGAACATCAGATCTTTTTGTATCTATTTAATGCATGTGTACTCATTTAATGCCCTTGTTACTGTATTAAATAGTTTTTGATTATTTTGTCAATTGGAAGTTACTGGCTTCCATTTATCACAGTATAATGCAATGACTGCAAGAACAAGTGATTTTCAAGTTTAAGCTAACTTTTCCAAGTTATTTCACTTTTATCTTTCAACCCTCCTATTCTTCCATTTACAGAAACTACAAGTAAAGATGACATAGATGGACTAGAAAGATTGCCTGATTTTCTTAAATCACTGAGGTGTTGAGTAAACCTGCTTTCGTTCGGATTTTCATTTTCAGCATGAAGCTGGTTTGCAGATGGCTGATTAGGAAATCTTGGCAGATGTCATGAATGTGGCAACCTGAGAAATCAAAGCTGATACAAGAAGGGCCTGATGATGTAAGAAGCACTTCTATCTGTTTATCTGGATTGCTGTGTCCAACAGAAGTTTACAGCTGGCCAGCAGTGTGGCAAGCAGAACACCATGCTAGGAGTGTAAATATCAGATAGGAGGAAAAAAATGGGAATATCTGGTATCCTCCAGGAAACCTGGAGCTGGTGACTTTTCCTTATAATTGGCTAGTATGTGAATATCAACATTTCCTGGTCCTTGGGACTGTTAGTTTATTTTAACTTGTTCACTGAACACTGCTTTTCATGTACCATCTGTCTACTCAGAATCTGTTGCTTTGAGATAAAGTTCAACTGCCTTGGGCTAATACTTAGAGGGCTGCACTAGCTTAGAGTCCCCATTAGCTTTTCCAGCACTAAAGATACTGGAATACTGAGTGTTGAAGAATGAGTAAAGTTGCATTAGGCAAAGATGGTTAAGGAAGAAGGAAATTCAGGTACAAGGGAGAGATAGGGAAAAATATGGATTCTTGAAAGGACAAGAAGTGTTTAGAGAATGGTAAGTTATACAGTGTGACTAGAATGTAAAATATATGGAGGGACCTGGGAAAGACAAAATCCCAAAGGGAGGTGGGGTCATGTAATATAGCGTCATGCAAGCCAAGCAAATGATGTTGGGTTTTATTTCTGTAGCCACTGTAGTAGCCAACAAAGGGTTTTGTGAGCCAAGGTGTTATAATCAGTGCTGGATTTTAGAAAACTAACTGGCAGCAGATGGATGTTGTGATTGGAATTCTCAGAAAGGGTCAGATAACTGCAAAAGACCTTCTTAAACACTGTAATTACACAAAAACATCTTACATTTGTTAGAAATTGCAGAGATTACCAACTGGCCCAGGACATCATGGTGAAAATATTCAGACAACTGGCAAACTTCTCTTTCTCTATATGTTATTTCCAAATGAGATAATCTTCGATCTTTTCTTCCATCCAAATTATTCTCTGTCTTGAAAAAAATGTTAAAAATGTTGGGAAAATGCACTCCACCCGTTTTTTTGGAAGGGCTAGTTTCTTAGTTCCTATGTGAGCCAAATCATAATCCACAGGAATTTTCTTAGAAAAAGGGGATTGCCAAAATATTCTTCCAATATGATTCTTGTGGGAATCTATGGAAGGTAAATCCTAGTTACAGTTACAGAATGTAAGAGAGGAAGAAAAACATTAACCACAGTCAAAAGGTATTGTAAAGTATCCAAGACTTTGTTAGTTCTTGGTGAAAATTTACATCTCATAAAAAAGCATGGAGAGCTCAGAGGTTACATAATCTATATTTTAGTCTTCTACAGATACTTTATTACTATTATTATTATCATCGTCAGAGGCAGGGTCTCACTCTGTCACCCAGGCTAAAGTGTAGTGGTGTGATCATAGCTCATTGCAGCCTCAACCTCCTGGGCTCAAACGATCCTTCCACCTCAGCCTCCTGAGAATCTGGGACTGCAGGTTTGCACCACCACAACTGGCTGATTTTTAAATTTTTTGTTGAAATGAAGTCTCCCTGTGTTGCCCAGGCTGGTCTCAAACTCCTGAGCTTAAGCGATCCTCCCACCTTGACTTCTCAAAGTGCTGGGATTACAGGCCTAAGCCACTATGCCCGGCCAAATGCTTAATTGTTGATAGGGATTTTTCAAGAACATTCTATAAACATTTTTGGGCATTGTGCAGGGCGCTGTGGGTATACTGGTGAACAACGTAAACACAGTCTCAGCCCGCATGTGGCTTATATCTAAAATAAAAGTACAAAAAAATAGATAAGCAATTATAATATAACAATATTTTTAGTGTGAAATGTTTTGATACAGGAAGTATAGAGTGTAACATGACCATACAGGCTAAATTTGGAGGTCAGGAAACACATCCTTGAAGAAATTACAAAGAAGGCAGGATGTGGTGGTTCGCTCCTGTAATCCCAGCACTTTGGGAGGCTGGGTGGATCACTTGAGGTCGGGAGTTTGAGATCAGCCTGGCCAACACGGTGAAACTCCATCTCTACCAAAAAATACAAAAACTTAGCTGAGCATGGTGTTGTATGCCTGTAATCCCAGCTACTCAGGAGGCTGAGGTGGGAGAGTCCCTTGAACTCAGGAGGCGGAGGTTGCAGTGAGCCAAAATTGTGTCACTGCACTCCAGCCTGGGTGACAGAGTGAGACACTGTCTCCAAAAAATAATTAATAAATAAATAAAAACAAAGAAAAGAAAAGAAATTACAAAGAAGCTGACATCTTTAGATGTCATAAACATAAGAAGAACCTAGACCAGCAAAATGTGTAAGCAGGGAGAAGGAGGGTGGGTGAGAGTATGAGCAGAGCTCTCTGCGAAAACTCAGAGTAAAGAGAAAGCCTGTGCATTCAGGAAACCAAGTATCTCATCCCAGGAATTCATATATATACTGTGTGTATGTGGAGGGTAGGGATGGAACAGGTGGAAGGGCAGAGTATCCACAGATGAAGCTGGAGAGGCAAGCAGCGACCAGATCTACCGAGACTGGTAATACTCAGGACAGAATTTGGGATTTATCCTTAGAGCAGGGGCAAAGCATTGGCAGCTTTTAAGCAAAGGAATGACCATGATGATATTTGCATCTCAGAAAGATCCCTCTGAATGTAGATTGGAGAATGAATGGGTGGATGTGGATAAGTTGGAGGCAGGAAGCTCAGTACAGGAGGATGTTATAATCTTCAGGAGTGATGATGGAAGCCTGAGTAAGGCCAATGGAAATGGAGACAGAAAGGAGGGGATGGATTTGAACAATATTAACAAGAGACAATAGACAAGACTTTGTAATTGTTGTTTAGAATGAGGGTTAAAAAGCAGGCAAGAATGAGTGCTGTATTTGTGGCTGACCTGGTATTTAATAACTGTTTACTGAGATGGGGCATTGAGGTAGAGAGGAGGAGCAGATGAAGGGATGAAGATAAGGAGTTCACTTTTGTTTTTACTAAGTTTAGGATGTCTGATGGGCATTCAAACAGAAAATCTGATTGATGGGCATTCAATCAGAAAATTGGACATGTGGACCTGGAGCTCTGGACTGAGATTTGAGAGACTTTAGCACATAGATGGTCTAGGGAGACAATGTGTGTAAGGCATCCTTAAGTCTTCTTGGTAGCAGAACTCGAAGCATCCAGTAATATGACTTAAAATGGGAAGAGCTACCCCATTTCTGAATCGGCTTCACCACAGCTCTGTAATACACAAAATTCTCTTTCAATCCATCTCTAGGATCCTAAGAACCTCTGCGTCTCTTCTACCTTCTCCTTCTCTCAAAGAATTCACAGATTTTCAATCAATTACTTTAAATATCCCTGGTCTGTTTGGGCTTACCTTGGTTCCATCATGTCTTCCTCTATAGTTCTGGTCTGAACGAACTGTACGAGTTTCATAACATTATATACCCACATAAAAGCATAAGAAGAGAATCCAAAAGAGTAAAATCAGGACATGCAGTTTCAGGCAAAATAACTGAGTTGGGTTTTAAGGGGAATTATTTAGGTCATTCGATATTTAATTTAAACTGTATGCTTCCTATTCCACTTTTAATTAATTCATCTTTTGCTTGCGCTGACACGGTCACAGCTTATTTCGGATCCCTTGTTCCCAAAGATCAAATTGCTTTTCTAAAGTAGATTTGGTTTCTAAAACTTGGCATCTCTGAGCTTCTGATGCCGATACAAAGAGCACATACATATTTCAACAATCCACGGATTGTTGTTAGTGAGAGGCATCCGTTCCTGGCCTTTGAGAGGAAGGGCACAGCAAGTTTCTGCATAGGGGGAAGTGATGGAGCTATTATTACATTCAAGACATCACTGGTTTGTCCATTCAGAAACGGACAAGTTAGGCTCTGTGGTCCACTCTGAAGAGGAGACTGTGAAAGTGGGTCCCCTGTTGACACTTTGACTGCTAGCCCTTCCCTCACATCCAGCCTGCAGCAGAAGGTTCCCAGAACCCTGGTTTGCTAACCTTGACCTCTCCCATCACCATGGAAATGCAACATTGCCAAGGGAACTTCCTCTGTGATTATCATTCAGACTATAAAAGAATAGAATAAGAAAAAAGAAAAAGAAAAATTCAATGCCCATTTCATCTCACCATTCAGCCTTTTTCTTTAGAACAAAGGACCTCCCGGCAATTTATTTGAAAGTTTGGTGTCAGGGCGGGGCCTGGGGTGGGGAGGAGGAGGAGTCAGGCCAAGAACTGCAGCAGCTGCTTAACATGTTGTCAGACTTCTGCTCTGTGGAGCGTTACTGTTTGACTTGAGGCTTACCTGTGGCATATTAAAATATTTGGAATAATGATTGTATCCTTAATACTACTTGACATTCATTTCGTTTCTCACCTGCAGGTTGCTAAGCAAACAACCAAACTATCAATTTTATTATTTTCCCACCACCCCCTTTGAATTAGAAATTTGATAGCAATAAAAGAGGCTCGATTTCAATTTATGGTGGGTTTGTTCCCACAGAGTTGGAAGAAACCATACAGATCTAGTCTAAAGGTCTTTAACCTGAAGTCCATGAACTTTTTGGAACTCTGTGCAAAATATACTATGTGTATTAAAGACAGTTCATAGCTTTTCTCAGATTCTCATAGGTTCTAACATCCAGAAACATTAAGAATAACATATACCTGGTCTAATACCCTCCTTTAACAGATCAGCGAAATGAAACCCAAAGAAGTGCTGTCCTTTTGCTTCCTTTCTTCCTCCTGCTCCTTTTTTCTTCTCCTTCTCATACTCTTTTCTTTTCCTCTTCCTCCTCCCTCTTTCCTCTTCCCAAAGTGACACAGCTATATATCTCGAATTTTGCTTAGGGTTGGAGTGAATGTTAAACAAAATTGGAAGAGTTCCACATTGGGGCACAATAAAGACAAAAAGTGGGAATGCAGTTAAAAGTGCACCTGGAATCACAGTGAAGATTATCAACGTGTAGGCCGGTTATTGCAGAAAAACATTCTGGGATTTTGGTCATTAATTAATGCAGGATCCCTGGTAACCCAGCAATCAGGACCTGGCATGTGTTCAATATGTGTTTCTTGGTCCACTAGTTGCCTTGGTAATTGAGTCTCCCCCTTCCTGTCTCCAGGAGTGGGGATCAGAAGCTGTTGAGGCCCAGTATCCCCAGAGTTACCAGGGAAAGAATGATACAGGAGGCTTCTGAAAGCCTAGGAGTTCCTGTCTGACTTTGACTCTGCCCCCAGAGAGTAGAAAAGGTGAACCCTACGTATCTTGATGAGGTACACGTATTGTGCTTTCATTTGTGATGTCGTACCATCTAGCTGTTACTCATTCTGAACCTTGAAGTCCTCATCAACACTGATAGAGCAAAGATATCCCTTATGAACGTTAGAATCAGACTTGTAAGTTTGGTTGCTGGCTTCAACACTACCAGCCTTGAGCAAGTCCCATAACCTGTTTAGCTCCTGGTTTCTGCATGTGCAAAATGGCAACCACCAAAATACCTACGTTAGTGATGGCTGTAAGAATTAAATAAACTGAGATATATAATGTGTCCGACATGGGGTCTAGCACCCAGTAAGACCCTCAGTATAATAAAGCCTTCCTATTAACTTTCACCCAGCTCCGGCCTTTCTGTATCCACCACGTAAACTGACTCCGAGTGTAGCAATGCTGGATGTATTTTCTTGTGCTGTTTGTTCTGCACTTAAGAATAAATAACAATAATTAAGCCTCAGTTACTCTCTTTGCTTTCTCTTGAGCTCCTTAACTGAAATGAATAAGATGGTCTGGAAAAACATTTCATGTGTCTCTCCACCCACAGTTAAAAAGCACTTTAAGTCTTCTGTGAACCCTGTAAGGCAGTATCACTCAAAGTGTTCAGATTTGTCAATGCTTTTTCGAATTCCTGAGTTCAGGCAATCCACCCGCCCCTGCCTCCCAAAGTGCTGGGATTATAGGCGTGAGCCACCATGCCCAGTGTTAATGCTTTTTATAACAAAACCTTGCAAACTCTCTTAGGAATTAAAATTAGATGTTTTACCCTTTTTGTATATTATGTTATGTATGAAAGAATGATTTTAAGTTAAAAATATACATATTTTAGGTCTGTGTTATAAAATCTTAAGCCAAGTGATGAGAATATAGACATTCATTACATTATTGTCTATACTTTTTTGTATTCCCAAAATATCCCAATATAAAAAGATAATATTGCACCAATATTTCATTTTTAATTGTCTGTTATTTTAATAGAGGAAAAATTTCAACAGTATTTTTATTTATCAAGTGATATGTACCACTTGATATTTTTCTATTTCCTTTTTTCTTTATTTCTTCTTAAAAAAAACCAGGATACCTATTTGATTTATATTAACTTAATTCTAGATGTAAAAGAATGATTCACGGCCAAATAAATTTTAACATTTCTTTGTGTCATATTTTTACTTTGGGACTAAAACTATGTTAAAGTAAATTGGAGTCTAACTACAAGTTCTAGAATCAACAATTGCTTTCATAACTTGCTTAAAATTTCTCTTTTGAACTTAAAAAATCAACTGGTATTGTTTTTAGATATGTCTAATTTTCAGGGTTTGTTTCCAAATCACAAGATGAGAATGAAGGTTTTAGGATTTGATTTGCACAAATAACACACTGCGGTTGTTGACAGGCCTTATTCTCAATAGCTGGAAAGTTAAATTATATATAATCATCATGTATTTTACATTTTAAATATTGTTAAAGTACAAGAAACACCCTGATGTGAAATATGAGAACTTCAAATGCTATCCATGGATCTAATGCAAGCACCTTGAGGCAAATTTGCGGATTCATTGCTTTTGTGTTTCCCTTCCACTTCCTGTATTTCAACAACAGAATTCCTTACAAATTAAACAGAATAAAACAACACGAAATGGTATATAGGTCAAAAATATTGTGGCAGCTATAGGGGTTTGGTGTATGGTAAAATGACTATGTGATTGAATCATGAAGACCCTCGTCAGATGTCCACTAAGTCCTGAGGGCTCGGTGCCATGAACACAGGGGACCCAAAAGGACAACAATGTTTGATGTTGTTAAGCCCCAAATGGGTAAGTTGCTGTGTAACGATAACTTGACTGACAAAACAATGAACTAATTAATTCCATTGCTTGGTCACACTTGGATTGGAATACTTGGGACTGATAGCATTTTCCAGGAAGGAATAGAGTTCAACAGAACCCTGACCACTCTGGCTTATAGATTGTCAAGTTGGTGAGAAAATCAATGATTTTGGTCACAAAATCAGGGGGTTCCAGGAGTTAAGAAAAGTCAGCACTATTTTCCACTGTTCAGGCAGTTGTTATATAACAGATAACTCACAGCAGTTGTTTCAAATCCTCTCTATTTTTCATAAATGCCAGACCATCCAGCCTTACTCTCAGCTGACAGCTGTTTCCTCAACCAAGAACATCAAGACCAAAGAGCTCAAGGTCTCTCATCTCCAAACACTCTGAATCTCTACTACCTCTCTGCCCTGCATTCCAGGCCCCCTCCTGGCCCACATAACCCCTGGAACAATGGCCTTAGTTTCCTGTCTTACCCCTCTAGTGATTCTCACTCTTTTCCATCTTTAAGTGTCTCCATCTCTTCTGGGTTTTGCCCTAAACCTATGACAAGCTGGTTCTCCTTTATTCCAAAAACTTCCCCCCACTTTGTTTCATTATCAAAGTACTGGCTGGCTCTTTCTTTCTCTTCATTGTCAAACATTGAGTCTCCACGTGTGTGTACCTTTCACATTCTTTCTGTCCATCCTTCCCTGACCATTGCACATTAGCCTCTGCCTTCAACACTATCCTGGAGTCACATGCAGCCTCCTGAAGGTCTCATCCAAAGGCCTCTTCTGTATCAGCACAGTTGGATATTACAGACCCAGCCTCCTTTGCCATCCTCTCTTCCCTTGGCTTCCATGTTGCTGCCCAATGGTCATTCCAGCCACTTTTTCTCCTGCTTTCCCCCGTGCCTCTTTCACCAGTTCATTATCTCCACACCCTATGAATTTAGATCTTCAGTTAAATTTTATCTTTGACCGTCTTCTCTTTTCTATTTCTCTCAGTCATTTCATTCACATCACTACTATGGTAAAGTACAAGTTCTAGGGAGATGACTCCAGAATTGAGTTTTCCGACTCATGCCTCTCCATCATCTCAGGCTTAGCATATTTGTGCCTGCCTCTTCTGCCTCCTTCTTGCCCCCAGGTCTGAAACCTCAGCATCAGTTTTGACGTTTTGTTGATCACTCACCACATCCTAGTCCATTTCTATAGCTTACTGATAACCTCTGCAATATTCTTCCCATTTCTCCCACCATTATTCAAACTGTCTGTTGCCCACTGCTGCCATCAGAGATCAAGACTTCATTACCTCTTATTTGGACTGAGCAAAGCAAATTTATTCCTCACCTTATTCACCCACAACCACGCCCCAATCTAACTTTCTATCATTATCTATATATTGTTCTCATAAAAATACCTACCTTAAGTTTTCAAAAAATCTAGTTTTAGTCTTATTAAAGCCCTCCCTTGCTTTTTATCTTTACCCTTTCACCAATGTTGTTCCCCATGGCTGGAGTGCCCTTTCTTCCTCCTTTAAATCTTAAACACCCCATATTAAATGCGAATCCCTCCTTGAAGCTTTTCTTAGTTTCCTCCCTTAAAATGCCAGCACTTCCTCCATTAACTCTCCCTGCACTTTATTTTTACCTTATTCATAGCACTTTTATTCTGGCTCATAATGTAATCAAAGAGATCATGTGTACAATATATGCAGAGAAATTCTGCTTTCTCTTTTTCTTTTTTCTTTTTTTTGACAGAGTTTTGCTCTTGTTGCCCAGACTGGAGTGCAATGGTGCTATCTCAGCTCACTGCAACCTCTGCCTCCCGGGTTCAAGCAATTCTCCTGCCTCAGCCTCCCAAGTAGCTGGGATTATAGGCTCCCACCACCATACCCAGCTAATTTGCATTTTTAGTAGAGATGGAGTTTCACCATGTTGTACAGGCTGCCTCCCGGGTTCAAGCAATTCTCCTGCCTCAGCCTCCCAAATAGCTGGGATTATAGGCTCCCACCACCACACCCAGCTAATTTGCATTTTTAGTAGAGATGGAGTTTCACCATGTTGTACAGGCTGCCTCCCGGGTTCAAGCAATTCTCCTGCCTCAGCCTCCCAAGTAGCTGGGATTATAGGCTCCCACCACCACACCCAACTAATTTGCATTTTTAGTAGAGATGGAGTTTCACCATGTTGTACAGGCTGGTCTTGAACTCCTAACTTCAAATAATCTGCCCACCTCGGCCTCCCAAAGTGCTGGGATTAGAGGCGTGAGCCACCGCGCCTGGCCAAAATTCTGCTTTCTATCATTTCTGTCCTTGGGATTCTTTGGCCTAGATACAACATGCCAGCATCCAGTAGACAACTTTCAGGCTGCTGCTTTGCAACGGACATCTGCTGAGGATCCTCCACAGCTACCCCTCTCCTTCTGGTAATAGCACCTCTCTCTTACTTTAGGAATTATCTCTGCCCTACTTCATGTGTTTTTCTGTGGTGTTGTCAAAGCGCCCCCAGCATCTCCTAGCCAAAAAAGTGGGCACATTAGAATGTCTGTCCCTGGATAACTTGAATGTTATACAAAGTAACAAAAGAAAAGTAAAAAAATATAGCTCACTGGTATCTCCTGAAGAGAATGAACTTAATTTCTGCCACAAAGGTCCCAGGTGCTGCCTAAATTCCTATTCTTTTCAAAGTTCTTTCTTTGATTCTGAGCCAGCCAATTTTTAACCAATACATTTCTTTCTTTGCTTAAATTAGCCAGCATTTTCTCTGTTGTTTACAACCCAAGAAGTCTGACTTATATACTATTGCATCCTCAAGTGTAATAAATTCTCATATAGCATGTGTCTAGATTTGCAGTCATGGTAAATATGTTCTTCTGTGCCCTGGTCTATTTTAGAGACTTGCATTGAAAGAGGTTTTATTTATCTTTTATATCAAGTGGCATCTAGGTCAGGCTTGGAGTGGGACATACATTCCATAAGTGTTAGGAATTTAATGAACTTGAATGACTTTGCACGGAGCAGATCAGACGATAGATGTGGAAAGGTAAGAATTACAAATCAGAGTCAGTGAATGTCTGAAACCGGGGTAGAGACCTAGGGCTACAGCTATCAAGCATGGGAATCAGCAAACACACTCAGGTACCTGGCAGGGACCTGGCACTAGATCTACACCTACGTGAACAGGACAGAAGCCTGGGCATCTGACTCAGCTACAGTGCTGACAGAGACAGCTGTTTCTGTCCAAGTACATTTCTAAGGGTCATGGTTGTAACTTTTCACTGATTAGTCAGTAGTGAAGCTGAAGTATGGGCTGTCTTGTTTGGCAGGTGGGGCATACTGACTAGAGGTCAGAGATTGCTCTGAAGTCCAGCAGTTAACTACTGACTAGTTATTGAAAGCGTAATTCAGGGATCAAGATTAAGGGCTTTGGAAGGAGGTTGGTAAGAGGCAAAGGGGTGGAGAAACAAAAATTTACAAGCAGCAAGGATAACAATGCTGAACTAACATGCTGTTTGACCAGAGAAGTTCACCAATTTCTGTCTGAGTTTGATTTAATCCTGTAAGTATGAAGGAGGCTGGACCTACAGGTGGCCTCAGCTGTGAGCAAGAAAGGAGGAAGGGAGAGGCTGGGAGCAAGGCTGGGTCAAATGAGGGCTTCATTGTGGTGGCTCTTTTCTTGTTTCCTGAGGTCAGTTGTTTTAATTGACGTGTGAATAACTTTTGAAGTTAGTCTGTATTTTAAGACCTATTCAGGGAGCATGTTATAGACTTAATACTAAGTGTTATTGTAACAGAAGTTTCCACTGAGAATAAAATATTTCTAAGATGCAGGCAAATGGTACATTTACATTAATTCATATTCTGAAGCAACCAGACTTCAAAATGTATCTTTTGTTTTATATATTTTGAGGCTATGTTGTTAGGTGCATACAAGTTTATAATTACCGTATCTTACTGGCAAATTGTTCCATTTTTTATTAATCATGGGCTTTATTCATCCCTTAAAATTATTTTTGCCTTAACATTCTTTTTTTTTCGGTTGCTAATGTAGTTGTGGAACTTTCTTTTGATTCATGACTGTTTGGTGTAATTTATTATGTTATCTTACTGTCAGCCTGTCTGTATCATTATGTTTTAAGCATGTATTTTATAAATAGTATGCAGCTAATTTTTAAAATTCCAAACTGTCATTCTCAATTGACATTTATCAACAAGTATGTATTTCATTTACACCGAATGTAATAACTGATATATATGAATTTATCTCCATCATCTTATTTTGTGCTTAGTATATTTTTCTTCCTTTCTGACTTAATTTTCATTGATTTTTAGATCATTTTGTTCCTCTACAGTTTGACGGTTATTTTTATTTCCTTAAAATGCTACCCTTAATATTTGTACATGCATATATGATCAAAAATGTGTTTACCTTCCTGCCAGAAAAATACAAAGTTCTTAGAAAGTTCTGATTCTAGTAACTCTCCTCTGTCTTATATTATTGTCCAATATTTACTTTTTTATTTTAAAAATTTTGTTTTTAATTGACACACAATTATCCTAACACTTAGGATACAGTGTGATGTTGCCATGTATGTGTAGTATACACTGTGTAATAATCAATAATCAAATCAAGGTATATAGCATATTCATCTGCTCATACATTTATCATTTCTTTGTGGTAAGAACATTCAAAATTTTCTCTTCTACCTATTTGGAAATTTACAAACTAATATTGTTAATTATTGTCAATCTACTGTGCAATAAAACACCAGAACTTATTTCTCCTATCTTACTGTAACTTTGTACCTGTGGACCAATTTTGCCCACTCCCTTCTTCCCTCCACCCCTCCCCAGCCTCTGGCAATCACTATTCTACTCTCTATTTCTACGAGATCAACTTTTTTAGATTTCACAAAAAGTAGGGCATTTATCTTTCTGTGGCTGGCTTATTTTACTTAACATAACATCATTCAGTTTCATCCATGTTGCCACAAATAGCAGAATTTCATTATTTTTATGGCTGAATAGTATTCCACTATATATACATACCACATTTTATCTGTTTATATGTTGATGGACACTTAGATTGATTTTATATCCTGACTATGGTAAATAGTTCTGTAGTAAACGTGGAAGTGCAGCTATCTTTTTGATACACAGATTTTATTTCCTTTAAATATATACCCAGTAGTGAGGTTGCTGAATCATACAGTAGTTCTATTTTTAGTTTTTTAAGAAACCTCCGTAGTGTTACATAATGGCTGTACTAATTCACTTTCGATTAACAGTGTATAAGAGTTCTCTTTCTCCACATCCACATCAGCACTTGTTATTTTTTTGCCTTTTTGGTAATAGCCATTCTAATTAGAGTGCAATAATATCTCATTGTGGTTTTGATTTGCATTACCTTAATGATTAGTGATATTGAGCTTTTTTTTTTTCACATACCTGTGGCCATTTGTACATCATCTTTTAAGAAATGTCTTTCCAGTTCTTTTGCCTATATTTAGATTATTTGTTTTTATTCCTATTGAGTTGTTTGGATTTCTTATATATTCTGGTTATTAGCCCCTTTTGAAATGCATAGGCTGTAAATATTTTCTCTCATTCTGTAGGTTGTTTCCTTGCTTTGTTGATTGTTTCCTTTGCTGTGCAGAAACTTTTTAGTTTGATGTACTGCAATTTGTCTACTTTTGCTTTTGTTGCCTATGCTTTTGAGGTCTTATCCAAAAACTCCTTGCCTGTACCAATGTCGTGAAGCATTTCGTTATGCTTTCTTCTAGTAGTTTTATAATTTTTGGTCTTACATTTAAGGCTTTAATCCATTTTGAGGGTTTTCTTTATGTGGTGACAGGTAAGGATCTAGTGTTTTTCTTCTGTGTGTAGATATCCAATTTCCTTGGCATTACTTATTGAAGAGATTATTCTTTCTCTAATTTGTGTTTTTAACACTTTTGTTGAAAATAAGTTGGATATAAGTGTGTGGATTTATTTCTATGTTCTCTTTGCTGTTCCATGAGGCTATATGTCTATTTTTGTGTCAATACTATGCTCTATTTTTTTGGTTACTATAGATTTGTAGTATATTTTGAAGTCAGGTAATGTGATGCCTCAGAAGAACTTTCATGGATCGCGAGGTCAGGAAATCAAGACCATCTGGCTAATATGGTAAAACCCCGTCTCTACTAAAAACACAAAAAATCAGCCAGGCGTGGTGGCGGGCACCTGTAGTCCCAGCTACTCTGGAGGCTGAGGCAGGAGAATGGTGTGAACCCGGGAGGTGGAGCTTGCAGTGAGCTGAGATCATGCAGCTGTATTCCAGCCTGGGCAACAGAGCGAGACTCTATCAAAGGAGAAGGAGAAGGAGAAGGAGAAGAGGAACAGGAGGAAGAGGAGGAAAAGGAAGAAAGAAGAAGAAGAAAAAGTAAGGTTTTGTTCTTTTTGTTCAAATTGCTTTGGCTATTTGGGGACTTCTGTGGTTCCACACAAATTCTAGAGTGGTTTTTTCTATTTCTGTGAAGAATGTCATTGGTATTTTTGATAGCAATTGCATTGCATCTATAGATGACCTTGTGCAGTATGGATATTTTAACAATATTATTTCTTCCAATCCTTTAACACAGGATATCTTTTCATTTATTTGTGTCCTCTTCAATTTCTTGTATGAGTGTTTTATGCTTTTCCTCATAGAGATATTTCACCTTTTGGTTAAATTTATTCCTAGGTATCTTAAATTTTTTCATAGCTACTGTAGATGAGATTGCTTTCTTTTTTAGACACTTTGCTATTGGTGTATGGAAATACTACTGATTTCCATATGTTGATTTTGTATCCTGAAACTACTGAATTTTTTATTGGTGCTAACAGTTCTTTTAATGGAATCTAAATGGTGTATATGTATTGTAATTCTTAAACAAGTGATTAGAAACAGCAGAAAACTCATTATTTAAATAAATACAAGTTGAACATTTACATAATAATTCTGTACTTTTTCTTATATATTTTCCATTTTATACTTTTTTTTTATTATTATGCCAGATGGGAGGAATTCACCGAGACTTTCTCTCTTTGCAAATGTTCTTTTTGTTACCTGACCATAATCGGTAAATAACAAATGAAACTCAGTCAAATTGTGTATTTGATTTATTAGTCCAGGTGGCTTCTTTTTAAAGGAAAATAGACATGTTGTCAGTGATCTATGGGGGTAAAAAGAACATTTCAGTGGTTACTTTAAGATTCACTTTCTTCTTTTTTCCTTCCTGCCTTCCTTCCTTGCTTCCTTCCTTTTTTCCTTCCTTTCTTCCCCACTCCCTCTTTCTCTCTCTCTCTTTCTTTTCGTTGTCTTTGATTGTAGACGTGGTTTACTTTTTGTTTAAAAATACAAAACAATAAACCCTTGTGCATGTAGGGCTGGTTGATTTCCCATTTTACTCTTTAATTTGGTAAAACTACTTTAAATATACTAAAATACTTAGTATTCTAGCTGCTACAAAGAAGAATATAGCAGTGAAATGTTCAGATAAAAGTTCAGGAAAATGGAAAAGATATCACAAAGTATGCCAATTATATAGGAAGTGTGTTATATGGTAATTGAGCAAGGACACCCTGCTCTCTTATTCTCTATATTTATTCCATTACTGAGACTCCATCACATAACCTCATAAATCCATTTTTGACTCGTTTTTCCCTTTTTTTGTCCATGATCAGTATCTTGCTTAAGATCATCATCATTTCTCTTCCGGATCCACATTTGCTGCCTTTTCACCTCCTCTCACATTGTCATCAGTGTGACCTGACCCAAAACACACCTGACCAAGTCACACTCCTGCTTAAAATCTCTTGTTACCTTAGCCATTTTTATGTATTGAATATTTGTCACACAGTGGTTGCTAAATGTGTGTTTTTAAAAATGAGACAAAGAAGAGAAAGGAAAATGAGAAACAATGGAAAGATCAGTATATTTATTCATTTGATAAATATTTAAACTCTCACTATGTGCCAGGCACTGGGCTTGGTGTTCACAATTGTGAACAAAACATACCAGGCTCCTGTCTGCAAAGATTTTTCAGTGTCATTAATTCAGCCCACATAATTAAATAGCTAAAATTTTACCCGGCATTTACTATTTATCAGGTATTATGCTAAGTCCTTTACTGAAAGGATCTCATTTAGTCTTCACAACCATGCCAACGAACTTGGCACTCTTAATTATTCTCATTTTATTCAAGAGAAAATGGAGGTTTGTCAAAGTTAAGACTAATAAGAGATGGAGCCAGGATTAGAAGCTAGATTGACTTCAGAGCTCTTTCCTAATTGAATCTTCAACGTACAGCCATTATCCTGTTAGGGAAACAGACCAACCATTCCTGAAGTGATGGAGTAACAACATAAAGCAGAGGTATCACCAAATAGCTAGCTGCATAGAACCGTCTTCCAGAGTCAGCCACGACCACCACCTGCACTGGACTTTTGGAGGACTCCAAACTCCTGGTACATAGTAATAGGGTGATTCATTTCTCTGCCCCTCAGCTCTCTGCCTAAAGCATGTTGACAAAATTTGTTCTCATTCTAGGATTTTCAGATCAGGAATTCATCCCACTACCTATTTTCTATGCTTTTAAAAAATCATTTTAGTTTCTGGTCTTAAAAGCCTCATTATATTTGTTGTAAGTTTGTACTCTTCAAAAGTAACACTATGATCTTTAATATTTTCATGGTTTTTAAAATGTTTTAATAGTCATTATTCATCATTTTTACTTATTATTAATGAAAGTTTTTAAATAATCTTTTAATTAAACTTTTAAAGGTATTTTGACTTTCTACTTTTCCATTTTTCTGAGTTTATTTTCACTCTCTTCAACTATCCCTAACTTCACTTAATTGTGTTCTCTTAATTGAGGTAACCAATTAAATCTGGTTAAATTGTGTGCCTTTGTAAGACTTGTAATATCAACTGTTGCATAAATAAGGAGGCATGAGTTCTGGGACCATGAGTCCCAGAACATGCTTTGGGAGATGGTTTATGGTGAGCCAATTCAGAAGGCAGAGAGCAGTGTAGGCTGGCCTGAACAGGACTTGGTGTGTAAGGTAGGGAAATGTTGATTCCTGAGAAGGTATAACAGGAAGCCAGGCTGTAGACTAAGTTCTTTCCCCAACTGCCTTTGTGACCTTTGGCAGATCTCTTCTCTGCTCTTCTTAGCAGCAGCAGGAAGGGGCTAAAATAAATCATTTCCAAATGGATCCTTCCAGCTCTTGTATTGTATGTGCCCTCTGATTCAGATGGTAGTGGATTAGGAGAACAAAGCAGCGCCTTTTGATGGAGCCATATTAAACTGGCGTATCGAATTATCAAAACACTGCTTTTTATTACTTAGTGATGTCTACAGAAGAAATCCCTGACATATCCTCTATGCTATGAGTAAGCCCTGCCCTGTCTCTCATCCTGTGAGCCCCATCATTTTGGGGCCTTGGCACCAAAATGTCAATATCAAAATAGTATGAGCCCTTTGGAAAATGCCAAGGCTTATAGTTCTATAGAACTGGGTTTGGATTCCAGGCTCAGTTGTTTACTTATCACTTGGCCATGTGGCCTTGGGAATAAAAGTTTGCAGCCTCCATTTCCTTATCTGTGAAACTAAATTATAATATGAACTCTGAAGATGTTGTTAGATTTAGAAATGAAATGTATAAAGAGCCAATGTATGCCTTATCTTATAGGGAAAGGAAGTAAAGCTTAAAGTAGTCTAATGCTCTCAAAATAATTTCCTAAAATAGAAAATAAGCTGTGTTTCACTATAAAGATTTTACAAAATGTTTTACATGTTGGGAGAATCTTGAGTTTCCGATGGGCTAATGGCCCGATGGACTGGGAAGAGATCAAGGGCTCAAGTGGGAAGAAAAAGCAGAGATTAGACATTCAGACAGTCTGAACATGTACTGTACCACTTATCAGATGTACAAACAGCAGGGAATGTTTATGAAAAACAAGCCCCCATGTCTCTCATACTCCTATCCCTAGACCAGAGCCTTCGGTTCTGAGTCAGAGCATTTAGCAGTGATATTGCTCAACAGAGACATGTACTACTGTGATGCAGCAAAATTGCTCTCTGAGCTCTGTGGCATCTTGGCCTTGTGTGGCTGAGAGAAGTCTCAGAAAGTCTTATTTGTTGTTCTAAGTAGTAATCAAATTGGCTAAAAGGCCCAAAGATGAAGTATATGTTGTTCCAACAGGAAGTTTTGAAACACTTGGTAAACTTTTTGAGGAATAAGACAATCTTGCAAAATTGGGCTGTCTGGTTGCTGATTCCCAAGGCAGAACAAAGAAAGAGAGTGCTGGGATATGTATGTATGTTGTAGAGAGGGTGGGTGAAAACTGGCTGGATGATGATAATGGTAATGGTGATAATGATGGTGATGGTAATGATGGCGATAATGAAAATTTTTGCAGAATCACAAGGGGAAAGAATGCATTTAAGTTCTAGAAAATTGTCTCAATTTTCTTGCTACTATTTGATATAGTTCTTTACTCTCAGGAGAAAGTTTTGCCTAGGCGATTATCTCACTTTGAGTTTTCAAAGTGGAAATTGAATTGGGAAAAGTGCTGTGGCTCACAGAGGATGGATCAGCCAACTCTGCTGTGACAATTATTTAAAAATCTTCATAGAATACGTAATACCTCAACTGGTTCCTTAAAAATGAAGGTAATTTAGGAAGTAAAGAGGGGAGAGATTTTATTTTGTGCAAACTTGTAAAAAAGGCATAGAACCATAAATTGAAATGGAATAGAGTCATAGGCCTAATCTGAACTGGAATTTCACAAGAAGACAATGAAGGCAGAAAATTAAGATATGGGATAGAGTGAAAGTAGACAGGTAAATCTAGAAAGGCACTTAGATGCCAGCTGTGATGCCGAGCTGGAGAGTTTGGATTTTATCTGTAAAATCTAGGATGGTCAAGAAGAAGTGTAGTTTGCATTTCATTTTACTTTATTAACCTGGGATAGGACGTAGTGACTTTGTTTTTAAAATATAACTTTGATGGAAGAAAGATGTTTAATCAATTGCACTGGGGACTAGTGGCCGGAAGACCATTTTGTAAGCTATTGCATCCCTTCAAGTTAACAGTCTGGTCCTAAAAGAAGAGAGAAGCAATGGAGTCAGACAAAAGGAGCTAGAGTCCAGTCTTCTTGCTGAGATGGAATAGTGTACACTAGATGACAGATCAGACCTAAGGATTTGGAATAAAATAGAGAATCTGATGGCCAGTGATGATGAGCATTTTTTCATGTGTCTGTTGGCTGTATGAATGTCTTCTTTTGAGAAATGTCTGTTCATATCCTTTGCCCACTTTTTGATGGGGTTGTTTGTTTTTTTCTTGTAAATTTGTTTGAGTTCTTTGTAGGTTCTGGATATTAGCCCTTTGTCAGATGAGTAGATTGCAAAAATTTTCTCCCATTCTGTAGGTTGCCTGTTCACTCTGATGGTAGTTTCTTTTGCTGTGCAGAAGCTCTTTAGTTTAATGAGATCCCATTTGTCAATTTTGGCTTTTGCTGCCGTTGCTTTTGGTGTTTTAGACGTGAAGTCTTTGCCCATGCCTATGTCCTGAATGGTACTACCTAGGTTTTCCTCTAGGGTTTTTATGGTATTAGGTCTAACATTTAAGTCTCTAATCCATCTTGAATTAATTTTCATATAAGGAGTAAGGAAAGGATCCAGTTTCAGCTTTCTACTTATGGCTAGCCAATTTTCCCAGCACCATTTATTAAATAGGGAATCCTTTCCCCATTTCTTGTTTCTCTCAGGTTTGTCAAAGATCAGATGGCTGTAGATGTGTGGTATTATTTCTGAGGACTCTGTTCTGTTCCATTGGTCTGTATCTCTGTTTCAAAACCACAATGAGATACCATCTCACACCAGTTAGAATGGCGATCATTAAAAAGTCAGGAAACAACAGGTGCTGGAGAGGATGTGGAGAAATAGGAACACTTTTACACTGTTGGTGGGACTGTAAACTAGTTCAACCATTATGGAAAACAGTATGGCGATTCCTCAGGGATCTAGAACTAGATGTACCATATGACCCAGCCATCCCATTACTGGGTATATACCCAAAGGATTATAAATTATGCTGCTATAAAGACACATGCACACGTATGTTTATTGCAGCACTATTCACAATAGCAAAGACTTGGAATCAACCCAAATGTCCATCAGTGACAGACTGGATTAAGAAAATGTGGCACATATACACCATGGAATACTATGCAGCCATAAAAAAGGATGAGTTTGTGTCCTTTGTAGGGACATGGATGCAGCTGGAAACCATCATTCTTAGCAAACTATCACAAGAACAGAAAACCAAACACCGCATGTTCTCACTCATAGGTGGGAACTGAACAATGAGATCACTTGGACTCAGGAAGGGGAACATCACACACCGGGGCCTATCATGGGGAGGGGGGAGAGGGGAGGGATTGCATTGGGAGTTATACCTGATGTAAATGACGAGTTAATGGGTGCAGCACACCAACATGGCACAAGTATACATATGTAACAAACCTGCACGTTATGCACATGTACCCTACAACTTAAAGTATAATAATAAATAAAAAAAAAAAAAATAGAGAATCTGTTGATGGCACCCAGGCTTCTCCTTTTGAAGGCAGGATACATGGCGACACCATGAATAGATGCAAAAACTAACCTCATTTCTTTCTACATAAGTATTCTATTTACATGCTTTTGCTTATTCAAGCAGAAAAGAGACTTATATGCCTGCTTTTTAAAATATGGGCCAAGATGTTTTGCTTCAAGAGGATAAGGTAAGATCTGGTTCCAGCCTGCTCAGCTCATGTGCCACAGACCACTCACTGCTTATCAAAATTCATGGCCTCCTCTACTTCCTGGGCACACAACTAGACTGCATGTTCTGGCTTCTGTTACAGTAAGGACTGGCCCTGTGGTTGAGTTCCAGTCACTGGAATGTGAGCAGAAACGATGTGCACTGATTGGAAGCTTGACCATAAACTCCATGAGGCATTCCTCCATGCTCTGCTTTCTCCTCTGGCTTCTTGGAATGGAGATAACCTCTGGGACATTAATCAAAGCCACAAAGTAAAGATGACAGAACCTCCAATAGTCTGAATCTCTGCGTGACTATGCAGAGGAGGCTTTCAGCTGACATGTATTCTTACGCAAATGAAAAATAAGCATCAATTTGAGTCTGTTTATTACAGAGATTATCCTAACTATACATCAATTTCTCCCATTTATTTGTTAATGTAATGAACATTTATTGAGCACTTATTATGCTCCTGGCACTACATTAGATGCTGAGAATGTAGTGTGGAACAAAACATATAAGCTTCTTGCCCTCATAGAGCTTATAGCTTAAGGGATAGCATAAATTTTATGTTTCTGCTCAGTGTGCCTCAATGTACTATTTTATTACATTAAAGTACTATTTGTGTGCTTAAAACTTTCCCTTACTTCATACAACATTGGTTTTTAAAAACATGGCAATTATTACCACCACTTTGAGATAATTCTTATAATCACCAAGAACTAGCAAGGTGCAGAGAGCTGACGTGTGAGCTTTTTCCAAGTTACCTGAGAATTTCATATTTTATCAGTGTAATTGCATAGCTTATAGTTGTCTACAAATATAATTTATGTTATCAACACCAGCATGATACTTGAGCTTATTTTTCATGAATAGAAAAAGCACTATTTTATGATAATAATAATGAGAATTAATAGTCACTTGTATGAACTTTTGCTTGTAAGAAAATATCTTAAAACTAGATATGTTTCTACATTAGTAGATGAGTATATCAGAGTGGAACAAGTTCGTGGAAGGGGGATGTGAAATGGGTAAGTTGCATATAATGAGTTCTGTTTTGGACAGGTTACATTTGTGGTACCCACAACATAAACATTAAGGAGGATCCATGCCTAGTCTCAAGCTGAGTTTTTCAGTTTGGGGTCTATTCATAGGCTGAGAAAGAAAAAAAAAGAATTTGTAGTGAGGAACAGATTAAAAACATAAAAAGAAGGGATTGCTGAAATGGGATGACTTTGAAAGGGATGTGAGAATTAAGCAATAGCGCTTCAGGGAAGGAATTAATGGCAGGGGAGGGTTGGGGGGGTTGGGGAAGAGAGATAACCTTTTCTTTGAGACAGGACAGAAGAGGGAAGAATTGTGTTCGTGCTAATGAATCTAAACGTGGAGCCAGTAAAGCCAAGAGTGTTCTCATTGTGAGGCAGAAAATATAGTACCTCAGAGTTAAGACTCTGGAGTCAGACAGACCTAGGCTCAAATCATGTCAATAGCTGTGTGACTTTTAGCAAGTCTCATTTTCAATATCTGCAAAGTGGTACCAATAATAATATTTATCTAATATCCTGTTGTGAGTATTAAAATACACAATGCAAAATTCCTGATAAGATAGTGTTCAACATTGGCCATTAATAGTACAATATTAGCAAATGGCTAGTAGAAGCTAACCACCAAACGTTTGGAGTTTTACCAGTCCATGCTAATTGAATTTCTTCAGAAACAGCAGCATTGGTAGTCTGTTGGGTGGTGCCATCAGAAGACAAGAGAATGAAGGAATTGCCAGGTCCCAGTGATAATGTGGTTGAAGAAATCATTTGCTTTGGGGTTGGTGTTAAGTCATTCCATGCAGGGGCTGATGGATTGAAAGAATAAGCCTCAATGAAGCCTCAATGAATCTCAATAAGCCTCAATGAATCTCAATGAAGATCTCAATAAGCCTCAATCTCAATAAGCCTCAATCTCAATAAGCCTCAGTGAATCTCAATGAAGATAAAACATTGGTTAAGTGGAGACAGTAAAGGAAGGAAAAAGGTAGGAGACTTAGAGGTTGTAGATGGAGCACTGATGAACAAATGTACCAAGACAGAGATGTCTCAGAGCACCTAAAGTGATGCTCTCTGAAACACAGCAATCTGGAGATTGGGGCAGGGGGCTGGCTGGGAAATACTTAGGGGACTTCACCACATATGAGGTTTCCACAGTGGAAGAAGCATGGGATTTGTGAAACAGCCAAGTGGGAGGCAGCAGATCTGAAAGAAAAACAAGTGAGGCAGAAGCTCATGAGATGGTGAACAGCCACCACCCCGCAAAATAATTCCCTTTTGTGTCAGCCTCAAACCTACAGCAAATGTACCAAAATTATAGTAAGCTTAGCAGGTTTCATTTCTTGTAAGGGCCAAAGAAGAGATAAAAGTGGCCCACATCAGAGACTCTCTACCTGGGTACAGTTAAGAACATCCCAGGGAGCTTTTACAAAATGTCTTATGTGTGGACCCCATCATTGACCAATGGAGTCACAATCTATGGGGATCAAGATCCTTTCTCAGGGTTTTTGAGAAGTTCCTCAGGGATTCTGTTTTGTAGCAAAGGTTACAAACTGTCACTGTAAGGGACTGCAGGGACCCAGGGAACTGAGAAGTAAGGTGGAAACCCTCAGAGGCCACAGGGAGGGAGGAGCACTCAAATGTGAAGTAAGATTGGAGATCTCACCAGATTTACATATATTTCTGAAGGCAGAAAGCATGTGTCCTCTAAGCTATATAAATTTAAATTTTTAGAGGACTGCAGGGGTAGAGTGGAGGTAAAGGCCATTGGCATAGAGGGCCCAGGACATGGGATGGTACCTAAGGAGACATCAGAGGGCAAGGAGAAATTTTCTCTCTCACCAGGAAGAAAAGTCTTGTGGGTTGCTTGGTTAATCTTGCTCCTTTCTTCAACACTCGGTGAGTTCATAGCTGTATTATGAGTGCTGTACTCTTGCATAACAAATGACCACAAATTTAATAGCTTAAAACAACACTCATCTATGATCTAACAGTTCCTGTGGGGCAGGAGTCCATAAATATATATATATATATATATTTTTTTTTTTGAAACGGAGTCTCGCTCTGTTGCCCAGGCTGGAGTGCAGTGGCGTGATCTCGGCTCACTGCAAGCTCCGCCTCCCAGGTTCACACCATTCTCCTGCCTCAGCCTCCCGAGTAGCTGGGACTACAGGTGCCTGCCACCATGCCTGGCTAGTTTTTTGTATTTTTTCAGTAGAGACGGGGTTTCACCATGTTAGCCAGGATGGTCTCGATCTCCTGACCTCGTGATCCGCCCATCTCAGCCTCCCAAAAGGAGTCCATCTTTGTACAGTGTCATTGGGCCTCTCTACTCAGGGTCTCAGAAGACTGCAGTTGAGGTGTTAGCTTGGGCTGCAGTCTTATCTGAGTCTCCATCTCCTGATCCCACTAGTCGTTGGCAGAATTCAGTTCCTGATTAAGTCAGGCCCACCCAGGATAACTTCTCTTTATTAACTTAGGGACTTTAGTCACGTCTGTAAACTACCATCACTTTTGCCACATAACACAGCCTAACATGGGAGGAGGGTGTGGTGCCCCATTATTTTCACAGGTCTTGCTCACTCTCAAGTGGAGGTAATTATACAGGTGTGTACACCAAGAAATGAGGATCTTGGAGATCATCTAAGAATTTTGCCTACCACAATAGCCATGGGTATATTCATTCATTTAACAAGTGTTTATTGAGCACCTACTATCTACAAGGCATTATGATGATATATTTGAAGGCAGTAAATGCTGTGAAAAAATAGAGCAGAGTAGGCAGGATTTGGATGGTAGGGGGTGACATGGGAAGTTGCTGTTTTAAGTGGGGTGTCAAGTGTTGGCTTCATGGAGAAGGTAACATGTAGGAAAGACTCCATACGATAACCGCAGCTTTCCCTTTTCCTGTATCCAGAATTCTTTTGATGTTTTTCTCAGTTGATTGTCGCTTAATGTTTAATCTTTGTTTTTGCAGAAATAATGAAGCAAAGGAAATTCTACATTGGATCTATTACATGTGAATTAAGACTCTCTAAATCATAGTGATCCAGAAGGCAAAATCTTACAACCAAAAGAAAACCAGAGAAACTGCGGATATTTCAAAGTAGCCCCAAATACAGAAAGCCCAGGTGCAGTAGCTCACGCCTATAATCCCAACATTTTGAGAAGCCAAGATGGGAGGATTTCTTGAGCCCAGGAGATTGAGACTAGCCAGAGCAACATAGTGAGATCCCATCTCTACAAAAAATATAAAATTAGCCAGTCATGGTGGTGCACACCTGTAGTCCCAGCTACGAAGGAGGCTGAAATGGGAGGATTGCTTGAGCCCAGGAGGTTGAGACTTCAGTAGCTGTGATCACGCCAGTGCACTCCAACCTGGGTGATAGAGTAAGACCCTGTCTCAAACATAAATAAAAACAAAAAGCAACCACTACCAAAATGCAGAAGTCTGCTAAGCAAAAAAGAATACAACACTCTCATACTGTGATCCTATAAATAAATCAGTATGGTATTGGGCCTGTCCAAAGCACGTGGCTTATTGATTGATTCATTTATTCACTCACTCATTTCATATGACAGACTCTGAACTTATGTGTTAGGCTTTGCAGTAAGCATGGAGATTTCAAAGACAAATAACATATGGTCTCTGATTTTGAAGAATTTATACTTGATTGGGACAGATGGACTCATGTATAGATAATTTGAAATATGGCATCCTATCAGGAACATCAACAGCCAGTTCTTATGGTGAATGAAAATAACCTCCCTAGGGTATCTTAGTGAAGACATTAAATCAAACTCTTTACAAATGTCTAGAAAAGCCTTCTGAAATGTGGCCTAAGATAATTTTGACAGTTGTATAGTATTCTACAGACCCGCATTGGTGCTGATGAAATAATCATCTGTTTGGCCACAAGTGACTCCCTTGAGCTGAGCCAGGGAGAGTAAAGGGTAAGCCAATGTTGAGACTTGATCAGAGGACACAGGAGAGAAAAGCAGTCAGAGCATTAAATATTGATAGGGTATGGATTTACCTAGCTGTGAAAAACACGGCTGTACAAAAGATTCTACCGGTGGAAAGCCAGGAAAACAGCAGCCTCATATGCTGGCCGGGGGGTCATCTGCCAAAGGTACTACATCGTAATGGTACTGTTGCAGCTCTTCTCTGCCCTTGATCTTTATGCACCAATCCCTGAAGATTGACATGGCTGATGTGGCTGCATAGATTCAGGGATTATGCTGCTCAAGTGACCTCTGTATCCATTAGCTATTGCTGGGGAACAAACCATCCTAAACTTTAGCATCTTAAAACAATAACCCTTTGCTTGGCTCACAGTTCTGCAGATTGAGCTTAGTGTGATCATTCTTGTCTTGGTCAGGCTTGGAGGGCCTCAACTGGCCTTATTCATAGACTGGCAGTGAACTGATGGGACAGCTGGGGCCAGCTGGCTTATGATAACTTTGTCTGGGACAGCTAGGATGACTAAGCTTCCCTTCACATGGTCTCTCATTTTCCAAGGGGTTATTCTGGGCTTATTTGCATGATAGTAAAAGGATCCCAGCTGCAACAGCAGACAAGCCCCATGCCACAAGCACTTATGGCACAATCGTTAATGTTCCATTGGCCCAAAGGAAGTCATACAACTAGGCAGCGTTTTCCACATATGTTGGTGTTGTGCACCCTTTCCCTGCTGATATGATTTGTGTATTTGCCTCCTCCAAATCTCATGTTGAAATGTGATCTCCAGTGTTAGAAGTGGGGCCTGGTGGGAGGTGTTTGGGTCATGGGGGTAGATCCCTCATGAATGGGTTGGTACCCTCCCTATGGTAATGAGTGAGTTCTCACTCTGAGTTAATGTGAGGGCTGGTTTTTAAAAACAACCTGGCACCTCCCCCTCTCTTTCTCCCTCTCTCACCATGTGACATGCTTGTGCCCCCTTCATTTTCCACTATGAGTAAAAGCTTCCTGAGGCCTCGCCAGAAACTGAGTAAATGCTGATGCCATGCTTTTACAGCCTGCAGAACCATGAGTCAGATAAACCGCCTTTCTTTATAAATTATCCAGTATCAGGTATTCCTTTATAGCAATACAAAATGGACTAATACATCAGCCCAAAGAGTTTTGAAAGTCTCTATCTTTAGCTTTCCCTTTGACTGATGCTCCCCTACCACCCCCACCAGCCCTTGTGAGATTTACTTATACAGGTTGAGTAATAATCTCATATAAAAGGTCAATCTCCATAAAAGTCACAGGTCAATCTTAGACACCAGACATTGTTCATCTTATCAATAGCTGGGGTATTTAAAAGCAGGGAGATTCTTGGTGGTGTCAACTGATAGAAGCACAGAACTGACTGAAACCAACATTGTAGATTAAGTGAATATAGAAAATTTCCTTCTATCCCCAGGAGTCTAAGTTCCATGGAAACTAGGGGAAAGGCATTTTTTAAAGAGACACTACTATACCAGGGAAAGGAATCTAGATTTTAGAGAAGAGAATAAATATTTCTAGTAGAAAGGTTTCTTTGACTAGACAGCACGTTCCATGTTCTCCTGGCCTTCATCTTCACCCACTAATCCAGTCTGCTGAGAAAAATATCCACCAAACCTTGGATACCACTGGGTGTTGCCAGGTTTGTGAGCATTTCTCCTGGGACTCACCTACCTCTACGGTGCACCTCTCTCCCTTCGTGGCCACTTGGCCCACATTGGCAGAGTGCTGAGGAGCTTTTAGCTGGACAAGGCACTTACTGTGGGGTTTCTCTGGGGATTTTTCATTTTTCCTTAATTTAAAAAACTTCAAGAATAATGTAATCATGCTCATGATACTTTAAAAAATAGAGAAATGGCAACAAAAAAATTATCCAACTTTCTGTGTTAACGATTAATTTATTTGCTTCCTGTAACATTATATATGCATGTGCCCTCAGTTTTTTCCTAAAGCTCTGGAGACCCCATTTGGAAGGTTCCAGCTCAGCTATAGGATTGCCGTATGACCTAATGGACCTCAGGGGCCACAATTTTCTGTGTGGTCTGAGTTAAAGCCCTTTAAAGAGTAGAGGCTCCAGAATAAGAAGTCTTCTGCATGGAGCCAGCTTTGCAGTGGGTCAAGTGGGAGATGCTTGGAGGATATAAAGCTTAGTGCTATCCAACCCGCCAGACATCTAGTCAATAAGTTGATTCTAAAGCACGCAACTGTTGCAGAATCCTTGCTTCCTCTTAGTCTGCCTTGTGTTTTCTACTCTTCCACCCTCAGTTTTGGCCAAGACTAGAGGGTGGTAAAGACAGGCAGAGAAGCTTCTACATTTCCTGTGACAGAAGAGAGAAATGAACACATAAATCAATGGATAAATCAATAAATCATGAATGATTAAAGAGAAGAAACCCCAAGAATCAAATTAGATCCTTTCTACCAGTTTATTAAAAAAAAAAAAAAAAGATGTGGAAGAATTCTTGGGGATAAATGGGACTATAATGATTATGTATTACATATATAATTTAAAATTATATATAGAAAGTGTTATAATAATATTATCAGTAGATTTTAACTCTGGATTACTTGAGATAAATGAGAATTTGATGTAATGTTTGGCAATTTCAAGGAGCTCCTAAATTATACCCCCTTTCCCTATAAAGCAAAATACTGTATTTACCAGAAAATACCATCCAGATGTTGTTTTGTTCAATGGTAATTTGTTCAACAAGTGTTTACTGAATACCCCTGTGGTGGGCACTGTGTTGTGAGTTTGGGAGACAGACGTAGTCTCTGACCTCATAGAATTGATAGTCTCCTAGAAGATCAAGAATAGAATTTCATGATTGTCATGAAAACCTAAGTGGCTGTGAGAACATAAGACAGGGGGATGTCACTGATTCTCAGGAAATTGGGGAAGGCTCCCTGAGGAACCGTTGTTTCATGTGAGACTCCGTCAGGTGAAGGGGCAGGGGCAGTGGGAAGCAGTGTTCCCTGCAGAAGGAGCATATACAAACACCAGTCAGGATGAAGTCAAAGTACTAAAAGAAACTTGGTTGGAGCGAAGAGAAAGCCAGGAGGGCAATACATAGAGATGGGTGGCAGCCCATAATCCATAGGGAGGGTTTTAGTGAAGTTACTACTATTATTGTCATTGTTAATAAATTATTTTTTCATCATTGGCAAATAAGTCATTTTTCAAAGAGGTTTTCAATCTTTTTCTGTTTCTAACACACCTAGGTGTATCTGTGTGTCCTCAGGTACACCTATTTCCCTGTCTCTGGCCCCAGTCCCTGTCACCTCTCGATGTAGCACCATAAATGTATTTCTTGATAGCACAGCCTCCTCCCCCTTTTTGAGTATCTTATAAGAGCTCTGGATTCCACAATGGATCCTGGGAAACCTCACCCTGCACTCAATTTGTTGCCTCTTTCAGCAGCTTTCAATTCATATGACTATTTTTTTTTTCTGAAGCTATTTGAATTAATTGTGAAAGCAAAATTTCAAGAGATGATACATTGAATGTTTCACTCAGATACAAACATCTAAAATTTATAGCATCCTATTAAAAAAAGCCAAAGCAAAGAAAAGCTGAACTAACCTAAACAGATCCCTCTGGCTGGTTTTCACTATTCATTCCCATTAAATGCAAAACGTGTGTTACTCCAGATGGCCACAGCTCTCCTCTCCCCGGGTAAAGGAACTATAAACAAAAGAAAGCAGATGATTGACTTCCATGGTGGTTTTCATTTTCTGAAGCATTTAGTTGGCTTCCTGTTGTTATTTCTGATGCTGCTAGTTTCTAGTAATAGTTCCTGGTATTTGCTAAAGAGTATCATATAGTAGAAATGACCTGGGCTTAGAAGCCTTGGTTCCACATCCTGGTTTTACTCCTCTGTTTGCTGGTTTGTGATCTTCCTCTGCTACAGTGTACCCATCACCCATAGATGGTTGATGGTTCTGGATAGAACTATCACAGTGGTTCTATACAGCTTTAGGGGATAAAAAAAAGTCTTTTTCTTTCTGTTCTCCTAGACTCCCTGGCTGGGGCCTTTTAAAACTAATCTGACAAAAGGCAGACTGACAAGAGAAAAACAAACAGAAGTTTATTAGCATGTGCATCACACATACCCATGAGAGTGCTCAACGATGAGTAACTGGTTAGAATTTGGGGTGTAGATACCTAACAGTAGGGGAAAGGGACGGGGAGAAAGGGCACTTATGGAACAGCAAATGGCTTTTCAGAAAGATAAATGGGCCCTTGGGAGAATAGGTGGGTGATGGTTTAAGACACTTTCTGTCTGGGTGTGCTGTGGACTTCTAGAGAGATTACAGTTGTTCCTGGGGAGGGGATTTATGACAATTGAGTTGTTTTGGGAGCCTCTGCTTCCTGGCAGATGAAGGATTTCAAGAACTCACATGCCTTCAGCTCAAAATAATTCTTATGTCAAAGTGGCATATTTTGGAGTAGCATACCCTGCTTCCCTTCATAGCCCTAAAATAATAGCTACTTTATGATCTAATCCACTGGCTCACTTAAATTTATCCCCTTCTATATTGAAGGCTCTGTCTGAGTGTTGAGCACTCTAATTTGCTTTGTTGATGAATAACGATGACCAGTTTGACATCGACACTTTAGGTTGCCTAATATCTGTCCACAAATAAATGTTCACCTCTGTCAGGATCTATGAAAAGCTTTACCTGTAAAGAGTGTACACTTCAGTGCTATGGACTAAGAGGGAATAGGAACTTTGCTTTTCTCTGGTTTGAATCAAATTGTGTGTTGAAAGATAATGCCAGTCACTCAATTTACCTCGAATGGCGCAATCCAGCCAGCACCAGGAGATAGACTTTACTAGGAAGGCACAGGATTATTCAGAAAATAATTTACTAACTGGAAGCAAAAGGAGAAGAAATGATGATGGAAGTCAAACAAGTTTTTCTTTCTTTTTTCTCTCTCTCTTTCTTTCTTTCCTTTTTCTTTCTTTTCTTTCTTTTCTTTCTCCTTCCTTCCTTCCTTTCCTTCTTTCCTCCTTTCTTTTTCTTTCTCTCTCTCTCTTTTCTTTTCTTTTCTTTCTTGAGACAAGAGTCTTACTCTCTTGCCCAGGATGAAGTGCAGTGAGATCTTGGTTCTCTGCAACCTCTGCCTCCTGGGTTCAAGCAATTCTCATGCCTCAGCCTCCCGAGTAGCTGGGATTACAGGTGTATGCCACCACACCCAGCTATTTTTTATATTTTTTAGTAGAAACAAGGTTTCACCGTGTTGGCCAGGCTGGTCTCGAACTCCAGGCCTCAGAAAATGATCCACCCACCTCCACCTTCCAAAGTGCTGGGATTACAGGCATGAGCCACTGCACCCAGTCATAAATTTCTTTTTTGTCTTTTAGTATCCAAGTGAATGTTCATCCAAACCATAATAATGTTTACCACAGAACTATTCAGAGCCATTTTGCCTGTTTCGATGCTGGCTTCTTTGAGATAGAAAGTTAGTCCTGAAGAAGAGGGAGGGCTATCTTGTTACAACTGAAGCTGGAAAAACCTCTTTGTGTCCAGATACAGTGCTGCATAATTGTTCTTATTAAAGTTCACTATGAAATATATTTCATTGTATTCTTCAACTATGAATAAAAGTAATTAAACTATTTTAAAAGGCAAAGGAAACTAGACAGAACCAAAAATATCTTTATATTTGAGAGTGATTTCATTCTTCTTAGGAGACATAAGGTGATATATTTTGATGTATGCAATTTACATTCAAATGGTTCAATTAAAATATGTAAATATATTATGTATGTGTGTATATACATGTGTATATATGTGTATGTGTGTGCATATGGTGGGCACCTAGATCTGTTTGGGAAATTTTAGGGATGGGCATTGTTTGCAATGCCTCTGTCTCAAGCATGTTAACTAGAAAGAAGCTGTCATCACAGGCCGGGTATGGTGGCTCCACCTGTAATCTCAGCACTTTGGGAGGCTGAGGTGGGTGAATCACTGGAGGCCAGGAGTTCGAGACCAGCCGGCCAACATGGTGAAACCTTGTCTCTACTAAAAATACAAAAATTATCTGGGTGTGGTGGTGGCAGATGCCTGTAGTCCCAGCTACTCAGAAGGCTGAGGCAAAGAATAGCTTGAACCCAGGAGGCAGAAGTTGCAGTGAGTGGAGATTGCGCCACTGCACTGCAATTTGGGCAACAGAGAGAGAGACTGAAAAAAAAAAAAAGAACGAAGAAGCAGCAGCTATCATCATCTTGCATACATCAGCAATTCACAGAAAGTGAATCTTAAAAATAAGAATTGACACAGCAACAGGATTAATAGATCAGCTAATTTAAGGGACTCCTTTAGTCACAGACTTTGAACAGAATTAAATACATGTTAAGAACCATTCGGGGAAGAAATATGAAAGCTATCTAGTTAGAAAATGTTTCTTCTGAGTTCAGCAAAATAAGGATTAGAAAGAGACTGGTAGGCTTTAGTGTATACCTAGTGGAGATTTCTTTCCAGCCTAAAACAAGTCAAACTTTGTAATGAGCTCTGGGGTGGGTCCAGGTTTAGTGAACTTTACAGTTAGTACTACAGAATAGAAAGCAGGGAGACTGCTGAGCTTCCACCCACTGACCTTGGCCAGAGGAGACAAATAGAGTAGAAGGTACTATATGGCTAAGTTCTTTACATTCTTTTGAACGACATCTCTCTGCAGAAAAATAGGGGCAAGAAACTTAAAGGTAGAATATGCTTTTAAAAAATCTTTGCTGTTTTGTACCCACACTGATTTCTCTCTTATTTAATTAAATAATTTGGCATTCTAAGGTGTTTATTGGCATATGCACACTTCCGTTTCTGATCGCCTGGAAAATAGGATATTCTCAGAAGATCTGGCACAACTTTGGGTAGATTGCTTGCATGCTTTTAATTGAATTCTCATTTTATTTTTAACTTCTGGAACAGATGGAGGCTGGGTCTAAAATAACTTTTCAGTAAGTATTTGAAAATGAGTGGTTGACCAATCCCATCAGTCATTCGATCAGTTTACATCACCTACTGTGTGCCACGTGTCCGGGTTGGGGGATGTTTCTGTTAAAATGTAACTGTTGTGGGATTAGCACTTTAAAAGTTTCACCGGACATCAATGATGGTCAGTCGTAAATTATAAATAGGTAAATTATAAATTGGTTTAGGTATGGGATATGATGTTCAGGTCGAGAGGAAGGGAAAAGTACTCAAGGAAAACAGTAGAGAATGATGAATTGACCACAGCTGAATAAGATTTACTAAGGCCACTTAATGAATTCAGTAGAGAAGAGTACCCTTATCTATTAGAGATATTGTCGGGGCATGATAGGAAGGAACTACAGAAGGAACGCATTGTGGTGTTCCCTGCTGTGAAGCAAATGGAATGGAGAGAGGGAGAGATAGAAAGTTACAGGCAGAAGACAGGCTCTATAGAAGAGGTGGAAAGGGGAACTAAGAAGGTGGATCCAAAGTTATTTCATCTGAGTAACAGCTCCAATACCAACAACAGCAGATGACAAGTAACAAGGATTCTTTCGGTTTTTAAATTGAAATTTAAAACTTTGTATTTGTAATTGACAAGTAATAATTGCATATATTTATGGAGTACAATATGATGTTTTGATATATGTTTACAAGGTGAAATGATTAAATTGGGCTTTTCTTTTTTTTGAGATGGTGTCTCGCTCTGTCGCCCAGGGTGGAGTGCAGTGGCGTGATCTTAGCTCACTTCAACCTCCGCCTCCCGGTTTCAAGTGATTATCGGACCTCAGCCTCCTGAGTAGCTGGGACCACAGGTGTGTGC
Organism: Papio anubis; assembly: GCF_008728515.1. Taxonomy (NCBI): domain Eukaryota; kingdom Metazoa; phylum Chordata; class Mammalia; order Primates; family Cercopithecidae; genus Papio; species Papio anubis. The sequence goes on from NC_044987.1 coordinate 23,485,076, forward strand.
CACCTCATCTGGCTAATTTTTGTATGTTTGGTACAGACAGGGTTTCGCCGTGTTGGCCAGGTTGCTTCTTGAACTCCTGACCTCAGGTGATACGCCTGCCTTGGCCTCCCAAAGTGTTGGGATTACAGGTGTCAGCTACCACACCTGACCTAAATCAGGCTATTAATGAATCCATTACCTCACATGCCTATCACTTTTTGTGGTAAAAACATTTAAAATCCACTGTTTTTGAGGTTTGAAATATATAACGCATTGTTACTTATTACAGTCACCATTCTGTGCAATAGATCAGTAAAGGTTATTCCTCCTGTCTAACTGAAACTTTGCATGCTTTGATCAACATCTCCCCTTTCCCTCTCCATCCCCTCCCCTCCCCCAGCCTCTGGTAACCATCGATCTACTCTCTACTTCTGTGAGTTCAAATTTTAGATTCCACATGTAAGTGAGATAGTGTGGTATTTGTCTTTCTATGCCTCACTTATTTCACTTAGCCTAATGTCCTCTAGGTTTGTTCATCTGTTACTGCAGATGACAGAATTTTCTGATATTTCAATGCTGAATGGTATTCCATTGTGTATATATACCACTTTTTCTTCATCCATTCATCTGATGATGGACACCTAGGTTGTTTCTGTATCTTGGCTATTGTGAATAATGTTGCAGTGAACGTGGGAGTGAAAGTAGCTCTTTGGCATATTGATTTCAATTCCTTTGGATACATACCCAGAAATGAGGTAACTGGATAATATGGTAATCCTACTTTTAGTTTTCTGAAGAATCGATATCCTGTTTTCCATAAAGGTTGCACGAATTTCCATTCCTAACAGTGCGCATGAATTCCCTTTTCTCCACACTCTGGCCGACACTTAGTTTCTTTCACCTTTTTGTTAATATCCACTCTCACAGGTGTAAGGTGATATTTCACTGTGGTTTTAATTTGCATTTCCCTGATGATCAGTGGTAATGAGCATTTTTTTGTGTATCTGTTGACATTTGCATGTCTTCTTTTGAGAAAGCACAGTTTTTGATTAGGTTGTTTGTTTGCTGCTATTGAGTTGTCTGTGTTCCTTACACATTTTGGATATTAACTCCTTATCAGATGTATGGTTTGCAAATATTTTCTCCCAATCTATGGATGTCTTTTCTGTAACCAGGATTCTTATAGCAGGAACAGCCATTCAGCAAGTATTTATTGGACACCTATCTGGTTGACAAAGAAAGTGACTACAAAAGTAGAAGAGTATTTATGGAGCTCAAACAGATTAGAACGTCTCTCATATGGACAATAAAAAGAATGGCTCAGGCTTGCTCTAGGAGTAGTTTAGGGGCCAAGGGATGATCTGAGAACTGGAGGGATTTATCAACTTGGGCTGCTTAAAATCACCTTAGAATCTCAGTCTTGCAAACTGAGTAATAAGGTGTGCAGCCCTCTAAGCCCTTACCTACCCAGTTTATGGTCTTTTACAGTGATATATGCCATCCCCCTCCTCATCACACATTGCCTTATGGCCCATTGCTTCAGATAGTGCTGGCCATGGGCAGGTCTGGGGGTCCTCAACACCCAACTCAGCTGCCCTCTGCTGTACCTCACGGCTCTGCGTGAGAGTGACTGCAGCACATTGAATGGGCCTACTTTTGAACAAGCACTCCTCAGCACTCTATGTGCCAAGCACTGATGGTTCTAAACATTTTACAAATAATAACTCATTTAATTGGTTTTCTTAAAAATTCTATGAGGTAGGTTTATTATCCCAATTATACAAAGGAGGAAACTGAGGCACAGTGAGGTTAAATAGCTTGTCTAAGATCCACAAATGGCCCACTACCTTCTATAGAATGGGCTTGGCCTCATAGATCCTGGTAGCCCCTCAAGGCAGTGCAGCCCCTACTCTGGCTTCCAGAGGAAGTGGCAGACTTCTAGGCAGACACTCCTCATTAGCAGCTTGTGCTAGGTCAGCATGGCCTCCAAAATTCACATGCTCCTGCCTCAGACGTCTCCTACCATCTTTCTTTTTGACCGTGACCAATTTTCCCTTCCCTTCCTCCTCCTTTACTTTCTTTTAAAATGAGATTTTTGTTGGTGGTTATTATTTGTAGGAGAAGGATCCCTTGGAACAGAAAATTGTCACCATGAGAACGATCCTGGGAGCAGCAAGCGCTTTGCCCTGTGTTTCGGGAGGCCGTGGTAGGAGGTGCTATTAATATTTTGACTTAGTTATCTTAGATATTGCTATCAATGCTAATAGATATGCAGAAGCTTGATGCAAAACTTGTTTGTTCTTCGATGAAATTATTCAGTTAAGCTCAATGTGGAAAGGAGAATCTGTCCTTTCCCTTACCCATGGGGCAAAAGAGTCACCATCAATATGTATCTTAGAGTCTAGGTTATTCATCTGGTATAATCTGTGAAAACGGGGGTTGCAGGGTCATGGAGTTGGAGAATGAGGGCTTCAGCAGAACAGTTCATGTAACATTCCCTTGAGATCGCTCCACTACGTTAAATGGAAGAGACACCTTCTCCTTCTCCCTGCAATATTCTGGGCTTCTGTGGGTATCTCCAGAGAGGATATGTACGCGCTGCCACCAGGCACACACACTTGCATGGACTCTCACACTCAGGAATTTTGATGGAATAGGAAAGAGAAACACAACATTACCCCCATGGCCCACCCCATCCCCTTAGAGGGAACATTCTAAGAAGCAAAAAAAGTGTTTACTTTCCACCCCCAAGGGCCTAACAGCCCAGTACAAAGTCCCACCTAACAATGATATCTCCTTTCACTACAGAAACACTAAGAAAAAATAGAAAACATGAAACTAAAGTATATTTTTAAAAATCTCAGGTCAGAGCTAATTCTTAGGCAAAATACCCATCTCATTGAATTTCTATATGAGAATGGCTTTTGGTATAAGAGTTATCATCCTCTCTCCAGAGCAAACCCCCAAAAGGGCAGAGGAAAGGAAGGAGGATTTATTTTTCTAAGTATACTTGTTTCTCTCCTGTTCTAACTAACGTATGAAATAATGGAGGGCAGGGGCTGTGCTTATCTCACCCACGGCTGAATCTCTAGTTCCTGGTGCATTTCAGGCACTTGATCGATGTCTGCTGATGTTTTTCATATAAATAACCAGGGAAACCCACAGGTATCCTGGTACAACAGCCAGATATATTCCCTCCCTTCTCAAATTCCTTTATAAAGAGGCAGCTCAGAATTGCCTGGGTAACTCCCTTAAGAGTGGTTCCTCCTAACCTGTGTAGGTAGGGATTGCCACTGGGGCTCAAAGAGAACCACAAGACAAGGAAGTCATCATTACAACAAATCACAGATTCAGGTCAAAGACATACTCAGAAACTGCAACCACCAAATAAATGCCCTATAACCAATAAATTGAGAAGCCAGTCCCAGGTCACAAGCAGAAAGCATAAAGTAGTTAGTCAATTCAGGACACAGAATTCAAAGCCGAGATGTGGGGCCTAAGCAGAGATCAAAGGTATGCAGGGTACATGGAAGGTGTCCAAAGTTAATCTTACCGCATCAAATATATTTAAAACATAACTCATCTATGGGTGAGTGGGTGCACCTAGTTTATGGTCTTTTATTGTGATATATGCCATTCCCCTCCTCATCACACATTGTTTAAACATTTCTAAACTTTATCCAGTAAAAATAAAAAATTTCCCTTTATGGGAAAAGAGAAAAAAATGTTAGTTTTTATTCTCAAAACATGCTCCTCAGCCTCAACAACTCGCCATCTCAGCAGCTCCCTCATACATTCAATTACTTGCATGAGAAGCTGGGAACCATTCTTGACTCCTCACCAAGTTCCACTGATTTTCCCTATGAAATGTTCCTAGAATATGTCACTTACTCTACACTTGCTAAGTGTTTCTGGAACATGCCCCTTCTTTTGGACTTGCTAAATGTTTTTTGGAATATGCCTGATATAGTTTGGATGTGTGTCCCTGCCTAAATCTCATATTGAAATATAATTCTCAATGTTAGAGGTGGGACCTGGTGGGAAGCGATTGGATCATGGGGGATAATTTCTCATGAATGGTTTAGCACCATCCTCCTTGTTACTGTCCTCAAGATAGTGAATTCTTGTGAGATCTGGTCACTTAAAAGTGTGTAGCACCCCCCTACCGGTCTCACTCTCTTGCTTCTGCTTTAGCCATGTGACATGCCTGCTCCCCCTTTGCCTTCTGCCATGATTGGAAAATTCCTGAGGCCTCCCCATTATGCTTCCTGTATAGCCTGCAGAATCGTGAGCCAATTAAAACTCTTTTCCTTATATATTACTCAGTCTCGGGCATTTATTTACAGCAATGTGAGAACAGATTAATACAATGCCTCTTCTTCTAGACTTGCTAAATGTTTCTGGAATCTGTTCCTTCTTCTGTACTTACTGCTGTATTCTGTGCCCTAGTTAAAGACAATTTTCTCTCATCTGGGTTATAGCAACAACTTCCTAATTGGTCTCCCATCCTCCAGGCCTGCCCTACCCACCTAGGCTCGCCTGTCTAGACAGGATGATCTTTCTGACATGTATTTTCCTCTCTCCCTTAAATAGAAACCAATCATATAGAGACCACAGCCTTGTACTGTGCTAACCTTCCCAGCCCCATCTTACATCCTCATCCTCCATGCTCTAATAATGCTTCACAATTTGTAGTCGCAGCAGATGTGTGGCCATTCACGCATCTGTGACTTTGCTCTTCTTCTCTCCTCCAGCCTTCTCACATTCTTCTTTTAAATATTTTTGTACATTTAATTTTTATATTTACTAAAGTGCTAAGTGAACAGAGTTTTAAAAATAAAATAACCAACTTCTGTTTCTGGCAAAATGTTAAGCTCTGGATCCCAGAAAACTGTGTGATGAAAAACAACTAGAGACAGAGTGAAAGCTAACTTTGTTTTCTTCTTTGGCCATAAAGGGAAAATTTTTAATTTTTACTGCATAAAGTTGAGAAATGTTTAAACAGCAAGAATAATATCCTGAACAAACTAACAAAAGTGAGAAAAAGATTGTGAATTAAGAAACAAAGGATTGCTCTAAAGTGATCTATGAAGTTAGGTAGGGCTAAACACATAAAAGTTTACTGCATTTAGCTGAGATGCTGTTATTGTTGTTTAGGGGTGTGTGTGTGTGATTAAACCAATCAAAATTTATTCAGGTGAGTGATGGTGAAGTAGGAGATACTAGCCTTCATCCCCTCCACAAAAAAATAAATGTAGATCACTATTCACAAAACAAAATATCTCAGTGAAGGCTCAGAGGCTCATTAAAGAATAGCAGCAACACAGTGGTGGAAAAAAATGAAGAATAGCCACATAGAAAGGGTTGCTGGTGAGACCGGCATACCTGAGATGCCAGGGCATCCTAAGAACAAAGAAGAAAGGAGGAGGCTATTGGCCAAGTGAGAGGAATCAACATGGTCCCAGGGCCTATTACCCAGAGGACAGTGGCATCTCTTGACACTGAGGTAACCAACAGTCATTCCCACAAGGTAACCCCTTCCTTCCATAAGAAGTGGATGCTGTTGAGTTGCTTTGAGAAAGAAGCCACTACCTCTCCCAACCCAATGCATGCCACGACCCTGGAGCTGTAGTCACGCCACAAGAACCCATGTTTCAGACTCAGGCTCTGTGGCTGTAATGGGTCTCTACCCATATCTGAGACACTAAAGCCATTGACATGGTGAGCTAGTTCTCACTTTGGACCTGGGAGCCAAGCTCTTGCTGTGTCTGCCTGTGCTCCAAGCTCCAGCTCAGCCAATATAGAGAGGTGGACCCCACCACAACCCTTCAGTGATGGTTTAAGTGAGGGTGAGTGAGGGGTGGACTTCTTTCTTCAGCCAGAATACACTACTTTTAAGCTATCTAACTTTATAATTCCAATGAAATATAAATAATATATTCATAAGAATTATATCAAAACTGTATTCTGAAAACACTGTTAGGAATTATAATTCTATCAAACTTCAGTAAGAGCAAATGTAGCATCAACTAAATAACGGCAGTTAAACTAAAAAGAGAGAAATCGAAATCACTTCTAAGGAGAGAAAACACAGGAGAATGTTCTGCTGTGAGGATGGAAGCTGAATCAAACCTGCATGAGAACCTGGATTCTTGAGCCCTCATACGTAACCCTCCTCCTTCCTCCTTCCTGCAGGCCTGGTTGGCCCAGGAGCTGCCCTCATCCTCTCAGCCTCAGCCCAGCACTGTTTGTTGAATAGTAGCAGCAAAAACACCCTTTGTGAACAGCTGGTCTAGGAGTCCAGCAAGACAGGCCAGGAGGAAATGGTGGGGCCTGCATGTGCAATGATTACACAAGCAACCTGGAGCAGTGCAGTGACCAGTGGCCTCAGAGACATTCATGAGGTTGAGATGGTTATGTTTCCTCCATCTGTTTTAGTTGTAAGCTCTAGTTGTGACCTCCCCGTCAGTACTCATGTCTTTCCAACTGGAATGTTTTCCAGGGCTTGCTTATGCCTCCGAGCCTGTTGTAACCACCATTCCCACAAGGGTGTCTGGGCTCTGGGCAGATGCAACCTAGAACCTTTGCATCTGAAAATTAAGCTCCCATTTTCTGACCAGACTTGTGGTGAGAATTGTGCAAACTTTTACAAGGTTAAACAGTTCCGTTTGTTCAATGGCCCTGGACTGCAGAGTGTTCTCTAGACTTTTCCAAACCCCAGAGACTTATCTAAATTATCTAACTTGTGAGAACAAGATCGCTCATGAGAGAAAAGTGCTTTCTCTTTCAGAATGAGCTTTAGAATCAAGAACTCACTTTCTAAGGGCAAGTTTGTGCTTTGACTTTTGGCTGCAGACTCAACCAAGGAATGAAGAGAAACAAAAATTTGTCAATGTTGGAAGCTCAGTAAATGTTTCGAGTTGGGATTAATTCATTGGTTAAATGAGTCTGACAGAGATGACATATCTCAGTAGATGTGGAAGTGAGGTTCTTTCTGTTAACTGGGGCATGAGCTTTCAGTGTACTGGTACTAACTTTTCAAGGCCTATTGTACATCGTGGGCCTTGAAAAGGCACCTGGGTTATAGCAGCCAGGGTTTTGCCTTGGGGTCTTGGGATTTGGGGAGCACTGTTTGGAAACATCTGTATGGGATCTTATGTTTGGAAATTGCCTCCCTGTCACCTCTTTCCTTTACTACAGCACTGGAAATATGAGCTCCACAGTTTAGCTCAATGACAGGAACTCTCTATAGAAATCTGCAGCTGCTCAGACCTCTCTCATGGTGTCTCATGGAGTGCAAATTTGGCAAAAGTTCCCCAGAGCACTTATCTCAGAATCTACTAGGGCCAGTTGTGACGTTTCAGCCTCTGTTCTTCCCCTTCCCTAGTACTTCAGGCGTAAAGTACCAGTGACTCAAAGAAAGAGGCGTGTAATTAAAACCACCTTATTGAAAAGCTGTAATGGGTTCTGCCACCTCCCCTCATCCCAGAGCTTTCTAACATCCTTCCTGCCACCCTCCCTCCATGCATTCACTTTCATTCATTCAGTGAGCATTTATGGACCGCATATTAGGGACAAGTCTCTGTGGTCAGTTCTGTGGGAGACACCTCTCTCTGGGCCTTCCTGTATTGTCCCTAGAATCTTCTTTACCTCCACTTTTCCCCTCTTTGGTTAATCACACAGATTTTGCTGAGAATTGTGCCTTTACACAAAGATTGAGCCGCCTTGGAGAGGGTAGAACTGTGTGAAAGATCCCAAGCTGTGCTCAGTAGAAATGTTCCATTAAATATCTCAGTCTTTATCACGAGGACATCACAAGCTGTTCTCATCATACACTGTCCAGCCAGGCTGAATGGTGGCAGAAGCATGGGGCCCGTCTGACACCCCCTGCCTGCTTCCTCCATTTGGAGCTAGACCTTAAGGAGTGAACAATGTCACTCTCACCTCACAGTGGACTTTGCCCTGCAGCAGGGGACTGGTGTTTCTGCTTTCCAACAAGTAAAACATGCTTTAGAGCCCTGTTCATCCATTTTGTTCCAGGGAGGACAGTAATTTTTACAGGTGCTAAAAAATGCAAAAATGTGAAAGCTAGTGTTCTTAATAATACTTAGATTAAGTTTTGTGATGTTGTCTCAGAATACATAATTCAAATGCCCATGACCTCTGTTTTTATTTATTTTTAAATCAAAGTGAAGATATTAATTTACATTAGGAATTATCTAAACTTGCTTGATACAATACTTGGCACTTTATGGATGCTCAAAGAATATATTTATTGTATGAATAATTTGATCGGGACATGAAATATGATACCTGAGAGGAGGAATGTATGTTGGAGGTGAGAGCATGAGTTCACTTTTAATTCTGGACATAGATCAGAAATGCCTAAGGAACAGCCAGCATAGGTGACCAGTTGATCATTAGAAACGTGAGACTACCAATCAAGAGAAGAATCAAGAGCATTCCCTCCTCTGGGGAGCCGTCTTGTGGTTCAGCCTCCTAAGCCCAGTATGATATACTTTACGTTTCTCTCACAGTTGTTACCTGTGATGATTTTTATTTAGCTCCATCATTAGAGTATTGGCTCCGTGAGGCCATAGACTATATGTTGTTGATCAGTTTTATCCCCAGAACCTAGTGTGGTCTCTGGCACAAAGCCGACACTTAATGTTTGTTGACTGAATTATCAAACGAGTGATAATTTTTTTAAAAAGCAAATTGACTTTCTCAAATCTTCGACACTGTTCTTGACCCACCCTTTCCCTTGACAGCCCAAGTGTAACAGAGTCATTCCATTCTGCCTCTTTCTCCAGGGCTCATGAAGCTCACCCGGACTATGACAGTAGCCTTCTTTTATTTATTATTTTTTGAGATGGAGTTTCGCTCTTTCACCCAGGCTGGAGTTAAGTGGTGCAATCTCAGCTCACTGCAACTCCACTCCCTGGGTTCAAGTGATTCTCCTGCCTCAGCCTCCTGAGTAGCTGGGATTACAAGAGTGCACCACCATGCCCAGCTAATTTTTGTATTTTTAGTAGAGACAAGGTTTTTCCATGTTGGCCAGGCTGGTCTAGAACTCCTGACCTTAGGTGACCCATCTGCCTCGGCCTCCAAAAGTGTTAGGATTACAGGCGTGAGCCACCGTGCCTGGCTGACAGAGGCCTTCTAATGGAGCCATCTGCTTCCAGTCTTACCTCTCAACCCCCAATTCATCCTGGACTCCTTGCCATAAGTGACCTTGCTAAATGGAGATTTGCCTCAGGTAACTTCTCTGCTTAGAAGCCTAGAGTAGCTCCTCATTTTCTTTCAAGATAAAACTCAACCCCTTTCCTAAGGCATGTAAGACCCTCTAGAATCCTGCTTCTGCTTGCTGCCCCAACCTTCTTTCTTGCACGTCTCCATTATCCAGGCTCTGGAGCCAGAGAAACTTAGGTTTCCAGATCAACTGCTTATTCACAAAAGTTCAAGGGCAAGTGTTTTCATCTGTACTTCAATATTACCAACTACACAATGGGTCAGCTACTGCTACCTATTTCTGTGATTATTTCTGAGGATCAGATTAAAAACAAATGTGAGGTGCTTATCTTGGTAACTGCTATATACTGAGGGCTAAATAAATGTTAGCCATTACTTTTGTTATTATGAGCATCCTTTTTCAAATATTACTTGCTCACTCTCTCTTGTGTCCTATTCAAATACTATTTCTTATGTCTTCTCTTCTTTGTCCAATTAATTCCTCAATATTAAAGACTCAGCTCTGATTTCATTTAACCAAGGAGGTCTTTCTTGAGCCTACTGTTTGTCTACCTCTATTTATCTCAGTGTTTTATGGATACTTATTTTATAACATGGTTATTTCAGAAACAGCTTTTAAATGAATGGAAATGAATTATTGAACTCATCTACTTGTTCCACTATAGTATGAGCTCCTCAAAGGCAAAAGGTCGTTTAATATGGTCTCTAGAAAACAGCAAGTATTCAATTAATGCTTCATGGAGGAAAGAAGGAAAGAAGGAAGGAAGGAGGGAAGGAAGGAAGGAAGCTTTAAGAGAGGTAGGAAATTCAAGAGTTAAGTAGGTCTTAGCAAGAAGATAATGCTCAATTTTAGAGACTGATACGGTTTGACTGTATCCCCACCCAAATCTCATCTTGCATTGCCATGTGTTGTGGGAGGGACCCAGTAAGAGGTAATTGAATCATGGGGATGGTCTTTCCCATGCTGTTCTCGTGATAGTGAATAAGTCTCACAAGATCTGATGGTTTTGAAGAATGGGAGTCTCCCTGCACAAGCTCTCTCTCTGCCTGCTGCAATCCATGTAAGACATGACTTGCTCCTCCTTGCCTTCCACCATGATTGTGAGGCTTCCCCAGCCATGTGGAACTGTAAGTCCAATTCACTCTCTTTCCTTTGTAAATTGCCCGGTCTCAGATATGTCTTTATCAGCAGCATGAAAATGAACTGAAACAGAGATACTGAAGTGACTAGAAAACACTTCCAAAAGTATCTCGCTCTAGAGCCCAAGAGAAAGACTGGGGCAAAGACATAGACTTGGCAGATGCAGCATATGAGTGGTGGTTTAAGGCATGGGAGTAGATGTAATTACCTTGGTAGGATGTTCAGAAAGAGGAGAAGTCAAGGAAGGATTGACTCCTGAGAGACACCAATATTTAAAGGGCAAGCAAAAGTACGCCTAGCAAATGACAATGTGTTTCCTTCCTTGAACCTAGGTATGGTTTCAAAATCCCTCACTTGTGACCCAAATTGCTATTTCAAGATGCAGAACATTCCATCTCTCCTTCAAGAGGCAAGGAACTAGGTTAAGTAAATGTTATTGGGTCATATGCCAAACAGCTGTGTCCTTCTCCAGCCCTATTTCTCACCACTGTTCTGCAAGAAACTTTGGCTTTTGCCAAGTCTCTCCTCCCTCCCCAATTACATACTCTGTTTTCCACCTCCTCCTCCACCCCTACACTTCCATCCTGCAGCCTTTGCTTATGCTGATCCTCCTATCTGTACTGTCCTCTCCCTTCTTTATCTACCTGAGGTCCATTTGGTCTCCAATGCTTCTTCTAAGATCCATCACTTGCATGCAGTCTTCCTCAGTTATTCCAATCCACACTGACATCCCTGTCCTCTGATGTCTATGAATTTGTGGCACCCTCACTTATATTGCCTCTTGGTTTGCTTGGTTATTCTCAAATTGACCTCCCAGCGAGAGGGGTGCTCCTTGAGCAAAGGAATTATGCACTGAGAAGCTATGGCCTAAACACTGGTGTCTTAGCTCCCAAAATTCATAATGAGTTTATGCATACTCTTATGTCCCCTCCCCTGAGCACCTCTTCCCCACTCTCTTCTTAGAGACTTCCTGGCTGGTGGAAGAGCCAAGCTTTAGCTTTGGCCTGGGTGGTCCGGCTTTATCTAGATGAGCAGGACAGCTACTAAACACTGAAAGGTCTCCTGTGGCTTGAAAGAGTTAAAATACCTCCTGGAGGGTCCAATTTCCAGAGAGCTAACTCTTTCAAAGCCAAAATTGGCAAAGATAATCTACTCCCAAGCTGGAAAATTTAGTTAAAAAGTCAGTGGAGGATAGGGCAAGGAAAAGATATTGGTAAAGAAAATGCCTTTTCTTTCAAATGGGTTGAGTTGGTAACTTGAAGACACAGACTTAGACAACAGGACTCTTAATCCTGAAAACTTTGGAATGTGATTGTAGCGTCTGGGGTATTTGGGACGAAGGTGCTTCTGGGCTAGGGAAGGGCAGGCTGGGGAAGGGCCAGGCGAGGCCATTGTATCTGGTCATTGAGAAGATTGGTGTGTGAGAAATGAGGCCTCTTGGCTGCAGCTGTCCCCCTGGGGCCCATTAGGGCATTCATACTATGTGATGACTGAGAACAGGCAGGTCCCTATGCCAAGACCCAGGCCCAGGCCCGGGTTCATATAATTCTGGGTGTTCCTAGAGTTTGATAGAAGCCAAATGTTTTCATTTCTTATGAAAATTCCTTTCAGAATAACCTATTTAAGACAAACTCAGTCGGTGCTAGTTCTGCTTTGCATAGGAAAGTCTTTAATGCCAAACAGGATGTTTTCAAGAAAGAGGGGACAATAACAATATTACTAAATAGACCGTTTAGAGTCACTTCCATGTGCCAGGCAAAGCGTGAAGGCATTTATAAACACTACCACTCCCATGGAAGATGGGTGCCTTTATCTCCATGTTGCAGATTAGCTAACTAGAGTTGAGGAAGGTGAAATAGAATAGTGGTTAAAAACCTTGATGCAACACAGATTTGTTTTCAGATCCCAACTCCATCATGCCTTTCATTGAAATCTTTCCTGAGGGCCTATTGTGTGTGCATGGATCTGGGGATGTCACATCACTGAAGAAGACAGACAAGGTGCCTGCCATCATTGAGTTTACATTTTGTCTTGGAGTGGGAAGGGAAGAGAGGAGTGGAACTGATAGAGCAAACACTCAACAAGATTATTTCAAATGGAGATACTGTGAATAAAAACAAAGTAATGTGAGCAGGAGGGGAGTGGATAGCCAGATGCAATTTCAGATAGTGATGTATCCTAGGTCACATGGCACTTATGTGCTGGTTAAAAACTACTTAACCTCTCTGGGCCTCCGTTTTTTCATCCATAGAGTGAGTATGCCAGTAGCCCTCACCTCATAATCACCCCCAGGATTATGTAAACTGTGAAGTTCCTGGCACACAGTAGGTGCTTAATAAGTGCCAGCTCATTGGTATTATCAGACAAATTACTCCCATTTACAGGCCACCACCCTCCTGTGAACACACTTGTCCTTCATTATACATTATCTTGTTTGTTTCCAAGTTACTGCTGTAGAGGTTTGGATAGTTGCAGAGCTTTCTCTTATTTTTACAAACTCATCTGTATTCCCTCTCCGTCTGCCTCCTGGGCCCCTGGGTTGACAGGGACTGAACAAAAAGCTTGAGAAAGTGCTGCTGACTGGGGTGATGTTCTAAGGGAAAAGAGATGGAGAGAGACAGGGAAGGAAGGAAAGGGAGCATTCAGTGAACACCCACTAATGAGGTAAGTTTATAGGTCCCTTTGTCCTAGATTCTCTCTTTTCTTCCTCCACCCCAACCTGCCACCTGGAATTCTCACTAACTACTACATCCATTCTGCACGGATTTTCGGTCTCCAGGGAACAGAGCTTTATTAAATATAAGCATCTCAACTAAGAAAAGTGGCCGAGGCGGGTGGATCACGAGGTCAGGAGGTCGAGACCATCCTGGCTAACATGGTGAAACCCCGTCTCTACTAAAAATACAAAAAAATAGCCGGGCGAGGTGGCGGGCGCCTGTAGTCCCAGCTACTCGGAGGCTGAGGCGGGAGAATGGCGTGAACCCAGGAGGCGGAGCTTGCAGTGAGCCGAGATCGCGCCACTGCACTCCAGCCTGGGCGACACAGCGAGACTCCGTCTCAAAAAAAAAAAAAAAAAAAAAAAAAGTGGGGGCATCTATTACTCAATCCACAGAGGTGAGTCCATCAGGTTACTTCACCAAGTGTTGAATCTGAAGGAATGAACCACAGGTAGGTTTGCTTAGTCCAGGGCTGAGGATACCAGGCAAGTGGAAGCAAGTCTGTGTGGGTCAGGGGGTATGGAAGAAGGAGCCAGAAGTTCTAAAAAAAAAAAAATATGGTCTCTCTCTCTCTCTCTGAACTCCCCAAAACCCACTGAGAAGCCCCTGAAGAACAGTGCCTAGGAACAGAGGAGAGACTGCTGGTGGTGGTAGCCTGAGGCTGTCACCTCAGCATTTGCTGGCAACAAAGGCTGCCTTTTTCTTTTTACTTTTAGGCTTGAAAAAAAAAAACACACAGGCTTTGGGGCCAAATAGATTTGAGTTTAAATCTAGCTCCCCTGCTTACTACTATTTTGGCCTTAGGAGGTTACTAAGCATTACAGAACCTCTTTTTCTTATCTTTGAGAGGGTATTACTACTACCTACCTTCCAAAACTATTATATGGATTATTCATTCATTAACATTAATTGAGTGCCCACCAGGTACTATGCAATTCAGTGTTCTATAAATACGTTTCCTCATTCCTTTAGATATGGAGGCCGCAAGACTAGCATAGCCCAGATTTAAATAATTTGGCCTCCTGTGAATTCAAAACACGGATATCGTACCAATGGCCTGTGAGACATTTAAAGAGCAGGATGGCAAAGCTGGATAATGCCATTGAGCATGATGTTCATTCATTTGAAATACATTTGCCAAGTGTCCTTTGTGTCTGTATCTGGGGATGCCAAGATGACCAGAGCTCAGTCCTTGCCCTGTAAACCTCACGGTCTAGTGAATAAAGCAGACTTAAGAACAACGGTGACAACAACTGAATCAGGGCTATGTTAGAGATGTAAGAGAGATACCATGGGTGCAGAGAAGAAACCTATGCTGAATTCTGTCTAGAGAGGCAAGGGAAGGATTTTTGGAGGGGGTTACATTTGAGCTGAAAGATAAAGTTTTCCAAGCTGAATGGAGTGCTGCAGAAAGGAGATACTCTAGGAAGAAACAGCATATACCAAGGCCATGAGACAAGTAAAAGCAGGAGTTCAGCATGTTCCAACCCAGGGCAAGGTAGAAGAGTGATAATGAAGGGAGATGGGGCTGAAAATACACGTCATCTGTGATGGTTAATACTGAGTGTTAACTTGATTGGACTGAAGGATGGAAAGTACTGATCCTGGGTGTGTCTGTGAGGGTGTTGCCAAAGGAGACTAACATTTGAGTCAGTGGGCTGGGAAAGGCAGACCTATCCTTAACCTGGATGGGCACCATCTAATCAGCTGCCAGTGCAGCTAGAATATAAAGCAAGCAGAAAAACCATGAAAAGACTAGACTGGCCTAGCCTCCCAGCCTACATCTCTCTCCCATGTCAGATGCTTCCTGCCCTCGAACATTGGACTCCACCTTCTTCAGTTTTGGGAATCAGACTGGCTCTCCTTGCTCCTCAGCTTGCAAATGGCCTATATATATATATACACACATATATATATCTTATTAGTTTTGTCCTTCTAGAGAACTCTAATACATCACCCAAGGAACAGGGTCTTCACCCATGGTGAAGCCGCTGTGTGACCTGAAGGGCTCCCCACACTATCATGAGAACCACTATACTATGAAGAATAAATGTGAATAAATGATGAATGAGTAAATGAATGAATAATCTATATGATGCCTGACAGTTCACAAAGTGCTCTTATAATATATTGCTTCACTTAAAAGATAGGGGAAATTATTGTGCTTCACTAAGTTAGTTTTAAAAATTCTTTGCACATGACATCACCCATGGATCATGGCACCACAGTCCTATGGCACACTGTGAGGTTGGTACCCAGGTGCATGAGGGCATCTGATTGACTGTCCACAAAATTCTGCCTGTATCTTGTTCATGAAAGGCCCCCATCTTCATTGGTAGTTAGGACCTATGAGGTTTGTGGTCTCCAAATCTGGATCACAACAGAGAATCCATATATGCCTGCACAGTGGCTGAATTTCCTCCTCTGGAGTCAGCCTCTTTTCGGTCTAAATCCACAGACACCACTTATCAGCTGTGTGACTTTAGGCAAATTACCTAAACTCTCTGAATCTTTCTTTCCATATGTGCAGAGTGCTCTCATGTCCCAAGTTGCCAAGGATAGCCCAGAATTATGCCTCTTGCTCTGATGTTATCACTGACAAGGCCTCCTTTTACTCTCCGAAGAATTCCAGTCTAGATGATAAATTATGTGACCACTCTACTCATGTGCCCTCACTTCTCTTCCAGGGTTGCTGTTCAGCTGAAATGCATTAATGTGGCTTTAGTTAGGACAATTGATATGGCAAGTATCATAAAATGCAACTAACTAATGTAAACAGTACAGGAAGTATGTGGCTCACATAACTGGAAGTAATTATTTTAAATTCAAATCCAGGGCTATGGAGCTCGTTTTACTATTATTATTATTTGTAGTAGGCATAGTACTGTTACTAGTATTAGTATTATTATTATTCCTCTTCCTTTTGAAGGCTGGTGGAATCAGAGGAACATAAGACTTGGAACCAGAGACTTACTAACCGACACTAAACTTCCTTGGACATAAGCTCCTTTGACACACACACATTGCTGCACTTCTTTAAGGAGCAGATGAGATTCCGTATGTGGAAATGCTCTGTAAATACAGGAGGGTGAACAAGGGTAAAGGACTTCTTCAGCAGCTCATAACAAAAGATGACTTTGTTTCAAGCATGCTTAAGACTGACCTCTGATCTTAGTCTCCTATAGGGGCCAGAAGAATAAATACAACTGGAGTTCAGAAATGGGAAGAGTTGTAGAGCATGATAGGATACTCCCAGAAGGTGAACTTGGAGGGGAAGAGAGAAGATCAACATATATCTTAGGATTACTGAAACAATATATGTGGTAATCATGATGATACAGAATTCTCAATTATTAGGTGCCTGGAGTGGTAGTAGAGAAGAGTATTTAAGGAATGTGGACTTTAGATTGCAATAGCTTGGATTTGAGGATTAAATAGGATAATGAAATAAGGTGCTTAACACGATACCTGGCATATAGAAAGTGATCAGCTAATGGAAGCTATTATTGTGATTACTATTAGTGTCTGATATATCAGACACCATCCTGGGGGTGCCTCCACCAGCTTCTCATTTCCCAAATGCTAAGTGACCGGGAACTGGGTCCTCATCTTCATTCCTCAGTTATTGATCCGAACAAGTGAGGATCTGAACACCTAAGCAACAAGTGATGGCAACAGAGGATTCAGTAAGAGCCAGGGTCAGATTATTAGACCAGACACAGTTGGTTTGCCTTGTATATTGCTCATATGGAAAAACCTTTCACCATGATGAGAGATTTTTCTTTGGAATCTCAAGGTATTAGGAGCATAAAGGTCTCTGGATGAAAGGGGCAAGGGAGGAAGTCCTGCTACTTCCTGTGCTGCCAGAGGTGCTACTCTGGGTTTTTGACATCTGTTCTCTTATTCAAACTGCTAATGTCAGAGGAGTGCTGAACATGTTCACTAGACACACTTTGGGAGGCAAAATCTGCCCCAGAACCCCAGTGATGGCTGTGCAATACTGTGGGTGATGTCCAGATGACACAATGGGTGTTGGTGGCTGTCACCTGAGGATTTGCTGCAGCTGCCAATTGCCCTTTCAAAAATGGGCCAGTCCCTTGGCCAGGCGCGGTGGCTCAAGCCTGTAATCCCAGCACTTTTGGAGGCTGAGACAGGCGGATCACAAGGTCAGGAGATCAAGATCATCCTGGCTAACACGGTGAAACCCCGTCTCTACTAAAAAAATACAAAAAACTAGCTGGGTGAGGTGTCGGGCGCCTGTAGTCCCAGCTACTCAGGAGGCTGAGGCAGGAGAATGGCCTAAACCCGGGAGGCGGAGCTTGCAGTGAGCTCCAGCCTGGGCGACAGAGCGAGACTCCGTCTCAAAAAAAAAAAAATGGGCCAGTCCCACAAAGGGGCAGCACGAGGGAGTTCCTTGGTGGTGATGAACAGTTCCACCTGTGGGATGGTGGTGGTTACATGACTCTATACATGTCATTAAATTGCACAGAGCTATCATACACACACACAGATACAGTTGACCTTTGAACAACATGGGTTTGAACTTCGTGGGTTCACTTACATGCAAATTTTCTTCTACCTCTGCCACCCCTGAGAAAACAAAACCAACTCCCTCTCTTCCTCCTCCTTCTTAGCCTACTCAACATGAAGATGACGAGGATGAAGATCTTTATGATGACCTATTCCCACTTATTAAACAGTAAATACATTTTCTCTTCTTTATTATTTTCTTAATAACATTTTCTTTTCTCTAGCATAGTTTATTGTAAGAATACAGTGTATAATACATTAGCATACAAAATACATGCCAATCAACTGCTTATGTCATTGGCAAGGCTTCCAGACAACAAGGAGTGCAGTTAAGTTTTTGATGAGTTAAAAGTTCTATGAGAATTTTTGACTGCCTAGGGGTGGACAATCCTAATCCCCACATTGTTCAAGGGTCAACTGTATGCATACAAATTGGTGACACCTGAGTAAGATCTACAGCTTGTACCAATGTCAACTTCCTGGTTTGGTATTGTCTTACATTTCTGTAAAATGCTGCCATTGAGGAAAGCTGGGAGAAGGGCGCATGGGACCTCTCTGTACTGTTTTTGCAACTCTCTGTGAGTCTATAATTATGTCAAAATTAAAATTCTTTTTTAAAATGGGTTAGCCTCAAAATGAGGTAATTTCCTTATGTGTTCCATTGTTTACATTTGGGTGAGTTGATGGGAGAATTAAATTAGTTAATATATATAAGAGCACCTTAGAAGAATGCCTGGCAGAATAAAAAACAATACATGTTGCCTACTTCTAGTACCCTCAGACTCACTTAGCCTATTTCTTAGATGTTCTTTGTAACAACCAGCATGGTTCTTCTACTGAAGTCTTTGGAGGTCTGCCCCATCTCATAATGACCTAGCCACCCCTAATGTGCCTGAGAACAGTGTTTTTCCATCTTTTTTTGCATGCACCTATGTGTCCTGTTAAAAACTGTAGGTTCTGCTGTGCTTAGTCAGTTGGTCAATATATAAAAGTTTCTGGCCTAGTGCAATGGCTCACATCTATAATCCCAACACTTTGGGAGGCCAAGGTGGATGGATCACTTGAGTCCAGGAGTTTGAGACCAGCCTGGCCAACGTGGTGAAACCTTGTCTCTACTAAAAATACAAAAATTAGCTGGGTATGGTGGCACAAGCCTGTTGTCCCAGCTGCTCAGGAGGCTGAAGCAGAGAATGGCTTGAACTCAGGAGTGCAGTAAACCAAGATTGTGCCACTGCACTCCAGCCTGGGTGACAGAGCGAGACCCTGTCACAAAAAAAAAAGAAAAAAGAAAAAAGAAATTAGAGTTTGTGGCCACAGGAGCTTTAGTCAACAAGAAATGATATGATGATGACGACGATGATGATGATGATGATTACGCAGGCCTCTTTCATAAATGCTTCCACAGCCCAGATGGAGAGGGAGGGTTTGGGGAGCCCCATGGAAGATGGCGAAACACCAGGTGAGTGAGGCAATGCCCACTTTCCCAAGCAGAAAAGGCACGGAAGAGGTAGGCTCCATTGCTTCGCTCGTATTTCCCCATTAATTCTCATTTATGCACTCCATTATTGTATATGTTGACACGACGCTGGACTCCGAGAAATTAAAAAAGAGTAAGATTATTTACCCTGCCCTCAACAAGCATGATGAGTGGTATGTAGTTCCTGGCATATAATTAAAATACAGCGTCCTGTGCACTGAGAGGAATGCAGATGTGCTCTGGAAGCATGGGAAAAGAGGGCTTCAATCAAGGAAGGTGACTTTCACATGGAGTCTTAAAGAAATAATAGGAATGAGCAAGGTAGGCAGGGAGGAGCAGGTGCAGCCTCCTGTGGAGCAGGGGAAACACATAGGCACGAGCCATGACAACTTGTCCTCAGAACTACCCAGAATTAGGTGTGGCCAGCCCAGGTCTATTTTTTGGAGAGTGGCAACAGATGGTTAATAAGTTAGTGGTCTAATTGGGTTGGGAAATTCTAGGCTAAGTAAAATTGGACAAATTTTTTGCTGCAAGGCATGTCAGAGCTTTGGGTATGTTCCCCCATATTGTCAGTCTCCCAGAAGGGTTATCATGGACAGCATTTCCCAGCCTCATGGTACAGAAACCCTTTGTTTCAAGACATCTTGTGGGGCATGATTTCTCTTGCACATACTCAAGAAACATTGGGCTGTTCAGACAGGTTCTGACCAATGTTGATGCTTAACAGACAATAAAGATATTTTGAGGGGGATCCAGAATAATGGGCAATTCTTACTTTTTCTAGAACTTCATGGCTAGCTATTGGATCATGTCCTGTTAGACTAAATTAGTTCTTCCCAGGAAGTGGGTGGCTGTGAGAAGGAATCTAGAGGTCAGCAGTTTAGCATTATGCTAGCACGAGGGCTCTGCCTGGCCTCCAGGCTGGCTTAGTGCTCAGCCTCTTCCTTGGCCACCAACTGACCTTCCAGGATATTTTGCAAAATTAGAGACAGATAAAGCATCTTGTGCTGTAAGAGAAAAAGTTGCAGTGGATAATTTTACAGTGATTACACAAAAAGAGAACAATGAAGAATCAAAAATTAATCAAAGCTTGAAATATAACAAAAGCTAAGGAATTTGTGAAAATGTATTTCATTTTCACAGGCTAAGTGCAGGACTGATAATTTTATTTTATATATATATAAAATGCTGGAGTGGGCAGAGGACGCTCTGAAGTAAATTAAAGTCCTAAAAACAAGTATCATAATAAATCATGCACTCAATCCTTCACTCCTCATCTCCTCTACCCCCACAGTACTCATAAATTCTTTCAACCAAGAAAAATATTTCTCATATGCCTTAGAGGAGAATTTACTGCCTCTGTTCTCCATCAGCCTTTCCTCGATTATCAGCTCACTAAATATTTATGGGGCTTTTTCAAGGTACAAGTGCTCTGAGTTCAGTCCCCAGGGCCACTGCACCAATGAAGTGTGTGACATTCAGACTCCATGTCACTTGCTTCCTCGCTACCATTTATGAGCCATCTTTTCCTATATGGACTTAGGCTTTTTATAAGGTCTTCATTCTTTCAAAGAAATGATGAATGCTGATGAGTTCTAGCAAAGTATTGATAGCACCTGGAATATAGAAAAAGATAGGAGATTCCTCAAAGAATTCAGAATGTGCCCTAAGTTTTAAAGTACTAAATCATAGGCGATGGGCTCTAAGTGGTCATTAGAACTTTAAAAGTCCACAAGCATGAACACTGATAAGATGGATAAAGTGGGGAAGGGTCACCCCTGCAATCGACCTGGCTGAGAGGAAGTTGTATTCTTTGATTTCCTTAACTTGAAAATGGAAATAATTTCTGTTCTCTACCCTCTCATAAATTGGGCAGTCACCTGATACGCTGGGCTCCTGCCATCTTTGAAGAACTTTGAGTTTGGGAAAGTAACGAGCCAATAGAGTGTGACCGTAAAGTTGAGGCCTAAAAAACCCTTTTCCACTGCAGTGGGTGCGGTGGAAGTGACCAGAGGCTCGACACCTGCCACGCTCTCTTTGAGGCCTTCTGGATCTCTGTTATTTGTCAGGCCCTTCATCTCCTTCAGCCACTGCCACGAAATTCTCCAAATCTGAATTATCTTTAGGACCACTAGATAGAAACAGGCAAGATCATCTTTATGTGTTTAGAAAGCCCCCACCTTTCCTTTCATTATTTAAGGATAATATTTGTGGCAAAAGAATAAGAACACACATTCTTTCTCTTTCTCTCTCTCTCCCCCAACGCACACACACACGCACACACACACACACACACATACACATACACACACTGCCTCTAAGCCTTTTCTTTTTATAAGCTGTAGCACATCTGCTCACTGAAAGTCTGCAGAAACCTAATACCTGAAATGTTGATGAAAACAGATATGTTTTACTCTATATGCTAAAAGAAAAATTAACAAGACAAATATTGTTTCTACAGCCAACTTGGGATGGAGAAAGTGACAGCCTCCATCCATTTCATGAGACAAGAAGTGAGGCTGGAGAACAAAGATGTCTAATTTTAAATTCCTTTGAGAGAAAAATTGCAGTTGTATTTGGTTAGCAGCTCTTTGGAGGGCTGTGGTAAAGGATTCCAGAAATAAATGTGATTCCTCTGTGAATGAATGTGAGTGTAGGTGCTCACCCGAGGTCTAGGCCCTTCCCCAGGCCCTGTCCCCAAGTGCTGGGTCAGAGAGTGGTGCATAAGGCCAATGAGGCAGTTTCCACAGGATACCTGCAACAAAGTCATCAGGTTCATTAGTTAAGGAAGACCCAGGGTGGGAAGAGGCTGGGCAGACATCCAGGTAGGAGCTTTATAGGGTTAAACTTCTGATCGTTGCCTGGAAGTCAGGTCAAGTAGTAGTGTGAAGGTATGAAGTTTCTTTACGCCATAGAAAATTAGCCTTTGACCTCTAACATCTGGACTAAGCCTGTGGACTGGTGATAGGGGAAAGAAACAAGCTACGTAGCCTGCCAAGCATGGGGTCACAGCAGAAAAGGGAAAGAGAATCCAGATCTGGATGGATGAAGCACTTGGGGGTCTGACTCCAGGTCCACGGAAGACCATTGCTCCAGGAATGGGAATGTGACTGTTCTCCCAGGAAAGACTTCCTGTTCCTACCTCTCTAAGCCCCCCATGTGTGTGAGTGGCCCTACAGAGAATGACTCCAGCTTGGAGGAAATGGGCAGGCAGGGGTGACAATGCTGCGGCTGCAGATGTGAACATGTTACTGCAAGCAGGAGAGAAGGAGCTGGGCTTGGGCCATCACATTGTGGGAGTGGGTGCTGGGGGAATGCTGATGGGTGATGGTGGGTGCCAGAGACTAACTTAACAGCATTCAACATTTAGCATGAGAACACCAGGGGCAAGAGGCATTGTTTGGGTGGAGTCGTCCATTTATTTATTAACTATGTACTGATGATGGGAACTGCAAAGAGACTGCAGCTCTGGGCGGAAGCCGTCCCCCAAAACTTTCAAACAACAGAGGGGCTAGTGGGTCTTTGAGGACTAGAATACTTATCTCCTGACACTTTTCCCCCAGTTTCTTCCAGCCACTCCCCTTTGTAACCAGGGAACATCTGTGCCCTAATGCAAGGCCAGAACTGAACTGATTAATTTACTGAGTCTTTAAAATCAGCTCCAGCTCCCAGAGTAAGAAATCAAACAATAACAAATCACCTCTTTTTTTTTTTAATGGAAGGATGAAGGGGGAAAAAATATCCTGAGCACTATTATATTTGTCCTTCATCTTACAGAGAGTCCTTACCTTCTTAAACCAAACTTCCCCAAATGCTTTGATGCTCTTTGGAATTCTGCCCGTTCTAAGTCTAAGGATCACCTACCTAAATGCCTTGTCATTCTCTTGAACGTCACTGGAAGTTCTCCCAGGGAGTTTAAAAATCCTCCACTGGTTCAAGTCAAGCCTACATCTGGCTGAAGAGTCTTCGTCATGACAACATGAGCCACCAAGACATCTGTCATGCCAATGACTGCAGCACCAAAGCGTGCAGGACCTGCTGAGTTATTGGGGGCATTTCCCCCAAGAATAGCCCAGTTAAATAAGAAAGAACCAAATCTATAAAATGCATTCAATACTCAATTGCTCCTACTCTTGAGAATTGGAGAAAGTACAGCCCGAGACAATTTCAAAGGGTCTCCTGGCACTATAGCGCTTGTTAAATTCATAGATCATAGAGCTAGAGGGCTTAAGGGGATTTTCAGCCATACTCCCATTATTCTCTCTGTCCCCCTAAGTAAGGTAGTCACTTTAATTAATCTTTGCACAAAAGATAAGACCATGGGAGAGGAGATTGTGCAGCCAATGTGACCCTGATCTCACCCGGTCATCCTGCTTCCTCCCTCACCATTCCTATCCACATGACCCCAGGTTTCATGGGTTTCCTGTCCTCAGTGAGGATTCCTGTGCTTCACTCGAACCCTCCAGGTATTGGGAAAGCCTGCAATAAGTCTTATGTCTCCTCTTTTCCTTTGCCACCACCTCTCTCCCTTTCTAGAGGAGAAACAATTCTATTATCATTATTTTCCTCATAATTCCACTCTACTAGTCTTTTGCTGCGTCTATGCTGAGCTTAGAATCAGGCAACTGAACAGGAAACCTGGCTCGGTCTTTCACTGGCTGTTTCACCTTGAGCAAATTCCCATTGATCCCTCATTAATTGCCCCAGGGTCTGGGAACAACTGTCTCAAGCTCATAATAAAGGAAGAGCTGCCCTAGGACTCATGAGACCTGGGTTCTAGTTTCAGTGCTAGACTAGCAGATGGTAGAGGCTTAGGAAAATTCCTTAATTCCTATGACCCTCACCTCCCTCAACTCTAAGGGGAAGTAAGTATCCATGTTACAGGGTGGTCAGGAAGGTTAAAAATGATCATGGAAATGTTTTGATTTTGTAAAGCACTAAAGCCATGCAAAGTATTAACTTTAGTATCATTCTACTCTCTTGTTGAGATCCCTAACATAGACCCTGGGTAAGTTGTCCTGCATGAGACAATGCCCAATTTATGACCTCCTTTTCTGAGGATTGTCCTCCTTTAAAGAGTAGGTCTGGAGAACAATATTTGTCTTGAACAATCCTTTACTCTCAGTAATAATTTACTGGACAGGCACAGTCATCTGACCTAAACAGGTGGATCATATTCTGTCTCCAAGGAATTTAGAGTTAAAATTTAGAGACTGTTATTAATTTTTAGTGCTCACTTAAACTGAGAACACAAAAATTTGGGAGATAATAAGTGGTTATATTTGGTTCATACACAAAGCAGCAGAAAAAGAGAGCTGTAAAAAGTAGCCACTGACATTCATTTCCTTTCCCATTTGAGATATGGCGATAGAACAACAAATGCTATAGCAGAAGATAAACCAATGGGCCACACATATGCTACTCAGATCAAATGTGGGCCTGTGCTCTCAGGGAAGGAAGAGCACACATCATGACAGCCAGGCTGGCCTGGTACTGTTAGTGAGACCTTGGGGTTCTCCTAGACTACACCATAAACAATTTCATAGAACATTGATATCAGACAAGGTCACCCTGTGACCACAACAGATGAAGACAGAAACAAGATCACAGACCACTCCATAGTCATGCCTGAATACAGACAAAACATGAACATTGTCCAACCACAGAAATGACCAAACATCCTCCCATTCTGCTAGTATGAGTGACTGCTACTTCTTTCCCAATGACAGCTTTAGCCTGGATCTAGTCTTCCCTTCCCTATTCCTAAATAAGGTTTATTAAGATGGCTACTCATTAAAATACTCACATCCCTTGACAGTATCTAATTGAAGCAAAGCTCCACTCCTTAAACTCCCCAAAATTACCTAACGCTAGCCTGAATTCTACAATAAGTTCTAAGAACTTCTTATTGAGATGTGCCGTAGTTTCCGATGATATCCGTTGTTCCTCTCTACAGTGAGTAGCAAACACTACATGCAACTATGATTGTGCCCCTTCCTGATGCTCTTTGGCTGGAAGTCATTGACACGGGCCACGGTGTCTCTCATACCTTTCAATTGCTGCCACACCTTACTGCCTGTGCCCCTCATTTGAGATTCCGGTGACAGATGCCAATAGCCAGCCACTACGTATTTATTGAAAGCCTATCATTGGTAAGGCTTTGTGCAGGTCACCCGGCCTGCCCATCAACACATTACAGAATGCTAACATCAGAAGGCACCCAAAAGACAGTGTAGGCTTCCATTTTACAGCTTAAGAACTAGAGCACCCAAAAGGTAAAGTGACTTGTCTGAGGTCACACAGCAGTACAGCAATTTTTTTTCAGAGTTAGGACTAGAACCTTGGTCTTCTGACTCCTGTTCCAGTCCACTTTCTACATTGTGCTGTTCTTAAACCTTGTTAATTACGTGTTTTTAAATGTGTTCATTTAGTACATATGTAGACTAGACCATAAGATCCTGAAGGGATGATTTTACAAGTATCATAGTGGTGAGCATGACACTGCCTCGCTATGTGTTGACTTTTTTTTTTCAGACAGAGTCTCACTCTGATCGCCCAGGCTAGAGTGCAGTGGTGCAATATCAGCTCACTGCAACCTCCACCTCCCAGGCTCCAGTGATCCTCCCACCTCAGCCTCCCAAGTAGCTGGGACCACAGACATGCACCACCACGCCCAGCGAATTTTTTTTTTTTTTTTTTTGGTAAAGATGGGGTTTTGCCATGTTGCCCAGGCTGGTCTTGAACTCCTGAGCTCAAGCAATCTGCCCATCTCGGCTTCCCAAAGTGCTATGCGTTGATTTTTTGATAGAGAATAGAAATGACTGTACCTGAGTATATCCCACAGTCCATGTATTTCAAACAGCTTTTAAATGGTGGCAGGTTCTCCCCACAGATGACTCTGAGCATTTTCTGGAATATCACTGAGAAGGATTTGAAGGGCACAAGGGGAGCCATTTCTATACTCTCCATACTCCTCGGCCTTTATCTTTCTGCATAGTAGCCTCTCTGCTTAAATGTCTGTAACGAAGTGTCCATTCATATGTCTCGAAGTTTCTAAGTAGAACAGTAATGAGAGTCCTGGTGCCCTGCTTATTGTCACAAGAGAATATTTGGGTCTTTTGGGATACTCAAAACATTCTTCTCACTGTTACAATATATTCCCTTTTGTACCTTGATGAAAAAAATAATTTTTGTATAAAAATCAATATTGATCCTTTTTCTGCATATCCAAACAACAGTATTCCCTTTGGCAAAAGAAAGAAAAATATTTCTTCAAAACAATGAAAGAATTTAATAATGGTTGATGTGTTTGACTTTATCAAACTCAGAAGAGTTTTCTAGAATCAGGTACTTTTTAATTGAAATCTCTCTTCTGTTCAAGTTGGCATTCATCAATTTTGATGACAACAAATTCTTTCTATTTAAGATTTAAGCAAACCTTCTCTAATCTCTGGAGCGCAATAATGGGACCCTCATTTTTAGGTTTTGGGATGTTGGTATCTTTTCTGAAATAAGAAAGATACAGTGTAAGAGGCAGAATTTATTCATTGTCTCACTTCTTCTGTGTTGGAATCCTAGAGAGAGAGGCAGACTCTGAGCTCCCAGCCCCAAATCAAAAGCTGCTTTTGTTTTACTTTTTTTTTTTACTTTTGTTTTACTGTTTTACTTTTGGGGGATCATAAGATTTTATTTTAAAAGATGCTTTCTTATCCATAGCAATGAGCATACCTAGTCCCCGGATCCTGGATTTTAAATATCATTTCCCTCAAAAAGAAATCAAGTCTCTTTAAAAATATATATAACTATATGACTGATTCACAGACTGAGAAGTGAAAGTAGAAGGTAAGCCTATAATATTTTGTTGTATCAGAAAGCAAGGAAGTGCTTGAAGACTAATAGGTTCATGCCAAAACACACACACACACACACACACACACACACACACACACACACGTTTGCAAAAACCCACATCAGCCAAATAAAAGAAAAAATCCTTATGTCCAGGGTGATATTGAACACAGAGAAAAAGAGAGAGAGAGAGAGTCAGTGGATGGGCAGGAAAGCCCTTCTTTCTAGAAGAATGCCAGCTAATAAAAGTGGAATGACAGATAGAATTAGAAATGTGCTATTTTATAACTTTCAACATGTAGCTGTTTTAGGCAAAGAACATGGACACTAAAATGCTGTACTGAGAGACTGCTGGGGAGCAGAATATTTGCTCACCACTAAAGCACCAATCCACATTTTAATTACTAATTACAAAAAGGAGCATAGGTCTTTGTAACTGAATGATTTGGTAGCCACCACCTTAACCAAGGGACCAGACATGGCATCATTTGCAGTAGGACAGTCTGACACCATGTGCCTAGTGATGGTACACAACACGAAATACAAAACAGCACCTAGGAAATGTTCTTGTCAGAAGTGCTGGCTCTGAATCTAATCAAGCCTTCAGAAGGTGCTTTAGATCTCAGAAATACAGACCATATATGAAAAAGTAAAGTGGCACGTAAGAAGCAGTCAGACAATCTAGGATGGAACATTCTACAAGAAAACTGGCCTGACTTCTCAAAAACTTGCCCCCCTCCCCAAAAAATTCTAGATTAAAAGAAACTGAAGACTCATAACAACCCAACACAGTTTATGAACCTTGATTGAATCCTGGCTCAAAAGTAAACAGCTGTAGAACACATTTTTGGACTATTGTGTAAATTTGAACATGAATTAATGCCAGAGAGTTATTGTTGATCTCCTTAGATATGATCATGATAATGGTGGTATGATTTTGAGGAAAATGTCCTTATTCTTAGGAAATACACATATCAGTATTTAGAGGTAAAGTGTCATGCCCTTTGCAACTTACTTTTAAAATGGAAGGAGGGGAAAGAAGGAGATTGAGAGAGAGGAGGCAACAACTCTGGCAAAATGTTAAGAATTGTCAAATCTAGGTGGCGGGCTTATGAGTGCTCACTGTATTATTCTCTCCACTTTTCTATTGCTGAAAGTCACTTTCTCCAGGAAGCCAATTCGGAGATGGTGATTAATTTGCAGGTTTATTAGGGAATGCTCTCAGGATCAATATGGTTGGGGGAAGAAGGGGATCAGGATTGGGCAGAGGAAGAAGTTGGACTGTGCTGCAAATACAGGGGCTCAGCTGGGCTGTTCCATGGAGGCTTTTGGGCTGGGAGGGCCCTTCTTTGTTGGCCTATGTTAGGGTGAGAGGATAAGTTCCCTGCAACTTCCAGTCCTGGGTGTCAAACATCACTGGATAGGGACTGCCCTGGGAAGACAGTATGACCTTGAGTAAGGCAATGGTGACAACACCCAGCAGCTGGGAGAATAAACCCTTCAGTTTTCAATGGGCGATCTGGGTGACACAGCACAACACCCATTGCAGCCTTAAAATTTTTCACAATAAAAATTAGGGGTTGGGAAATGTAAAATGAGATTATTTTGCCCTGAAAATATTGACTAGTGGCCTACATGCATTTCAACCTTATAAAATGGTGTAAATACTGTAGGTTTGTTGATAACCTCCTTTTTTAGAGATGAGAGAGGTGAGGTAAAGCAGTGAGTAACTTCAGTCCAACATCACTGAGTGGGGCTGAATTCAAATCAGTCCTGTCCTGACCGGTTTCTTTAAGCCCCTATGCTATGCTATGCTGTATGTGCTATGCTATGCTATGCTATGCTATGCTATGCTATGCTATGCTATGCTATACTTCCCTTTGAAAATCTTTTCTTCAAGGCTCCCCTTCTTCCTGTCTGGTCCACCTGCCTTGTTGCCCGAGTTGCGTGAGGAATGGTTCCCATTCAGTTCCCCGCTCCATTAATAATGATTTCATATCTTCCTCCACAGAAATCAATGTCTTCCCCATTTCAAATCTGTTCCCATCTCATGTAATAAGGAAGGGGCCTAACGGTGCCATTTTGCCTCCATGTGTCTTTTCTTAGACCAAGGAGAGAAAGGGTGAGTGGTCAATAGATGTGTTTTTAAACACTGAGTGTCACTGGCACAAAATAGCAGTAGTCCTTGCAGAGGCTTTTTGGGTTCTTTTGAACGGAAGTTCTTGAAATTAAACAAAAACATCTTCACCTTTCCTGCAGAGACCAGTGGTGCTAAGAACTTCATAACTGTTTACTATCAATTTTATTCATGGCTATATATATATATATATATATATATATATATATATAGTCTGGCTCTGTCACCCAGGTTAGAGTGCAGTCGCGCGATCTCAGCTCACTGCAACCTCTGCCTCCTGTGTTCAAGCAATTCTCCTGCCTCAGCCTCCCGAGTAGCTGGGATTACAGGCACCTGCCACCATGCCCAGATAATTTTTGTATTTTAGTAGAGATGGGGCTTCACCATGTTGGCCAGGCTGGTCTCGAACTCTTGACCTCAAGCAATCCACCCACCTCGGCCTCCCAAAATGCTAGGATTACAGGTGTGACATGACATAATGTTTGAAAGCTGCTTTCTTTTATTGTCCCTCAAGTGCACGTGTGTGTGTGTATCTTTTTATCTACTCATTCTAGCTTGTAAGCTGTTTGGAGAGAGGACTGGTCAATCTTTAATGATACAATTCCAGCATATGGCCATGTTTAATCAACATTAAATTGAAGTTGCCGTAGCTGTCAGCTTAGAAAACTGCTCAGGGAGCAACCATTAGCTAATGAGCAAACAGCTCAGGGATCAACTACATGCCATTATCTACGGCTGTGTCTCCAAACAACCTGGCATTTTAATTATTTGGCAGAGTTGGTTTTTGGAGTGGTAAAAGAACTCAGTGGTTGGTCCTAAAATTTTTTAGCCTGATAGCTTTTAATGTAAGCAGTATGCCCAAGGATCTTGGCTACACAAGCAGTCCTTCCCCTCTCCTCCACCCCTTCAGGACTCTGTCACTTTCTCCTGGTATCTTTGTCTCTGGCTGCGTGCCATGGTCTCCTATGAGCTTTGGTTTGCACCTTGCTCTATGACATCAGAGGAGAGATGAGTGGCTTCAACCTTAGAAAAGATGGGGAGCAAAGGGATCTGATTCCTAGGTAGTGGCAGGCAGACAAGTTGGGGGGGTGGGGAGGAGAGAGACAGATGGAATTATTACTGTTGACTGCTCACCATGTGCCAGGCATTACATACATTATTTCACTTACCATCCCTGCCCCCCATAACCTGATGTATTGTCCTCAGTTTACAGAGAAGGAACTGAGGTTCCAGTTTCCAAGGTCACACAACTAAGATGTGGCAGAACACAAGGTCCACACTCTTTCTATGATACCAGGATGGGTGCCCTGATTCTTCTGATGACTCAATTCTCACAGGAGGTACAGCCTCAAATAAGTTCATTAAATAAAATGTGTTGAGTTTTTATTCTCAATCTCTTAGAAAAAAATTTATTGAAAACAGACACTCATTAATTTTCACACTATGGGGATATATCCAATATGATAATCATTCTTCTATTAATAAATCACACAATTTATATCTCTCTCTACACAGAAAGAAAGTAGGCTATCACATCTCCAAGTAAGATAGCTATGCTATCTCTATTTCATCTCAAATTTGGTGAGAGAATAATTTTCCCTCAACCCCACTCCTGGCCAAAAGTTTTAGTTAAGAATCACTTGGTTGCAAGTTACTAAAAACAAACCAAACAATCAAAGATTTTTAAAAAATCACTCAAACCTATTTATACAAAAGGAAGTTATTAGAAGTGTCTTATGGAATTCATAGTTAGAAAGTTTCATCAGTCCTCATAAGGAACTGGAGCCAGGAATTGAAGAATTGAAGAGGCAATGGGAAGTGAAGAAGGATTTTCTCTCTCTCTCTCTCTCTCTCTCTCCCCCCCTCCTCCCTCTCTCTTTCTCTCTCTCTCTCTTTCTCTCTCTCTCTTTCTGTCTCTTTCTCCCCTGACTTGGCTTCATTCTCTGTACTCTCTGTGCAGTCTGACCTTCACTGTTTCTCTGTTTTGGTAAGTATTTGGCTCACATACAAGGCCCTTCCTCAGCTGCACACTGCTTATCAGTTTCAGCACTTCACATGGTCCTCATCCCACCTCAAGGTCCCAATTCTCATTCTCAGAAGGAAAAATCTGATTGGTCAGCTTGGATCACGTGTCCACTACAATTCAATCAGTGGTGACTACAGGGATAGGTAACTTGTTCCATTGATCTCTGCTGTCTGAGAAAGTGGTATGTGCAGATCCTTAACAGGGTGTGAGAATAAGGAGACATACTTAGAAGAGGGAATGATGGGTCTCTGGTATAGCATGAAATACAAGGAGGCCTATGAGAATTGTCAGTGATAGCTGAAAAGCCCAGAAACCATGGGGGAACAAGAAGAGGGTCCCTATTAGCACAGCAACAAACAACCCATGACTGTAGAGAAACTATTGGGACAATGACCACTTTAAGCCAAAGTTATGTTTCTTTGCCTTTTTGACTCTTTGATTCCATCCCTTCCTGTCAAAATTCAACTCATTATGTAACAAAATCCTGGGAATGATCTGAATGTCTATCACTATGGAAATGGTAGACCAAATCCTGGAAGATTCATTCTAAGCAACACTGTGAATCTATTAGAAGGAATGAATTGAATCAATGTGTATTAAGCTGAGAAAATATTTGAGATTCTACAAAATGAAAAATAAATTGCAGAATAGTATATATGATATACCATTTGGGTTAAAAAATACCCACAAGCAGTAACAGCAGCAGCAGAGTTCGAGACAGTGGTATATGTATGAGGGAGGAAGGATATACCTGACAATTGACATTGAATATTTTGGTTTGGGAGAGGTAGACTTGGAGAGAGGAAAAGGTAGACAGTCAATATTTTCTTTATATACTTCTGTATTAGTCAGGGTTCTCTAGAGGAACAGAACTAGATAGATAGATAGATAGATAGATAGAGATAGAGATAGAGATATAGATGGGGAGTTTATTAAGTATTAATTCACATGATCACAAGGTCCCACAATAGGCTGTCTGCCAGCTGAGGCGCAGGGAGAGCCAGTCTGAGTCCCAAAACTGAAGAACTTGAAGTCTAATGTTTGAGGGCAGGAAGCATCCAGCATGGGATAAAGATGTAGGCTGGGAGGCTAGGCCCGTCTAGTCTTTTCACGGTTTTCTGCCTGCTTTATATTCTAGCCATGCTGGCAGCTGATGAGATAGATGGTGCCCATCCAGATTAAGGGTGGGTCTGTCTTTTTCAGCCCACTGACTCAGATGTTAATTTCCTTTGGCAACATCCTCACAGACACACCCAGGATCAACACTTTGCATCCTTCAATCGAGTTGATTCTCAGTATTAACCATCACAACTTCTGACTGATTTAACTTATCAGGAAACGTGCATGTTATAGTTGTGATTTTTTAGGTTTATAAATAAAGTGGAAAGCTGTTACACAGTCTATATTTAAAAAGCTCTTCTTGAATACTAACACTTCTGGCCTTTCACTTACAGTTGAACTCTGTGGACAAACCCCCATAGAATGTAGACCTCTCATGATTCTGATATTCTGCCTGAAATTATAGATGTTGACTGTTTCTTTTATCCTTATCCTTATGCTTACACTATAAACTCCATAAGAGAGCTATTTTTGGACTCCCTACAACATCTAAAACAATGCCTTGTACAGAAGAGGTACCAATTAAATCCTTATTGAATAGGTTGAACTCAATACTCAGCAGTTTTTCCAACAAGTCCTGTACGCTGTCTTCAAAAAGGCAGATTTTCTCTAAGAATTTGCCTTGCCTTGTAAATACAACAATATCCATTCATTTTATTTTTCTATTATAATGGCATATTATTTTCTGGCCATTTCAAGGTAATTTATATTTTTTTTTCCTAATTTGAGGGGAAATAAACTGAGTAATTAAAAAAATATATTGTGAGCTAACTCAGTGAACTCCAAGCAGCCATGTGTCTTTAAAATTAATCTGGGACACCCTAACTGACCTTGGCAGGCACAGTCCAGCAACTCCGGGTCTTGGAAAACTAAAGCTGTGATTAACCCTGTCAGAGATGAAATGGCTGATGTCAAACTCTTCCAAATTACACCCATGATTGACCTGCCCTTCTTCTGAATGCACCTCATTACTGAGAAATCATCATTCAGGGGACATATACTTAAACATTTAATAAATCTGTGATCAAAATCCTGGTGCATAATTAAGCCTTTGATAAAAGTGAAAGAGAACAAAAGAGACTGGGAGCAGAAGCAAGGTGGAACACAGAACAAAGGGAAGAGTAGGATGGGGAAGATGTTTGTGCTGAGTCTGAGGTCAGAAATTCTGAGCCATTCAATTGTCTTTTAGACCATGATTTCACTTGGATCTGGTGACAGCAAATTTATAAAGGACTAAAGACCAATTGCAACAAACACTTAAAAAGCTTCCAAGGAGTTAGACCAAAGCACTTTCAATAATGCTAGCAATGGCTGCTGACCTTGAATTCACCCATCACCATATAGCAAAAATAATTTGTCTCAGTGCAATAAAAGCATAATGAATAAAATACATACCTGTAAAAATTACTGAAATGGAAAAGGCTTGGCAGGAGGTACCACATAGTATATACGAAACAGGGTAAATAGCTGGGTGATGTAGTGACAGCCAGCAAGACCTAGTGAGAAAACAAGGGGTCGGAGGTTAAAAGACTTGCTTTCTGGTCCAATTTTTACCACTAAAATGGCTATGTGGTCTTGAACTCATCATTTTGCCTCTTAAGAGTTGTGGATTCCCCATCTTAATACTATAAATCACAGGAATGTCTTTTGCTTCTCAAGCTGCAATGTGCAAAAGAATCACCTGGGAATCTTGTTAGAATGCAAATTCTGATTTATTAGATTTATGGTAAAACTGGAGATTCTGAATTTTTTACAAGCCCTGGGTGATCCACAGACCACACTTTGAGAAGCAAGGAATTCGATAATTTCCAAATTCCCTTCCAGTTCAGAGGTTCTGATTGCTAAATCAGAATCTCTACTTGCTCATGTAAGCCCTTCTGAGTTTCCCTCCTCTTCTGGCTTAGGCTGGCCTCTGTCTTTAGACACAGCCTGCCTGCCTTCCCAATTTAACAGTGCCACAATTCCTGTGTCACCTGGGATTTTCCTCCTCAACTAGGTGAAGGAAAATGGAAGCTGGAAAACCTGTCCTTTCCCATCTTCTGAGCCTGGAGGCAAACATAGAGGCTCTTTTCTCTTTAAAAGGTTTTACTGCTTATCATTTGGAAAATAGACAAGAGGAAGTTACAAAAGCTTCAGAAAATGTGTTAATATCCTGGACATTTCTTGCCAAGGCTTCTTGCTATACATATACACAGAAATATGTTTTATGGAAATGGGAATTACAGTAAGATATATATGTTTTATATATATTAAGTAATATAAGTTTTGTTCACTACAAAATTATAATTTTTCTCATTTCATTAAAAATTCTTTAAAAATGTGATTTTAATGTCTTCATAGGTACTCCATACAGATATTGTTCATTATTTATATAGCAATTGTAAGACATTTGTTTGTTGCCATTTTAAACAATACTAAGGTAAACATCCTCATGACCTTTTTAGCTACCGTTTATTAAGCATTTACTATATGCCAGACATTATAGTAATATGCTATACCAACACCATCATCTTATTTCATCCTCACAGTCATCATATTTCAAGCTGAGCATCATTGTGATTTTCCTTCTATTGAGAAGGAAACTGAGATGCAGAAAAATCAAACAACTTACTCAGGATCACACAGCTGAGTCCGTGGCAGAGAAGAAACCACACTCGGCTCTTAACTCCAAAGTCACGCTCATAACCACTACCTGACAGTGTCTCCTTGTACATAAGTCCCCAGGCACCTCTCTGATTTTTTCATTAGGATACAGGTTTTGTTTTGTTTTGTTTTTTATCTGCCTGTGTGTGAATTTTAAAATTTAATGACAAAAGTCATACAGCTTCTTGGAAACAATTCAAGCCATGCGGGAATGTAAAAGAAAAGTGAGAATTCTTCCTTTCTTTCCTTCTATAATTTCTTGAGGTATACTTTCTTTCTATGCATTTTCTTAGCTTAAATAGTACATAGGAAAATGAGAATCATATGTTCTTTACTACTTAATCTCTAGTGCCTGGCACAGAGCTAGCTAGGCCTTAATAAACATTTCCCATTACTGGGTATATACCCAAAGGATTATAAATCATGCTGCTGTAAAGACACATGCACACGTATGTTTATTGCGGCACTATTCACAATAGCAAAGACTTGGAATCAACCCAAATGTCCATTAGTGACAGACTGGATTAAGAAAATGTGGCACATATACACCATGGAATACTATGCAGCCATAAAAAAGGATGAGTTTGTGTCCTTTGTAGGGACATGGATGCAGCTGGAAACCATCATTCTTAGCAAACTATCACAAGAACAGAAAACCAAACACCACATGTTCTCAGTCATAGGTGGGAACTGAACAATGAGATCACTTGGACTCGGGAAGGGGAACATCACACACCGGGGCCTATCATGGGGAGGGGGGAGGGGGGAGGGATTGCATTGGGAGTTATACCTGATGTAAATGACGAGTTGATGGGTGCTGACGAGTTGATGGGTGCAGCACACCAACATGGCACAAGTATACGTATGTAACAAACCTGCACATTATGCACATGTACCCTAGAACTTAAAGTATAATAATTAAAAAAAAAAAAGTGAAACATTGAATGGTTTTTATTTTTAGCAAAAATGTAGTCTTAACAATACTAGTTTCTCTGAAATTATTTTCACTGAAGATATATCAAGCAATGTTCCAGGACAAAAGATATAGCACTAATTCTTTTTAAATAACTGTGTAATAGTTCATAATATGAATGTACCATAATTTGTTAAGTTGTATCCCATAAATAGAAATACATGTTTATAAGTTTGGGGAGTTTCTAAGTTTCTAACAATGTTGCATTAAACATCCACATGTGCCTTTATGTGCTGATGTTTTTTAATTCTTTAAGGTAGTCCTGAGAATTGGGATTATTTGTCCAAAGGGGAGGTATATTTTTAATTTTAATATATTATGCCAGGTGATTTTCCTGAAATGTTGGGCCAGTTCACATTCAAAGAAGCAGTATGTTGAAATGCCCACATCCCCACACCCTTAACCACCTTATCAGCCTTTTACATTTCTCCCAATCCAGTGCTTTAAAAAAGTATCTTGGTGTTTTGATTTGCATTTTCTTTACTACTAGCGAGGTTGCGTGCCTTTTAAAATTTCTTTCTTTTTTCCCCTGTGAATTGCAGGAAACTTGCTCTAAAGAAAAATTGCTGGATTAAGGGATGTGAATATTTTAGCAGTGCTTGACACTTAGCCAAATTGCCTTCCAGAGGTGATGAAACAACTTACCCTCCCACAGGCAGCTCATGAAACCTCCTGTCTCACCAAACTAGGTATTGGAATTCTAAAAAGAAAATAAAGCTCTTTGCCAATTTGAGAGTCTCTGTTGATTTACTTGGGCATTTCTCACCTTCCTGTCAGAGGGCCAGGTGGGAGCTCCTGGTTAGGAGGAAGGAGGGGCTTCAGGCACCAGGCCTTGGAAGGGCAGCCAGGAGCTATAGTGGGAGGAGGCAAAACACATTTCCAAGACTATAGCTGAACAGAAGAATGAGCACTCCTCTGTGTCCAAAAGAATTGAATGAGCTGGCCCAGGGGTGGGGGTGAGTTTATATGGGAGTCTGCTGCCAGGGCATGGCCAAGGTGCTGGGGGGCTGTGGGAAGGGAGGGGTGAATGTTGCACTATTGCATGAGCTCAGTTTCTCCTGTCACATTCCAGAAGAGCTGGCCACAAATGGGCATAACCAAACTGAACAGAACTGAAGTGAAATGAACAACTACTGCTCAACAATGGCCATAAGCAGAGCTTCAGCCTAGTGAATGGATTCTTGCGCTGTGAACTATATAATCAAGTAGAGGATATGTAGAGGCTGTTCTCACAAATCCTAAAGCAGAGTAAGGCATGAGTTGCTTGAGAGGCACATTGAGCTATGGTGAGTTGAAATAGAAAGAGGCTACCTGCAAGTAGTAGAAATAGGAAATTCTTTCTGGATAGGGGTCAGGAGGTTCAAGAGGTCCTCAGTCCTACAGAAAGAGGTGTCCTATTACCCCTGGCACTCCCCACACCCCAGAACTTCAGGCAGCCAGTTGGAAGCCCTCACCAATCCATACGTAGCCCTCACAGATCCATTGGTGGCTCTCATACCAGTTCAAGATCTATAGGCTGATCAGAGTGAAACAGATGATTTAGACCACCCCTCTTCTCCACACTAAAGTTCAGAGGCTCAGTTCAAATTGTCTGTGGGTGCCCCCAGCTAGGTCAAGCTGGGATTCAATGTAGCTGTTTAAGAAAAATCTAGTTGGTGACCTCGCTGGATTTAGATATGCCTGGGTCTTTGTGGTTTTCTGCTGAAGAAAGGGGAAGGGATTTTATGCAAGAGAGGGTGAGTGAAAGAGAAAAAGCAGTAAGAAATGGGTGGTTTGGTTGTGACGTGATCCCTGCGCCCTTGGACCTCAGGGTCCTGAGGGATTGGTTTTGAGGCCCGTAGGAGAGAGCCATTCAAACCAAAGCAGAAGGATTTGCCAGTCCTGAAAATCTGTGTCTGGACTAAGGCAGGGTGGCCTCAGACTGAGGTGAGCCCTCCAGACTTGAGAAGCCAGTTTTCCTCCCTGGCCCCTAGACTCTTAGGGTCATTAACCTGAGGGCAGCTTTGCTGCTCTGACAGCCCAGGACAGTGAGAGCAAAGGAGGCAGTCTTCAAGAGATTTGCCTCCTCATGAAGGCCATCGGTGAAAGCAGCTGGACTGTACCAGTGAGAACTGGGGAATAATTGGGGAAGACTATGGGAGGGCGGATGTGGAAGTCCTTCATGGGGCAATGTGGACTAAAAGTCACCAGGATCCAGGTATTATTGTCAACAAAATTCATTTGTACTATACTTTTCTGGCACCTGGGGACAATTTAGTTGCACAAAGAATGGTATATGAGATCCTGGCTGGTGTGCCATAAAGCTAACCAGTGCTCATCGCTTTGGAGAAAATGCACTTAAAACTTCTTCATAAAAAAAGGTGCCCAGTCACTTTAGATGAAGCCCTCCAGACAAAGCTGAAAGAGCATCTTAGAATCCCATAGCCTATTCTGACGTGTTGTTCACTAGGTTCCGTGGAATTCCCAAAATTAGAATGTGGATTTTTTGATGACTTCTAGGGAGGCCAGAGTTGCTTTAATTGATTTAAGTTCCCATTACATAGTATTTATTATCTATATATTAGCCCTGAACATGGGAGAAGTTTAACACTTATTAATTTGGTTTGATACATCAATCTAATGCATATAGTTTATTTTTCAAAGTTATATTAAAGCTGGAAGTTTGCATTAGCTATGGTCCCATTATAATATATTAAACCCTGAAGTTTGCATTAGCTGGTCCCATAAGGACCAGTCACATCCTCTCTCTCTAAACACTTTGATACCTCTCCCACTATTTACAGCATCAAGAGAACCTCTCGCCTGTTTACCTACGATGAGGCCCCATGATTCACCTATAAAGGCTTTGAGTAGGGAGAAGGGATAAAGGGCATGAAACTCCCTCTAAAGTCCATAAAACTACAAGAAATAGAAGCCCTTTGCTTCTCTAGGGGCTCTACTCCAAATTTCTCGTTTGGCAAATGCCATGTTTCTGTGACTGACTTCCCATTTGAAAAGACAAACTGGTTTCAGGACAAAATTAACATAGGCTCTTTATTCATAAACTTGCAGCAAGGGAATCCATCTGCTATCACTTTCATTTCAGCAGGGCTTCGAGGGTGTACAGAAGAGGAAGTTTTAGACTGTAAGGAGAAATGCTGGGCCAAGAATCTGATTGTCCGGCTTTCTGCTAAGGTGGGATGGAGAAGCAGGGGAGACTTATTGATCTTGGGGTACTTTTAGCAATTCTTGGTCTGCTGCAAAGGAGCAAGCAAGCATTTCATTTCAAACAAGGAATGAACTTTGTTTGGTGTCAGGAGCAGAGGTTTTTCTGTGGCTGGCCACTTTGCAGAACAAGTAGAGATCAATCGGGTGCTTTTTTCATGGGTTTTATGTGAAGCTGACCACCATGGCAGGAAGTTTCTCACATCCAAAGCCAGTAATGGTAGAGTAGTTTTTAAAAAACCTTTTGCTGGAAGATAATTAACTACCATCTTGATTCTAGACTGGAGTTAATACTTGGGAAATCAATTAAAAGTAGCTTATACTTGCTTCCATCCACTTGATTACATAAAGCCCAGTGTTTATCAGAATGTCCTTCGTATCTTTTGGGCTCCCTGGAGCAGGTGAACAGGTCCCTTTCAGTCCACCCAGTTGTCAGTTGTCATGAGCTGCTCAGGCTCTGGAATGCTGCCCTCTGCTTCCCACGAACATCTATGCA
The DNA here is from genome assembly GCF_008728515.1 of Papio anubis. Lineage (NCBI taxonomy): Eukaryota > Metazoa > Chordata > Mammalia > Primates > Cercopithecidae > Papio > Papio anubis. The sequence continues at coordinate 23,524,618 of NC_044987.1, forward strand.
CTCCCCTCCTGCCTCTGGAGACCAGCTTCTCTCTGGCCTCAGTTACTTTCACCTGTTTCCCTTGGGCCTTCCCTTAGACTCATTTACCCACAAGGAAAGTGGAGAGTAGGCTGCAATTCTTTGAAAACCTTCACCGAAAGTCAGGGATGGCAGAAGGAAAGCACAAAACAGACTAACTGTAGTGTGATGTTCACAGCTGCTGGGCCCAGGAGGTCCTGAGCAAGCTCTTCCTGACTTTCAGCTGACCACCATCTTGAAGGAATTGTCTTTCTTCTCTCCAGGGAAAATACCCAACAGTGTGTCTCCTGAAGAAAGGCTCAAGACCAACCTCCACCTCCACAAAGGAAGAAGTACCGCCTGCAATCCTTGCCCACCTCCACAGTCTTGATTTCCTGTCCCAGGATTGACCTAGCTTTCACCAAGAGTAGACGTCAGCTGTGATTTCCGTTTCCCTCAGAGAAGCTCCACCTCCACTCTCAGGGGTGTGGTCTTACCCTCTGGCTTCCATCAAGACAACTAAATTACCCAAGAACCCAGCAGCGTAGCTCAGAACATTCCAGGCTAATCAGTCTTAAGAAAGACAAAGGGTTTGTTCTCAGCCAAGATACCATGGTATAGGAACTGTAATGAGCAAGGATTTATACACATTATTTTGATCCTGCTAACTGCATGGCAAGGTTGAAGATAGTAAAACGCATTTTACACACGAGGAAACCAAAGTTCAGAAAGGTTAAAGAACAGGCCCAGGATCGCTCAGCTGGAAAGAAGTGGATTCAGAATGTGAACTCAACTCAGCTTGAGATGTGACTTAAAATAGCCATTGTCTCTCCCTACTGTTACCTACCAGATACTCCACTGTTTGATTCCTTTGACTGTCCATTCTACATTGATACTTCTTTCCTTTCACCTCTATCTCCCTTTATCTAGCTGGAGTTTTCATTGTCAGAATCCTTCTCTTCTCTCCTTTCCACCTCCTCCCTCTTTATCATCTTTCCTTCTCCTCTCCCTTGTCCTCCTTCATCTCCTAAATTTAGAACAAAGATGGTATTTTCCTATCCATTTAGCAGTCTTACTTGTGAGAAGTGACTGGCAGTTTGATTAACAAGTAAGTGACTTGACTTTTCCCGGGAGCATTTTTGCTTTCCAACGAGACCATTGTGGTTGTCACTGATCCCAGATCTCTAGCACAGCGTAATTTCTTCTAAAAATGTCAGAGTGCAAGGGCTGTGTCCATATAAATACTAAAATTGAGCAGAAGTTACAGGTCCTTGGAGAAGAAAAGTTGCCTAATTGTGTGGCTGGTTTCCAAAATTCCCCTTGGTAATCCTTCCTCATGACTGTTTCTCTTTTACAAAAATACTTTCCAGAAGAGTTTGGAATTTGCCTTAAGAGGTGTCGGAGCACCTATCCCAAAACACACTCCAATAGCAAAGTTATCTGAGGCAAATTATTACTGGAAGCAGTAAGTGCAGGGCCTGTATTCAAATGCTAAGAATGTGCAAACTTTGGTGGTCCTTCAAAGCCTCACAGGAGAATGTTAACTTTCCATATCTTTCAAAGTTACATTATGTTTTTTTGTTGTAGTTTTCAAATCAACTTGAAGACTAATTGTACAAGTAAGACAAAACAAAGAGTTGAAAAAAATATATCCGGATAATTGGGTTAAAAACCCTACTACTGGAAGAAAAAAGGACCGGCACAGCCTCCACCAGACTGGCTCTTACTACAGATAAAAATCGAGAAAGATAACTTATTTTTTCCCTATCCTGTTACATCTGCCACATTACTTAACCCTTCTGTGTCCTTCCTGTGCCCAAAATGATACCACTTACAATTCAGTGAGACAAGAATGCTTGGCAAATATCCTGAAAGGAAAGGCTCCTCCTGCTAGGACTTGCAAGTCTGGCCCCACTGCTTCTTTGTTCTGGCACCCTGGGAAGAGGTGGAGGAGAGAGGGTTTCTGTTTTGATTTCTAGAGTATTTGCCACTGATTTGGACCCATTGTTGACAGGTTGCTTATGGCTTCTTTTGCTTGAAGTTGAGGCCTGGACATTCTGAAATGAGGAGACGAAGAAGGATGTATGCAGAAAGTAAGGAGTTAGGTGATTTGTAGGAATTATTATCATTGATTCTCTGAGCATGAGTCCTGTACCAGTAGGTGACTTGTGGTTTTATACTCAAGTATTTGTATATCCCTTGGCCACAGAGAAATTGTTATCCATTTGCCCCAGCTACACTCTAGTCTTACATCTAGATTGATCTTTACATTTGCAGAGACAGGTCTTGATTGTGACAGTATAGGCCTTAACAGAAAGAAAAAATGCCTGGATTGTAAGAAATTCTCACTATAAAGGCAAATAGAATCAATTTTTTTTCAACTGTATTGAGGTATAATTGAAAAACAAAAATTGTATATATTCAAGGTAAACAACATAATGTTTTGATATATATATACATTGTGAAATGATTTCCATACTCAAGCTATTTAGCATACACAAAACCTTACATAGTTACCCTTTGTGTGTGTAGTGCAAATACTTAAGATCTACTCTCTTAGATACAATAGATTATTATTGACTATAGGCACCCTGCTGAGCATTAGGTCTCTAGAACTTACTTATTTTATTTTATTTTACTTTATTTTGAGACAGAGTCTAGCTCTGCCACCCAGACTGGAGTGCAGTAGCATGATCTTGGCTCATTGCAACCTCTGCCTCCCAGGTTCAAGGGATCCTCATGCCTCAGCCTCCTAAGTAGCTGGGACTTCATGTGTGTGCCACTACATCCAGCTAATTTTTTGTTTTTTTTTTTTTTTTTTAGTAGAGACAGGGTTTTACCATGTTGGCCAGGATGGTCTTGAACTCCTGGTCTCAAGTGATCCACCCACCTTGACCTCCCAAAGTGCTGCGATTACAGGCATGAGCCACCGCACCCAGCTGAACTTACTCATTTTATAACTGCAAGTTTGTACCCTTTGAACAACATCTGCCCATTTCCCCCAACCCCAACCCCTGGTAACTACCCTTCTACTTTCTATTTCTATTAATTCAACTTTTTTTTTTTTTTTTTTGAGAAAAAGTCTCACTCTGTCACCCAGGCTGGAGTGCAGTGTCACGATCTTGACTCACTACAACCTCCGCCTCCCAGGTTCAAGCAATTCTCCTTTCTCAGCCTCCCAAGTAACTGGGACTACAGGCATGTGCTACCATGCCCAGCTAATGTTTGTATTTTTAGTAGAGACGGGGTTTCACTGTGTTGGCCAGGATGGTCTTTATCTCTTGACCACATGATCTGCCTGCCTCGGCCTCCCAAAGTGCTGGGATTACAGGCGTGAGCCACAGCACCCAGCCTCCTATGAGTTCAACTTTTTAAGATTCCATATGCAAGTGAGATCATGCAGTGTTTGTCTCTTCTGTGTCTAGCTTATTTCACTTAGCTTAATGTCCTCCAGTTTTATCCACGTTGTTGCCAATGGCAGAATTTCCTTCTTGTTTTAAGGCTCAATAATATTCTATTGCATATATTTATATACACCACATTTTTAAAAAAATTTATTTTGGATTCTGGGGGAGAATCTAAATGTGCATGCTTGTTACATGGATATACTGCATACTGGTGAAGATTGGTCTTCTACTCTACCCATTAACCAAATGGTAAACATTGTACCTGATAAAAAATATTCAACCCTGGTCCTCCTTTAAGCCCCCCCCCCAACTTTTTGGAATCCCCAGTGTCTCTTATCTCCATCTTTTTGTCATGTATACTCATTGTTTAGCCCTGATTTATAAGTGAGAACATGCAATATTTGGTTTTCTGCTTCTGAGTTACTTCACTTAGGATACTGACCTCCGGCTTCATCCATCTTGCTACAAAGCTCATTATTTCATTCTTTTTTATGGCTGCGCAGTATTCCTGTATACCACAATTTCTTTATTCATCTGTTGACAGACACTTAGATTGTTTATATATCTTAGAAACTGTAAATAACACTGCAGTAAACATGGGAGTGCAGCTAGCTCTTCAACATACTGATCTCATATCCTTTGGAAATATACCCAGTTGGGATTGCTGAATCATATGGTAGCTTTATTTTTATTTTTTGAGGAACCTCCATATTGTTTTCCATAATTGCCATACCAATTTACATTCCCACCAGCAATGCAGGAGGATTACCTTCCCTTACATCCTCACTAACACTTGTTGCCTTTTGACTTCTTGATAATAGCTGTCTTAATAAGTGTGAGGTGATATAATTTTGTGATTTTAATTTGCATTTCTCTGATGATTAGTGATGTTGAGCACCTGTTTATATACCTGCTTGCCATTTTTATGAAATACAGCCATCTTAATTGCAGAGGTAGAAATAAAATTCCACCTCTAAAAACTGATCCCTAATTAGAAAGATAAAGTTTGCCAGATACAAGATCAACTCACAAAAAATCAATAGCATTTCTCTTTAGCAGAAAAATCTGATCATAAAATATATCAGAAATTGGCATTCACCATAACAACAAAAGTTATAAAGTATATAGCACAAAATGAAGAATGACTAAGGCCTCTCTATTCTGTTAAAGGATATAAAAAATTTCTGATCTAATGGAGAGATAGTTCCTTCTCTTGCATGGGACAACTTTGTTTTATAAAAATGGTCAATTCTTGCCAAAATTAAGCCTAAACTTAATGCAATACCATTAAAATTCTAGTTATATTTCTATGAGAAAGTGTGACAAAGTTATTTTACAATGCATATGGAAGAATATATTCTTCCAGGAATAGCTAAGACAACTTGGTTAAAAAGAAGATTAAGAGAAGAAAGAGGAATCACCATACTATTTTCCACAATGGTTGATTACAATTGGTTGATTCCACAGTTTACAATCCCACCAACAGTATAAAAGTGTTCCTATTTCTCCATATCCTCCTTTAGCTCTGAGAAGTTTGAAAACCAAACACCAAATGTTCTCACTCATGGGTGGGAATTGAACAATGAGATCACTCGGACTCTGGATGGGGAACATCACATACCGGGGCCTATTATGGGGAGTGGGGAGGAGGGAGGAATGGCACTGGGAGTTATACCTGACGTAAATGACGAGTTGATGGGTGCTGACGAGTTGGTGGGTGCAGCACACCAACATGGCACAGGTATACATATGTAACAAACCTGCACGTTGTACACATGCACCCTAGAACTTAAAGTATAATAATAAAAAAAAAGACTAAAAAAAAAAAAAAAAAGAGAAGAAAGAAAACTTGTCCTGTCAGCTATGATCATACTACAAAGCCTAGTAACAAAAACAGTATAGTACTGGAGCAAAGGCAAACAAATAGACCAACGAAATAATTATAGTGCTTGGAGGTGCACCTATATATGTATATGAACCTAATAGATGATAAATGTGTTATCACAAAACAATGGGGCTAACAAACACCAATTAGTGAAGCAATGGTGTTGAGAAAGAACTATTGGGAGTGAGGGGAGAGAGATGCTTAGCAGATAAAGACCAGAGAGAAAAGGAAAAACTATGAATACTGCCACATTTGTGGTTTTTGCCCCATCTATGTAAAATGAGACAGTTTTTTTTTTAAGTATGTGACATTTCTTTGAAGAGGATTAAGTGTTGTGCTTTCCTTGGTGTGTTCGTAGTGTGAGGGAACCAGTGTAGTGGTATTGCTGGCTGTTTGGGTGGATAGAGAAAAAAAACTTATGTATGGCCTGATGTGTTGCTGTTTCTGGCATGTGGTTAGGATATACCTACATAAGCTGGCGTGATGTTCCTACCTTCGAGCTGGACACTGCCCAGAAGAGAAAGAGTGAATTCAAAGGGCAGGGGGAGGGCAGAGTTGACCTAAAAGCAGACATTGAGTTTATTGGCATATGCTGAACATGTGGATGAAGCTGGCCTGAAGGTACTTGGGTCAGTGTAGATTTTCCCTATTCCAATTAAGTTTTAGGCATTGTTTTTAAACAGGGCTTCTGGGATTGGCCATTTTAACAGAATTGATTTGTCAGTGTGTTCAAAAAGTTGGGCCAACTTTTGTCCTTGAGTTGATTAAACTCTCCAGCTGTTTTGGTCCAGCTGCCAATGCCTCAAATCACATTGCACAGGCCCAGTGCATTCTGGCAGGATGGAAAGGACCTTGCGACCACAGGCCAGCAGAAGGCATTTGCCCCCCATGGCCCCTGAAGCTCCACTGGCCCAGATGGAGGGTTCAGAGTTGTTCTTTCTGACACAGATGCAACAGCAATACTTCGAACTCTAGACATTGTCAACTTCTGTTGCACTGAAGGGCTATTAGGTTGAAAATGGAAAAGAAGTTGGTTAATGAGTACAAAAATACAGTTAGAAGGAATAGAACAATAAGGAAATTATAGTTAACAATAATTTATTGTATATTTCAAAATAGCTGGAAGAATTAGAATGTTGCCAACACAAAGAAATGTATTTGGGGTAGATGGATATCCCAGTCACCCTGACTTAATCATTATACATTGTATACAGGTATCAAAATACCACATGTATCCCCAAAATATGTACAGCTATGACATATCGATTAAAAACGCAAAATAAAATAAAATTTCCCAGAGAAAAAAAATTCTTTGAAATAAGTGGGTCATCAATTGCAACTATTTTCAGGACTATTGCAACTATTTTAAAAGAATGTGTTTTTGGAATTGGATTTTTTTACTCATCAGAGGGTAGTTTTTTTGTTTTTTTTTTTCTTTTCTTAACTTAAATTGTCTGATTAATTTTCTCTGCTTTATCAGTTTTCCAACAAAGGCCAAGGCTACTAAGTCTTCCAAAAGTGACTGTTCCTAAAATATTATGTTTCATGTGACCTGAAAATCTCTTTTGCCCTTCTTGGAGGCAATGTGATGTAATAAAAAGCACATGGGTTTTGGAATCAGACAGGCTCTGGGACTGGCCTGCCTCTGTCTCTTTCCAGCAGTGATCTAGGGCAAATTATTTAATCTCTCTGTTCCTTAGCTACTTCTATAAAATGGGAAAATAATATCTATCCCATGATGGTATTGTGAGGATTAAATGACATAATAAAGGTAAAAGTGCTTAGTGCCTTGTAAATATTAAATGCTCAAAGATAGTTCTCGTAATTTGTTTGTTTGTTTGTCTATTCTGTGTTATGTGGCCCTGGGCAAGATGTCAAAGTTAATCACATTCCATTAAGGGGACATGTAGGCCAATTGGCTGATCTGTAAAATTATCTTTTGTATAAAAGAGCAAATATTTCCCTTACAAGCAACTTTCGTGTGTGTCGTAGGTGTGTTAGATTTGGCTTGTGTTTTTAAGTGGGAGTTCACTAGGCACCTTGAGTCCTGCAGCCCAATCAAGATGCTTAGGCCACTCCTTGCCCGATACATGTGCTCGCAGGTAAATGGCATGCAGTTCCAATTCTGTAAGGCAGTGCTTCAGACTGTGACAGCGGAAAGTGCAGGATGCCCCCAGCTAGTGGTCTATAGGTAGCTGCTATTGAAGCACTCAGCACCTTACTCTGCAGCGTGCATTTAGAAAGGGATTATTTCACTGCACCGCAAGAAAACCTTGAAAATATGTTCTCTCCCCTGAGCCTCAAACACATTCCTTCCAGAAAATCAAGAGAGCTCAAATGTTCCTCTTCTACTTCTTCAGATATCCCTGGTTCAGACTAGCCCTGGTGGATCTAAAAATATACTTTGAGTTCACTTTGACCATCTAAAGGCACTTTTCAGTGCCTTTCTCTGCCGTGCCCTCGTAAAATGGTCCTCAGCCAGTTAGCAAGCCTCGCAGCAGCCCTTAATTAGTTGTAGCAGACACTAGTCAGGATTGCCATGGCATTGTTGGGCTGCAGAGAGAGGACACATCCCGCCAGAGCTTTTGGGCTTCCACACCAGCTTCCTAACTGATTCTGACAGGTCTCTTGAGTGAGGTCTGGCCCACCAGGCAGACCCAGGGGCAGGTGCTTTTATAAGGGGGAATCCATCTTTCTTGACTCCACACTCTGGAGGGCGAGCCGTTGCCCTCTCTGTTAAACTCCTTTGCCATGTTTCTAGAATTCATTTGGTTCTATCTCATCTCTGGACTTTTACACAGGTTCTAACCTCTTCCTGAAATATTTTTCCCAAATCTCTCCTCCATATCCCTTCTTTTCTTCCTCTAGGGAAATCCCATTTGTCCTTTCAGTCTTAGCTTAGACATGTTGCCTCCTCGAGGAAGCCTTCCCTCTCTCCTCTGCACCAGCAGGTGAGGGTTGGGGGATCTTCCTCTGGGCCCCAGGACATGCCGAGCTTCTCCTTTCAGGGCGCTCACCCTGGTATGCAATAACCGCACGATCACCTATCTGCATACCCCACTAGAGGATGAGGTCTGGGCAACCAGGACCCGTCTGTACTGTTTGCCATGGCATCCTCAGAACGCGAGCTCAGCGCCGTCCTCATACAAGTGCTCATTGACATGGGCAAGGTTTTATTTGCTCTGTACTGATGTTCCCAATTATTTTTGGTCTCTTCCATCGCAAAAGCTGGACCCCTGAAAATGAACTGACGTCTTAAAAGAAAGGAAAAAAAAAGAAAAAAGAAAACAAAAGATACTGCAGTAAAAGTTCCAGCCTACTCTGCTTCTCAGTAGTTTTAGGCAAGTAAATTAACATCCCTAGACCCCAGATACTTTGTTTGTTAAAAGGGAATAGTAATACCTTTAAAATGTAAAGATGGGAAGCCCTTTTGAGTTTCTTTCCGAGAGATCTGGGATTTGATTTCCTGAACCTGTATCATTATCAGAGGGAAGGAAGAGGAATTGTTGGGAAGAAATCTAAGGAAGGGGAAAAATCCCAGCCCGGTTCTTTGGTGTCCTGCTGTCCTGGTGTTTCTGATGCAGTTAACATGTGAAGAATAACAATTACATTACAAATTTTACGATCTGTTTTCTTTAAGCAGGTGACAGTCTTAAATCAAATTCATGTCTTTTAGACTCGGACATCACTCGTATTGGCAAGTAGTTTGGGATTAGGGGAAAATAGGCTGGGATTAAAAAGACAAAAGGCATCTCAGACCCCAAGAAGTTTCTGGCATGTGCTATTTTGACGATGTTAAGGTAAACAGATTAGGGATCTGTGGATTGCATTCCCTATGAATTATGGAGATTTTGAAATTAAAGGGCAAAGTTCTCTGGGCAAAATGTGTTTTGCATTTGACTGAACCAAAACCATACAAAGAGACCTAAAAAATGGTTAATTTGAAAGAAGCTGCTTTTCCCTCCTGCCCCTATTTAAACTTCTTTGTCTTTTTAAAATTTTGTGGGAAAAGTATGAGTTTTGAAATGAAAGAGACCGAGATTCAAGCAATCTGAACGAAATAAGCCATTGGTCTAGTTGCTTAATGACTGTAAACCTAGGTGTGCTCATTTTCAAAAAGACCATGACAAACTTTACCTGGAGGGTAAATTTGCAAAAAGTAAATAAGTTGATATTAATAGTACCTAGCCAGTTCGGTGCCTGGAGTGTGTAGTAGCTGCTTGGTGTTATAATATTTTTGCTAAGAAGTATTTCTTTTGTAACACACACACACACACACACACACACACACACACACACACTGCTTGTTTCAAAAACATACTAATTTCAAATCAGATTATATTCTAGGAGCACAGATGGTCTCTCAGTAAGCTTCTTACCCCTACTTACCTTCTCTAAAGGACATTCTCAGTATTTTTGCTGGAGTTTGCCTTAAGAAGTATCAGTTACCAGTAAACATAACTTATTTGTTCATAAGGAAACGAACCTTAGAAACTAACTGGCTAAAAACAAAATGTCTGGGGAAATCACAGTGAAAACAACTCACAAAATCAAAGGAAAATCTAGAGAGCCAAATGTCAGCAAGGACTAAAAGCAAATCAGCTCTAACTTTGCTAGGACCAGGAACTACCTGTCAGTTGGGAGAAGTATGTGATTCATAGTCCAGAAAGCTTAAAAACGTTGCTGTGGATTAGCGTCTCACTGTTTACGATCACATCTTAATATCCTGACTGAGTTATTTCAAGGACACGATTATCCTCCCACTAGCTGGGAATAGCCCCCATTTTTTTGCTTCAAAGTGTGATGGTCCTAATATTCGGGGGTGGCAACTGCCAGAGGAAATGCCTGTTTATTAAATTTTAATATTCTGCACTTGGGGCTCACTTGCCTGCTATTGAATTATTAAGAATATGCAAACTCTAAACACTGTTTAAAAATGATGCTTTTTCCTAGTTACAGGTCTGGAAGATAAATTTGTTTTATTTTAAATACTATTGACTATAAATTTGGCATGGATTGCCTGGGTCAAAAGACTAGATGGGCTTTTAAAAATTATTTTTGAGTAGATGAAGGACATAGTCAAATCAGCAATTGGATGAATTTAGAGAAGAAAAATCAGCAAATACAAAACTTTTAGTAGACTGAGTAAGTATAATGCCACTTGAAAGGCAGCCTTTGATTTCTGGCCTATGTTATCCCTGTTAGCACCTGTCTCTGGTATTTGTGGGCTGCCTGGGTGCTCTGATGCTCAGACTCTGGAATGGTTTCCAAGGAGATGTTATAACAAATTCTGTCAACGTTGCATGGGAGTTAGGCTTCTTAGTAAGCAATGGTGAATCACCTCCTCTCTAAGCTGGGTTGATGCCTTAGCTTAGAGGAAAAGGGCTTATTATAGCAAAACTGAATTCATAAAAAATTGAGCAGGCTCTGTATCTGAGCCATATCTGACTGACGGCCTTTGGTAACATGAGGACAGTCAACATATCAGACGACAGTCACCACGTCAGAGGCCAGGTCCTCCCTGGGCACCATCAGGGCCCTTAGAGGTTGCTGGGAGTGTTAGTGCCACAGCCTGTGTTCCTGGAGTGGAACCATCTTTGTACACAGCTTTAGGTCTCTTTAGCCCCTCTACTTCCTGTCCCAGACAAGGCAACCACTTCCAGGCAAGTTTCAACCAGCTTTGTGGAGGTGCCACCTGACATCAACTACTTCCGGCCCTTTCATGCTTGCTACCTGCCCTAGAGCCTCTCTGGAATTGCAGGGACACAGGGAACCAGAGTTGATAGGCAATTGCTACTCCCTTTCATTTCTTGGGTAATTGTAGACGCCTCAGATAGTCTCATGGGATGGGGCATAATGGTGGCCAATTCAACATCCATCCTCCTTTTTATTTTCCTCCTTCCCTGTTTTGCTCCCTTGTCCCTTCCTCTTGCTCCCTGAAATTACCTTCTAATTCAACTCCCTGCACACATGCCTCTGCCATGGTCTGCTTTAGGGAGAACCCAGTCTCAGACAACTTCTTAGGACTGTCATCTAAAATAAGCCTACCTTTTCTTGCTAAGGTCCCTAAGTAGGGTCATATTTTCTTTCATAAGACTTAAATTTCAAGCAAAGATTAGAATTATTCTGTTTTCTCACAAGATAATAAAACATTTGCATGTGTACCCAAAATCATATCGCTTTCCTATAAATGGCACTTTATGATTTCAGAGCTTGACTGTTTTCTTAAGCACTTAAAGTTGAGTTCTTATTGCTTGTAACCTCAGCACAACCTTTCCCTGGAATCTATAGCCCACTTGGCAGACAGCCTGGACAGATGAGTTGGCTGAGCAACCTCATGAATAAGGTGATAGAACTGAAAGTAAGGCAGCAATGACTAGCTTCTCATTACAAAAACATAGGGAGCTTGTGATTTAGAAGTTTGAGCAGGGAGGAAGAAGTGGTTTGTGGCTAGGATGAGGAAGAGGATCTTGTTAAAGAGATTATGGCCCCATGTAATACTAGATTGCACTCTTGGTATGTTTTGTTTGAAGACTTGCTGTCATTTACATTCCATGCTCCCGTAATACACCCACTAATTGTGTGCACTATGCTATGCCCTGTAGGGTAGACAAATAATAAATGTTTTCAGTCATTAGAGGACTTGCAACTGAGTTGGGGAAAAGATAATTAGGGAACAATATTTGACAGTAAATAGAACCAAGGTAGAGAAAGGAGAGTTCTATATGAATTAATATTAAGAACACAATGAATGGGGATAGGATTTTGCCCAGAAAGACCTTGAAGAAGACACATGTGTTAAGTTAGGAAATAGCTAGTTTGGGATGGTAGAAAAGTTTTGGTTATCCCAGACAGTGGTAAGAACATGAACAAAGTTATAAAAAAAAATTATTCATTTGGTCATTTGCATCCACTTTGTGCTAAGCGTCATATCTTGTACTGGGAATATAATAATGAGTAAGACACATTGGAATCCGCCTCACTGAGCTTGTAGCCTACAGCTAGGGGACGTGTAAATGAGCTTTGTCTGCACTGAGCCAAATGCCGTGGAGCAAGTGCTATTCCAAGTAGCCCCCTTGAAAGACAAAAATAATTAATAATTTTATGAGAAAAAAATGTGTTTAGATTTTTATTTCTGAAGTGTAAAACATTTGTATCATAGATGTCACTTTTATCATTATCTTAACAGTTCAAATTGTATAATACATGTTTCTTTCTCTGGGGAGCTGAGAGGTTTAATTAGCAGACAGCTGTCTCTTTGATTAATAAGTGTGTGTGTGTATATATATATATATATTTTTTTTTCTTTTTCTTTCCAGAAAAATAAATGAGGACAACATTCTATGTTGATATCCAGAACTTCTTATTTATTGCTTTCCTAATCAGAGTCATGGCAGACACCTATTTCTAGATACTAAGAAATAGACCGTTTTCTACAAGAGTCGGGCTTTAGGCTTTAGATAAATATCAATTTAGAAGATTCTCAAGCAAACTTATGCTCAGATTCTCTCTGATTACAGTAATTTGCCAACCTTTTCTTTAAAATTGGAGAAAAAAGGAAGCAATCAGTTATGAAGTGACAAAAACTACTTAAGGATATCATAGGAACTAAGCCTATTTCTTTTGTTTGTTTGTTTTCTAAGCCTATTTCTTATCGTCTATCAAACTAGACTTTGGACAAATACCTGGGGAATAAAGGAGTGTCATTGGAAACAGTGTCCAAGCACTACCTCTTCTCAGTTGAGTAGGGAAATCCACCCTTGCTTCCTCAAATGCCTGCATTGCTATATGTTTCAAAGATAGGAGACAATCACAGAACTGACCTGGTAGCAGTTGTTTTATGGTGATGAATATTGTTTCTTTTTGAAGAGCAGAGAGAAATTTGTGAGGATTGTGGCTCCCTGACTCCTGATCGCATGATGCAAAGAGCTGTCTGTGCGGAAAGAAAATTGATTTAAAAGCAGTTGGTGGCTTACCTAACACAAATTTGATGAGTGAAAAGAAAAGAAGCTCTGACAATGTCAAGGTAGATTTTAAAATGTTGACAGCATGAAGGCCTTGGAGAAACTTCCTTTTGATTTGATGGCCTTGGCACCGCATCTGTTTTCTGTTCACCAGCCTCATTCTCTGGTTTGCAACCTGGAATTTTTATTGCATGGACTGCAGTGATAGTCATTAGCCATGCATGATTCCTCAACACCATTGCTAGTTAATATCAGCTTTGACGAATCTTTTAAAAAGTGAAATATCTTGCCTGTTTCACAATGTTTTTCCTCATTCCCTCAAAGAAACAAAAGGGAAGTGGTAAGGCAGGATTGGTTGGTTCGGGGCAAAAGTAGCTTTATGTGGAGAGTTGGAAAGAGCAAGTCTGCAACTATGGCCTTCACCCCTGGTTCTGAGGTGCTTGGACTCAGAGGTCTTGTCACGCAATCTTTCCTTTCCTTGTGTGGGTTTCTAGAATCTTGGAATAAGTAGCATCAACCTATTAGCCCTCAAAAAATTTCTAGAATGAGGCTCTCTTGACATCATACCAAGAGTTATTTTGGTTCCCTATATTTCTACTCAGTGCTCAACATCAAAGTATAGAAATCCAAAGAATTTTGACTTGGACTATGGAATTACACTCAAACCATGAAAAGAGACTATATTTGCCTCTACAATGAACGGGTATGTAGGATGTTCCTGGATGGCAAGTAGATAGTCCAAAAACCAATACAAATTAACAAAGCTTTACAGCCTATAACTTCCTTTCCTAAAATGTTACCTGTGTCACAAAAAGTCACAAAGACCTGGGAAGTTGATACTGATATCCATTCTATGAATAATGGAGTCTGTTCCAGTTGGACCACTTATTAGCGAATGAGCCAAGCTGAGACTTCTATCTATTCTACCCCAGGATTCTGTCCACTATGGCGTGCAACCCCCTTGAGTAAGTAAATTACTTTGAATGCAACTGAGATGACTTAGCTAGGTATCTTTATTGCACCTGAGCAGTGAGAAATTTTTACTGATAAAAAGTATCTCTTGAGAAATCAGGTGAATGAAGGTGTGAAAACAATTCTGCCAAGGTAGAAATTGGATTTCAATGGTGGTATTCAAGATGATCATTTCATTCACTACTGCAAAGTGATAGAGCGTGAAGCAAAGAGCCAGGAAAAGAGTTTTCAATCATTACTGTTTGCTTGGGCTATAGGAATATCTGCCAATTGTAAATTTAACTTAGTGGGATTCCTTTTTCTTTTCAAAATGAAAACTTCTCTTTGAGGACAAAACTAAGATTTTTAACTGAGAGTAAATTGATTTCCCCAGAAGTCTAGCTATTTGGTTACATCAGTTAGGAGCTGGTAAAGCATCAAGGTGAATGAAACATAATTTGCAGAAGCCAACCATGGGGCTTCCCATAATTCCCAGTGTCATGCTGTTGTCCCACTTTATTTATGGCTCCCCTCTCTGCACACAGCCCTTGGCTGGTGCTTAAACACATTCTGTCATATAAGCTTCATAGTAATCCTGCCAGAGAGGTTAGATGATGTGCCTGTGGCTAGATAGCTAGTAAGTCTGGGAGCTAGGATTGACACTGGCGGCCATGTTGCTACAAACCCTCAGTACTGGAGTTTTTAAACTTTGTCTTTTGGAGGTGCCTTGGGATGCTGGAGGTGCTATGAGCCACAGGTCAAGGCTATTGCCCTCTGCTTGTGCAGAGCATCCCCTATCTTTATCTTTCACATATGGTGGGGTTCCTGAAGTCTAGAGCTCACCAAATTTATAACACAACTCAGATACACAAGGAGAGTATAGTTTCTTTATTTGATCTATAGCTGATCCTGATGAAGAGGCCTCATCTGATGACAAGCTGGGAAAAGAAAGTTAAGTAGCTATCCAGAGTAGTTTACATTTAGTTTACTCTAAACCTTTAAGGGTCCTTTTGTAAAAAGTAAGGTCTTTCAGAGGGCCACCTCACCCACACTTTCTGTCTTCAGAAGGCAGAAGACATAACCCAGAGGGCATATGAGGGAGGGATGTTTGCCTTTCCTGTTCTCTTCTGTCACGATGATCCTAGCCCGCCTGGGTACCAGGCACCCAGACGCTCAATGCTGAAGTAACTGGGGGTCTATCCTTTTAGCTCCAGCAGGCTGCTGGCAAAGCTCACAGGCTGAATGGCCTCCTTCCCCTGTTACGACTCTGACTCTTCTAAGCACTGGCTGTGACTCATTTGTCACTAGTCCAAACAGCCAGCCCTGCGATCTTTATTGACTAAGAGATACCTTACTCCTTAGAAGTGGCCACCCTATGGCTAAACTGGCTCCTTCTACTAAACTAGACAGTAAGAATTTCCCGCTGGTCTTAACAAATCTATCATCAACTCCGAAAAATTGTAAGCAGATTTAGTTACACATGAAATAGGAATGATTGCTTTTCCTCAATCAATATACCAGTGATTTGACAGCATTTGTAATCAATGAGAATCAAAAAATGCAGAATGTTAATCCTGGAAAGCCCTGTAAAGGCTGTTCACACCTTCTCCCCCCATCTTAAAGAATGAGAAACCCGGAACCCAGAGAGATGAAGCAGTTGGCCTGTTCACAGTCCCAGTTTACAGTGGAGTTAGACCTTGGCCCATCCCCTGACTTTCAAGTCCTGTATTTCAGTGCCCACGCCACACAGCCCATCAATCATAAATCCATATCAGTCAGAATGGTTGAGGGCTGTCCTCAGTGCCTGGGCACCAAAACTACAGGCATGTTACACTTTTACCAAGTTAACCCATCAGAAAGAATAACTGTAATTGCTTTGGCACACACCAGTTTTCTACGAAATCCTTTGAGCTCAAGCAGGTCAAGCACATTTCTCTTCAAGTGATGTGCCCATAAGTCTCTTATGTATTTGAAAGATGTACAAGAGACCAAGGTTGAGAAGAAAATAGAAGTTGCACAAACCAACTCAGAAAAACTTTTTATTTTATCAACAGTTCTTTATCTCTACTCACTCTAGCTTCAAAATAATGCTACCTTGGGGGAAGCATAATAGAAAATTTTCAGCAGAAAATATATTCAGTAATGAGAAACAAGAAAAAGCTCCACAATGAATACTAATGTGCTGCCTAAATATTTTATCTTCAATTTTCCATTCAGTGTGAACCATCCAAAATAAAATGTAAAAATGATGATTTTAGAGATGTGATACTATCCCTAAGGGGAGGATGGGGTGGGGATTTTCAAGAAGATATAAAATGGCTTTTAAAAACAGAAGAAAATGTGGTTGATTAGAAGTGCCCTTCCCCCTATACTGCAGACTACTGATTTGGGGTAGGACGGAGGGACTTTTTAGGAAGCTCATGTGGTTGTTTTAGTCTCCAGAAGCACACACTGGCCTGGCTTTGGAGACCGTGTGATTCTTCAATGACTCCTGTTGCTTCCAAGGCCACAAAGTCAGAGATCTCCAATTTCAGGCCTCCCTCTGTCAGAATCTGTCTCCTCGCCCCCAATCTTACCCCACCGCCCCAGAGTATAGGCAACTCCTCATTTCTTCTGGGCTGGGTCATGGCCTCTTCAGGCAGCCTCTGGGGAAGCTTTGGTAGTAACCTGGTCCTGTGATAGACAGGTGTGAGAGTTTCTCATCGGTGACTGTTCTAGGCTGGGTTGTGTCTCTCTAAGTTTTATATACTGAAGTACTAACTCCTAGTACCTCAGAATATGGCCTTATTTGGAAATAAAGATGTGATTAGATGTGACTGTAGATGTGATTATTGAAGATGAGGTACTAACTCCTAGTACCTCAGAATGTGGCCTTATTTGGAAATAAAGATGTGATTAGATGTGACTGTAAATGTGATTATTGAAGATGAGGTCATACTGGAGAAGAATGAGTCTCTAATCCAACATCACTGGGGTCCGCATAAAAAGGGGAAATTGGGACACAGACATGCATAGAGGAAAGATAGTATAAAGAGACATGGTGAGAACATCATCTCCAGGCCAAGGAATGCCTGCAGCTACCAGAAGCTAGGGGAGAGGCTTAGAACAGATTCTCTCTCACAGCCATTAGATGGAACCAACCCTGCCTACATTTCGATCTTGGACTTCTAGCCTCCAGAACCAGGAGACGATAAATTTCTGCTGTGCAAACCATCTAGGTTGTGTTACCTTGTTAGTTTGTTAAGAAATGAATGCAGGGAACTTCTCTCCTATTCCAATCCCATAGAATCCCTTTCCGAGTCTTCCTCCACTATTGCCTAAATCTTCCCCTTCTAAAACTGGGCTGTCCTTAAAGGACCATATTTGTACTTAGCTCAGGCCTCATCTCTCTCCTAAGGCGATCCGCATAGAAATTTTATATGTGGTTGTGAAATGTGGAGTCTTGTCCCCTGTTTTGGAAGCAATAAAACATGGAGGTCAAAAGCATAGGCTTGACAGTCAGAAAGCACAGTGTTTAATAGTTTCCTGGCTGTTCGAGTTTGAGAAGTTAAAGAAGCAAGAACTCATCTGTTAAATGGGGCACAAGTGCTCCTCAACTTGTATGATTAGATGAGATTGTAAAAGGAAGGCACTTAGTACAATTCCTGACACATAAGCACCTCCATTAATGAGAACTATTAAAAATAGTACCTATTAGGGGGAGCTTCAGGCATGGAGAAACAGGGGTGGGGGCGTGTGCATGGAGTCTTTTCAGCTCTCTGAAATTAGACTAGACAGCTGCCTACTCACTTATGTAACTCTTGAGTCACATTTATAGTCTCCATTAAGCCGAATAACCACATGACCCCTGTATGTCTTAGAGAATCTAAGAAAATATGGATTTTAACATGAAAATAAAAGAGTTTGCTGAGCCACAAGATGCAAGTGATATCCAGAACCAAGTAATGCTGTCCCCTGCTGCTTCTAGCAGGGCGAGAGCAGTCAGCACATACAGGTCAGGTACCTAGAGTCAGTCAAACCCAACCCTGAGGTGAGAAAACACAGCCCCCCTTCTATTCACCTGCATGACCATGTGCCACTGTCTTAGTCTCTCTGAGCTTTAAGTCCCTTCCTGTAAGGGGTCATGGAGGATAGTGTGGTTGTTCACAAATATTTCCTGCTCTTCTCAGGGGATGTTACAATCCCAGACCCCAATCATATTACAGTTGTCCCTATGACTTGCTTTGACCAGTGAAAAAGGAGGGAACATGATGGTTATGCCCTCAGGCCTCTTCTTATCTCTGTTATCATGGAAGCACCTGTCAAGATGGCACCACTATTAGCCTGGTCCCGAGTGTTTACAATAAGTAAGTCACCGTTGTGAACTATGACCACAAGCAATAAACCAACTTTGCTGCTTTAAGACCCTGAGATCTTAGAGTTGTTTGTTTCTACAGCACAATCTAGCTCATTTGGATTGATATGGGTAGGAAGTCAGACATATGCTTCATGGGACTCTGGGAAAAGGCTTTTCAAATATGAAGTGCCTTACAATTATAGGCCAATACTTGAGAGAAAAAGAAATTTTAATTCCCAGGAATTATCCCCTACTCCTACAAAAAATTATGATTAATAATTAAATATTAGTTGAGGAAAAAACAAACAAAAAATCCCCACTGATCAGGCAAACTCCTTTCTCTCAAAGTAGACAGAGGAAAAAAGGAGATATGAAGCAGAATTATTCACAACAGACTTAAAAAGAAGCACCTTGCTTAAATCAGGCCGTCCTCCCACTGACTGTCTCAAGTCTCTTACCTTCTGATTTTTGCCTTTTTGTGCATACTTCAAATGTCTAAAAGAGCCACTTGAAAATTGTATTTTTCTTTTTATTTGAGAGGAAACCCATCAAATATGCACATAAAGTCATAATGTTCGAGGTCATAGAAAGAAAGAAAAAGACAGAAATCAATTATTTAGAAGGCACTCATTTGTTTCCTGTAAAGCTTGTAATATGCATTATATACTGTACAGAGAGAGCAACAAGGGCTTTCTTATTCACATGACAAATTCACCAATGACCCTAGAGGAAACTTCCATTTTGTTGTCCTCAATGTAGAAAGTCTTAGCATAGGTCATCAAAGAAAAGAAAGAAGATAATGCCCAAAACACAGTTGACATAGTATTTCACTTTCATATTTATATTTGAATAGGTGAATGACAAAAATTCTGCTAATTTTCTTCAGTCAGATTAATTAAATCACACAGAAGACTTTACCCAGAGGTATCCAACCAAGATCCTCATTCCACTCCTTATTTGGTTACTTCCTGCTCCATTGCAAATGAACAACACTAACTCAGTGATTATCATTTTTCTTAAAATCCCTGAGAAAACAGAATTGCCTTTTCTCTTTTGAAAAATTCCTTCTATTTGGTTTGCACCTTTCTGGGACCAAGGTATTTGTTTTAAAATAGAGGCGACCTCAAGCCTCCTTTCCTCCCAATTCTTGCTGAGCTATACGGTGAAATTGAAAAGAAATAAATGGTAATAATGTTAGCCAAGGAGGCTGCCATTACAGGGAAATTGGAACAAGAGAGATCTGGGGTGAAAAGGCTGAAGAAAGTACAGCTTAGAGCTGATCTGTTTTAGGACATCAGTCAGACCTGGCCAAAGCATCTGGAAATGTGCTACTTCTGGAATGAATAAGCCAGGACTTGTGGGGAGGTGTGGGAATTTATTGATTTGAGTCCTTGGGCCACCATCATTTTTCTTAAATTATTTTTTTGAGGTATTGACCTTCTTGACTCAGACATGAAAGATGTCTCCTCTCATTTAAGTCAGAATGTAAAATTGGGAATTGGTCCCACATCTTGCGTCTAGGAAAAGAACACTTGAATACAGAAAAACAACTGACAGGAGCTCCTTCTCCTCTTGGAGATCTTCTGTAAGAGGCCGTCATAATGCTTCTCTCAACCAGTCTCCAGAAAGTGCACCTAAAGAACTTGAACAAGAAGACCAAAAAACGCACCATCTCAAAAGAATGAGAAGACAAGCTACAGACTGGGAGAAAATATTTGCAAAAGACCTATGTCATAAAATACTGTTCTCCAAAATGTACAAAGAACTCTTACAACTCAACAATTTAAAAAAAAAAAATTTAAACATGGGCAAAAGATCCAAACAGACACTTCATCAAAGGAGATATAGATGGTAAATAAGGATATGAAAAGATGCACAACATTATGTCATTAGGGAATTGCAAATTAATAAAACAATATAATTAATTGCAAATTAATAAAACAATCTATAAGAATGGCCTGAATCCAAAACACCAAATGTTGGCAAAAATGTGGAGCAACAGGAACTCTCATTCATTACTAGTGGGAATGCAAAATGGTACAGCCACTGTGGAAGATGGTTGGGCAATTTCTTACAAAACTATTATAACACTCTTACCATACAAATCCAGGAGTCATGCTCCTTGATATTTAACCAAATGACTTGAAAACTTATGTCCACACAAAAACCTGCACATGTATGTTTATAGCAATTTTATTCATGATTACCCAAACCTGAAATCGACCAAGATTTCATTCAGTAGGTGAATCGATAAACTGTGTTACATCCAGACAATGGAATATTATTCAGTGCTAAAAAGAAATGAGCTATCAAGCCATGAAAAATCATGGAGGAAATTTAAATGCATATTACTAAGTGAAAGAAGCCAATCTGAAAAGTCATATATTGTAAGATTTCAACTATATAACATTCTGGAAAGACAAAACTATGGAAACATTAAAAAAGCTAGCAATTGCCAGGAGTTAGCGGGAAGGGAGGGATAAAGAGGTGAAGCACAGTTGATTTTTAAGCCAGTGGAAACACTCAGAATGATATTATTATGGTGGATACATGTCATTACACATTTGCCGAAGCCCATAGAGTGTTTAACACCAAGAGTGAATCCTAATGTAAACTATGGATTTGGGTAGTGAATCCTAATACAAACTATGGACTTGGGTAATCATGGGTGTCAATGTAGGCTCATCAATTGTAACAAATATACCACTGTTGATAATTGGGGAGGCTTTGCATGTATGCAAGTAGGGGGTATAGGGGAACTCTCTGTACCTTTCTCTCAATTTTCCTATGAACCTTAAACTGCTCTAAAAAAATTAAGTCTTTTTAAAAAAGAATGTACACACATGCACGCACACACACGCACACACACACATATAAAATAAATAAGTCAGGGAGTAGTTTGATTCCATAGACCTTTGGGGAGTTGATTCAGATCTGACACACATGAGCTAGAATGAATTGGTTAAGGTGCCATCTTGGATTATGAGCTGCCTTTGAGAAATCTTTGTGTCTAAAAATTAGGTTCTCTAACCTTCAACTATTCTCTACCATTAGCTTCATACATTTCAAAACATACTAGCAAATCAACTCAAGAATTGTTTTTTGGCTTTTTAAAGAACTATGAAATATTTAAGTGCCCATAATGGGGTAGGTGTTGTGTGAAGCCACAGTAATACTGTTTCATTGACACATATTGCTTTTTGCTTTACATTTTAAGATAAAAATTTGTATTTCTCTTAAAATAGGTGTCCATCTTATACTTTGAAGTATTTTTTCTTCCTTGGTAATATATAAAATGATTCACCTTATAATCAGCATCTTAGATCTTACGAAATATGATAATGTGGGAAACAAAAGAAAATGTGGATCTTCAGCCCAGTAGGGAGAGAATTAAATGAACCATCATGCAAATGAAATTATAACTGTGATTAGTGCTTTGAAAGGATGGTACATGGTGCTGTGAAAGACATCTGGGGAACCAGGAAAGACTTCATGGAGAAGGTGTCAATAGCCTGAGAACTAACAATACAGGAAGATTAAGAGTTACCTCAGTAAAGGGTAAGAGGATGAGTACTCCAGGTGGAGGAGACTACAGGTCCAGTAGCTTCGGAGCAGGGGAGAATTTGAGGTGTAGAAAGATCAGTGTGAAGGACAGCCAGAGCAAGGGGACAGTGTGATGTGAGGTGAGTCTGGGAAGGTAGAAAGGTTCCTTTGAGGCACCCACATGGAAATGCCAAGTAAGTAGTGGACTATTTGGGTCAGGAGCTCACAGGAAGTTTCTGAGATGGAGATAAAAACTGTCAAGTCATCTGGATCAAGATAGTAATTAAACCCCCGAGTGAGAATAGCTTAACTAAAGGATCTGATTCTCAACTTTGGCTGAATTCTAGAATATCCTGGGAGCCTTTTGGAAATCCCAATGACAGCCATTCCATTATGTATACATATTCAAAACAACATCTTATACACAACGCATACAATTTTTGTCAATTTGAAAAATAAGTTTTTCAAATGAAAAGTAAAATTTAGAGAGATAATTTTATTGAGAAAAAAATCCTAATAATCAGGCTCCCCACAAAACCAATTAGTAAAAAATCTCTAGGGATAGGAATTAATATTTTTAAGAGTCCTAGATGATTCACCAGGTACAGCTATGTTTGAGTACCACTGGCCTAGAGAGATAATACAGAGTAGAAAAAAACGAGACACTAGAAGGAAGAATTGGGAACTCTAATACCTAATGGCCTGATGGAGGAGGAGAAACTTGGAAAGGAACCAAAGATGAAATGGCCAGAGAGATCAGTGAGAAATTAGGAGAATGCAGGGTTACAGAAGTCAAGAGGAAAATGAAAAAGTTGTCACCAGTGCAACTTAGAGTGATGCTAAGGGTTAAAACATGAAAGGACAAAACATCCATTGCAGCTAATCACAGAGGGTCAATGATGACTCAATGGCATCTGTCTCTTGGTGTGATGGTGTCAGAAGCAGCCAGATCAGGCTGAAAGGGCTGGGGTGGAATTGAGAACACCAAGTATTTGGGCCTCTCTTTACAAGTTTGGCTGCAAAGAAAAGTCAATTGAGGAGATCACGGGGTAGAGAAAGTTTTATTTCTTTATGTATTAATATTTGTAAGTGAGAACTATTTGAGCCTGTTTGAGAGTTAAAAGAGAACAACCACTTTAATATACAAGATGATAGCATACATTTCCTGAGAAATTGGAGGGGAAAAAAAACCCTAAATTCAGGTGAAGGGACTAGATTTTAACAGGAAGAAGGAATGGCTCCTTTACTGTAACAGGGTGATATGGTTTGACTCTGTGCCCCTTCCCCAAATCTTGTCTCGAATTGTAATCCCTATCATCCCCATGTGTTGAGGGAGGGACCTGGTGGGAGGTGATGGAATCATGGTGGTGGTTTCCCCATTGCTGTTCTCCTGATGGTGAGTTCTCAGGAGATCTGATGGTTTTATAAGTGTTTGACAGTTCCTCCTTCACAGGCTCTCTGCCTTTCCTGCTGCCTTCCTACTTTCTTCTCCTGAACTAGCTGCCATGATTGTAAGTTTCCTGAGGCCTCCACAGCCATGCAGAACTGTGAGCCAATTAAACCTCTTTTGTTTATAAATTACCCAGTCTCGGGTAGTATCTTTATAGCAGTGTGAAAATGGACTAACACACAGGGTGAAGGAGAAATCAGTTGAAGTAGAGGTAGATTTCCATGTGCAGTAGCGGGAAGAGGAAAGAGTTCTTGTGCAAGTTTCATCTTGCACATGAAAGTAGCTCAAACTGATTTTATTAACACGTGTCCCTGGTTTGGCTTCAGAAGTTATGTTTCTCCTATGGACAATCTCATCCATGTGGCTTATCCATGGGCTGCTATCCATGTATGATAATTATCTTGTTGGCTGGAATTTCCTTCAAAGTTTCTGCTGATATATACACCATTAATACATTAATCCATCTAAGCAGGAGTTATTCCTTAGCTGCCTAATTAGGGATTGTATCCCTGATATTAAAGTACATACACTCATGCAAAAAAAAGGTTTGCCTGAGGCCAACTCTGTGTCAAGTATTGCATTGACTACAGAAAATAAAAATAAAAAAGTGAATAAGATGGAGAATTTGAAATTCCTTCTTACCCTGCTCTTACCAACACACTCATGATCTAGATAGAAGACTAATGACTAGTAAGTAATTTTTAATGATTAAAGAGTTAAATCACTGCACACATACTCAAAACGCTAAATTTGTTGTTTCAATGGCATTCTTGCAGTATAAGCTTGGCTTTGGTAGCTTTTTAAGACACAGTAGTTTTTTGAGCATAAGATGACTTCTAAGGGAAGCACTACAAGCACCAAAAGCCTTCATTATTGATGCCTACTGGAAAAAAAAGGCGATAATTTTATGCTTCTTTTAAAAAATTAGATGAAAAAGTACTTATTATTTAAATTACAAAATCTGCTGATTTAGGAGTATCCTTAAAGGTAATCTTTTCCAACCTCCAATCTAAAGCTTGAGGCTCCTCTGGTTTGAAGACAGAGGAGCTGTCATCAGCTGGTTGGGGGCTGATGAAGGGAGGCTGGGGGCAGAGGTGTAGGGACCTCAAAGAGGAAAGGTAGACGGGGAGAGTATGCTCCTAGTGCACAGACCCCTCCCACCCCATGCACACAAATACACACAGGGCTCCCATTCTTTTTTCTTTTTTAGCCCAATTAGGACAGGAATCAATAGAAAACGAGTAAAAAGCAGACAAATACATGCATTTTCCTGTATTGTACTTGAGTGCTTTGCATATAATAATATTTATACATGAATAAAATAGTAACCTGAATGACCTTCTCTGCCAGCTGATAAGTGGACTTCTAGCATGTTAATACAATATATATATAAACTTCTTCATGCCCTCTTATTGACTAGGACAGTTCACACAATGAACTTAATACTGTGTGTCATGTATTGTGCTAGAGGATGCAAAGATAAATATGATAATGCCTGCCCTTGGAAGCTCATGGTCTACTAAAGCTGTAGAGACCAAATATTTGCAACACAGAGGCCAGAGCTACCCTAGATATCTGAGTGTGATTATGCTCCCCTGAAGGAATGAGGCGGGAATGACCCAGCAATGTGGGTAACCACAGGTCCCATGCTGGCCACAGGAGCATAGATAAAGTGTTAAGACCGGGAGAAGTGCAAAGATTAGTTGGGTGAGAGACCTATGTTGGTAAGCCAGAGAAGAGTCTAGATTGGCAATGACAAGGAGGGCCAGAGGTAGATGCCAGGAACTAGAGCATAGGCTGAAAAACCAACATCCAGAAAAATGAGACCTGGGCACTACAGTTAAATTAAAAAGCAGGAAAAATAATCTGGGTGAATACTTAAACCAGGAGGGCTTCTGCCCACTTGTGGCTTTCTGACCTTTCCCAGTGTTTGACACGTGCAGAATTGGCTCCAGATAAAATAGTAGCGTAGCCAGAAGAGAAGAGTATTCAGAAGTAAGAGCAAGTAAGGGATTCAGGGAAACTTCCTGGTGGACTTTGATGAAGCAGCTATCATAGAACTTTAGAAGGACTAGGGCTGTGCTCTTTAGGAAGATGACTCTAGGCATGGTTACCACCGCAAAAGCCCGATATGCTGTGTAGTGTGTGGTCTGCGTGGAAAGATGTTTCAAGGGTCTTTGACTCTGCAGCTAGGACCCAGTTATGAACTAAGCCACATGTATTCACTATACACTGTTGGCCATGAATACGCCAGATTATGAATACACATAATGAAGTTATACCAGCCTCCACCCTTGAGAGGGATAGAGGGCAGGAAACTTCATTTGGGATACAGTCTGGTTCTCCCTTATTTTTACTTTGTCCCTTAATAACTCGATAGTCTTTTTGATGAGCTGGATACACATATATCCGCAAAAAGAAACAGAAATTAGATTCTCTTAGATGCAGATGACGCGGCTTTATCATCACGAGATACCATTGTTTTAAATAGATTATTTAAACATTTAATTATCATTTAACATTTAATTATCAGCATTCAGAGAGGCTTTGGATCAACTACGCTAAAATCAAAGGTAGCACTTTAGGAAGACGCCTCACAGAATTACAAGTGGCACTGCTGTTTGCAGATGGGTGTTTCACATCCACTTCATCTTGAAGACTATCCCAGGAAGCTAAATTTACCAAATGTAAATCTTCTGCGGATGCTTTCATCTAGGTTCAAATTATTATAGCCATGCTTTATGGCAAAGAATTGTAGAGTCTCAATTTTCCATTTTTCCATGAATTGTAGCAGACTTAAAATTATCTTCTGAGTAAAACCTTGGCCCTGGCTGCAGGCACTTTCTCAGCTCTCCTCATTCAAAATTGGAAATGGCCTTCTATTCATACCCACAGTCTTTTATGATGCCTCAATTTTTACAGAAAAGGGATGACCCTCTCTCATCGATGATCCTCTCTCATCCCTGGCAACTGAGAACAGGGCCACCCCAGGGGCATGTCAGAGAGCTAATCTTGAACTTACTGTCAGGAAACCTTTCAAAAGCTCAGGTAAGAGACAGCATATTCCTCTGGGGAAATAGTCGGCAACCCTCTTCCTCCAGATTCTGTGAAATCTAATCTTAACCCAAACCAAACAAGCTAAAAGAATGTGCTCCAGCACAGTGCCAGCAGGACCGTTGCAAGAAATAGCTTTGAGGGAAGAACATGCTAGGCTTACTATAAAGTTGATATTGATCAGTATTTGATATTCATTATAGTGCATAGTGTCTTCTGTAGGGAAATCCACCAAAGATTTCTCTCCTTAGGAATAGTTGTGCATGTGTGTCATTGAAAAATTGTTTAATTGGAGAGTATAATTTATTGTAAAGTGCATAAAATAGAACAGTTTGACAAATGAGCAGCCTTGTGAAGGCCCTCCTATGTCAAGCAGCCCCTTCCCTTCTCCCTTCTCAATCTTCTCCCTGCCGCCTGAAATTAAGCCTTACCTTAATTCATATTGCAATCACTTTCTTGCTTTTCATTATGTTTTCCTCAGCAATATAGTTTTTAAACTGTTTGTATTGTGTGTGTACATATATATATTAAATATACATATGGAATCACTCTCTCTATATATATCCTTATCTGTCTATTTTGTTCAATATTAAGATCCATTTAGTATTCCTGAATGTAGGTGTAGTTTGTTCCTTTTCATTGCTGTATATTATTCCAGTGTACCAAAGTATCCCGATTTATCCATCCATTCTACATTTGGCAGATATTTAAGTAATTTCCTTTTAGGTGTTATTGGAAACAATGATGCTCTTAACATTCTTGTGATGCACATGAAATAATTTATCTCGAATATGTACTTTATACTTTCTGGGAACTGAAATAAATATTTCTACATGTACATTATATGTATATATTTACTTATTTATATTTTTAGGAAAAGCATATATTTCTAAAGGACTAGTATTCAGAATAGGCTTCTATTGTCCTTCTCTCCATCAGTGGATTGGTTTTACTCTTGTAAACAGTGATGAGTCCCTCTTTGCATTGGTTGCCAGAAAGGTAAAAGCTGCACATGTTGCCAGACTGTGCTCCATAGAGCATCATAGACATAGGGGCTGGGTGGATAGGGCGGCTCTGGACTTGCTGAAGAAAGAAGGTAGGAGGAGGGTGCTTCCCCCTCATCTTGTATCATCCAAGCAGAACAGCTTTTACTATTATGAAATATTATTGGCATACAGGCAAGTATAGAGGATAATAACAAACTTGTTTTCATCCAGTATACATATTAGTTTTCTGAATATGTATTTAAGAAAAGCTTCTATAGCTTTTACAAATGTAAACATCAGATCTAGCTCTCACAGAGAAAAAGTACAGAGGATCAGGGGACCTGACTTTGTTGATCTGGGTCTGGTGTGAGTCATTTCATCTCACTCTTCTTATTCCTTTTATTCCTTAGTGTTGTACGGCTCAAATGACTGGATGATGTGATTATTCCAAAAACTTCAATGAAGAATCTTTAGTAAAATACTAAAAAATATTCACAATAACATAGAGGTAACTATCCGAGACTCCTATGGCCTAGACTTTGGGGGTCTACACCAAAGCAGTTATAATGTAGAGATTATGTACAGTATTTAGGATTCTTTACATTATTATTTGACCCAGAGATTTTGCTCTTATATTTGGGGACATCTTAGTCTATAACATAGATACATTGTTTTCTGCTTAAATCTATGTCATTCAGATTAACTTTTATGCAGTACTTAAGAGTATCGTCTTTGAAGTCAAACTCAGTTCAAGTTAACCTGGGGAAACTTGCACAAGTCAGTCAACATCTCTGAGGCTCAAGTTCCTTGTTCATGAAAGAAGTTAATCATAATAGCTATTATGTTTGGTAGTCGTAAAGATTAAAGGAGACCCTGCAAGTAAAATGTTCAGCATAGCATATGGCACAGTAGCAAGTCAATAAATACTAGCTGGCATCAGATTACTCAGGTTCATAGCTTACTCTTGTCCATAGCTCCTGTCATCACCTTGGATGACACTAATGTATATGACACATTGTATGTAAATGATATGTATATATACATATCATATAATATCCATATCATATGTATATAATATCCATATCATATGTATATGATATACATATGTATATATGATATGATGTGTATATTCTATACATATCATGATACATATATCATATCATATCCATGTATATCATATACATGTAATATATTATACACATGTATATAACATTCAACACCCTAACTTCCCAGGTTCTTGATCTTTTCCTTTCTAGTAACATTTGCCTCTTCTACACTTCAGCTACACAGCAACTCCCTGGACCTTGTTAGAAATGGCATCACCTCTGGAATATCCCACTTAAGAATCACCATTTGCCTTCCATTTTGTTTAAACAGCTATGTTAGTTTAGGAACACTGGCTGCTGCAACAGACAAAACACAAAATCCCAGTGCAGTATGAATTTACTTCTCACAATATAAATTTTATATTTCTCACAACATAAACATATTTCTTAACCTCTTAAAGTCTAAACTGGGTGCTCCTGATTAGTGGGCAGCTCTCATCCCAGCAGCAGTTCAAAGATGCAGGTTCTTTTTGTCCTGTGACTCTACCATCTTCAACATGTGGCTTCCAAGGGCCAAAGAAGGGAAAGGGCATAGAGAATTGCACATGGAAATTTTTATGGGCCAAGCCTAGAATTGGCACACAACACTTCTATCTGTAGTCCACTGGCCAGAACTCAGACACATGTTCACAACACACAGGAAAAAGAAAGAATAAACAGGTAAACAGGGTTTAGTGATTATCTAGCCAGTCTCTTCCACTCTATTATCCCATCTAATCTTCAGTTTTCAGCCTTATTGAGATATCTGATCCTTTTATCCTTTTCCTTCCTTTCATCTGCTCTTTCCTGGTTCCTATCCTCCTATTCCAGTCTATTCCTCGTGACGAAGCACCCGAACTACCCTCTTTCAATGCCATCAACTCCCATCTTCCCATTATTTTATTATACATGTTTAGAAAAATACCAACCAAAAGTACTTAGAAAAGTACCACTTAGAAAAGTGGTTAGTGATAGATCAATCTAACCACTCTCATTTCAGCTCTTCTAACTACATTGCTGATTGCTTCCAGGAAAATATACACACACTGTAGATTGCTTCCACCAACACTCCATATTTTTCAGCAGCCAGCCACCTGATGTTGCTGAGTAATACTCCTGCATCTTTCTAATCAGTCCTCTTTTTCTTTCCCGACAGCAACTATATCAAATCTCGAATCTCACTGAACTGTTATCTGTTTACTTCCTTAAGTTTTAGTTTATAACTTCACTTTGAATATTATAGGGAAAATAGAAGCCAGTATCCCTGGCCTACAGAGAAGAGTCACTACAGTGCTTTTAAAAGATGCAAGTGATTCCCTAACCAGTGTATTTCATAATGGCTTGCTGAAGGGAGTGTCTTCTGGACACTTCCCCCTGCCCAGGGACACACAGTTAGATGAATCTGTTGTAACATTGCTATCTTCCCAGGTCTTTAAATTCTTTTGCCATTATTGCAGGCACTTCTGGCAACTTATTTTCATTTAGCATGGCCCACGGTGGTGTCCAGATTTTATGCAATCAAGCAAACAGGTAAAATCTATTGAGCCAACATAATGAATTCAGAATCTCAGGTTGGTTCATGCATGTTAATACATTTGCAAACAATTTCTTCAAATCTGTAGGTTGTCTCTTTATTAATTGTTTCTTTTGCTTTATAGAAGCTTTTTAGTTTTGTGCAATACTTTTCATCTATTTTTGCATTTGTTACCTTTGCCTTTGGGGTCGTAGCCAAGAAATCAGTGTCCAGCCAATGTCATAGAGCTTTTTACCTGTTTTCTTATAGTGGTTTGATAGTTTCAGACCTTATGTTTAAGTCTTTAATCTATTTTGAGTCGGTTCATATATAAGGGTTGAGATAAAGGTTCATTTTAGTTCTTTATGTGAAGATCCAGTTTTTCCAACATTTACTGAAGAGACAGCCCTTGACCCCATTATGTGTTTTTGGAACTTTTGTCAAAAATCAATTGACTGTAGGTGTGTGGGTTTATTGCTGGGCTCTCTGTCTTATTACATTGGATAGGATTTGTTGATTTGTCCATTTTTATGCCAAAATATATGGCATAACATATATTTTGTAATATAGTTTGTAATATATTTCGAAATCCAGTAGTGTGATGCCTTAAGTTTTTTTTTTTTGGTTAAAATTCCTTTGGTTATTTGGGGTCTCTTGTGGTTCCATTATAAATTTTAGGATTTTTTTTTTCTGTTTCTGTAAAGTCTAACATTGGAACATTGGAATTCTGATAGGGATTGCATTGAATCTATAGATCTCTTTGAATAGCATGGACATTTTAACAATATCAATTCAGTAGAAGCTGTTCTGAATCTTCTGTGTGACTTTCAGGGTGGCAAGGGCCAACTGGCAATGCAGCCACCCTGGGGTCACCTTCACTGTGCACAACAATGTGGGGCAGAATCTACTCTGCTCTGGGCCCTGCCCAGGTGCCCACAGTGGACTATGCTGGGAACAATGGGTCAGTCTCATGGACTGACTTCCACTGAGCCTTTGCAGTCCCCAAAGAGAGATCAGCATTGCCATTTTGCTCCGCATCCTTGGGAAGCCACCAATGACCCCCTCTACCTCTATCCAGTGCCCCCTTCACACTCCTATCCAGAATCTCAGCACCTTCATCTCTTTATAGTGCTCCCGAGCCTGTCTTACATACATGACTTTATTTTGATTTTTGATTTTTACAACACTTCTGAGAGGCAGCTGGGGGAGTATACAATTACTCCTATTGCACAGGTGAGGAAAGGAAAGCTCAGGGAAGTTAATTCCCTGTGGTCATGGTCAATAAGTTGTGAATGCACAAATCAGCTGCTAGTTCTTTTTTTTTTTTTTTTTTTTTTTTTTTGAGACGGAGTCTCGCTCTGTCGCCCGGGCTGGAGTGCAGTGGCGCGATCTCGGCTCACTGCAAGCTCCGCCTCCCGGGTTTACGCCATTCTCCTGCCTCAGCCTCCTGAGTAGCTGGGACCACAGGCGCCCGCCACCTCGCCCGGCTAGTTTTTTGTATTTTTTAGTAGAGACGGGGTTTCACCGTGTTAGCCAGGATGGTCTCGATCTCCTGACCTCGTGATCCGCCCGTCTTGGCCTCCCAAAGTGCTGGGATTACAGGCTTGAGCCACCGCGCCCGGCCAATCAGCTGCTAGTTCTAACACTCTTGGGCCCTGAAAGATTTATGATATTGGGTGAAAGTGACAATCTCTGAATATCATTGCCCACAATTGTATGACATAATTTTGAGGACTGGAAATGTTCTTGGAGATTATCTGTCTTATTTTTAATAATGAAGAGACCAAGGTATTGAGAAAGATTGGCCTAGCAAATTGGTGGTCATGGGACCAGGGCCTAGAACCCAGGGCTGTGGATGCCCGTTTTGGTGCCCTTTGCTCTCTCTCTCTCCTCACAGTGCCTCCACTTCGGAGACTTTTGTTTCCGACTTCATTCTCTTTTTTACTAGGGGAAAGTAATTAAGTTCATGAGAAGCCACTCCTGATTTTCAAGCCCTTCAATTTAAAGCCATGGGGAGGAAATAATTAAATCGAATCAAAGTCACAGCATTTAAAATGCTGTATATACACCAGGGTTTCCCCGCCCCCCACCTTTCTTTCTCAGTGTGGTTATGAACAGAATTAATCATGAACACTTTCACCTTGGCAACCCACTGAGCTGGAGTCAGAATGAAACATTTTGTGCAGCAAGAATCCATATTCAAATAGAGGCTAACAGACTAAAAATATTCCATCTAAATACATTTAATATGTGCTCTATAAAGATCATAGATTTAATCATTCCATACATTCTTGGGAACACTCAGTCTAGCTACTTAGACAGGAGAAACTGCATCGAGAGCAGTTTATGAAATTGAGCCAATTCTACACTTGGGGTTTTAAAAATGTTTGTGAGGATCAGTATTCACTGGCCAAATTGAGCTCTTTGACCTTGTTTTCTATTTTAAACTGTCTGACCCTCTCCTTTCTGTTGATATAAGCATCTGCTGTTGCCTTGGAGAATAAGCACGTTGCTTTTGGATATCTGACCTGGCAGGAAGGATATCAGATGGAGGAGCTTATTTTGCTGGCCAGGTTTAATTCAGAGGAAACCCGCTTGGATGCTTCACCTTCTCTGGCATTGCTGCTTTTACCGACAATTACAGGATATCCAAAGCTTCAAAATCTACTTATAGACGATAAACAATGGCCACAGGAGGGTGGAGGTAGAGAGAATGGAAATGAAAATATAGCTTTTTATACATTAGTCATTGAGTTCTTCCAACAGTCCCAGGAAGTAACTAATGTTGTCTCCACTTTACAACTGAAAAAACTGAGATTTATGTGGTTTATAAAAGGTCAAAAAGCTAAACACAGGACAGAGTCAGGCTTGAATTCTAAGACTTTTTCTGCCATGTGACATAAGTTAATATCCTTATTGATGGAATGAAAGTGTGATGATTTGTCCTTTTCTAGATGCTGACTGGTGTTCTGGGGATCAACTGAGGGTATAAGAGATAAGTCAAGAGACCCAGTGGACACAGAGCCAGACTCCGTCCCAGAGCCTAAGATTTCAGTGCCAAACCTAGTGACCACTATACCCATGGACAATAAGACTGGGTGAGGGCCTGACTGTAAGACTCAGCCATGCAAACCTGCTGCCTGGATCTGAGAACCAACTCCAAGCATCTGCCTTCAATGCTGATGACCTGATTACTTTTCTCTCTGTTCTGCAAAAACGTTCTGTGCTTTCCCACCACGGTGTCCAGGTGTTCCCCATCTCCTGCAGATGATGTCGTGCCTCCAACCTTCTGCATATGTCACTTTCCCCTTTTTCAAGGCCTGGCTCCAGTGCCCTCTGCTTGAGCAGCGTATCCCGTATTGTCTCAGCTCTCCGCATTGACTCTCTCATCAAAACAGTGATCGCACTTCCAGTGCTAGATGCCTTCCCTGTGCCATCTCAATCCTCGAACCTGCTTTGACAGCACTGAAGCACAATTTCAAAAATGAATTCAGACGATGAAATGCCTTTACTTACCACTTTACAATTGCGGTTCCTGACCACATCTCCAACCTCGTCCTCTACCAGGCTCCAAAGACACTGGCCTCCTCCCTGATCCCTGAATACAGCTAGCTTGCTCCTGCGTTAGAGCCTTTGTACTTCTATTCCTTTGGCCTAAATCCTTCCGCACACCCACTCCATACCACCACAGCCATCAGTCTTCCTATGTCAGAATCTTCCTTATCCTTCATATCTCAGCTCAAATCTCCCCCACTAGCAGACGGACCCTGACCACACTAAGTCTTTTCCATACTGAAGTGCTCACAACCACTTTCTAACCCAGTTCCTTGTTCTGATTTCTTCATGGCTCCTATCACCGCTGGATGCCACCTCTACATTGGTTTCGTTGTTTGCTGATCATCTGTGTATCCCCATATTGGATGTGAGTTCCAGGAACGTAAGGATCTTGTTTTCTTGTTGCTCGCTGGCTCCTCAGTGCCCAGGTCAGCTCAAGAATTATTTCCCAATGGGTGAAAGAGGAAAGGAGAGAGGGAGGGATAGAAGAGAAAGTAGAAAACGCATGGTATTGGTGTCTTTATACAGTGCTCCATAATCTTCGAAGCCCTTTCAAATGTTTTATCTTAATTCTCACAACAAAATCAAGACATAAGTTCTGTAATACCCATTTACAGATACAAATTGTGAACACTTGTTGATTACTCTTCCAGTGCTTTTTATAAAGTGAAATTAAATGATAAGTGAAAAAAAAAAAAAAACAAATGTTGCCACAGAATGGCATAGTAAATTGCAGAGGCAAGATTTGAACTCAGATCATCTGGCTCCAGAGCCTGGCTCTTTACTAGCCCATGAAGTCCACAGATTCAAAGTTAAGTCCCTTACACGATAAAGGACTAGGATTTTGACTCAATTTTGAGTATTGAACTCTAGACCATTGCTGTTCTTGCTTTTCCTTCTGCACCACCAAGGACCTAGGAGTGGGAAGTAGGGGGCAGTGGAAGGAAAGAGGGTTTGTGAAGATGGGATGAGCCAACGTCCAATTTCTGGCTGGATGTGGTGGCTCACGCCTGTAATCCCAGCACTTTGGGAGGCTGAGGCGGGCAGATTGCTTGAGCACAGGAGTTTGAGACCAGCCTAGGCAACATGATGAAACCCTGTCTCTCTCTCTCTATATATATGTGTATATATGTGTGTATAATACACACACACACACACACACACATACATACACACACACACAAATCAGCTGGGTGTGGTGGCACATGCCTGTAGTCCCAGCTACTCTGAGGCAAGAGAATCGCTTGAACCTGGGAGGTGGAGGTTGCAGTGAGCTGAGATCATGCCACTGCACTCTAGCCTGGGTGACAAAGTGAGACTTCATCTCAATAAAAAAAAAAAAAAGATACAACTTCCTTCGCACTGCCACCTTTCCTATGCTCCCTCCAATCCACTCTCCCTGCTGTTCCATCCTATTCTGGGCCCTGGAAGACTGACCTGCAAGGATTTCGCCAAAGAGCTCTCTTTCCCTCTTGCCTCCTGCTGAGTTCCCCCATCAGAAAATGTTGGTAAGAGAGAGGAAGCTGACAGGGATGGGAAGCAAAGTTATTTAATCCCTCCACTCCTTCCTGGGGAGGGCATAGTTCACATCTCCTTCTGTAGGGCAGCCTTCTCCTCACAGACTCCTGGCCCTTCAGCCTGGGGGTAATAGCCAGGTCCCATTGTGACTAGCCCCAGGCTACTACAGCATCCACTTTCTGGGGTTTCCCTATGCATGGCCCACCTTTGAACCCTGTCCTTGTATTCAAGGCTGTGCAAGTCACTCAATGTGTATGCCATTATTTCTGTCCTGTCCAAACTCTGACTTACACATTACACTCAGTTTTGCCAGTGAGGCCAACTGGGAGACATTAGTTGAAAAGTCTTTTGTTCTGTGGACCCAGAGTAATTGAGTAGCCTCTAGTGTTTCTCAAGAGACAGGCATATTCCATTCACAGACAGGCTCTCCCATTCGTATTCCTTTGTTTGCAAGATAGATTAGATAGCCTTTGAGTGTTTCCTTTCTGATTCAGGTGATTTCAATATCAAGAGACTGGCCTTTCCTAAGCTCTCACCTTTTAAAGGTCAAGTAACTGATCCTTTTCCTTCTATGTACTTCATTTTCAACATATGTTTTTGTTACTCCTGCAACTGTTACAGTGACTATATGTGTGTGTGTGTGTATGCGTGTATTTTGTATATAGTTGACCTTTGAAGAAACTACACTCTACTAGTATGTGCTATTGTCAAATTGTCAAAATAATTTTCACCCACCATCTTCATTTTATCTTGGGAGCAAACTACGATTTTAATTAAAATTAAGGAAAACCAGAAAATGAGACACCCCTAGTGCAAACACTATTTTCAAATCTCTGTAACACTTTCCAGTCCTCATCCACACAGGCGTTTTTATTTTTACATGTTACATATGTAATTTTGTATTTTGTATTTTCCCCTAATGTTATATCATAAGCATGCATCTCCATAATTATTGCTTCTAATGATGACATGATATTCCATGAGATAGACACACCATAATTTGCACAGCCATTTCTATTTTCTGAATAACATGGTGGAAAGCACCCTGGTTTGGAATCAGACAACCAGAAGCAAATTCTGGCTCTCTCAGTCACTAGCTGTATGACTTTCTTTGAGTTACTCAATTATTTTTGCACCTCAGTTTTTCATCTTTCAAATGGGAATTCTAATAAAATATGCCCTTTATATGTTGCAGAGTTTGTAAAGACCAACTGAGATAATGGATATGAAAATGTTTCTGAACTCTATAATTGAATGACATTTGTTCAGTATCTTATGCCCCCTTGTTTAATGTTCTTCATAATGCTTATCTCTATCTGAAATTATATTGTTTTATCATTATTTCCTACTTGTCTTCCCCCATCAGACTGTCAGTGTTGTAACAGCTGACCATTGCCCATCCTATTCACCTCTCAATCTCCAGAACCTGGTACATAGTAGCTTCAAGAAATATTTGTTCATAAATTGAGAGACTTAAGTGTGTTTCATTTAAGGATTGAGGAAAAGTGGTTATGCTACCAAGATTCCATTTCTTTAGGCTACTGCAACAGTCATGTAATTTATACCACCCTGGGAAAATATAACAAATAAGCATTGAGTAGACCCATGAAAAGGCTGGTAGGCATTTCCAAAAGCTTTCATTCATATGAAGTAAGTTAGAGCTGTTCTCAGTGCCAGCTGTGCTTCTGAATGAGGCAACCCAACCTAGGATGGGAGAAACAACTGAAAGAAGGTTTTGAACCCTGAATCTTAGTCTGTCACTCCAGCACACAGGGGCTTCTGAGTGAACTATGTTCAAGTTCAATAAAGAACAAGGGTTGAAAGTGATCTAAACTTGGCTTGCGGTTCTTGTTGCACAACTCTGTCACTATACCAAAAACTATTGAATGGTGCACTTAACTTGGGTGAATTTTATGATATGTGAGTTATATTTCCATAACATTTTGTTTTAAGAAAAAGAATGAGAGGAATCCAGTAAACCTGGATATTGACTGCCTTACAGTGTGGCATATCTGTTATTAGTAACACAAAGCAATTCATTCTAACACTGCATATTGAAGTCAGAAGAATATAGGTAGTATGTTAGCAAAAGGAAAAATATATTAAAGAGACTGAGCAGGAAGCACACTTAGAGGTCATAGTCCAAATCCTTAATGTGTGTGGATTTTTGTTGTTGTCGTTGTTGTTTCAAGACAGAGTCTGTCTCTCTGTCACCCAGACTGGAGTTGCACTGGTGCAATCTTGGCTCACTCCAACCTTCGCTTCCTGGTTTCAAGTGATTCTCATGCCTCACCCTCTCTAGTAGCTGGGAGTATAGGTACGTGCCACCATGCCAAGTTAATGTTTGTATTTTTAGTAGAGATGGGGGGTTTAGCCATGTTGGCCAGGCTGGTCTTGAACTCCTGGCCTCAAGTGATCTGCCTGCCTCAGCCTCCCACAGTGCTAGGATTACAGGCGTGAGCCACCATGCCTGGCCCAAACCCTTTATTTTTACAAACAAGTCAAGCAAGTTGCTCAAGGTTATACAACTAGCTAAGAGCAAATCTGGTCTGAAACCATGACCTCTCGACTGCTGGTGCATTGTTCTTCCCCTGCACCAGTGGTAATAGACAATGGTGAAACATAGACAATTTTATTTTAGGAGTCACAAAGAGAAGAGAAATAAATTCCAAAAATTCCATATTGAATGTAGATCATTCAATATGACATCAATTTGAATCCAAATCTAGAATAAATTTTAAAGTATGTGGTGTGTGAACTTTTAGAAAAGAAAGAATTGTTCCATGAAGTCAGCATGGATTATGAAGAAAGGGTCTCAGAAAATTGTTCTATTTGTGTTGTTGAAAAGATTCCAGTAGATTGAGGGAATGATGTAATGTTTCTTGATTCAGCTAAAGCATTTGAGAAAGTCTTTCATATATTTTTGCAATCAAGATAAAGAAATGTGACCTGAATAATAGGGAGGTTTGGAATATACATTGCTTATTGAACAACTATATCCACAAAGTGTTCGGAGGCTTCTAGTAGTAGATGAAAGAATTCTGTCCTTAGTTCTAAACTTCTTCACTGTTAATAGGATAGCAGACACAGACATAGTAGCTGTTCATGTGAAAATGATACGTTAATGTTCATTGAAACATTAATATAATCTTGAACTGCATTAGTCTATTAATAGCAATATAAACACTGTATTCTGTGTTGTCAGACCACACCCTGAAGATTTAAGACAAACATTGACACAATGGAATGTCTTTATAAGAAGGTACACAGTGTGGTGAGGCTAGGGGTGGCTCTGAAAAACATGACATGGTTCATATTAAGAACAGTTGAAAGGACTAGGATCATTTACACAGGAGAAGAAAAGACTGGGGGAATTACGGTCACCACTTCAAATACTTAAAGGTTGCTATGTGAAAATGGATAATACTTAGCCAATGGGGCTCCAGAGAGACAACCAGGTGGAAAGTTAAATGATGGTAAAAGAGGAATGGGAGGAAATCAGAGCAACATTAATTGACGTAACTGAAGTCACTCTATACAGCCGAGCCTAAAGCCTAAGTACTCTTAAATTAATCTCTAGATCAAGAGTGGTAATCCAAAGGCTAATTACTTGAATGACATGGTTTTGGACCCTTGCAAAATTACATTCACATCATTTCTATCATATTTTCATCTTATACAAAAGACAATCTATTTAAAAACCTACTATACATTGATTGAAAAAAATATTGAAGACATATCCCACACATAAGTTATTGTACTCTACAAGAAGAACACCTACAGAATTGCCTTTATGACCCAAGTTCCAGGATAAACTTTGCTTTCCCTGAAGAATCAAGGAGCTCATTATCTTTCCCTTAGAACAAGATCAACTTCCTCCATCTCCTGTCTCACTTAATGGTAACAACATCAATTTTTTACCTACCATGCACTCTAGACTGTCCCCATTTCTTCACTAACAAATCTTGACAGTTCTACCTCTACAGTACATTCACTCATGCATATTCTCCTAGGGCTACCACTTTGGTTACAGTAGAGTAAATGATATATATGACAGACAGGTTGAAGGTCAGTTCCTTCAAGTCTTCATTCAAATATCACAATTACCTCAAAAATACCTTCTTAATGAATACTACACTGGCCACCCTTCTTAATAGTTCAGCTTGCCTCCACCCCCCTGCCTGGATATGCCTTACCATGGTCTGCTTTTTATATTTTTCCATATGACTCACTATCTTCCAATACACTATATAATTTACTTGTGTATTGTATTTATTACTTATTTGTTTCCTGCTGTCTGAAGGTAAGCTTCATGAGCTCAGAAATCTTTTTCTCTTTTTTTCGATGTTGCATTATCTAGAACAGTGCACTGAAACTACACACACAACAAACACTGGTGGAATAACTGAATAAATAGTGCAAATAGCACATTAAGGAAATGGTGAGCAATATGACCTGGCTAAAGATGTGGGATATGGCAAAAAGAGCTTACAAGCCAGAATCCTCCTCCAACTGCAAACAAATTGAGAAAAAAAAAAAAAATGATTAATAGTCAAATGTGCAAACTCTAGGGAAAAAAAAAAAAACTTCAAAGGAATAGTCACGCTTTTAAAAAAGACAAAGAATTCCTTCTGCCAAAAATGAAGGAGCTCAAAGCTGGAAAACTGGAGAATTAAGAGGCTCTGATGCTGCTACAGCTCTAGGGGTAGTAAACAAACATTATTTGCCCTAGGGACTGAGGTCTAGGGCTTTAACACCTAAGAAAGAACAGGGAACATGGCGTTGGGCCCACCCAAGTGGAAAGGATCTTGGACAGAAACCCCTTCATAAAACCTGAGCCTCAAACGGCTTCCCTGACTATGAAAAGAAAACTAATAAAACTCTACCCACCAGCCAAAGCAAGGAAAAAGAAGACTTTCTGCCCACCAAGACAATGCACAAGTGGAAAATAGGCATCCCCAAGAAGAATTCTGGGCTTCATGAATAGATGCAGTGCAAACTGATAATCCTCCCCATTGAGCCATAACCCCGAGCAAATCAGTTAGCATAAAAGCTTGTCCTAGACCGAAATCCCCCAAAACACTGGCAGAAGGCAACATACAACTATTTTGAAGGAAGTGTTTACAACCCAGCTTATATGGGGCTCTCACAGAGAAAAACACCCCTGCTGAAAATGAGCACATAATACAAAATTACAAACTATAGGCTAAAACAAACTACCAAAATAAAATATCAAAATAACACGATGAAACAAATGAGTTTACAAAAATAATAAAACTTTTCAAAATGAAAGAGTAAAGTCATTTAAACTAGAATTTAAGAGGTGGAAGGAAGTGCCCAAGAGATGAGGAGTCTGAGACCAGAGGATAACAGACTCTATATAATATCTAAGAAAGCCTGACCTTGATTCAGTAGTTATTGAGAAGTCTGGAGAGGTGTTTAAGTAAAGCAGTGATATTGTCACATTTATGATTTAGGAAGAAGCCACTGGCAACCTTGTAGTGGAAGATGGGGTAGAAAATTAAAATCAGGAAGACCAAGTAACAAGTTATAATATTTAGGTGTCATTCATTTACAGATAACAGGAATAGCCATTCAAACTGGCCTTAGTAGAAAAATATTTATTGACTCATTTAGTTGAAAAATCCCAGCTACTTTATGGCTTGTGAAATGAAGCCTTAATCAACAATTTCAAATTACATGATCAGAAAGATGTCTCCATCTAAGATCTGCTTTTCTATGTTGAATTCATTCCCAGGCAGATTTTTCAAAGGTGGTAATCCACAGAGTTCTAAGTCCTGCAGAAAATGAGGGTTTCTCCTCACAGATCATTCCAGCAAATGTCTCAAGATCAGTTCTGACTGGCCCAGTCAAGATCCAGGAAGAGGGGCCAGGATAATTAAACTGCGTGGACTGAGATGGGAAGAGGTGCTTGCCAAAGGGAGGTTGACCAGCCAATGAGTGCTTTGTGGGTAGGAATTAAACTCAGACTAAGAGTAGCTTAAACTTATTTCTCTATCTCCTAACAGGAGAAATTTTCAGGTCCTAATTTTTAATAAGGTAAATGTAGAAGCAGAGGTCAACACAATTGAAACCCTTCTGCCTATCCCTCATGATATCTTACAGGGTGCCAGATCCGTGGCATATATGAGCAAATCATTGTCTCTGT
The DNA here is from genome assembly GCF_008728515.1 of Papio anubis. Taxonomy (NCBI): domain Eukaryota; kingdom Metazoa; phylum Chordata; class Mammalia; order Primates; family Cercopithecidae; genus Papio; species Papio anubis. The sequence continues at coordinate 23,566,031 of NC_044987.1, forward strand.
GTTTTGTTTCTTCTAACCAGGCCTTCTATAGAATCATTCTATGGCAGTCATACCTCTGCATTACAGGATGTTTTTATCCTCTCTAAATGCTCTCTACGAATCTTCCACCTTGACATCTGTGCTAATATATCAGGGTAAATCTTCTGTCTTTATTGTCGTCTCCTGTCCATGAGCTGTAGCTCTTCTGAACAAAGTGTCCTTCCTGGCTGTGTCCCGGGCATGTGGACCATCACACCAAGCCTTGTTGACAGGCCTGTGGGCTTGTGTCACTCTTTATTTCCTTCTGCATGGTTACACTTCAGGTTCACTTTGTTTGTGGCCGTATACTCTATGTGGATACACACAGAGACATCTATGTCACAAGTGTTGTTCCAGACTCTCTTTGCTGTTGTTCATTTACATGGATTTTGTAGTAGCTTCTTTATTCTTCAACTCAATTTGTAACACAATGTCCACTTTAACAATCGGTCTGGACATTCTGAAATTCTCTCCCCTATCTTCAGTGGCCTAGTGTGACCCTGGTGCCTCCCGTGCCCCTCCAATCCTTCCTTCCTTCCCCAATAGGGGTGCCACTCACAGGTTTCACTTGACTCTCTCATCTTCTCTATGATCTCCTCAACTCCAATAGCATCCACCAACCCCTTTATGCAGATGTATCCAAATCTGTATTTCCCATCCTTTTCTGACGTTCAGACCTGTTGTTCTACTGGAGTGTCTGGCCCATACTTCAAACTCACTATGCCCCAAAATGAACATATTGTTATGTCTCCATTTTGTAAACCAGCTCTTCTTCCTCTCCTATGTGTTTTCCATGCCTTCCTTTGTGTTTATTAATGGAAACATCATTTCCCAGGCCACACGGGATACAAGTCTAAGTGCCACTTCTGACTCCTTCCTCCCCTGTAGGTTCCACATTTCATCACCAAGTCCCGGCCAGCCCTAGCATGGCTTTATCTGGATTTACTGCAGCCATGGATTGGCTTCTGTGCAGCTCAGAATGGGGAGGAGGAGGGCAAGCTCAGACAGAGAGAGCTTTGACCTGAATAGTGACTGAGCAAGAGATGAAATGGTCTTGGGGAACATAAACAGTGACTGAGGTATAATAACAGTAGCCTAATTAGGCTGGATAAATGCACTCAACTGTGTTGAAGGTACATAAATAGCATAAAATAAGTTATTTGCTCTAGGCAGACCTGAGGGCTCAGAGTCAGGAAAAGTACTTGTAGTTATAAATTAAAATTCCATTTTTGCATTCTCTTGATATGTGGCCAACTTGTCTTCTGTGCCTGATCTGTAGAATTTGTGAGTAGATGGTGTGACCTATTACAACGGCTCAGACAGATGACCCTCTGAGTAGCTGTGGGTTTCCAGATGGAGGAGTAAATCATAGCAAGGACCTCAGAAAGGGACACCTCAGGGTCAGACATGAGAGTGGAAGAACTTTCCAGGTTCTCAGCCATCCTGAGCAAGATGGGAAATCCTCACAGGTCTGGGAAGTCATATGTAACAGCTGTGGGACTGATGTTGTTTTATGTTAATTAAAGCTGTCAATGCAAGTCTGTGAAGAGAATCCTCATGCTATTTCAGATCTTCCCGGAAGTGCTAGTAGAGAGAGTGGGGTATGCTCACCAAGCCTTCCTCGCATTCTAACACATTATGTGTTCATGGCTTTTCTCCTCTCTGGAATTGCTGATGCCACAACAGAGATGTTTCCTTGTCTGTGAGGAAATGCTTCATAGAGAGTGCCTTACACTCAGCTCTCAATAAATGTAGGTTCACAGAGTAAGAGCATCATTCCATCTTCACTTCATAGGTCCTTGTTTTTCCAATTCACCCCACCCCATGCTGGATGAGAGACCCTCTCCATTGATCAGTCTACTTGGGCTTGCAAATACGATAAGAACTAAAACACAGAAGACCCTTAATTCAGGCTGGCCGCTCTGCTGCTCCACACTCATCAGCGACAGGACCAGCTGAAGAAACATACACGGGAAATCCCAGCTCCAGAATGCCTGGCCCTGCCCTGCCCTCTAGGATAAAGCCTCTCTGAGAATAAAAAAGAAAAGCAACCCAAGTTGTGCTGACTTGTACGCATTCTAAAACATCCAAGAGATAGAAAAAGAAAGGGTGAAGTAACATTTGTCAACTTAAAAATAACTGCCATTGGTGGAAACAGAATTATCTTCTCTGAATGTCCTAGAAAATGTTTCAAGCTTAATACATATTAACTAAATCACTGAATAGTGAAAAACGTTATCATCTGCTTATACAACATTTGATAACAAAAAAACACAGTTCTAAAGAAACCTTGAATCTGCATTATGAATGTAGCATTTAGCACTGTCTGAGATAGTTGAAGGGCAGTCAACACAAACTGGGAGGAAGGGAGGAAGGCAGGGAGAGAAGGAGGGAGGGAGGGAAGCTGTGTAGGGAGGCAGGGAGGGAAGGAAGAAAGGAAGGAAGGAAGGAAGGAAGGAAGGGAGGGAGGGAGGGGTAAGGATATGTTATTATAATTATGTGCAGTTTCAAAACATTTTACTATAGAATAAGTGTTCCTCAAATTGTGTGTTGTTCTTTGCTACTTTAGAGAAGAGCTTTACTAATATAAACAGAAATTAATTCCAACTCAATCTGATCTGGCTCCAGTGAAATACTAATTTCTACCACTATTCATAACCTGATGAAAGAACTTGGGTTTTAAAGTCAGACAGGGTTCAAGTCCCACCTTAGCCAGTCACTGACCATATGAACACCACCCTCTTCATCTGGACTATCTTCATGCTGTAGAGACAGTAGTGTATGAAGTTCATTGTACAAGCTCTGATACTAGACCCCTTGGGTTAGGCTGGAATATGAGTTCTGTCATTTACTAGCTATGTGAACAGGGCAAGCTAATTCTCCTTTCTGTGCCTCAGTTTCCTCAGATGTAAACTGGGGACGGATAATAGTCCTTCCCTTGTGAGGTTTTAAAATAATTAAGTGAAATAATGCATGTTAAACACATAGAAAAAAAGCTGTAATATGTTTATTGAATAAACATTAGCATTATCATTATATCCTCAAGAAGGTAAGCTTTTGGAGAGAAGGAAGTTCGTGGGGTTTGTTAACAACTGTATTCTCGGTGGAAGCCTAACATATAGTTAAGGTTCATTAACCATTTGGTGAGTAAAGAAATAATATAAGCCTTTCAGGGTTGTTTTGTGGAGGGATGAACTTGTCCAAACACATGACATACCTGATGAAGAATAGTCACTCAATAAATGCTGATTATATTCTCTTTCCCTGATCTCTTTTGCATAATAATCCATGTCTCCTTTTCAAATGTTCTCTTTCCCTTGAGAAAAAAAATACATCTTTCTCCTTAAGATAATCTAATATATTGGTATGTAAATGAGTAGCATTTACAATGTTATATGCTGGCCTGGGCTCTTTCTAGACTGGGGGAAACTGGTTCTTTTCTTTTCTTTTCTTTTCTTTTTTTTTCTGAGATGGAGTCTTGCTCTGTCTCCTAGCCTAAAGTGCAGCGGCCTGATCTCAGCTCACTGAAACCTCTGCCTCTGAGTTGAAGCGATTCTCCTACCTCAGCCTCCTGAGTAGCTGGGATTACAGGCACATGCCACCACACCCAGCTAATTTTGGTATTTTTAGTAAAGACATGGTTTCTCCATGTTGGCCAGACTGATCTCAAACCCCCGACTTCAGGTGATCCGCCCACATGAGCTAGAGGAATTATCCTTTATGGTGCCCATGAGCGAAGCACCTCTTTGTTCAGAGTTTTCCACAAGTACTGCCCACGTAGGGCTCTGGACAGTAGAGGAAAAGGAAGGATACTGTGCCAACTTGTCACTAACTCATCAATCATGCAAGGATATTAGATAGGCTTTTCAGATTGTTACTTCATCAGAAATCCAAATACGACTACTCCTTGGCTTTGTGGAGATCATAAGCCCTACATTCTCCTCCACAGAGGCCAACAAATAAAACTAAGAACCCCAGAGAATTAGAAAAAAAGAAACTTCCTCTCTTTTAATAATTCCACAAACATGAATATAGTAAAACAAAACGAAGCAACAAATAGTAATCTTTCCTGTCACTCTCCCTTTCTGAATTCTCAATAGAAATCATCTTATATCAAAAGAATACTGGAAAACCAAACTGGTAGAATTGGAAGAAACTTCACTGTCAGAGGGTGCAGGGTGTGTCTGGATGTGGGGGTAAGATGGGGATGACTTTGGACTAGGAACCAAGGAGTATCTAAGACCTACTGTTTAGCAGCCACTCCCTGTGAGATCCCTAAAGGACATAGACCCAGCCCTGGCATTCTTGACAGGGCCAGCAGAGGCCAACCTGAGGACCTGTCTTGTAGAAGCAACAATTAGAAAGGACTAGAGGAGGCCAAGGAGAAAGAGAAATGGCTGGTGCTTCTCTCAGGAAGAGCTTTCCCAGGTCTCCCTCAATTCAGCTTTAGAGAGGGAAGAAACAGAAGGACTGTTCTCATTGCATCCCGCTTTTAGCACCCACAAACATTGGCCAGTACATGTCCTTGCATTTGAGTGCCACTCCTCCTTCTTGGTAATAGAGGGGAATTAAATGTTGTGACCTAGGCCTGAGAGAGGACAGAGATCGAGGCCATGGTTTGGAAATTTCCTGGGCATGCCAGCACCTACTATGGTGAAAAACAAAGGATTCAGAGTCAGAAAGACTTGGGCCCACTCCTCGTTCCTCCATTTACTAATTATATGCCCTTATAAAAGTCACTTAGCTTCTCTAAGCCTGAAACTTCTCATCTGAAAATCGATCACTGCTACCACATGGAGTTGTTATAAAAATTAAAAGAGGTCATGTTGGGAAAGTCCTTAGCATAGCGTCTGTTGCAGGGTAAGTGTTAAATCAATGGTAGCTACTGTTGTCATCACATAAAATCCAGGAGTTACTTGTGCAGCATCTTTGATAAATTCTTATCTATTTTTTGGTTTGAGTATCTCTGGTGACAATGTGCTCATTACGTCACCAGGGAACCTATTTTATTACTGGATAGCTGTAGAAAATTATTTTTCTTTATCTGAGATGGACTTCTTACTCCTTATTCCCCTGGAATGAGATAAAATAAGCATGCTCTGTCTTCTATGGGACAGTTCCTTACGTATTCAAAGGCAGCTGTCATGCTCCCGAGTCTTATCTTTGCCAGCACCAACATCCTTCGTATTCTTAGCCATTTTATATGGATTAGTTTCTGTGCCTTTCACCACACAGATTGTTGTCCATCATCCTGAAAACTACGTAGTTTTGCTAATTCATCCCTCCAACAAATGTTGATTGAGCACCTATAGAAAAATCAGGTAACTTGGTAGGTGCTTGAGACACTGAGATGAACAAGAAAGACACTGACTTGGCCCCCAGGGATCTTACAGTTAGTGTGGGAGACCCATGACAGCTATGCAGGCAACTAGACTGACACTGACACTGAGAATGAACGTGCTGAGAGGCAGGGAAAAGAGAAAGACTGTGAGCTCCTTGAGGGCAGGGTTCCACTTCCTCATTCTCCCTTGTCCACATTCCATGCAATCTTATTCCCATACTATGCATTTCCCCCATAACACGTTTCCTCCATAATGTCTCCTAACCTGCTCATGTTTTGTAAAATTGTAAATCAGATTATACCATTTCTCTGCTTTAAAATCCCCAGAGCAGCTTAGCTTTCTAAGGCATATTGTGAAGTGAAAAAAGCAAAGTTCAGAATGACATCTGCAATAACATATCATCTATGCAATAGCAAACAAACAATACATTTCAATGTATTATATGGCAATGATAGATAGACAGACGGGTGATTGATAAATAGACGACAGGATAAATAGACAATGCTTTTAAAAATCCTCAGTGGCTTTCCAATGCACTTAAAGTCAAGCGTTGTTCCCTTGCCTATGAGACCCCAAATGTCTCTCCCTACCTCTCTAACCTTTGTTGTTCTCTCTCCCCGTCACTGTGTTCCAGCTGCAAAGGCTCACGTTTTCCTTGAGCATGCCAAAACCTTTCCTGATACAGAGCTTTATCCTAGCTGTTCCTCTGTGTGGAATCCTCTGCTCCCTGATATTCCAAGGACTTACTATTTCAGACCTCAGCACAGGGGTCATTGCCTCCAAGAAGCCCTCACTACCACTCAAACTAAAGTCATCACCATGTTATTATGTCATCACCTGACCTAAAGTTCTTTATTTAGCACTTTTTCTACATTACTTTCAAATACCCATTGTTTATATGCTTGTTTTTCTCCTCCATCAGAATGTAAATTCCATGAATACAGAATCCTCTGTCTTATTCACCAGTGTGTAGAACTTTGTGGGCATATAATAGATATTCAGTAAATAATTGTCAAATGATTTAATGAATTGTTGATGACTCAATACTTACTATAGTGCCTCCGCACCTAGAGACATAGAAAGAATGAGTGAATTGGGACAAAGGAGAAAGCAGCAAAAGTTCACTGAGTCCATGGAAGGTGGAAATGGACAAAAAATCCAAACTTCCCACCCAGCATGGTTTGGTTTTGTATCATCCCTGCCTGCCACTCACAGTCATTCCTTTCATTCCTACACACAGTGAGTTTGTTATGGAACTTAATGTCTCCTAACCAGCTCTGGTACCTTCTCTACACTCTTGAGAGTCAGAGAGTCAAGTAAGTAATCTCAGGGTTGTAGACCTGGGCTCCATCCATGGCCCAGAAACACCACAGATGTTTGCTTTGTATCAGCTTTGCAGATGTCATCTGCTGCCTGGCTACTGTCCTGCGTGGGCTGCCACACTCTCTGAAGACCTCATGCCACCTGCCTGCCTATCCTCCCTCCATCTACCTCTGTGCTTACAACTGGGACATCTCCATCACATTCCCGACCACCAGCACCTTCTTCAACAGTAGGCTATCCTAAAATTCAAAACTTTGGGGGATAACATGGTGAAACTCCATCTTTGCTAAAAATGCAAAAAATTATCCGGGCATGGTGGCACGTGCCTGTAGTCCCAGCTACTCGGGAGGCTGAGGCAAGAGAATCACTTGAATGCAGGAGGCAGAGTTGCAGTGGGCCGAGATCACGCCACTGTATTCCACCCTGGGCAACAGAGTGAGGCTCCATCTCAAAAAGAAAAAAAAAAAAAAAAACTTTAAGAGAAGGGGAACATACATTTTTTTTTCTCCAAAAGTAATAGTTAAATATTATCATTATAAAGTTCATCTTTAAATAATAATTATTATAAAATAATCAGCCTTTCATAAATAACACTGGGAATCTTTGAATAAATATAAAAGATAAAAAATTAGTTATTTAAAAATAGAAACCTCCATCCCCTACTGAACAGTGAAGGCTTGATTATTAGAATATGGAAATATATAAGCCAGTTTTTTTTAAATGATAATTTTTGTATTGTTGCTCTAAATATCCATTGAACATTAGAAAAATGCTTTTCAAAGAGTGGATCTTTACAAAATGTTACCTCTATGTTACAAAGGTAGAGTATGCACTAAAAAAGAAAAGATCTTAAAATTTCATGGATGTTTCAGTAGCATCTGCTACTCTCTATTAATACAGACCTGTTAACCTCACTAACCTCATTGCTCAGTATTTCAACCTGTGTTTCCATCTGACTTAGCCAGCAGCAACATCATCTGACCACACTGAATGGAATGGAGAGTTCTTGTTCTGTTCAATCAACTATAAGCCTGCACATGACTTCCCCAACGCCCATCTTTACAGCTCATATTGGTTCACTCCACTCCCTACCTCCAGCCCCGACACTCCAAGCACACAGTTCCTCATTCACTATCTCATATGCACCCTGCTCTCTCTCCTTTCCAAGACTTTGGCATGGCAGCCCCCTTCTGATGAAGCACTCATCCCTTCCCTCTTCGTCGTGCTAATCTGTACACATCTCCAGGTAGCAGCTCAGATGAAGCTCCTTTAGGGAAGAATGTGCTCACCTTTCTGCTGTTACTCTCATAACACCCACTTCCTCCTATCTTAACCCTCTTCACATAGTTATTTAATGTTGGTTTTCTCCTCTAGACTAGACTCTAAGCCCCATGAAAGCAGGGACAGTGCCTGTTGCTATACCATTGTATTCTTGACACATTGTAGATGCTCAATAAACATTTGTTTGATGAATAAGCAAGTGAAGAAGCAAATGAATCAATAAATTCCCTGGAGCCATTTTGATATCAATTAGAATTTCCTGAAGTTCATTTATAGAAGGAGCCAGAGTTTTCATTTTATTCCCTGTCTTAACTCAAACTTAATTTATACTAATAAAAATAATTACTTTCCCATGAGGAATTAACACAATATAATTTGTCACCAGTATAATTCAGTCAAATGATGAATCTGTCTATCCATCCATGTGCAGCAGACCAAAAGCTGGGCAGTAGGTTTCATAAATTACAAGGTCTAGAAAATTCCTCCTTCATATGAAGAAGTTAGTGGAAGTGAAAATAATGGTGTGTAATCAACACTTGAAAAGGCAGCATGGTCAGGAAAAGATGTTTGTTGATAGTGAAGTTCTGACCATGTTCATAAAATGGCCTTTCACACCTTTGACCACAGATCCCTTTGAGGGCAGACGGAAGAGTGAGGTGGTTGGGAACTCAAGCTTAGCTCTGGATTCAATCCTGGCTCTTCCAGTTCTACTCCTGGGACTAGTTCTTCTGGTTGTTGCCCAGGTCCATTTCCTCCTCTGAACGGGACCAATCGCCTTCCCAGTGTGCCTGTCTGTATGACCAAGGCCAGAAAACTAAGATACATTTTCGTGGCTCCCTTCTCGCAAGGGTTGCTGTGGTAATTTAGGTTCTGCCAATCAAGACTGGCATTTGGAACTGAGTTTAGTAAGGAGAGGGGAGGCAGCACCTAAGACATTCACTTTGGTCCTGCACATTTGGCACCTGGTCTGGTCCTCAAGGCATAGGTGATGGGGCGTATTCCTGGGACCAAGTTTCAGCAGCAGCTTCCCGATTCCTCTATGACAGCTAAAGAGAAGCATCTTGAAGTCTGCAATCCTCAGAGTAGCTTCTCAATTGTGCAAAGTTAGAAGTTTCTGGTTGGATGGTCAGTTCTGTGGCATTTTTCTGGAAGACTAGCCTACAGCCTGCATCTCTAACACTCGATAATTACGGTAGGCACCTCATTTTCCTGTATTAAATCCCTTCTTAAAATGGGTGGCTTATATGACCTACAACTAAACCTTAACTGATACACCCGCCACACAACTTTGTTGTGTAAATGAAATTAATAATGTGAATAAAGCTCCCAGTGTGGGACCTGGCAAAATTAAGCATTTAGTAAATGCTGGGTTTTTTGTTGTTTTTCCATTGAGCATCTATCTCTTGGGTATATTTTTGGCAGAACACTTGAGGTTTTAGTCATCATGAGAAGGAGACCTTGTCGTGCCAGACCCATGCTCATTTCAATAGGGAAGGCACCAGGTTTAAGAGGCCAAGAAATAGACCCAGAGCCACCAAACAAGACATAGGGTGTTCTGAGGGGAACTTAAATACAGAGAGCAGTTTAGCGACAGGCTGGACAGGAGAACCTCCCTGCCTGAAAAAAGCAGGCAGTTTATATTGCACCTTCACTTAGCAACCTCTACCTGGCAATCTTCATTTAACCTAAAACAAAGGGCCTTGATTCCTTAAAAGGCCCATGTTCCATAGGATGGGACAGGGCTCAGATGTTCTTCATAGATAAGGAATGAATCTCCAGTTGGCCATGTTCAGAACTCTGAACACACATTCTGCCATAAAAGGTTGTTCTCAGAGTGCATCTACCATACAGACCCACCTTTTTCTCCAACACGTCAGGGACAAAGAGAATTATGCAGAGATGGAGCCCTTGAGGAAAGGAAAAGGTAGTTAAGGACATTTGTTTTGAATAGTTTTCATCTGCCTTCAGATACTGAGCATGAGAATCTCCAAATCATAACAGTGCCATGTGTGAGATAATTATTACAATCAGAAAGGCCGTTCCATTGACAAGGATAAAAGTTATGACCAGATTTTAAGGCTCGAGGTAGAGAAGATGCTCCATTATGCTTCCCAGTATAGCTCAAGATCATAGCCCTGCTGAGTAACAGACCCTGAACGAGCATTTTAAGTGCAGCAGATCTGGGCAACAAGGACAGGAGCAAATGGGAGCCTGAGTGGCCTCAGCCTGGACAGCGAGCGTTCATGGGCCCTCCTTTGCTCTGACTCTGGGTAATTGCCCTTCAGAAGCAATTGCCAGCCCTGCTTGTGAACCCTTTCACCTGTGGCTGGGCTCACGGATGCTATCCCTCTGCCTTTATCCAACTCCCTAGCTTTTCTTGTCCCTGCCTAACTTTGAATACATGGCCAATACCCCACAGGGTCTGCCCAGTAATGACCCTTAAGGGCAAGGCTCAGAAAACCCAAGCCCCTGTGCCCACTGGCCCAGGTACAATGTGAGTGAAGCAGGAGGAAGGCAGCCAGAGACAAGCTGTGCCTTCTTTGCTATTTTGCCTGAAGCACTGATGGCAGCTGCAAACAATCATGCCTGGTGTGGGGAAGCTAATTCCAGAACCAGTGAATTTTTCCCCATGGGGCATGGGGTTGAATTCTACGAGGTACTGTGTTATTTTTTATGCTTTCAAACCTAACCATGTTAGGTCAGGTTTTTAGGAATGACCTCAGACTTTCAGCTGGAACAAAATTATTATGGCAGCATACTGTTTAAATATCCCCAAATTTTGTTATAAAACACAAGTACAGACAAATAAACTAGAATAGCAAGATAAAATAAATAAATAAATAAAAATAAAAAGGATGGCATCTTCAAAAAAATAAGATGACAAGGGTTTTTCCTGAAGCCCTGAAGACTCCAGAGTACAAATGGTCAGAGCTAAACCACCATCGACAGCAGAACTTACTCAGGACACGCACAGGGTGGCCACTTGTAGAAGCAGTAGAGAGGATAGAAGAGAGAGTCTTGGTGTTCTAAGAGCTTTGAAACACAGAAATTGCCATCAAATGCTCGTGCCTAAAAAGAGATGACTTTACCAGGAGTGAAACCCTTGACCGACAAACCTAGAAATAACCCATTGATAAACTGTTGTAAAGCTCCACAGACTCTAGTGTGCAGATGAGTACAAATAAGACATAGTAAGCACCCGCGAGAAAATCAGAAGGTTCTAGGCAGCTGACATTCTCAGGAACCACAGAGTTATCTAGCCAGATCTTCACCTCTGTAAAGACGGACTCTTCCTGTGAGAACAAATGGATATGCATACAGAAATCGAGCCTTTAGAAACAATGGTGGAAACTGGAGAGAAGGCTTGAATACTAGGAGGAGCAGAGTTGAGGGGAAGCATGCTTGTTGACCTGGGAAGCTGAAATTTTTAATACTTCCAGGTCACAATAGAGGAGGGAGCCTTAGAGACATTCCTCTAGGAAAACTACCTTAGCCTTTCTCCATAGGAATCTCCTTCTAAAAGAATAACCGGGGGTGGGGGGGGGGGGGGGGGGGGGGTTGGGTAGGGAATAACATCTTAAAGAAATAAGAGAAAATGAAAAAGCTGACCTTGTATGGAAAAAAAAGAGGAACATTAAAGTAACCATTAATGAAGCATATCAGAAATGTATGACCACAAAACTGATGAAAACTATAGTTTAATATTACAAAAGGAGCTAAGATAAATTAAGAACAGAATGGAAGCAATGAAAATTTAGCATAACTAAGGAGCAGAACGTCTCAGAAATTACCTGGTTGAAAGCCAGTAGATGTGAAAAAATTCTGTCAGAGTTTGGGAAATAAATTGAGGAAAAAAAAATCGGAAGGAAGGCTAAACTAGAAGAAACATGAAAGACTAGACAACAGAGTCTGAACAATAAGAGAAGCAGATGACATAAAGGAGATTTAAGTTCACCGAATTATAAGAAAAACAGAGATTGCTTAACTTTGAAGGAAAATAAAGGCTAGAACACAGTAACAACGCATTAGAGTAAATAACCCTAGCACTCACATCGTCATCTCTAAATACAGTTTCCTACTAAAATGAACAAGGTTTGTTGGGAGAAATAGCTGATTTCAGATGTAGGGCAAGAAATGCCTAAAATGAGCCCAAGCTATCTTGCTTTGCCAGGGATAAGAAATCTATCAAAAGGACACAGGAGTCTGCATTTCAGTCATTATGATAACACTGGAGAAAGAAATGCAGCTTTTGACAATGTAACATCTTTCTGAATGCTTGTGATGCACTCAAGAGTTTTCTCCCTTAGAAATGGTGATTCTTTGAAGCAGAGTCATGCGTATTTCAAACAAAAATTGTAACATTTTCTCTGCTTTTTCTGTTTCAAAAGATATACAGAAAACGCATCTGGTTCCTCTATGTCTTCTAACGTTTTTATGCTATTACAGAATGGATAAGCCATTCGATTATATAAAAGAGGTGTGACACCATTTGGTTAGGAAATTTATAATAGAAAACGGGAATCCTTGAAAATTGGACAAGCCAATTCAAGTTTTTGTGATCAAGTGGAATTAAAACTATTTAATGCATTCTACTATATTTTTAATCTTTGACCTTTCTCCCTCCCTCCCTACACAAATACATATACAGAACCACAGTGGCAGAAAAACCAAATAATTTTATTAGTAAAAATAATGTAATTTTTCTCAAATTTGTAGTTGCTTTATTATCATCAATTGGATAATTTCATATGTCATAGGTCACCAGTAAACTTTTACTATCGGTGATGTTGATATAAAACAAAATGCCAACCAATATCTCTGACATTCATGATATTATAGTGTGTAGCTCATTGATGGTCCTCAAAAACACATTTTCTGTTAATAGATCAAACATTACAAAATAAATAACAAAAAGACATTTGTAGCGGGTTGAATGGTGCCCCTGCTAACATTTCCACATCATAATCCCCAGAACCTTTGAATGTGATATTATTTGGAAAAAGGGTCTTTGCAGATGTAATTACGTTAAAGGTCTTATGATAAGCTCATCCTGGATTATCTGGTGGGCCCTAAATCCAGTCATGGGTGACCATATGACAAGAGATGCATAGAAAAGGGAACACATAGAAAAAGAGAAGGCCATGTAAAGACAGAAGCCTATGCAGTCTCTTGAGTAATGCATCCACAAGCCCAAGATTGCTGACACCACCAGAAGCTAAGAAAGGCAAGGAAAAAATCTCCCCTAGAGCTTATGGAGGTAGTGTAGCTGTGCCAACATGTTGATTTAAAGACTGTGAGAATATCAGTTTCTGTTGTTTTAAGCCACACACAAAAAGACACAGGAGCTAACATAAAGAAGTGTCATTTATATAAGATGGAATAATGTAAGAAACACAAGGAATAATGTTTGCAATAAATTGATATACCATGTGTGTACCTGTTTTAAACATTTTATATTTATGGATTTGTGTGTATATATATGTATATATGCGTGTGTGTATACACACACGATCTCATAGATTCAAAATAACCTTTCTTAAAATCTCATTGATCGCTATTGAGGATCTCTAGGGAACTAAGTTAAAAAGAAAAAAAAATTAAGCATGTATTCTCCATTTCCAATATGAACTATATTTCAAGGTAAACAAATAGCTAATAAGGGAAAGTCTTTACGGAAGAATCCTAGCTAATAAATGTAGAAGCAATAATAGAATTTAAATATCCCCATTTTACAAATCTCATTAAATAAATAACGGGTTTAGGAAACAATCATCAATGGAATTTGTAAAACAGTAGATATAAGATTAATAGGAAATTTGATCATGGAGACGTGAGGCTGACAGTGCCTGAGCCCACTGATCAATCTTAGCATCACTAAAAGTGGGACACCAAGAAACATGACACGTCTCATGATATGATGTAATTGGAAGTATATAGTACCAACTTTGAATTATTTCCTAAAAGTTTGAATCTAAATCTAATTAAACCTTGTATCAGTTTACAGGAAAGTAGGGAAACACCTTGAAGGATACAACAAGGAAGCGGTTAGTCAAAACTTTTGTCTCTCCAACAAATCAATAGCATTAATCCAAAAGGATGGGAGAAGGTTTATAGAATAAATAGACATAGCTACTAAGTGTGATGTGTGGATCTCACTGGGATTATCATTTGAACGAGCTGTCTTTGTCTGTGACTGCCTGGATATTTTCCATTTGCTTTTCCAGAACCACTTGAAACCCTACTTGACTCTCTCTGTGCCCCAGGAGGCTGGTCTTTACAAACTAAAAGGGATTGGCCGATAATGGCCTGTAGGCCACATCTGCCCAGTGGCCAGTTTACACACAGTCTGTGAACTAAAAATGATTTTTACATTTTTGAAAAGTTATTAGAAAAAAAGAAGAAGAAAATGGGACAGAAACTGTATATGGCCCCAAAACTGAAAATATGAATGGTCTGACCCTTTACAGAAAAAGTTTTCAACACCTGAGCTAAATTACCTGTCATTCCTTGTCCTTTAGATTCAGATTGGGAGGGAGGAAGAGGAGCTCTGAGGGTGAAAGGAGAGTGATGAAATTGTTTATTCTCCCAGCTCCTTTCTTCTTATCAGGCTAATGACTCCAATTCCCAGCTTGCCTCTTCCCTTTGCTTCTTAGACCATGGATGGTAACAGCTTTTCATGATTATGAGCTTCCAGGTACTGCACTCTCTCTGGTTAATTTCATTTTATCCTGGCCACACCTTTGTAAACAGTCCCTTTATTAAAAAAATCTTCAGTTACCTCTTTGAATATGTCATCTGTTTCCTACCAGGACCTTGCCCCCTGCAGAAGAGATATTAGACGTAACTTTGTTGAGTGTGATAACGGTATGGTGGCTATGTTGGAAAAGTCTCCACATAGAGATATATCCTGAAATATTCATGGATAGCATGACACGATGGCTTAAATTTTCCCTAAATACTCCTGAAAAAAGATATAGAGAGAAACAAGTGGGATAGGTAGGGGATTATATACAATTGTGTGTATATGGAGATTAATTACACTATTCTCTCTAGTTTTGGGTACATTTGAAAAAAAATACAAAGAAAGAAAAATTTTTCTCTAACCTTACATTAGCAGTTAAATTAACTAAAGAAATAGATAATTATATTGCATAAATTATATTTGAAGGGCCAACAAAGATTAGGATTAACAGCACAAACTTTGGTGATGAAAACCTGGGTTTAAATCTCACTTTGGACACTAAACAAATGAAAAAAGCTGTCTAATTACTACTCAATATCATTTTCTAATATGTAAAATGTGGATAATATTTATAATCTTGGACTACAATTAAAAATTAAATAAAATAATGCATATAACCTGCCAGGTACCAAGTAGATGCTTAATAAATTATAGTTGACACTGCTATTACTAGTAATTATAATACTCTGTATTTAGAGAACAGAATGGAATTGAGTTTGGGGTAATAAGGAGGGAAAAGAAGAATGATGGTAGCTACTAAGAATATTTTAATAAATATCTATGTTCTCTGATATAGATTAGATATGTTGTGAGATTTCTTTGTCACTAGAGACATACAATTTGTTACAGGCTAATTGAATTGTATCATTTGAGATAAAAAGTGCAGTCAAAGCTATTTAAATAGCATGTAGTAATTAGGAAACTAGTTTAGTGGAGAAAATCTCAAAGGGAACCAATTTTTTTCCCTATTTGACAGAACGAATGTTTTAACACCTTAATAGGAGCACCATATTGGTTCGTGCCTTTGAATTGGAATGATTTTCATTCTAATTACATGGAAAATGAAAATCACATTATATTAAAACCATGAAGAAGCACAGATGTTTTGCAATTTGACTTTCTGCCTATCTCTCTGAATGGTTCAAAGAAAAGATATAGTGATGTGTTATGGCACCCATTTGTTTTAATATTTGGCTAGAGGTTCTTGATAAATTATGAACTGATCAACATGATGTCGTGTGAAAAGGCTATAAAACAAAATTATGTCTCCACTGAGATAAGTGAGTGGCAAACATGTTCTCATTAGCACCGTCTACACGTGAACGAAGAATAACAAATTGAAACAATTCTCCGAGTAACCTCAAGTCCAAAAGTATCTCCAACCTGATATATTCACTTGATTGAGGAAGAATTGCCTGAGGCTCTAAAATGTCTAAGTAATTATCCATATTTTCTCCCTCACATTAGTTTAACTGTGTCTGCAGGCACAGATGATCTGCCCTTTGTTTTACCTTCACTGACTTGGTTGTTTAAGCTTGCCACTTCACTGGGACAAAACAAACTCCCTCAAGGGTTCCTTGGGTCTCTATGAAGAGACAGACACCCTCTTAGGTGGCTGTAGCAGGTCTGTCCCCAGTACCTGCCTGTTCCTTGCTTTGCTACATAGTCCTCTAATGTCCTGTTTTGGGTCTCATGCTAAGATTGTTAAAGAATAATGAATTTAAATTTCTATCTGCTCCAGTGAGGTCAGAATTTCAACAGGAATCCAAATCTCAAGTGTAAAGAGGGTGAAGCTCTAACAAGTGAAATTGGGAACTGAGCATATGTCTGAGGTGAGAGAATGTGGACAAACGGAGGGAGTTCGGGTTTGGAGACATTTGGTGAAGTCATCAGAAGGCAGTCTCTAGCCAGCCCACATCTGCCCATGATGCATTTGCTATAAGGGAGCAAAGGCCAGCAAAGGCCTCTCCACTCTGTCGCTGCAATGCACCTTGAATGAGGTACAGAACAAACAAGCAAAACCTGAATCCAGCCTAGACAAGAATTTTACATGCTGTCTTCTTATATAACATCTAGAGGACATTTATCTTAGTGGTACCAAAACGCTTCCATTCACTCTGCGGCCTGATTTTCTAACTGACTCTGAGCCATTTACTCTCTTAGCCTCTGGGTTTTGTTTTGTTTTGTTTTGTTTTTAATAAGGGAGGGGGAAAATTTAATGAGAGAATAATTATCACCATAAATGTCACTTGAGACAACAAGCTATACTGTTTACGTGCCTCGGGCTCTTTAGAGCAGAGATGCCCAAGAAGCTATTCCTTTAAGACGTTCCTCTTGGCAATTCAACAACTTCTCTTCTTGGAGGCAATAAATACCCAGGTTGTATGTTTATATTCAACAGAAATCTTCTGGAGACAGCATTTCCTAAAGCATTGCTCTTCAGTATGTTGTTGCCAGATATGTCAATAGGTATGCCTAGGAAAGGCCTCCGTGGTTCAAGAGGTTTAGTGAATGCTGAAATCCATAACTTCTTAGTGACATAAAATGCGTGTCAGCAATTAGAGGCTCTGAGAAGTCTTGCAATAAAGAGAACTATTTGACTTTGAATAACCGAGCTGTTTCTAAACATTTTTTTGAGCACTTATTTTGTACCCTGTGGAACAGTGTCCCAGAGAACACAAGCTTATAAAATGCTGCTTAACTTAGTGGCCTCAATCAGTGGATCATAAATCTTGGTGATAAAGCGTGGGGTACGTGTGGTGGGAGAGAGGGGAGAAAGAATGCAGAACTAGAGATCCATGAAGCCATATGTTTACCAACCACTGTTTCTAGACTTAATAAATAATATAGCTCATAAATACATGGGTGACTATTTTTCTAACATATGAAGATATTATTATAATTTATTAGATATGAATCCATATAAAAGCACAACAAAAATTTTTAGTAGTTGTTTACATCTTTTTGAATCATCAGAAACTAAAACTATAACTGTGATGTGGCAGATTTGTAAAGTGTTTTGATGTTAAAAGGGTTTCTTTGTACTAAAGGAGAAAAAAAAAAAAGCAGAAATCATCCCCTTAACCCACAGGAGTGAATCTAATGGTTGGAAATTCAGGCATGGTGCCAGCAGATGAGGAAATTCTGAGAACACAAGTTCTGGTTCTTCTCAAATCATAACATGCCGTGTCACCTGGTCACCCATGAGTAACCTGGGTGTGTAGGACCCAGTGCTGTGGATGGAGCTCTTCACATCTCCTTGAGGCCAGGGCTCTGTGGGGTGTTAGCACAGCATGCACAGCGAAACTGATGTTTCTGGATCCCAGCTGTATAAATGAGCTACAATGGCCAGATGTGACCGTCCTGACCCTGTTTGTGTGCAGCATGGACATGCAGCCTCCATGACTCCCCAGGGACCTTGCTGGCTCTGGGATTCTATGACAGCAGACTTCGGCAAGTTGCTCATCAAAAAGTCAGCAGAACTCCCATGTAAAAGAAAAATTGTATTCACAGATGCTGCTCTCTCCAAAGAGAGGGCAAATGTGGGTCTATCTGATGAAAGCAAACTCGACAATGTCCTTAATCACAAGGATGATCAGCCTGGTCAGCTGAAAGGGTATGGCTAGCATGATCCAACCTCATCATTACTCTGGAATCATTACAACCCTGATGGTGAGATGATCATGGTGATTATCATAGCATGTAGTTATGCTACTAGCATATTATGTGGCTTGGATCGTATTTTCCCTAGTCCAGCTGATAGACAACATTTAATTTTGTTCTTGGTATAAAAAAACCATCATTGGTCTGCAGCATTTGGTCTTTTGCAAACACTCTGGATTAACTGAACTTTAAGAAACATTCACATTTAAATCATACTCCCTCACTCTGAGGTTGAGAATGCAAACTGACCAGGAACACAGCCAGATACAGCGAGATTTGACTTCTGCTCTCCATGCTGGTGTCCACGCCCTGCGGAGGTGGCTAAGCCAGCGCACTAACTTCATCTGGGGAATGGAGGCCTGTCACAGGGAATCACTAACTCTTGGACTCTCAGTTTTCTTAATGACTCAGTGATTGTTAACCTGGAGGAAATCCAGCCCAATAGAGCAACACTTTCTCTAATTCCTAATTTTATTCTTAGCTGCAAGTTTTCGACATTTTTACCTGGGACTCTGGCTCAGAATTCTTTGACATCTTTCTTTGTCAGGTCATTTCGCCCCTTCATGTTTTTAAATTGCTCGTTTTAGTTTAGTTTCAGGTGACTTTTCTATGCTGCATACTCCAAACTGTGGTTCCACATTTTCACTTTTGAATCTTGTTTTAGGGTGCCTTGAGAAATATAACTTTAGATGTATGTGGTTAAGAGTGAAAAGATCAAGGAGTATAAAACAGAAATTTGCATGCTTTAGTGGATTTTAACTTCGAAATTCTTTCAGGAGGAGCATGGATGGCTATTCTTTCTTGGTTTTACCAAGTTTCCATTTTACTCATCTGCCAAAAAAGATAATTAACATTTATAACTAAATGTCTTTGGCATGGAGCCAACTAACAATAAGATGGCCTACATCATATAAAGCACCCAGATTAGTACAATATAAACTGGAGAAGTTAAAGAAATGAAAGGAAGGAACTAGTCAATGATTCAAAATTCTTGGCTACATCTGTGCAGTGCTAGGCATTTGGAAGGAAAGTGAGCATTCCCGTTAGAACTTAAGATATCTTCAAATATTTAGATTGATTGTAAACAAGTTTTTTAGTTTTAAGTGCTAGGTATTTAGTGGACAATAGTCTTTCATAAAAAAGTTATTATTCACAATCTTGGGAATTACTAATTCATTATTCATGGGGCCATTTACCCAAGAGTGACATCATTTTAGATGTAGACCATGTGTACATGATACCAAATACTTTCTAAAGGAATTGACTAATTCATTTGGCTTTGTCACCATGTGGGGTCTCATGAAAATGTGTGCTCAAGCAGAGAGTTCTGCTGCACTAAGTAGAAGTTTTCAGATGAAAATATGGTGTTTGACTCTCTGGGGATCTGAATAAACCAGTTAAGCTTTTATTAATCCATGCCTTATTTTGTTATTTGTTTCAAAATATGCAGAAATGGAGAAGAAATGATCTCTTTTAGGCATTACCAAGAGAAATGCCTGGAGTGATGAATAAGGAATTACTGGAAGGAGAGAAAATAGGATTATACATGTCCCCTTTAAAACGTACTTAGAAACTAAGTGAAGAAGAAAGGAGAGCTGGCCCTAGGGGCATTCAAGGATGGTTGGGGAACAGCCTGGCTGAGTACAGTGTCTCCTACACTTATGTTCCACAGACTGTTCTCCTCTGGGTGTTGACAGATGTGCTAAGGAAAAAGTCCCCTGTGCTCAAGAAAGTCTGGAAACTGCTGGATTGCACTGAATGAAACAGGTTTCTTTTTTTGCAGTACTTCTCAGAGCCTTTAGTATGCTTATGTGCATTGTAAATTTTTAAGAGAAGAATGTGGTATCAAGTTTTCAAAGGTAACTTAACCATAGCATAGTCTTTTATAGATATGCTTATTTCTATCTCCTCATATGGTGTTCAAAGAAAACCATTTTAGAAAATTATGGTGTAGTCGAAAGAGTCCTGGCTTTAAAAGCAAATGCGTCAGAAAGTAAATCCCAGCTCTATCACCTACAAGCTGTGTGAACTTAGGCAGATATCTTCCTAGTGTGAGTCTCAGGTTTATTGGCATTAAAATGTAGGCTGCGCAGATTTCAGGTTATAAAGTATAGTATTTTTAATATCTGTGCTGTGCTAATCAGAAAGTATAGGATAAAATTAACAATGTTTATAAAGTAGACATGTTTTTTTCCAAGTAAATTGTAACAGCAAGGAGGCATTATTTATTCTGTGTCTATGCTTCAGAATTCTTTCATTCTCATTGTAGGGAAATAGAAACAGATAAATATAAATACATTTTTGTAATAAAAATGTTAATGATAGGGTTAAAAGCCCCAATTTTTAACTGATAGAGTTGACAAAAGTATATTAAAAGTATGTATTTAATGGCAAAAAAATGTAGGTTTTGATCTGTGCAGTATCAAATTTTCATGAGAATTAATTACTAAATAACAAATATAAACTAAAATTATAAACAATGAAATACAAAATAAATGTTAATTTATATTCTTATGAATTCAGACAATGAATTATAGGTGTAATCTTCAGATATTTATATTAACAAATTTTCAGTTTGGGAGCTTTGATTCCTGTTTTAAGGACATTTCTGATAAAGTTGATATTTAACTGAAAAGATGCACTCATACTTGTCCACATTCTGCAAAACAGTTCACTTTTGATGAGCCCAAAACAGTTAGCAAAGTAGTCTCAAAGGAGTACCTCCCATTTTATTAAAAAAATAGTTGGAAAAAGTCTGCCCAATCTTACCCACAAAAATGTTGCAACCAACTCCCTGAGTGTTTGGAAGGGACACAGCTAGTTTAGGATTTATGTCTGGTCTTTAAATGCTGAAATAAGCTGAATTGTGTAAACATTTTGGCACAGTATGCAGGGAGTTAAATGCATTACTCTTGGCATTATTAACAGGTGGTGTGGGAATAAGTTGCTATGGAAAGTTCATGCTGCAATGTCAGCAGAAGAAAATGTATTTTATAGGCTTCCAGAGATGGAGGGAGGGGGCACCAAAGGGTCTATAGGGTCTAAGGCATGAAGATGGCTGAAAAATACTTTCCAGCTGTCACAACTGCACATGGGCTTGGACGATTTCTTGTAGTGTTATGAATGTAAACGTTATTCAATTAACTATTTCGAAAGCAGAAGGATTGTTTCTAAAAGAGAGCAATTTCTAGGCACCTGAAATGCTTGAAACCCCTATTATTTTTCATGTTGCTCAGTCTCTTGAGAGAGATCACCTCCCTTCAAACAAAGGCTTCCTAGTGCTCTAAGAATATAAAAATAGACATAGAAAGAATACATTCTTTTGAATAAGCAGAGCAGCTGTCAACTTCTAAAAAGCTGAGCTTGAATCAGGATTCAATCGATCCACACAGCACCCCCTCTGTTCTCTAGCTACCTCCTTTTCCCATGTAGTTGGTTTCCAAATAATAATGCAAGTAGGACAAGAGGGAAAGAGCCTAAACAAATTTAGGACAAATTTAGGTTGGAACTTAGAAAAAACTTCTGTTGACCACAGCATGAAAGACCAAAGAAAAGGAGAGAAACTCCTGTTCTGAAGAGTCTAAGGTAATAGGACCCAATCCAAGATAATTAAAGGATCCCTGCAAGACTCTTTTTTCTTTCTTTCTCTTTCTTTCTTTCTTTCTTTCTTTCTTTCTTTCTTTCTTTCTTTCTTTCTTTCTTCCTTCCTTCCTTCCTTCCTTCCTTCTTTCCTTCCTTCCTTCCTTTCTCTTTCTTTCTCTCTCTCTTTCTTTTCTTTTCTCTCTTTCTTTCTCTCTCTCTCTCTCTTCTCTCTCTCTCTCTCTCTCTGTCCTTCCTTCCTTCTTTTAGAATGAGCAAAAGTAAACAATGAGTTGCCAGAAAGAGAGAACCAAATACTCTATATGGAATCTAGGTAGGAATAGAATCCAACACTGTGCCTGACAGTAAGCAAAGCAACAAGCAACTATTAAGAAATAACATACACTGGGCATGAGTGAGGCTGTGTGGTGAGCTAGCCAGCCCTGAAGCCAGGCTCTGGTTGATGAGCTCGTGAGCCTTCTTGAACTCCAAATCACCTAAGGTTTACTCCAGCTAACTCTGAGAGAATTTTTGCCAAGCACAAGATGAGTTTTCATAGCTCACGCTGTTCCATTGTCCCTGTATGAAAGATGAAAGGAAATCTTTTTATTAAGCTGACCCTATGACTACAGCTCACCCACTCAAGAAGCCACAAGGTCCTGTTCCAAAAATCTGTCTCCCAGCACTGAGAAATATCCAAAGGCCCTTGTGTTATTTGCCATCCTCAGGGTTACAATGCTCCATACCCACTGGGCTGTAGGTTTAGGGCAATTCAGCCTAGGGTTAAGAATGTTGGCTCTGGCATCTAAGTAACTTGAGTTCAGGTTTAAGTCTCAGTTCTGTCACTTACCTAGTCGTGTGATGTTGGACAAGGTACTTAACTTTTCTTCACCTGTTTCCTCATCTGTAATACAGTGATAACCACAGTGCTCTCCTTAATGGGATTTTTTGGGAGGATTAGATGAGATAATCCAGGTAAAGCACAGTGGCTGGCACTTAACAAATAATCAATTGCAGCTTTAGTTCTTATCATTCTTGGACTACTGAGAAATGCTTGCTTTGGGTATTTCCCATGGTTTTATGAAGACACCCAGGCTCCATCCTATGGGAGAACGAAGTTATCTGACATATCTATTCTCACTGCTACAGAAATTAGAAGGAGAGAAGGGATGCAACAAAGTAGCAACACTTCTGCTCCAACTTCCAAAATCTCTATTCCCATAACTGTTCTGTCACCTACATCCAAGAAAATTATGATCCAAGGCCTGGACCAAGCACTCGGATGTTGTTAGCATTTACAACAGCTGAGCTGGGCAAGGACTCATGCTTTCATCAGGTAATTTAAATAACTATATTTGAGTCTGTAACTGTATGTTTTGGGATTGCATGGGACCTGCCAACACACATCTGTGTTTTTAGAATGAGATTTATTCAGTTGGCAGAAAAAACACCCGAGCCCTTGTAACCAGGAAATATATGATTACGGCATTTGAAATTGTCATTTAATTTGTTTTAGTATTCAGCCTGCTCTTCTACGTCCAGAAATTCTACACTGAAGCAATAAGCAAATGAGGTCAATTTCTGTTTATTGCAGTTTCATTGGATGTTTAGTATCTACTGGGGCTCCTTCGGGCATTGAGTTGGCCCATGAGAAGACTGGACATGACTGATTTAACCAAAAACAGGAAATCAGGGCCTCCCTCAGATCCCTGCTTATTGCCACATAGCTAGCCTGTCTTCTAGTACCCAGATCTTTGCATGTCACATGTTTACAAACATGGGGAACTGGGCTCCTGCAGTAACAAGGAAGACTGAAGTTGGTCCTATGCAACATCACAGCCACCCATCTAATTGAACAAGGATACCAAGTTGCATTTCTTACATGATGTTAAGCAGTTATATGATTTTGCTTCTCATTTAGTTGACAGATTTAGAGGCTATTAGATAGAACTCAAATCCCAAGTCTCTTAATTCCTGATTTGTAACAACTAAACAATGTGAGGCTTATTATTCTTTTTTTTTTTTTTTTTTTTTTTTTGAGAAAGAGTCTCGCCTTGTTGCCCAGGCTGGAGTGCAATGATGTGATCTCAGCTTGCTACAACCTCTGCCTCCCAGGTTCAAAAGATTCTCCTGCCTCAGCCTTCTGAGTAGCTGGGATTACAGGCTCCTGCCCCCATGCCCAGCTAATTTTTGTATTTTTAGTAGAGGCAGGGTTTCACCATGTTGGCCAGGCTGGTCTTGAACTCCTGACCTCGTAATCCGCCTTCCTTGGCCTACCAAAGTTTTGGGATTACAGGCATGACCCACCATGCCCTGCCCGAGGCTTAGTAATCTTATGGACCCTTCCTTTTTGCTTCCCAATGCCAACAAATTTGGCACTTAAAACTATTATTAAAACCCCTCAAATATGGTGCTTGTAGTAACATAGAAGAAACAGGTGGTTAACTCAATTTTTTCCTTTTAAAACGGCCTGCAGTTTATCCCATCTGATACTGCACCACTCTGTTAAACTAAGCCTTTACAAAAATACTTAGCCCTCCTCCTAACACAACCAGCCAATTCCCTCCCCACATGCAACCACCACCTTCATCCTTCTGTGCTCTCTCACGTTTGGTTCATTTCAGTTCAGTCTTTATCCATCCCTTATCCTATATAGCAATGTGCTAAAGCTAAGGTCTACACTGACGGACTAGTCAATTTGGGAAAAACCACTTTCCTGGACCCACATGACAGATACTGAATTGAGACACTAGACAGCCAAAATGTACTCAGTGCCTGTTAGTGACAAACACTTCATATGCATTATCTGACCAGGCCCTCATGATAACCTTATGAGGATAAGAACAGCTTACCTCACATCACTCTGGCTAGAAGCGGACACAGGCCCACCTCTAAACCAATCCCTGGAAAAGGCACAATTGACTTATGAGGTAACTAGAATCTACCCACAGGTACTTAGAAGGGAGCCAACTTCCTTCTCCTGAAACCCAGAATTATGTGGAGAAGGAATACATTTTTTTTAAATGGGATCTCACTCTGTTGCCCAGGCTGAAGTGCAGTGGCGTGATCTCGGCTCACCGCAAGCTCTGCCTCCCAGGTTCAAGCGATTAGGAGCACATTTCTAAACAAAATTGAGAATTTGTTGGGAATAAGAAGAGAAGAAAATAAGTGCCAGATCTGCTATACTCATCCCACACTGCCAATTTCTGCCTGTTCTATTTCTTAGTGTTTCTTATGTTTATTCTCTTCTTCCCATGCTCCAACTGAATTAAACCCTTTGTATTTTTTCCCTAGGTCACTATATTAGCATCAGAAGTAGGTGCTCTATCTTCAATTTGCCCTTCAATTGTACCAAAGGAAACTTCCTAAGGCGCACTGTGATCAGCTGTCCCTTTTCCTCCACAACCTGCAGCGACACCCTAGCAGGCCATTAAAGGCCTTCTAAGATTCACATACAATTTAGCTTTCCAGTTTTATCTTGTACAAATACTCAATCACCAATCAAAAGGATGACACAACTGAACTACTTTGAACAAGTCAGGGGATAATTGTTTCAAAGGGTAAGTTGAAAGCCAAAAGAGCTGAGAGAGGCATCGCCTCTATTTGTAAGCCTTGTGTCAGGTCACAGGGCCCCAGTGTGGAGAGATGAGGATGACTCCTATACTAGTACTGCTTTGTATAATGACTATGCCCATTTGACCTGGCTTTAGAGTGGGACATTCTCAGGGACAACTTCCCTGAGTTGTCCTGAAGTTGGATGACTTGACACTCTTTCAGACATCCATGATCCCAGAGCTTCTCAGATCCATCCTGCCACCTATGAGAGACATCTATTCTTTTTACTAATGCAAGCTCATCAGATACCCAGTGACTCTTCTGAAGAGCATGATTTGGAGAGATAAGTGATATATTTCATTAGAGGACCCACTAGTCTTGTCCCTTGTTTTTGGATTATATCTAACATTGGTGTAAAAACTATCTACTGCAAAGGTAAGTTAAGATACCTTGATTCGTTTAAATTCTGTTCAAATCCATTCATTTACTCTCGTGGGATCTTGCATTCTCTTTCTTATTCTCTCTCTCTCTCACACACACACAGACACACACACACACACACACACACACACACACAGAGCTGTGACTCGGGATGATGGAATAACATAAAGAATACAGATATCAATCTGGCAACAAGAATCCTCAGGAATTTTGCTGATCTCATGATTCCCACCAACCGTCAGAGAACACACAATGTAATATCTCTAGCCCAGGCATATAAGAATTATGCTTTTATTTACTTTCCACAACCCCTCCCAGTCTGGCCCCATCACTACCCTATCTCACAATCTCTACAAAAACCCCGTGTCTCATGGAAAGCTGCTGAGGGATATCAGGGGAGATGAGATGATTGAGTCTCCATATGTGACCCTTACCACAGATTAGAAGAGTTCATTCTGGGGCAGGAGAGGAGGTTTCCTTCAGAGTCCTCTTTTGAGGGTGGAGCTAATAAATCATCTCCTATTAGGATCAAGGCACTCCAACTTCTTGGAAAAAGGGGTCAACATTCACAACAATTAGTTTCTTTCCTGATACTAAGAATCAGTAGATAAAGCCTACATAGCAAACAGCGGAGAGGTAGAGAACTCCAATCTAAGGTAAAAGGGCATACAGGTTATACCAGTCCCAAGTATATTTATTTATTTATTTTAAAAAAGAATTTCTCACACCCAAGAAGAGTTGTCAGTTAATGATTGAATGGATTTTCAAACCGACTGAAACCTGGGGCATCTACCATCCCCTATTTTCTCCCCCTACCCACACCTCGGTTGCATCCAAGCATGCAATTCCAGAATATCTATAATGAGTGACAGAAGAAACACGTACTGACAGTGAAATTAGGTGAAGAATGAGAGAAGTTTTCCCCCTTAGTAACAGGGATTTAATACCAAACACAAACCTGTAAGGTTCAGACTGTTTGCTAACAGTTATAATTAATTCTTTAGAATTTGCCAGGCAGAATGATATGCCACATGAGATGTCTGGCTCTGGAACTAATCAGTTCTACCTGCTTCTAGCTGCTCCATTTTTAAGTTCTTGTCAAAACGGAGTCCCTCTGTTGTTTGAACTGTGTGGGCTGACATGTGATAGAAGCAGTGTCATGTAGAGGTTAAGTTCAAGGTTGGAGAGCCAAACAGAGCTGGGTTTAAGTTCCAGGTTTGGCACTTAGCAGTTAACTGCATAGCCTTGGACAAGTCATTTATCCTTAGTCTCTTGATCTGTAAATTGGATATAAGCTAGTATACCATGGGGATAAATGAGATAGTGCCTGCAAAGCACTTAGTACTATCCCAGACACATACTCTCCATAAACATAGGCATTCTCAAAAAATATATTATAGGATTCTTTAAAATCCACTTGACATAAAATCATTACTGATATACTGGCCATAGCTTCATTCTGTCTCACTTTCATTCTCCTTTGAATGAAATAAGTTTTCCATGCATCTCATATAGGAGAGCTCTGGCTGGCATCTGGCAGGTGCCCCTCTGGGATGAAGCTTCCAGAGGAAAGATCAGGCAGTAATCTTTTCTGTTCTGCAGCCTCCGCTGGTAATACCTGGGCAAATGGGGCCAGGAGTGGACCTCCAGCAAACTCCAGCAGACTCGCAGCAGAGGGGACTGACTGTCAGAAGGAAAACTAACAAACAGAAAGGATTAGCACATCCACTCAAAGACCCCATCTGAAAGTCACCAACATCAAAGACCAAAGGTAGATACATCCACAAAGATGGGGAGAAACCAATGCAAAAAGGCTGAAAATTCAAAAAATCAGAATAGCCCTTCTCTTCCACAGGATCACAACTCCTCGCCAGCAAGAGAACAAAACTGGACAGAGAATGGTCTGACGAAGATGGAAGTAGGCTTCAGAAGATGGATAATAACGAACTCCTCTGAGCTAAAGCAGCATGTTCTAACTCAGTGCAAGGAACCTAAGAATCTTGAGAAAAGATTAGATGAGTTGCTAACTAGAATAACCAGTGCAGAGAAGAACGTAAATGACCTGATGGAGCTGAAAAACACAGCATGAGAACTTCATGAAGCATACACAAGTAACAATATCCTAACTGATCGAGAAGAAGAAAGGACATCAGTGATTGAAGATCACCTTAATGAAATAAAGAGGGAAGACAAGATTAGAGAAAAAAGAATAAAAGGAATGAACAAAGCCCCTAAGAAATATGGAACTAAGTGAAAAGACAAAATCTAGGTTTGCTTGGTGTACTTGAAAGTGATAGGGAGAATGGAATCAAGTTGGAAAACACTCTTCAGGATATTATCCAGGAGAATATCCCCAACCTAGCAAGACAGGCCAACATTCAAACTCAGAAAATACACAGGACACCACAAAGATACTCCTCGAGAAGAGCAAACCCAAGACACATAGTCGTCAGATTCACCAAGGCTGAAATGAAGGAAAAAATGTTAAGGGCAGCCAGAGAGAAAGGTCCCCATCAGACTAATGGCGGATCTCTCTGCAGAAACCCTACAAGCCAGAAGAGAGTAGGGGCCAATATTCAACATTCTTAAAGAAAAGAATTTTAAACCCAGAATTTAATATCCAGCCAATCTAAACTTCATAAGCGAAGAAGAAATAAAATCCTTTACAGACAAGCAAATGCTGAGAGATTTTGTCACCACCAGGCCTGCCTTACAAGAGCTCCTGAAGGAAGCACTAAACATGGAAAGGAACAACTAGTACCAGCCACTGGAAAAGCATACCAAATTGTAGAGAACATTGCCATTATGAAGAAACTACATCAACTAACAGGCAAAATAACCAGCTAGCATCATAATGACAGGATTAAATTTACACATAACAATATTAACCTTTAATGTAAATGGGGTAATTGGCCAAATTAAAAGACACAGACTGGCAAATTGGATAAAGAGTCAAGATCCATCAGTGTGCTGTATTCAGGAGACCCATCTCACGTGCAAAGACACACATAGGCTCAAAATAAAGGAATGGAGGAAGATTTACCAAGCAAATGGAAAGCAAAAAAAAAAAAGTAGTCTCTGATAAAACAGGCTTTCAACCAACAAAGATCAAAAGAGACAAAGAAGGCCATTACATAATGGTAAAGGGATCAATGCAGCAAGAAGAGCTAACTATCCTAAATACATATGCACCCAATACAGGAGCACCCAGATTTATAAAGCAAGTCCTTAGAGACCTACAAAGAGACTTAGACTCCCACACAATAATAGTGGGAGACTTTAACACCCCACTGTCAATATTAGATCAACGAGACAGAAAATTAACAAGGATATTCAGGACTTGAACTCAGCTCTGGACCAAGCAGACCTAATAGGCATCTGCAGAACTCTCCACTCCAAATCAACAGAATATACATTCATCTCAGCACCTCATCACACTTATTCTAAAATTGCCCACATAATTGGAAGTGAAACACTCCTCAACAAATGCCAAATAATGGAAATCATAACAGTCTCTCAGACCACAGTGCAATCAAATTAGAACTCAGGATTAAGACATTCACTTAAAACCACACAACTACATGGAAACTGAACAGCCTGTTCCTGAATGACTAGTGAGTAAATAACAAAATGAAGGCAGAAATAAAGACGTTCTTTGAAACCAATGAGAATGAAGACACAACGTACCAGAATCTCTGGGACACATTTAAAGCGGTGTGTAGAGGGAAATTTATAGCACTAAATGCCCACAAGAGAAAGGAGGAAAAAGCTAAAATTGACACCCTAACATTAAAATTAAAAGAACTAGAGAAGCAACAGAAAACAGATTCAAAATCTAGCAGACAAGAAATAACTAAGATCAGAGCAAAACTAAAGGAGATAGAGACACAAAAAACCCTTCAAAAATTAACGAATCCAGGAACTGGTATTTTGAAAAGATCCACAAAATAGACCACTAGTCAGACTAATAAAGAAGAAAAGAGAGAAGAATCAGATAGACACAATAAAAAATGATATGGGGGATATCACCACTGATCCCATAGAAATACAAACTACCATCAGAGAATACTTTTTTTGTTTTTTTAAAACACGGGCATAATTTTGCTTTTGATGTCTCTTAGGTTCAGACCTAGTGCTATTAAGAGGTGGTTTCCCAGTAATGGGATTGCGGGGTCAAATGGTATTTCTGGTTCTAGATCCTTGAGTAATTGCCACACTGTCTTCCACAATGGTTGAACTAATTTACACTCCTACCAACAATGTAAAAGCATTCCTATTTCTCTACATCCTCTCCAGCATCTGTTGTTTCCTGACTTTTTAATGCCACTCTAACTGGCAGATAAATCATTCTACTATAAAGACTCATGCACATGTATGTTTATTTCAGCACTGTTAACAATAGCAAAGACTTGGAACCAACCCAAATGTCCATCAATGATAGACTGATTAAAGAAAATGTGGCACATATACACCATGGAATACTATGCAGCCATAAAAAGGGATGAGTTCATATCCTTTGCAGGGACATGGATGAAACTGGAAACTATCATTCTCAGCAAACTATCACAAGGACCGAAAACCAAACACTACATGTTCTCACTCATAAGTGGGAGCTGAACAATGAGAACACATGGACACAGGGAAGGGAACGTTACACACTGAGGCCTGTCAGGGGTTGGGGGGCTAGAGGAGGGATAGTATTAGGAGAAATACCTAATGTAGATGACGGGTTGATGGGTGCAGCAAACCACCATGGCATGTGTATACCTATGTAACAAACCTGCACATTCTACACGTGTCTCAGAAATTAAAGTATAATAATTATTAAAAAAGAGGTGGTTTCTACTAAAAGAAGATAAAAGGAGAGAAATGTTGGTGTAAATCCTGGAGTGAATTCTGGTAGATCACTATGGAAAAACCTGGGAATGGTAGAAATGCACTGCAGAGGCTCAAACAGCCTGGACCTTGACAATACGGTCAGCGCCACATGTGGGCCAACTAAGGGTGGCAACAATTTCTTACTCAAGCACTTAACCACTGACATGATTTTGCAGAGGATGGGAGTAGAATCAGAAGAGAAAGATGAAGTTGCAGGAAACATAGTGGCTGAGGGCAGTTGAGAATTAAGAGATAAGAAGGATCAAGTGTCAGGATTTCGCTCCTGTTTTGTTACCTAAGAAGTTATCCATAACGGAGACTATGTGTTGGTGGGGTAGGGGATAGGTCCCTGGCTTAATAAGCAAGTTATCTTTCCTATACCCACAGACAAGTAGACACACATTGTGTGCTCAGTTTTTTTTTTTTTTTTTTTTGAGACGGAGTCCCGCGCTCTGTCGCCCAGGCTGGAGTGCAGTGGCGCGATCTCGGCTCACTGCAAGCTCCGCCTCCCAAGTTCACGCCATTCTCCTGCCTCAGCCTCCGAGTAGCTGGGACTACAGGCGCCCGCCACCACGCCCGGCTAGTTTTTTGTATTTTTAGTAGAGACGGGGTTTCACCATGTTAGCCAGGATGGTCTCGATCTCCTGACCTCGTGATCCACCCGCCTCGGCCTCCCAAAGTGCTGGGATTACAGGCTTGAGCCACCGCGCCCGGCCTGTGCTCAGTTTTAATAAATAATTGTAACATTAAATAATATCAAACAACAGGTCAAAAGGAATGAGGGAAAAATAACATAAGAGAGATGAATACTAAGAATTTATTTAAAATGCATTCAAGACAAAAACATACTTAATGAGTTAACAAAAATCTTTCTTCAAAGAAAAGGAGAGCTCAGATGGTTTGACAAGTTAGTTATATATACCATAATGGCATAACCTCAATACCAAAACTTGACAAAGATATGTATGAAAAAGGAAAATTGCAGACCAATCTATCTCATGAATGCAGGTATAAAAATCCTAAATAAAATAGTAAAAACAGAATGCAGAAAAAATATATAAAAGCTAATGCATTCTTAAGACCAAGGTGGGTTTATCTCAGGAGTGAAAGTTTATTTAATGTTAGAAAATTAGCTAATGTTATTCACTTCACATTCACCAGCAAAAGAAAAGGACAATCATATGATCATCCCAGTAGATTCAGAAAAAGCATTCACTAACACTCATTCATGGTTATTTTTAAACTCTTAGCAAATTGGGCATAGAAGAGAAACTACTAAAGGAATTTCTACCAAGGAAAATACTTCATAAAGCATCATACTCGATGGTAAAAAAAAAAAAAAAAACTTTAGCTTTGAGATTTGGAGCAAGGCAAAGATATCTGCTATTATCACTTTTATTCAACATTGTATTAGAGATTCTAGTCAGAGCAGTTAGAAAGAAAAAGAA
Source organism: Papio anubis (assembly GCF_008728515.1). Classification (NCBI taxonomy): domain Eukaryota; kingdom Metazoa; phylum Chordata; class Mammalia; order Primates; family Cercopithecidae; genus Papio; species Papio anubis. The sequence goes on from NC_044987.1 coordinate 23,598,301, forward strand.
ATAAGGTCAAAATAGAAAAAAAAAGAAACAAAAGTATTATTGCTCACAGATTACTTGGCTCAGTGTGTAGAAAATCCAAAACAGACTATAGATAAATTATTAGAATTAATAAGAGAATTTATCAAAGTTGCCAAATATAAAATCAACATAGTAAAATGAATTACATTTCTATATCTCAGAAGCAAATAGAAAGTTAAATTTTGTATTTCATATGTTTGGCAATGTCATCAAACATATGAAGTACTTTGGAATAAATCTAAGATGGTTAGGAGAGTGTGAAAGTTGACTGAAAGATACTCTGGTATTCACAGTTGTGTCTGTTTCGCCTCTTCTGAATACCTCCTGCTCTTGGCATGATCAATGAGACTTCCTGTGAGCAACGAAACACAAGTGGAAGCTTTAAGAACTAATGTGCTGTTCAGCTCTCTTTCCAACTGCCACTTTACCAGCAAAGGTGTAGATGGTGGATGCTCCATCAGCCCAGGTTTCAGAGTTAACACTTAAGGAGTTAACAAAAATCTTTCTTCAAAGAAAAGGCAAGCTCAGATTTCAGAGTAGGGGTAACACAGAGCAGACCCTCAGATGACCCACAGTGGACATGTGGCATAGGCAGAAAATAAACCTTAATGTATTACACCACTGAGCTTTTGAGATTGTCAGTAACCACAGCATAACCTGGCCTATCATGTCTGTTATAGAAATTAAAGAATCCACAAATAAATGAGAGAGAGACAAAACTCAAGGATTACAAAACTCAGTAATAAAAAACACACCAATTCTTCCAAAATACTTTAAAGAGAACTTGATGATCTGGTTCTAATAGTTCAAAAGGGCAAGAAAGGCAAGTCACTCAACAATGAAGATAGGAAACTTGTTATTCCAGACATCAAAGCATATTATAGTTACCATATTTAAGACAGTGGTGAATTGGAGCAGGCATAGACAGAGTGATGGAATGCAATAGAGAACCCAGAATCAGACTCACATATGTATGTACACTTAACATATGACAGAGGTCAAAGTACTGAGGACAGGACAGACTTTTCAGCTTTGGTTACCCACAGGAGAAAAGTAAAATTAGATCCTATCATCCACAAAAATCAATTCCAAGTGGATTAAAGATATACCCATAAAAACCAAAACTACAAACTTTTCAGAAAATAATACAGTGAAATATTTTCATGACTTCAGGTTGGAAGGATGTTTTAAATAAGAGAAAACACAAATAGGATAAGATTAGGAAATTTAACAACATTAAAATTAAGATCATCTATTTTTGAGAAGACACCATAAAGAGAGTGAAAGGTAAACCAAAAACTGAGAGAAGATCTGCAATACATATAAACAAGAATGTACTCACATCTGAGAAATATTAAATCTTTCAAATCAATAAGAAAGAGCCAAAAACCCAGTACAAAAAATGGACAAAGGACTTGAGCAGATGCTTCATAGAAGAAAAATTCAAACCACCAATAAATTATTGAAAAGATGCTCAATTTTGTTACAAACAAGCTGAATGCACTATTCACAATAGCAAAGACATGGAATCAACCCAAATGCCCATCAATGGTAGACCGGATTTTAAAAATGTGGTACATACACACCATGGAATACTATACAGCCATAAAAAGGGATGATATCATGTCCTTTGCAGGGACATGGGTGGAGCTGGAGGCCATTATCCTTAGCAAACTAACACAGTAACAGAAAACCAAATACTACATGTTCTCACTTATAAGTGGGAGCTAAATGATGAGAATACATGAACAGGTAGAGGGAAATAACACACACTGAGGCCTATCAGAAGGTGGAGGATGGGAAAAGGAAGGGGATCAGGAGAAATAACTAGTTGGTACCAGGCTTAATACCTGGGTGATGAAATAATCTGTACAACCAACCTCCATGACATACATTTACCTATGTAACAAACCTGTATGTCTGTCCATATACCCCTAAACTTAAAGTTAAAAAAAGCTGAATATATATGATAAAAAATATAAAAAACATTACATATTCATTATGTAGAAGAAAAAAAAAGTCTGGTAATATCAAGTTTCGGTAAAGATGTAGAACAATGGGGATTCTCATACACTGTTGGTGGGAGAGTAAATTGGTACAAACTTTGAATTTCTACTACCACCTGGTAAAGTTGAATATGTGTTTATGTTATAATCCATTAATTCTACTCCTGGTTATATACTCCACAGAAACTCTTGCCTATGTGCATTCAGAAACATGGGCAGGAATATTTAAAGCAACATTGTTCCCTGAACTGAGAACAGCCCAAATGCCAATCATCAAGAGATTGGACAAATAAACTGTGGTTTATTACACTGGACTACTACACAGCACTGAAAGTAAATAAGTTACATCAATAAGATAGATGAATCTCAGGAATACAATGTTAGATTAAAAATCATAGAAAAATTCACATAATGCAGAATAATTCCACTGATGTGAACTAGTAAACATACAAAATTTTTTAGTGATGTAAATATTTGTGGTAAGTCAATAAATAACAATTAGAATACAGTAAACATAAAAGTCAGGAAGGTGGTACATCTGGGGAAGAGACATGGGAATATGACTGGTAAGGGGCACAAGGGGCACATGGCATGGTGTGCAGCAGGTTTCCAGTGCAACGGGATGTCATATTTTTTTAACCAGTTTGGCAAGCACATTGGCGTTCACTTTTAGCCACGCATGTTCTTTTAATATTCTCTTCTGGGTGTGTATTTCGCAATTTTTAAAAAAATTGTTTTGAAATTATTAGAGTCACAGGAAGTTGCAAAAATAATAGAGAGGTCCTTTGCATTTCATAATTTTTAAAAATGATTCTATCCCCCATTAAAAAATACTATCATAAAAAAAAAGCTAGTGAGGAAACGAGTTTTGTAGAATATGAACTTTGCTGAACAATAGCATGGGAAAAGACTGATAAACTGCAGAGTGGTTTTTTACTTGTCATATTTTTCATCTTGGGGATATAAGTGTCAGGGAGCTACAGGAAACTCTGTTTAGGTTAAAAGAAATAAAACAAGCCTGCAGAGATTGTATTAGAGTGTTAAGTTTAAGTAGTTGAGAACTGATATAATCCAAGGTGACCTAAGGTCAATCTAAGTGTTCTTTCTAAAAAGGCAAGGGAACTCTCATTTTGAGGTTGTACAGGGACAATTTCTTCTGAAATTGGAAAATGACATTAAGTTAGATGGAAACACTCAGTGCACATCCAAGATATCCTTATATGGTCTAAGAACCTCAAGCTTGTTTGGGTTTTAGATGTGGAAAATTAGATTGGCCTTGAGATGAAGCCCCCAACTCCCTCAATCAAAAATTGAGGATGTTACTAAAATTAGATTTGCTGTTAACCAGCAACATTTACTTAAATCAAGAGCAACAAGTACTTGAGCACTTATAGTCCAGCCTGGGAGGAAGTATTGCTGATGTCCTCTGCAGAACCCCACCAAGCGACTCCAGAGACAAATAGACCTGACTGAAAGCCTGGCTTGGCCACTTACTAGCTCTGCAAGTTAACTCCTCTAAGCCTCTGTTTCATTATAGGTAAAATATGAATAAGACACCTACCTCAAAAAAGTCATTGCAACTCCTAGAGTGCATAGTACTTAGTGCTCAAAAAGTGTTAGCTGTCATTATAACTTTTATTGAGGGCTTGCTACTGTCATTGAGATGCAAAAATAAGCCTGTCTGTTAAGAACTATCCTCTTACCAGTGTGACATGATCAATGGAGTCCCTGTCCTTAGTGTTTCACCTTTGGGCCTTCTAAAGGCTTGAAAGTTCCATGGGGTGTCAGGGGAGGATAACAAGCTGAATTATTTTATGTTTTCTAGATATTTCGATAGTACATTAGCATAAGTTGCCCTCTAGCAACAACTGAGGCCCTGAGAATGAAAATCAAAGTAGATGCATTTCAATGGGGAGAAAAGAGTCAAGAACAATTCCAAGTTCACTACATCATAGTGGAAGGTCACTGGCGGATCATCACAAATATATTCATGGTGATCAAGACAGAAGATGGCAGAGCCAGGTTTACAGCAGAAGAATTTGCCTGACAGTCTCCCCTTCAGCCAGGCCAACATGCCTCCATGCTTCTGAAAACTTAGTTCCACCTGCATCTGTCTTCCCCGTCTCCACCTGGCCTACTCTCCCCTGGATTCCAATAAACAATGAAGCCATGGCTGATTTCTTCCCTAAGCACCTCCCATTTCTAGTCCCAAGATACTGTAAGGTGCTCCATCCCTGGTGTTGCCATGGGAGCCTGTGTGTGTCTATTTGGTCTTATCGTGTTCCATTATAATCACTGTAGGTGAATCTATGTATCTGCTTTTCTTTACCTATTTGCAAAGATGCCCAACAGGATGGGAACCAGCCCCCTCTCCAGGGAGAGGCCACATCAGTCTCCCTGAAGATGAGACTCTGGCAAACACACGTATCCCTCTTCTCCTCAGCACTACCTGCCCCACCATCGGGAACATTCCTTCATAGTCAGCCACTGTTACTGACAGAAGGCGTAATATGATGCTGGTGTGCTGGGGCAGAGCAAATGTTGAAACCCATGGTCTAAACCAGTGTTTCACAAAGTTTGATGGCCTCTCTACCTACGTTTGAATCACCTGATCTCCTGCCCCCACCACTGCCAAATCACTGTCTAACTTCTAGCACATACTACCCAGCATAGCATCTGACACACATATAAGGCATGAGATAAAATACATTATCTCTCTGCTCCATTGTTCTCTAATATAGGCAGTTATGTTCTTTACCTCCATGGTTGGGAGGGTTCCATATCTAAGCAATCTTTGCTCTGTGTATGCTAAACCAATTTCTCACTACCCTTGCAAGACCTTGAACCTGGACGTCCCAATTGCTAGGTATTCTGCTAAACATTTTGTGTCTACTTGCAGTAGCACTATGAGTAAAGTATCATTGTCCCCGTTGTATAAATGAGACAATTGAGGCAAGGATTGGTTAATTAATTTGCCCTAGGTCACACAGTGAATTATAAAAGCAGGATTATAACCTAAGCAATCTCATTCCAGGGTTCATATGCTTAACTATTCTGCCATACTGCTTTCCAATGTTTATTGAGTACCTAGTATGCTGTAGAACTCCGCACAAGGCACTCTATAGATAGAGATGCACAGCCCATACATGGTTCTTGCCCTCCTATAGGATATAGCCCAGAGGGGGAAGACAGACATTAAATAAACAGATACACTGCATATTTAAAAGCATCCAGTAAGAGAAGTACTATGAGGGGAAAAAAAGAAGGACTATAACACCAGAGACCATTTAAGACTGGCACTCAGTGAAGGCTTTTACGAGAAAGTGGCCTCTAAGTAGCCTCTTCTGTGAAGAGTGTGAACAAGAGCCTTCTAGGCTGAGAAAACCACATGTGCACATGTCCTGGGATGTTTGAAAAATTAAAATTCCACATTCATGTGGAAGGGAAAGGCTAGAATTAGGAAGGAACAAGACTGTAATTGTTTCAGGTTTATTCTGTGTGATTTTATTCCAAAAGACATCTTTTCTGATATATAAAGTATATTAGTGTATTTTCACACCGCTATAAATAAATACCTGAGACTGGGTAATTTATAAAGGAAAGAGGTTTAATTGATTTACAGTTCCACATGGCTGGAGAGGTCTTAGGAAACTTACAATCATGGCAGAAGGGGAAGAAAGCACATCTTCACAAGGTGGCAGAACAGAGAGAGAGAGAGAGAGGGAGAGAAAGTAGGAGGAACTGTCAAACACTTATAAAACCATCAGATCTCATAAGAACTCACTCACTATCACAGGAACAGCATAGGGGGAAACCGTCCCCATGATCCAATCATCTCCCATCAGGTCCCTCCTCAACACATGGGGATTATGGGGATTACAATTCAATATAAGATTTGGGTGGGCACACAGAGCCAAACCATATCAGAGAGAGTCAAAGCGGGAACTGGGGATTCAAACAAGCTTTTCCCATGAGGTCAAATCAATGCTCAGGATGGACCTGCAAGCAGTTTGCCAGGAGGATTCAGGAGAGGAAGATCAAAGAAGATAAAAGGGCCCTTGGAAGCAAGATACAGTGTGAGGAGAATGTTCTCTTGAGTAATGGTGCTAGGCATGTTCTGGCCAAACCCGAAGAGTTCAGAGAAAAGAAGGCTTTGAGATGGCTTTCTGCGTCTAATTGGAGAAGTACCAAAGTCCTGCCAAGGGGTACTTTGCCTCTGAAAGAACAGAGAGAAGGGAGGAGAGAGATAGACCAAGGAATTCAAATGGGTGCCCAGGACCTTCTTTTACCTGTTTAGTACCAAAGACTGATCTAGTCCCTCTACCCCCACTTTTCCCCCATCACCTCATCACCACCTCAGTCCTGAAAGTCTTAAATCCAAGTGCTCAGTTCAGTCATGATCCTAATGGATGCAGGAAGGTCTAAGTCCAGCTCATCTCCAAGCAGTACCTTTGGAGACTGCACTGTCTTAGTATTGACCTTGCCTGTAATTGACAGTACAATGTGGTAACTCACACTCCACAGCAAAATATCTCTTCTCTCACTTTCTGCCCAAAATGTACCTGATTAAATAGATGGACACAGAGAGAGGAACATCACACACTGAGGCCTGTCGGGAGGTGGGAGGTAAGGGGAAGGAGAACATTAGGACAAATACCTAATGCATGCGGGGCTTAAAACCTAAATGACAGGTTGACAGGTGCCACAAACCACCATGGCACATGTATGCCTATATAACAAACCTGCATGTTCTGCACATGTATCCCAGAACTTAAAGTAAAATAAAAAAATAATAAGATGGAGATAATTAGGATAAAGGGAGGTGGCCTAGGAGGGAGGAAAAAAGCCTTTGCCCTCTGAGCTGCTTATCAGAAATAACAAATATAGGACCCAGGATAAGCTCCTATGCTAAACCCACAACCTCTTTACTGATCATCAGAAGAAGCACAGGAAGCAAGTTCAGCTGTCAAGACTATGGAGATGGATTTGATGTGCAGAATGCAAAAGTCACAAGAAATATAAGTGCATTAAGAGAGGAGAGCTGGGGAAAGCACTTTTGGAGTGGAAGAGGAAGCGAGAGAGAGAGTGGGCATTTGCCTATGAATTATATATCTTGTGTTTAAGAAAGCCTGTGTACCTCCACCTCACTCCCACTCTGAATAAAAAGTTGGCCACCATCCAGGCTGGAGCCTGGAGAGAGATAAAGGAAGCACAGAACTCCTTCTGGCCTTTTCAGCCTTTGACAAAGAGAACTTGGTAATCAAGCCTAGCCCAAGCTTCCCAGGCTTTTGGCAGATACAATTAGTACATTCCTTCTTTCCATGTTGGAAATTTACTTAAGATATTAAATATTCACCCCCTCCTTCTATCTCAGACTTGATGAAACATAAAAGTGCTGCTCTGAGGAATTACCTTGTTCCCAGTTCCCTTACTCCATGATTATATTGGACAAAACTTCTCCTGAGGGCTCCAAGAGGCCCCCCAGGTGGAATCATAACTCTCTGACCCTTGAGGGTCATGTGAAACCTCAAGGTGTGGCACCTCAAGGCTGCCCTCTTGCTGATGGAAACTCCGAGGACTCCATTCTGCACTGGAATTGCCGGGCTTTGTTATGGACTGAGCATTTCTTCTTTGCTAGCTCTGATTACCTTCTTGTACCACCTCTAAGGAGGAAATGTTTAGACTTAGGCAAGGAGTTGTGACTGGGTCACCAAAATGCTAGAGGATGAAGATTGCAAGTCGGGCCTCCCTGTAACCAAAGTCAAAAGTGCCTGGTAACTAAGAGTCCCAGATAGTAATGCTAAGCATTTTATGTCCTAGAGTGCTCTCTGGACATCCAGCTGTCAGGAGTATAGTCATGGTGGGGATGGCCAGGGGAAGGGTTTGAGCAGAATTCAGACACTCCAGACCCTGGCCTTACTTGCCATTACTAACACTGACTCCTTGGCCTTGACTGTGTGCGCCAGAATTCTTCTAGCACACCTTCTTCAATCTTCTGATCCCAGCCCAGCATTTCCCCCTCCCTGACTTGCCTAGTCCCCAGGAGATAGCAAAAGCCTAAAGATTGACTCTTCTAGCCCAAAAGAAGTCCCACTGGAGCAAGGGGTTGTTTCCTGTGATTTCACTTAAAGTGATTAGATGTCTATTATTGTTACTAATAAAAAACATCTGTCACTTGAGAAGTTGTTTCCTGAGCATCAGATGCTGTTCTGGTCAAATAAGGGCCCTATCCACAAGGATGTTGTGTTGTAAGAAGAGACACAGATAATTAAGGCTAAATATATTTTATCTATTAATATAAGAGAGATAATTATAGATGATGAAAAGTGCTGTGAAAAACAAAGTTATATGATACACAAAGGTCAATAGATGGGCCTTTTCAGATGGAATGGTCAAAGGAGGCATGGATGGGGGTTGACTTGAGTCCTGAAGCATGAGATGGAGCTATCCATGGAAGAACAAGACGGAAAGCATCCCAGACAGTGGAACAGCTAACACAAAGGCCTTCAAGCCAGAAAGAGCTCTGTATGTTCCAGGAGGCCTGTGTGGCCAGAGGAGAGCCAAGGAAAGCTAAGAAGGGAAGGGAGGTAGGAAGGCTGGGTCAGTGCATATATTAGTCCATTCTCACGCTGCTCTGAAGAAATACCTGAGACTGGGTAACTTATAAAGAAAAGAGGTTTAATTGACTCATAGTTCCATATGGCTTGGGAGACCTCAGGAAACTTACAATCATGGCAGAAGGCACCTCTTCACAGGGTAGTGAGAAACAGAATGAGTGCCAGCAGGGGAAATGCCAGAAGCTTATAAAATCATCAGATCTTTTGAGAACTCACTCATTATCACAAGAACAGCATGGGGGAAATTGCCCTCATGATTCAATTACCTCCTACTAGGTCCCTCCCATAACATCTGGGATTATGGGGATTACAATTCAAGATGAGATTTGGGTGGGGACACAGCTAAACAATATCAGTGCATGTGAGGCTTTGTAGGATTTCATTCTGGAGCCAGTGAAAAGCGTTTGAAGAACTTTAAGTGTGACATTATCTGATTTATGCTTTTTTCTAAAGTCCACTTTGACTAAGAACAGATTTCAAGTGGTAACAAGTGAAGTGGCTATTCAGAAACCAGTTAAAGGAACATGGTGTGTTCTATCAGAAAGAGTGATGTTGGTGGCAGTGGAGTAAAGTGGTAACCCTCTTCGAAGTTTCATAGAAAAAGAAACTGAGGTTCAAAGAGGTTAGGGAAATTGACAAGATTGAACAGCCAATTAGTTGCAGAGTCAGGATTCAAATTTTTTCTTTTTTTGGATGCCAAAGTATGTTTTCTTTCCTCTGCATTTCTTTGGGTCTCCATTTTGTCATCAGTAAAGTAGTGGTTTGGGTTGGATTATCTATGAGATGACTTCTGGTTCTAAGATATCAAAACCTCCCAGCTAATTCACCAAAACATGAAGAAATTCCCTCTACATAGATATGTGTTTGATATTTTTTGATTACCGTCTTATCATATGTGCACTCAGCTTGTTTTCTGTAATGCATAGTGAAGAAACATACACAGTTTACAGAACTCCCATGTGGTCTTCCATTTTCAAGAACCTTCTAGATAAGGGTGAGTAAGAGGGCAGAGCATATCTTGTCACTGTATCAGCAAGGAGTGAAGTCTTGGACTGTCTACAGAAAGCAGTCCAGCCAGTAAGAAATAGTGGTGGAGGGTAGGTGGAAAAGAACAGATGAAGAGGAACAAAGTTATGAGATAATCACCCAGAATAAATAACAAGACATCGATTTTTTTTAAAAAACCAAATCCATCACCTGTAAAATAGGAGTCCTTTAAAGATCAGGCTATGATTTTTTTGCTATTTTTAACACATCTGCATTATTTGAATTTTTCTATAGAATGCATATTACTTTTGTGGGTTTTTTTTTAACTAAAGATAGAAATAATAGACTTCTAAAAGTGATTATTTCAGTACCATTGCAATATGCCCTGGATATTTGGAAGAGGCATGATTTCAAATATTTTAGTGATAATGCATAGAAAGTATGATATTGAGAAGTGACTGACTGTAGTGGATACCAGGTCAGGTTCTGAAAGCAGACTGGCTCCCTTCAAACCCTGGCTCTACTTACTGGCTGCATTACCTTGGGCAAATTACATGATCTCCCTGGGCCTCTGAGTCCTCATCCATACAACAGAGTTAACAATCTTTAACAATTGTGGCATAGGGAAATCATAAAAACTAAATGAGGGGCCGGGTACAGTGGCCCATGCCTATAATCCCAGCACTTTGGGAGGTCAAGGCAGGTGGATCACTTGAGGCCAGGAGTTCGAGACCACCAGCCTGGGCAACATAGTGAAACCCCGTCTCTACCAAAAATACAAAAATTAGCTGGGTGTGGTGGCGCATGCCTGTAATCCTAGCTACACAGGAAACTGAGGCACAAGAATCGCTTGAACCTGGGAGGCGGAGGTTGCAGTGAGCTGAGATTGCACCACTGCACTCCAGGCTGGGTGACAGAGTGGAACCCTGTCTCAAATAAATAAATAAATAAATAATAAAAATAAATGAGTTAATTTATGTAAATATAAGTGTAACTTATGTGTTTGGTTCTGTGATTTCAGAAAGCATGTCACTCCAGCACTGGAACTAGTTTTAACCTTGCTTTTCTTGAGAATTTTCAGTTACATATGAGGTATTCTTGGGGGCTTGGGTAAAATGCACTGTGTAAAATTATTTCACATCAATCAGTGTTAAAAAGCAAGAAACTATTTTATAGATAAATAAGTTTAACCATATAAGAAATGATAGCTATTTTGAATTAAAATAAGCTTTTTAATTTGATGTAGAATTAGACTACTGTTAAATTTTACATGTGTCTTTTAATGGGATTTAATTCCATTTTCATTTCTGTACTTTAGCATTCTGTAGCTCTGGCAGTTTATATAAGCAGGACCCCCAATTAAAATGTGCATCATCAGTGATCATGAATGTAGGAAGAGCAGACACACATCCTATAGCATTTTTTCCTGATAAAGTTCTTGCACACAGACCCAAGTTCTTTGAAGTTCACTTTCCTCTTTGTTGTGGAAAGAGGACCACTGGCAGAATGCCTCTACTCTCCTAGTCAAGGGCAGAGTTTGACCTGCCTTTTAGTATCCTGAAATCCTTTTCTTCAATCAGAAGTCTCATATAGAAGGGTAATTACCATGTTTAATCAAGGCAGCTTCTTGGAGTTTTGTTGCTTTTGGACCCTTCAGAGCCCTCTGGATCCTTCTGCCCTGAGGTTAGGCCTTGGTGTGTAGTCCACATGCTCTAGAGAAAGAATAACATGGTCCATTCTCTAATCAAAGCTCTCTGTAAGTAAAAAAGAAAGCTTGGGGGCTGAGGAAAATCATGGCTTTAGAGATAAGGTACTACATAATCTTTAAGAATGAATCACCAAATGAGGCAGAAAATAATCAGCTGTTTCATCCATCAGATGGGGGTTCTTTCCAATCTGTGTGTGGCTTTTACTTAAGTGATATTCTATGAATTTCACTCTACAGAATTACATATGCGTGTGGGGAACTCCATATTCTTTCTGAGCATAGTTTCCTAGTTGAGTGTGAAGTGTGTTTAGTGAATGTTAGTATCACCTTACCTAACAGAGTTCAAAGAGGGTAAAAATGTTTTGTGTGATGCTGCCAGTACCATTAAGTCAAATGTCGGGAAGTATTATTCACACTGAGTCACTCTGATGCATCAAGGCTAACATGATTAGCTTAAGTGGAAGCCATTCTCAGAGGAAAAAAGAACCTCCAGAAACTGAATGGAAAGGGCACGTCAGGACTCTTTCTGCCTGTTTCTATAACTTTGTCAATAGTTTCTTCATGGTCTGATCATTTTTGCTTTCTAAACTCTAGTTCTTATCTTGTTACTGTGAAGTTTCCATTTCCTCGTCTATAAAAGGAGGACATAAGAGAACATAATAGCAAATACCTTCTAGAGCTTTTGTGACAAACAAGATAATGCTTTTGGAGGATCAGCATGGAAATTATTAATAGCAATTTTTATTGTGTTGTTGTTAGGTCCTGACTACAGCAATCAAACCAAACCACCATCCCTGTTTGTTCCACTCCAGCCACAGCATCTTTCTTTCTAACCCCACCCCGACCCCACAACAAAGCAGCCACTCCTGTCTTAGAGCTCCAACACTCACAGCAAAAGGGCAAAACATCAGAGTGTACATGATGTCTGCTGAGTGGTGTCACACAGAGGCCCTAAGGAATCTGGAAATGGTCAAGTGGTGATTTTTTTTCTGGTGTAATCAGTAAGTCTTGCAGGAAGACAGAAGCCATAGATACAGCCAGTCCTATTCTGTCACTAACTTCTGCCTAGAATATTCTCCTCCCCACCCAGGCCTTCATATGGCTGAATGCTTCTCAACATTCACTCTCAGCTGAAATGTCACTTCCAAGAGAAGCTTTCCCCAACCACCCTAGCTAAAGTGCCTCTCGGACCTGATCACTCTCTATGCTATTTCCCCGAACTATGTGCTTCAGAGCGGTTGTCACTATCTGGAATTAGCTTATTTGTTTATCTCCATATGTGTTTAATGTCTGTCTCTCTCCCATGACAATGTGAGCCCCACGAGTACAGAGTCCTTGTCCATCTTGCTTCTGGTATATCCTCAGTGCCAAGCACACAATGCTGAGCCCAGACAGGGCACTCAATACATCTCTGTTAAATAAATAAATGAATCAATAATTCTTATATCTTCCTTTGAGGTCAAACCCTGGCAGGCCTGAGGCATCCCCCTCATGTACAATGACAACCAAAGGTCTCCATCTCTAACCCTCCCATACAAAGATCTTAGAGGGTCTTCTCCCCTGCTGGTTGCAGTGTGTGGGCAGGAAGTCACCAAGCCAAATATGTGCCTCACCCCCATTTCATAAGATTGGTTATTTATGATATAGAAATGGTCTTTCCAATTATGTATAGGGGACGTTCCTAAACTTTGGTCTTTGAGGAACTGTGTAAAAGTGCTGAGTGATTCTGAGTGAGGAGAAAAATATTCCTTGGCTAGCAGTGCTATGCAGGTTTAAAATCCCAACTTCTAGCCTCAAGAAGAGGGAGGAAAGAGAAAGGCCAGGAAGAATATCCATGAGTGAGTAGTTCATGGGCTTCTTGAACGGGCCCTTGAAAAATGCATGAAGGAGAATTAACTAAGACAACCTAAGGAAGGCTGAAAAAAGGATTCTGACTTTTGGGGCGAAGTTAGCAATATGACGTTTACTTTTGTATTGTTGCTCTACAGTATGCAAGAGAATCATCATGAATGCCAAGATTCTCAGAAATTTGAGGCTCATTGAAATTAAATATATTTTGTTAATTTGCTTTTCTTTTATAATGTTTACCTCATTTCAGCAAAATACCAGCTACTTAATTTAGGAGGGAAAAATCATGCCCACACTTTGGCACCTGAAAGAAGACAGAAATTAAATGTTCTATTCGAAAAGGATAGAACATTTGGAAATGGATACATTGAGATTTTTCTGATGTTGGATTCTGATAAAAGAATAAAAGATTAGAAATGGTACTGTGAAGCGAGTCTCTGTTCTGTCACAAAAGGGCTGTGATGTTTATTTAATACATTTTTCCTGGGCACCCAAGGTAAGCCAGATCTTGTTCTAGACGTCAGGAACACCAGGGTATTGTAAAAGAAACACTACCAGCTCTCCTGGAGCTGACAGCGTGGTCGGGGAGACTGACAGGTTAACACTTGCAGTGTCCTGGGACTCTGTCATTAAGGGGTATGCAGATACAGCAAAGAGAACAGCTAACCCAAGCAGGCAGGGACAATTGCACAGAGGAGGTGTTGGAGAAACCATCATCTGTCATCTGGTGAAGGCAGCAAACTTGTGAACCTGTTTTTCTTGCCAAATGAATCAGGCAACATGAGAACACTAAATTATTTGAGGGGACGTCTGCCGACATCACTTCTGCCTTGTTCACTGCACACGCCGACCCCCTCTTTCCCAAGGCTCCAATGACTCGCCCACCCGCTAACCCCTACTCACTTTTGGCACTCTATTGAGATGTCATTTTCTGGGAGGGAGGCCTCTCCAACTCCCATACTTAAAAATGCTCTGCTCCCATGCTTTCCATAACACCCATTTTTCTCTCCGTCGGACTAATACATATGTGCTCTATATGCACCAGGCCATGTTCTGAGTACTTTCCATGCGTTAACTCATTCATCCTCTCCAACACCGTATACGGTATTATAATATTACTATCCCCACTTCACAGATGAGGAAACAGAGGTCCAAAGAAGTTAAGTAATTCACCCCAGGAAGTGACAGAGCCAGGATGCAAATGCAGGAATGTGGCTGGAGCCTGCCTTCTTATCCGTGCTGCGCCTCCTCTCATGGCAGGTAAAGCTACCTGTAACGCCCTGCTCTGTCTCCAACTCTAACTGCACACTCCTCAAAGGCAGCGACCATGTCTTTCTCACCATTACAGCTGAAATGTCTAGCCCAGACCTGGTGCATAGTAGGCATTTGATAATGTTTATTGAATAATTTTTATTTTATTTTATTTTTAAGTTCTGGGATACAAGTGCAGGACATGCAGGTTTGTTACATAAGCAAACATGTGCCATGGTGGTTTGCTGCACCTATCAACCTATCACCTAGATATTAAACCACACATGCATTAGCTATGTATCCTGATGCTCTCCCTCCCCCGCCCCACTGTGGAATGATTTTTTTAAAAGAATGTTGGACTATCTCATGGTCTACACTATTCATCAAGAAGTCACTTCCTCTTCCTCCCAAGTAATGGATCTGCAATTGAACACAAGATTTCCTGAAAGTCAGGACCAGTCTCAAATTGGGAGCTCTGGAATAGAAACCCTGGATAAATATCTGGGGACTTTTGGCTGAAGGCAGCTCTTTGTGAAATCCTTCTTAAGTATAACTAGCTCCAGATTGTTTCTTTTCATTAAATTTCATTTGCTAAGGTAGTTCTGGCACTCAAAGTGCTACCCACCCCCCGCCACATCTTAGATTGGGGTTTTGTTTTTGTCTCTTATTTTGGCTTGTGGTATAATTCAAGGTATAGAAGCAAATGGGATCCAACACTCTTTTATACCATTAGCTGTTATCTGCACAACAACTTCAAACAGTGATGGTGCAGCGTGCATTGTACTCTAGCTGCAGCCTTCTCTACTGTATGTCATGCCTCATTTTGCTCAGCTGCCTTCTTTTTTGTGCTTGATCTATTCATTGCTGGCCTCACCAGCGGTTCAGAATATACATCCCCATCTGGAGCTAGGCATGCTCAGTGTCTCCACAGAACCTGTGGGAATTAGACTGAGTAGATGAGATGTCTCTTGATTTTTTTTTTTTTATTTGTGTGATATACCAGAGGTGATCACATTTCAAAGGCACTCAGAAAATCATATTCTGAACATATGGCAAAGGTAACAATATCAATACTAAAGCAACCCTTTAGTGTTACACATAGCATTTTTGTCTAGGAGTTTGGGAGAGATGTGGCTATCATTTCAAAAAAAGAAAAAAAATCAGCTTTACTAGTATATGTAAGACTTTAAAAGGGATCAATGTAAAAATGAAATGAAGAGAACATTTAAAAGATACTATTGTGAAAATAGCAATAAATAAGCATCTATGGACCTGACATGGAGCGTAAATGGTGAGTCTTAGGTAGTTCTGATTAATCACAGACCATTAATTGAATGATATCATACAGATTATTAATCCTTAAAGAATTAAAATGGATTCAGTCATTTTAGTCTCCAAACTAGGTATCGTTTATTGTTTAATGTTTAAAAGTTAATTAATTAGTGTTATTTAATCATTCTTTGATACAGTAGGTGCTCTAGTGAGCTTTTTTAAAAATGGGGGCAGGGGGACACCCTTTCTTGCTGAATGAGGCTCCAACACAGACAGGATAACTGCCCAAATCTGTTCTTATTTGCCCTGACTTTTCTCCCTTAAGTTGAGCTGACCTTGCAGTACATCATGGCCAGCACTAAATAAAAATGAGTCCTGCATGCCAATTCCCAACTTGCTGCAGGCCCCCATCCTTCCCTAGGGCTCCACCTGGACCCTGAATCCTTGCTTTGCTCTCAGCTTTCAGATATGATGCCAGGAATAGCTTTTCTGGCTGTCAATCTTCCATTCTTCTTTCAGGCTGAGTTTTGCACTAGCTTCCACTTGGGTCCACTTTTGGATAACCACCCTATTTAAAACCAGCCTTAGCCTCTAGGACCCCACCTGGTCCAGCCTCCCATAAGGAGAGCATCAAGCTTACTAACTCCACTCCCAACACATGTTAGAAGTTGTAATTTTTGTTCAGCATGATTACAAAATAGTAAGAACACAACAAAATGATTGTGAATTCAGAAGACCAAGAATATTGAAAAGAAGGTAAAGAAGAAAGAGGATAAAGCCTTCTGCGCATGAACTGACCAGCACCAAGAAGTATTACTTGCAGAGGTTTGGCCTGATGCAGAAGATTTGTTACAGAATGTTGGTCTTCAACCAAAGGAATATTTGAGGTTCTCTAAAGATAAATTACTGTAGGGGGAAATGGAACAAATTCCCTTAGGCATGATCTTTGGTTTGGAAGAGGGAGGCTGAGGAGGTATAAATAAAATTTCCTAGCTTTCCACCGGAAGCAAGAAATAGTGTGTGCAGGAACTGCTGTGATTCCAAACCGCAAAACACCTTCATGAAGATGTTCATGTGGAATGTGCCTGTGAACTTTATTCCCACACACAATTGATAACTTTCCAAGTTCACCTGGCTCCAGCCCTTACTAGGCACAATTTTAATGTCTCTTGTCCTTACACAGAACTTCCCTGAGTTTTCTGCAGCATTCTTCTGAGGCTGTCTTAAGGGTAGCTTCATTTTGGGCATCAGCTCAACGTTGTTCAACAGCTTCAGCTCTTTCCAGCAGGACCATTTAGGTCCCAAGACTGTTTATTTCACAACTAAACATGTTCATATCCAAAAGACAGGCTTGTCATTTATCCAAACACCTCTAGCAATGCGGTTTAATATATGCTTCCATCCCTGTAGCCTTTACATGACTTTGTTATTCTTCTGCTCTGAGAGAATTGGATAGACTTCTCTCTTCTGTTTGCCCAAGTAATCGAGGGTGGCAGTAACCCTCTAAGTTTCTGTGGTCCTTGGGGACGTCATGCCATCACTTCAAGTGGTCTAAGTTGTTCCAGTATACTGGACCTTACTGAGGACAATGACCTATAATGGATTTTCCTCTGGGATTTTTGCAAATATTGTTTTTAGTATGCATGAGTTTCCTGGGGCTGCAAACAAATGACCACAAACTTTGTAGTGCAAAACAACAGAAATGTATTGTCTCACAGTTATGGAGGTCAGTGGTACAAAATCAAGGTGTTGGCAGGGCAGCACTCCCTCTGGAGGTTCTGGGGAGAATTCTCCCCTACCTCTTCCAGCTTCTGGGGGCTGTTGGCATTTTTTGACTTCCAGTCTTTGCCTACATGGTCACATCACCACTCTTCTTCGTGTATTTGTCTTCTCTTCTGTCCTTATATGGACACTTATCATGGGATTTAGAGCCCACCCAAATAACACAGGATGATATTTTAATGTAATTAAGATTATTAATGTAACTATATCTACCAATACCCATTTTCCACATTAAGTAGCACTCACAGTGTCTGGGTATTAGACAAGGACATATTCCTTTGAAGGCCACCATTCAATCCACCATACCCTGTATTTTGATTAAAAGTCTCTACAGATAACTGACCCTCACCTCACATTATTTCCCTGTGCCATGCAAATAAGCCTTCAAGATGAATATCTGATAAGAGCTCACTCTAGATGGTATGTGTAAAAAGACTTTCATGAAAGGGCCATCTACAGAGGTGTATGTCATAGGAATAAACAAGGGCTGTGGAGGCACCCAGACACTAGCAATGGGATGAGCCATTACTACTCCTATGGCCAAAGGAGCAAGAGAATGAAAGAGTGTAACTGGAGACTCATGAGAACTGAGGAGTAGAAGAGGGGTCACTTGGCAGAAGGTGTAATCTTGGAGGGAGGTGACTACTGGTGCATACACAGTGCTAAAACAGCGAGGAGAGGGAAGACCTCTGCTCCCAACAGCTGATCTTTCTTCTGGTACCTTTCATTGACTGAACACAAGTGGAAGCTTGCAGGCAAGGGAGCCAGTTGGCAACATGGATAAGGATCAGCATCCCAGCACATGGAACAAGGCAGTGAAAGGCAGAAAATGCATCAGGGTAGAGGCAGGGCTGGTTCAAGTCAGCCCAGAAAGATAAAACATGTACATAAACAACAGATTCTAGACAAAGGAGAGAACTTTCAACTTACAGGTGATTATATGGGTTGGTATGAGCCTGGAAATCAGGGAGGGCTTCATTGAGAAGTCTATAGCTGAGCCTTGAAGAGGAGATAGGACCTAGGGATACAGAAATAGGAAAGGGGTATTTTCAGGCAGAATGAGCAATATTACAAAGGCCCTAAGGGCACATGGCCTATGTGGGATGGGGGTTAATATGCAGGGAATAACTAATGGTTCTATGTGAAACGTGAATGTAGGAAGAGGAAATAAGACTAGAAGGTAGGATGGATCCTCCAGTCAGGAGCCTGAAATGCCCTGTAAGGTAGTTTGACTTTTGTTCCTGGGACAGTGGAACACCAGCATAGTTGTCCAGAAGAGGCTTTAGAGAGATTAATTCTCTGGACAGACAGCAGAGAATATAGACCCTAATGGAAGAGAAGTAGAGGGTTCATTCATGGAAGGAGTGACTGCTGAAAGACTTTGTCCTTTTGCTTGAACTTCCACACACCAGGTCACCCCAGGAAGCTCTTAACCACATCCATTTTCCCATTGCCTTCCTTCCCTAGACCTTAAAAACCAAGCATAGGCTCAGTTAAAAATTTAAATCAACCAGAGAGTCAGTTTAGCTACTACTGCAAAAACTTAACGCACATCATTGAAAGAACAGTAAGTACAGTGAGAAATCTAGTCATAGTAATAGACATCATGATATCACAGCCCAAACTGCTGAAAGCCTCCTGGTGCCACAGCTGTGGGTTGGCTTCTCTTCTCTTGGAGTAAGATTTTTAAATTTGCCTGTTGTCTTCTCTACTTAGTAGTCACTGCTCTAACCTTTTTGGTAGCTACCTATCTCTCTTAGACCAGAGTGAACCATCTGTCTTTTCGAGATGGTTTGTTTCCTTATTTCATCTTTACAGAAGCTTAGAATTTGCAGCTTTTACTTGGCCATGTGGTCCAGATGCAAGTAAGCAAGACTCATCAGACACTTGAACTAAAATATGAAGCTCTCTCAATCTAGTTTCAGTTGCTGAAAGTACTAGCAGAATTTCCAGAGGAGAGAAATGGGATAAAGGATAGAGAGGCTGCAATGTGCCAAGCCCTAGCCCAGTATGTTGTCAGAAAGACTTTCATGAGTGAAGACTTGCTGCATAGCAACAGATTCCTACACAATGTCTGTGTTCACAGAGTAGTTTGTTGGCTTTAGAAACCTGTTTGGGCTTGAGATAATAGTCACTTACCCATATATTCCTTGTGTAGATACTACTGCCAAGGAGTAGTATTTGGTGCATCTATTCATACAGAGGAGATAGAAATGCCTTATAATCCATTTTTGTTTCAGTTCTCTGTTTTGAAAATACTGTGGTTTGGTGGAGAATATTCATATTCAAATGATTATGTTTTGGGCCTTACTGGCAGTAACTCATGAGATCCAGGCTTTTAGAAAGAAGGATTTTGTAAATGAAACATTTCTATAATGCCAGTATGTATTTGGGACCATACAGGAATCTAATCTCTGAGCCTCAGATTTCTCATCTGTAACATGAGCAGGATAATGTTAATACCACATTGGGAAAATAATAATAATGTCTGTTAACATGCTTTTAAAAAGATTCTGGTACCTGTTATAAGTGATAGTTTGTTATTCTTGCTATAATTTCTTGGGAATATGTCCATTTTAACTTATCTGATTAGAAATGGTGATAATTGGGTTAAGAAGTCTACAGCTATCTTTCTGTGTTTTGAATTTTGGCTTTTAGACATGTGGAAAATGATGCTATGTAATTAAATTCTTCAAACATTGTCTCATTTCTTAGTTAAGGTGCTGTGGGACACACAGGTATGAGTAAATAAAGTCCTTGTACTCCTGAGCTTTACAGCAGAGTGAGGAGATGATAGATAGATACATAGATAGATAGATAGATAGATACATACATACATACATAGATACATAGATAGATACATAGATAGATAGATAGATACACAGATACATAGATAGATATAGATGGATGGGTGATAGATGATAGATACATAGATACATAGATAGATACATAGATACATAGATAGATACATAGATACATAGATACACAGATACATAGATAGATATAGATGGATGGGTGATGATAGATAGATAGATAGATAGATAGATAGATAGATAGATAGATACACAGATACATAGATATAGATGGATGGGTGATAGATGATAGATAGATGGATAGATAGATAGATAGATAGATACATAGATAGATAGATAGATAGGATGGATTCAGAGATAGAGACAGAGATAGAGGGATAGATGAATAGAAGAGAGAGACAGATGATAGAGATGTAGAGAGATAGGGAAGGAGATGGAGATTAATAGAGAGATAGAGACAGATAAAGATGGAATGCCTTTCCTTAGGTTGATTTTGCTCATGAGTGGTCTTTATAAATAGGGTTTTGCTCCTACTAATTCTGATGACAACGCCCACATCTGTCTGTGAGACTGGAAAGTGAGCAAATCACCAAGAAGAATGGGTTTATCAGCAGCCATGCTTGACTAAGTAATTGCTGAGTAATTTTCTTCATGGAGTTTTGGCAAGAGTTGTAAAAACTTTACTAAAAGCAGATAGAAGATGGTTCCCTAAATGTTGATAAAGGGAACTTTTCCATTTTTTGTCCTGGTTAGTGAGGGCCTCGTTATGGAATCTTGGAACTATAAATGAAAATTATCTAAAAGACCAGAGGACAGAGTCTAATGTTTTTACTTTATGAGTTTTTCCTGGGACACTTTTAAACAGTAACAACAACAGCAATAATAAAGAAGTTAATTCTTATTTTTAAGGCAGTAGCAACATTTGGAGATACGTACTTCAAGCTACTCTTTGAAAACGCAGACCTGGCTTTATGACCCTAAAAATGTCTTATTTCTTTAATAGACTGTATATACATCAAAAGAAATTCTAAAAGAATTGAAACTGGTTGAGACACCAAGGATAAAAGATTCTGCATTTGTTGAGACATCATAAGGTTGGGGGGGTTTTTTGTGTTTAGAGACAGGGTTTCACTCTATCACCCAGGCTAGAAGGTGGGAGCACAACCATAGCTCACTGCAGCTAAGGTTTCACTTTCTAGAAACAATTTACCAATCTGAGCTCCCACCAGCAAAGAAGAAAAGTGTTTAAGAGTGTCACATTGTTTCCTTAGCAGCTTTGAGTATTTCTACTTTTACACATCTTTGCTGGTGTTTTTATTTTACTTATTTATTTATTTTTTTGAGACAGGGTCTCACTCTGTCACCCAGGCTGGAGTGCAGTGGCATGACAGCATGACAATAGCTCACTCTAGCCTTGACCTCCCAGGCTCAAGAGAGCCTCTCATCTCAGCCAATTTGCTTTTATTTTTTCTGTAAATGTATCTCATTATGTCATAAGTCATTTTTATAGCAGAGAAAAAGTTAATACAAGATAAGATTTAGATATCCTCTCTCCAGCAAGACCCAGAACTTTTATTAACTCTGCCTGGAGAATAGAAGGCTTACGAAGATGCTAAGTTATCCCAATAAGACATTATGTACTAAATGCGATTTTCGGTTCTGTAGATGAAGTTTCAGGGAATTACTCCCATTTGTATTAACATGCATGCCAAATTTTTTTTTTTTGGGGACATTTTATCTTGGAGTTGGGAAACTTTTGGTTGTTTTCTCTGACTGAAATAATATCTAATTTTGGAACTTGTGAGACTCCAAAATAAAATCAAACACTTAAAGAAGTAAAAGTGAGAAAAGACCATAAAGAAAAATTTATGATAAATTTAACCATTGTTTCTTACAGGAACTTTAAAAATTGCAATGGTGAACAACAAAACATGGTGAATGAATGGACAACAAAACCATGGCCACTTGCAAACACTTAGGTGCGACCCCGACCTGAGCATTGAAATAATTACACAAACTATGATGGCCGAGAGGAGGCTTAGAGGTCAGCCCGTCAAAGGTATGTAAGCTTTTTTTAGTTATGGAAAGTTTCCTTTAAATGAAATATTGCATGGAAGCCCAACATGTATATAAAATAGATAAAAATGGAGCTTCTCAAGTTGAAGTAGGGGTAGGGATCATGGAGATCTCCTCCACCCTACAAGCCTATCCTCACTTCTGCAGACAATGGGACATCAAGACACACAGTTTGAAAAGCACTCATCAGAACCCATCTCCTCATGTGGTTCATGTGGCATCACGACAGTAGAGGCTCAGAGAGGTGGAGTGATGTACCCAAGACCACACTGTAAGCAGGGAGTCAGGTCTGACTGCTGCCCATGCCTCCTTTTGGTTTCTTTCTCATGCTCCATTCTGTGCCTGTCTACTCAATATTTGAGGGTTTATTTAGATTTTCTTGTGGAAATATTTCATACGTCTCAAATAAATGTTAAGCAAGCATGTGAGTGCCTGAGTCATATTTTTGAAATGTATCATCCCTTGAAGGCTCACACAACCTCTCCCCCAGGTCTCCTTGAATTTGCAAAATTACCAGTTGCCATTTTAACAAACTTGCTGACATGGCTGTCTCCTAAATTGTGACAGCATAGGAATGGGAACTGACCTTTTGAGGTGAGGCATACTCTTTCCTTTTTCCCCTAGTAAAGAGTACCAAAAAATCCAGGTATAATCTCTAACCTCATCTAGACCAGAAAGAAGGAAAGCAGCAACATCAACTGTTTCTACTTTCCTTCTTCCAATGCTATGCCTCATGGCCTCCTTCAAATTGAGTTGCTAGTTCATGCTAAAATAACCTGCAAGCAGGTGAGAAGCTGGAGAGACCAACATTAAAGAGCCTAAATAATTGACGAACTAGACACTCAGACCAAGATGGTCAAGAATTTTTAATTGCTTTAGCAAGTGGTTGGTCATCTGCTCTAAACTTTATTCTACAAAATCCCTGTAAATGACCTTTCACATCAAAAAACCCAAGAAAGATTGGAAGGGGGAGGGAGATCATCATGTAATCATGTGATGGCCCCCACCAATTTAATCTGATTGACAGAAGCACAGCCTCTTCTCTGGGTGCGAGAGAGGCCTCCACTGTGTGTGAAACATTGGGTCACAATGCCTAGTTCGCCACTTCATGACTTTATCGGAATTCCCATCTGTTGTTGCAGCCTGCACAGTAGGCCAGGAAAAACATGACAGGTGGCCTGTATTAGACAGAGCCTCTCCAGAGGAACAGAACCAATAAGATTATACATAAAGAGATTTATGATAAAGAAACTGGTTCACATGATTATGGAGGCCGAGAAGGACCAAGATCTGCAGGCTGATGGTCTGAAACTCAGGAGAGCCTATGGTGTAAAGTACAGACCCAGTCAGAGTCTGAAGGGAGGGCAGAGAAGACTGTCCCAGCTAAGAGGCCAGCAGGCAGACAGCAAATTCTCTCTTGCTCAGCCTTTTGTTCTATTCAGGCCTTCAACAGATTAGATGAGGTTCACCACCACTGGGGAGAACAATCTGCTTTACTCAGTTTATAGATTCAAACGTTCAGTTAATCCAGAAACCCCTCATGGACACATCAGAATAATGTATAGTCAAATACCTGGACATTCTGTGGCCCAGTCAAGTTGACAGATTAAATTAACCATCACAACATCTGGGGAAGGAAGAAGAGCTCTAGCGAGGCTAAGCCTGAAAACTTGTCACTCCAGACACAGACTGGGGTATCTTCCCTGGTGTCCACCTGGCAGATTCCACCTTACATAGCCCATTATGCAATCTATCATGTCTGTGGATGCAGCCACCCTGTCGACCCCTAGACTTGACTTTTGTGTTCTTAAATGAAGCCATTGCCTATATGTAAAGAAATACGGCTTTTGAACACTAACACCAGTTAAGGATGAAAGACATGTTCTCAAGCATATATATATATATATACACATATAGTTTATATATCAAGTTTATATCAAGTTTGGGGAAATTGGAAGAGGCATATTATGAGACACTTATGTCTCATAATAATTTAACAGGAGAAATGGCACGCAGTTGACAGCTTCTTCATTTGGTTTTAGTGGCATAGTAAGAGGACAACAGTGTCATGCACTCATTTGCAAGCAAGGTCCCAGGGTGTGGAGAAGAATCAAAGACTGATCTTTCTTTAGAACAAGTTGATTATTTGATTTCAATGGAAATTCTAACCATTTTTCATAAGAGACTGCTTTAGAATATAGCCTGGAGGTGTCTATTCCCCTGCAATATTTGCAAGCAAATACAAGGCAGAAGTACTTTAATTATCATTTCTTAAAGGATTTTTGCTATCCTGGTTAGTAGAAGTTGGCTTCTTAAGCACATGATTTTGCAAAGATCAGTAATTCATTTTCCAAACCAGCTTTAAGCATTCATAATTTTCCATCAACCCAGAATTCTTCCAGCCCAGGACAGACTTCAGCTCAACAGAAAATCAGTGAGGCTTAAATGAAAGCCAAATTAAAATAGTATCTATTGGGCATGGTGGCTCACGCCTATAATCCTAGCAGGCCAAGGTGGTAGGATCACTTGAGGCCATGAGTTCAAGACCAGCCTGGGTAACATAATGACACCCTGTCTCTACAAAAAGAAAAAATGTTAGCCAGAAATGATGGTGTGATCCTGTAGTCCCAGGTACTTGGGAGGGGAGGCAAGAGGATCTCTTGAGCCTGAGTCCGAGGTTGCAGTGAGCTGTGATCACACCACTGCACTCCAGCTTGGATAATACGGTGAGAAAATATATCCCTCTAATTCTGTATTACAACGTATATTTAGACAAGGATTCTCCTTACTTAGTAAACATTGGGTTTGGGGCATAAATCATCCCTAAGCCAACTTGTCAAGAATCTGTGGCAGGCAAATTTACTTCAACACCAGCTTAAATTGATAATGTAAAACAGAAACTGTAAAGTCAATAAAAAGTCGATTACAGGAAAACAGCAAAGTGTTTGGTTCTAAACCTGGATACAAGGGAAAATTAGAAAATGAAGTTGTCTGAAAGGATTATTCTGCATCCCTCCTCCTTCCCCAACCCAATTACTCACACAGGAATTGTGCTGGATTAAGTGTTATGGGCTCTTGGAAGAAAGGAGGTGCTGTCAGAATAGATGTTGTTCTTAACTTTGTCCATGGCCCTTGTATATTAGACCACAGTTCATGATCCTGTTTTATAGCCGGCTGACTGCTCCCTCCTTCCAATCCCTACTCCCTTATTAAACTAAAGACTACACGTTCTGGCATGTGTTAGCAACTCACCCATGTCGCTGTCATCCAGACAGTGCTGTTATGTGGTGGAAAGTGCTCAGGGCTGGGACTTTGGAGCAGCCTTGCTACTCTGGAGTGCTTGCAGCAGGCCCTGTACAAGTCCCACCTCAGCACTGGTATCAGAGAGGCCAGCAAAAGGCAGCTGGTGGGAGAGAGTTACACAGCTCCACCCACAAATGCTACAAATGCTAAAATCTCTTCTCTTCCTCTTCCTCAACTCTTTTGATCCTCACTTTTTTCCAGCTCTCTTCTTCCAACCTACTTTCTCTCTTCTTACAACTTACTTTCCTCTATTTCATCACCTCAAATTCATTCATTCCACAAATATTTATCAAGCACCTCCTATACAAGGCACCCAATCTTTGCCATACCTCAGACTGTCCTTCATCCTCATTTCTCTCTGAAGCTGCTCTGGACAATGTCATCTTTTGGTTGTTAAACCCATGGTCACCTTTCCAATGCCTTCTCTACAGCATCTGGGAGTGTTGACCTCTTCATCTGTCATAAAACATTCTCATGCACTGCCTTCCTTAATAACTCCCTTTCCAGGTTCCAATCCTTCCTCTGATGCTTTCCTCTTGGTCTTTTTCTTGTTTTGTGTCCTTTTTCTGTTCTTCAATGTTGGTATTTACCAGGGTTGGTATTCTCCTTTAATCCTACATAATTCTCTGGATTATCTCATTTCCTCTTAAGATTTCAGCTATCACTTATAATGCTGAAAACTCTGAGGGCTAAATTTTCAACCCATATATCTCTTCCAAATTCCAGACACATTTAATCAACTATTTACATAATACAACCACCTGTTCCAGTTACTATAGCTGCATAACAAGTCATCCCAAAGCTTAGTGGCATAAAACACTGATCAGCAACCCAGACAGGGTACAGTGAGGACAGTTATTTCTGATGTATGTCTGGGTCCTCAGCTGGAAAGACTTAAAGGCTAGAGTGATTTGACAGCTAGAGATTAGAATCTGTAAATGTCTCCACGCACGTGTCTAGTGGTTGATGCTTGCTGTCGGCTGAGACTTCCATCTATGACTCTCAGCCAGAACACCTACAAATGACTTTTCCTCATGGCCCAAACTTCATAGTATAGAGGCCTCAGGGTCATCGCAGTTCTTATATGGAAGCTCAAGGCTCCAAAAGTGAGTATCCCGGCTAACAATGTAAAAGTTGCATCATGTATTATGATCTAACCTCAGAAACCACTCAGTGCCACTTCCATTGCTTTATATTAAGCACAAGCGAGTCATAAGCTCACCCATACTGAAAGGCAGAAAAATCAGATTCTATCGGGTGATGGGGCAGTAGCAAGGTTGTGGAAGGGCATACAGGACAGGAGATACTGTTGCAGTCATCTTTGGAAAGTAAGGACTGTCACAACCACTCCTCTCCTGTCCTTGCCACACTTCATGTATATGGATGTTTCATAGTGTCACATACATTCACTTTCCTTCATGCTCTTGCACATACTGTTCCCTCCAACCTTTTTTCTGCCTTCTAATGCAAAATCACCAGCTATTTATCTCTCAAGCCTCATCTCAGATGCCATTTCATTCAGATCCAAGATTGCCCTTAGGAGAGACATGGGTGTCTACCATTTCATTTGCTTTTCTCTCCATTGGTCCTACTTGCTCACCAACAGCTGGACGGGGCCAGGGTGGACATCACATGCCCATACTCTATGGCCTTTATGCTGAGTTCAAAGCCTGGGTCTGTCATTCACTGGCTGTGTGAACTTGAGCAATTTGCTTGCTTCCACAAATCATTAGTTTCTACGCCTATAAAATATGGAGAGTATTATACTCACTTTGTAAAATGAGCCTTATATAGGATGGTATGAAAACATTGGTCCATAGGTGCTTCAGTAAAATTTAGCTGTTGGCATGATCCTGAGAACAACTGTATGGATCAAAGATTAAGAACTGGTATCCTGTAATCCCAGCACTTTGGGAGGCCAAGGTGGGTGGATCACGAGGTCAGGAGATTGAGACCATCTTGGCTAACGTGGTGAAACTCCATCTCTACTAAAAATACAAAAAAATTAGCCAGGTGTGGTGGTGTGCACCTGTAGTCCCAGCTACTCCGGAGGCTGAGGCAGGAGAATGGCTTGAATGTGGGAGGTGGAGCTTGTAGTGAGCAGAGATCAGCCACTGCACTCCAGCCTGGGCAACAGCGTAAGACTCCATCAAAAAAAAAAAAAAAAAAAAAAAACTGGTACGATAATGCAAAAATGTACTCTCCAGTTCTGAGAAGCTACACTGCTCAAAAAATGCAAAGAAAAAAAATCACCTTCTTGAACTATGTTCAATATGCAGTCCTCCATTGTCTATATTTCTATGGTTTCATGTTTTAATGATTATAATTAATGTACATGCAGTATTTAGATAGCCATTCTTAGGTACAGGCATTTGTATAGAATGTTCTATATTAAGCATAGCTAATTATTTCTCTCCAAATGTGTGCTTTTTCTCTTACTAATGTGAAAGAATCCTTCTGCTTTTAAAAAGACACTTTCCCAGTTGTCTTTTCTATGAAGGCTGCCTTTCTTTCTTCTGCTTGAACCATGGATCCAAGCAGAGCAGCTAATTTGGCATAGTTCACTACCCAAATCTGACCTCTTTCTTTCTCTCCTTATTCTGTTAACCTCTGTGCTTGGTGCTCACCATGTGTATTAGTCCATTTTCAGGCTGCTTATAAAGACATACCCGAGACTGGGCAATTTACAAAAGAAAGAGGTTTAATTGGACTTACAGTTCCATGTGGCTGAAGAAGCCTCACAATCACAGTGGAAGGCAAGGAGGAATAAGTCATGTCTCACATGGACAGCAGCAGGCAAAGAGACAATGAGGAAGATGCAAAAGCGGAAACCCCTAATAACACCATCAGATCTCATGAGACTTATTCACTACCACGAGAACAGAATGGGGAAAATTGCCCCCATGATTCAATTATCTCCCACTGGGTCCCTCCCACAACACATAGGAATTATGAGAGTATAATTCAAGATGAGATTTAGGTGGAGACACAGAGCCAAACCATATCACCATAGCTTTGGTCAGCCCTGGGGATTAAATGCAGAGTTCACCAAAATTACACTACAGTAAGGAACAGGCCCTGCTGAAATATTTGCAGTGAAAGAAACACATTTTTATGGTGATTTGAGGGTATTTTGGGGGTTCTGGTTTTTTGTCTGTTTTTGTGTCTCTTTTTGTTTTTGTTTTTGGCTTCTTCACATTGAATTTTTCTGCCTTGCCAGGCAGTTACTTTTTCCTGGCAAAAGTGAGATGGGATTGTTTGTTTTATATATCACTATGCCAAGGAAAAGAAGCAGCCTTCAGTGTTGTTTAAATATCACATGTAAGATGGGCCAAAATTCCAGCTCCATACCTGTTTGAGCAGAGTACAAAAAGAAATAGGAACAACTTAGAGGACATTATGGTGAGATAACTATTGGCTTAATATATGGAAGATCTTTCTAACACAGAGCCATTCAAAAAATGGAATGAGTCACTTGCTTTAGGAGGTAGTTAACTTTCCATGTGGAAAGGAAGACTCAAAAATCAGGGAATAATTAGATAAAGACACCTTATTCTTTCAAGAGTTCATAATAAAATGTTAAGATTCCAGAGTCCAAGAAAATCATTAACCATCATGATTGCTAAGCAGCACCTCCAAGCTGAATCATCTGGGATCTAGAGGAAAATCTTCTACAGTCCTAGAGGAGACATCTCTATGGATGAAAATTTTAATGTCCTTCATGTAAAGGTGAGTAATTCAAGTGTGACTGGGCCACAAACACTTTAAAAATGTTTTTGTTATTTGATTGTAGCTTGCCCCTCCCCAAGACATGTATATGTATTCACCGTAACTAGACTGTAAGCTCCATGAAAGCAGGGACCTGGCCATCTTGTTCCCTAATTCTTCATTACCTAGATTAACTCTGTTTGTTCACAAATGTTTGTTGAATGTGATCTTGACCTAGGCTACTGTCCTTGCTGGAGCACACAGGAAAGCAACTCAAAAGCCTATAACTCTCTCTACAGAAATTCCTCTGACTTTTATCAGCTTCAGTGTTTTCCTTTGAAATCAGTTTTCTATATGTTCCTATTTATTTGACACAGGATAACTTTTTATTCAGTAACAAAGATGTCTACTTTAGCCCCTTCTATTCAATATAATACTGGAAGTCCTAGCCAGAGAAATTTGACAAGAAAAAGAAATAAAAGACAAGACATCCAAATTGGAAAGGAAGAAGTAAAATTATCTCTGTTTTCAAAAAACATGATCTTATATGTAGAAAGTCGAAAAGATTATATAGAAAAAAATAAGAAATTCAGCAAAGTTATAGGATACAAAATCAACATGCAAAAATTAGTTATATTTCTATATACTAACAATGAACAATCTGACAAGAAAATAATTTCACTTATAATAGCATAAAAAAGAATCAAATACTTTTGAATAAAGTTAACCAAGGAGGCAAAAAATTTATACATTAAAAACTACAAAATGTTACTGGAAAAATATTTAAAGACACAAATAATAGAAAATGTTATCCTAAAATCTATATGGAATCTCAAGGGACCCTGAATAGCCAAAACAATCTTA
Source organism: Papio anubis (assembly GCF_008728515.1). Lineage (NCBI taxonomy): Eukaryota > Metazoa > Chordata > Mammalia > Primates > Cercopithecidae > Papio > Papio anubis. The sequence goes on from NC_044987.1 coordinate 23,628,554, forward strand.
GAAAAGAAGAGCAAAGTTGGCTGTCTCACACTTCCCAATTTCAGTACTTATTACAAGGCTACAGTAATCAAAATAGTGTGGAACTGGCAGAAAGACAGACATATAGACAAATGGAATTAAGTAGAGACTAGAAACCCCCAAAGTCAACCTTTACATATACGCTCAAATGTCAAATGATTTTTGGCAAGGATACCAACAAAAAAGGAAGTCTCTTCAACAAATGGCTTTATTAAAGCGGATTTCTACAGGTAAAAGAATACAGCGGGACCCTTACTTCACATCATATATAAAAATCAGCTCAACATGCATCAAAAACCTAAACTTGAGAGTTACAACTATAGAACTCCTAGAAGAAAAACAAGGAAAACTTCATGACATCAAATTTGACAATGATTTTTTTTGGCTAAGACACCAAAAACATAGGCAACAAAACTTAAAATAGGCAAACTGGACTTTATTAAATAAAAAACTTCTTTGTATCAAGGATAGCATCAACAGAGTGAAAAGGCAACATTTGGAATGGGAGAAAATATTTGCAAGTCATATCTGATAAGACGTTAATATGCAGAATATATAAAGAAATCCTATAACTCAAGAACAATAAAATAATCAGATCTTAAAATAGGCATAGAATTTGAATAGACACATCTCCAATGTTTATACAAACTGCTAACAAGTGTATGACATGATACCCAATATCATTAATCATTAAGGGAATGCAATAAAAACTTCAGTGGGATACTACCTGATACTCATTAGGGTGACTACATTTACAAAACAGAAAATAGTAAGTTTTGACAAGGATGTAGAAAAATTGGAACTCTTGTGCACATGGAAATGTAAAATGATATAGCCACTGTGGAAAACAATATGGTGGTTCCTCAAAAAATTAAATACACAATTACCATATGATCCAGAAATCCCACTCCTGAGTATATGCCCAAAAGAATTGAAAGGATGGTCTTAAAGAGATATTTGTACACCCATCTTTATAGAAGCATTATTCATAATAGCCAAGAAGTGGAAGCAACCCAAGTGTCCATTAATAGATGAATGGATAAGCAGAACATGGTACGTACATACTATGGAATATTATTCAGTCTTATAAAGGGAGGAAATTCTGACACATGCTACAACATGAATGATCCTTGAGGACATTATGCCAAGTGAAATAAACCAGACACAAAAGGAGAGATATTGTATAATTCTACTTACATGAGGAACTTAGAGTAGTCAAATTCACAGAGACAGAAAGTAGAATGGTGGTTGCCAGGGGCTGGGGGAAGGGGATAATGGGGAGTTGTTTAATGGGTATAAAGTTTCTGTTTTCAAGATGAACAAGTTCTGGATATTGTTTACCTAACAATGTGAATATACTTAACACTACTGGACTGTACACTTAAAAAGGCCAGTATGTGGGGCGGAGCAAGATGGCCGAATAGGAACAGCTCCAGTCTCCAACTCCCAGCGCCAGCAACACAGAAGACCGGTGATTTCTGCATTTTCAACTGAGGTACTGGGTTCATCTCACTGGGGAGTGCCGGACGATCGGTGCTGGTCAGCTGCTGCAGCCCGACCAGCGAGAGCTGAAGCAGGGCGAGGCATCGCCTCACCTGGGAAGCGCAAGGGGGAAGGGAATCCCTTTTCCTAGCCAGGGGAACTGAGACACACAACACCTGGAAAATCGGGTAACTCCCACCCCAATATTGCGCTTTAAGCAAACAGGCACACCAGGAGATCATATCCCACACCTGGCCGGGAGGGTCCCACGCCCACGGAGCCTCCCTCATTGCTAGCACAGCAGTCTGTGATCTACCGGCAAGGCAGCAGCGAGGCTGGGGGAGGGGCGCCCGCCATTGCTGAGGCTTAAGTAGGTAAACAAAGCTGCTGGGAAGCTCCAACTGGGTGGAGCTCACAGCAGCTCAAGGAAACCTGCCTGTCTCTGTAGACTCCACCTCTGGGGACAGGGCACAGCTACACAACAACAACAACAACAACAACAAAGCAGCAGAAACCTCTGCAGACGCAAACGACTCTGTCTGACAGCTTTGAAGAGAGCAGTGGATCTCCCAACACAGAGGCTGAGATCTGAGAAGGGACAGACTGCCTGCTCAAGTGGGTCCCTGACCCCTGAGTAGCCTAACTGGGAGACATCCCCCACTAGGGGCAGTCTGACACCCCACACCTCACAGGGTGGAGTACACCCCTGAGAGGAAGCTTCCAAAGCAAGAATCAGACAGGTACACTCGCTGTTCAGAAATATTCTATCTTCTGCAGCCTCTGCTGCTGATACCCAGGCAAACAGGGTCTGGAGTGGACCTCAAGCAATCTCCAACAGACCTACAGCTGAGGGTCCTGACTGTTAGAAGGAAAACTATCAAACAGGAAGGACACCTACACCAAAACCCCATCAGTACATCACCATCATCAAAGACCAGAGGCAGATAAAACCACAAAGATGGGGAAAAAGCAGGGCAGAAAAGCTGGAAATTCAAAAAATAAGAGCACATCTCCCCCGGCAAAGGAGCGCAGCTCATCGCCAGCAACGGATCAAAGCTGGACGGAGAATGACTTTGACGAGATGAGAGAAGAAGGCTTCAGTCCATCAAATTTCTCAGAGCTAAAGGAGGAATTACGTACCCAGCGCAAAGAAACTAAAAATCTTGAAAAAAAAGTGGAAGAATTGACGGCTAGACTAATTAATGCAGAGAAGGTCATAAACGAAATGAAAGAGATGAAAAGCATGACACGAGAAATACGTGACAAATGCACAAGCTTCAGTAACCGACTTGATCAACTGGAAGAAAGAGTATCAGCGATTGAGGATCAAATGAATGAAATGAAGCGAGAAGAGAAACCAAAAGAAAAAAGAAGAAAAAGAAATGAACAAAGCCTGCAAGAAGTATGGGATTATGTAAAAAGACCAAATCTCCGTCTGATTGGGGTGCCTGAAAGTGAGGGGGAAAATGGAACCAAGTTGGAAAACACTCTTCAGGATATCATCCAGGAGAACTTCCCCAACCTAGTAGGGCAGGCCAACATTCAAATCCAGGAAATACAGAGAACGCCACAAAGATACTCCTCGAGAAGAGCAACTCCAAGACACATAATTGCCAGATTCACCAAAGTTGAAATGAAGGAAAAAATCTTAAGGGCAGCCAGAGAGAAAGGTCGGGTTACCCACAAAGGGAAGCCCATCAGACTCACAGCAGATCTCTCAGCAGAAACTCTACAAGCCAGAAGAGAGTGGAGGCCAATATTCAACATTCTTAAAGAAAAGAATTTTAAACCCAGAATTTCATATCCAGCCAAACTAAGTTTCATAAGTGAAGGAGAAATAAAATCCTTTACAGATAAGCAAATGCTTAGAGATTTTGTCACCACTAGGCCTGCCCTACAAGAGACCCTGAAGGAAGCACTCAACATGGAAAGGAACAACCGGTACCAGCCATTGCAAAAACATGCCAAAATGTAAAGACCATCGAGGCTAGGAAGAAACTGCATCAACTAACGAGCAAAATAACCAGTTAATATCATAATGGCAGGATCAAGTTCACACATAACAATCTTAACCTTAAATGTAAATGGACTAAATGCTCCAATGAAAAGACACAGACTGGCAAACTGGATAAAGACTCAAGACCCATCAGTCTGCTGTATTCAGGAGACCCATCTCACACGCAGAGACATACATAGGCTCAAAATAAAGGGATGGAGGAAGATTTACCAAGCAAATGGAGAACAAAAAAAAGCAGGGGTTGCAATCCTAGTCTCTGATAAAACAGACTTTAAACCATCAAAGATCAAAAGAGACAAAGAAGGCCATTACATAATGGTAAAGGGATCAATTCAACAGGAAGAGCTAACTATCCTAAATATATATGCACCCAATACAGGAGCACCCAGATTCATAAAGCAAGTCCTTAGAGACTTACAAAGAGACTTAGACTCCCATACAATAATAATGGGAGACTTCAACACTCCACTGTCAACATTAGACAGATCAACAAGACAGAAAGTTAACAAGGATATCCAGGAACTGAACTCATCTCTGCAGCAAGCAGACCTAATAGACATCTATAGAACTCTCCACCCCAAATCAACAGAATATACATTCTTCTCAGCACCACATCGTACTTACTCCAAAATTGACCATATAATTGGAAGTAAAGCACTCCTCAGCAAATGTACAAGAACAGAAATTATAACAAACTGTCTCTCAGACCACAGTGCAATCAAACTAGAACTCAGGACTAAGAAACTCAATCAAAACTGCTCAACTACATGGAAACTGAACAACCTGCTCCTGAATGACTACTGGGTACATAACAAAATGAAGGCAGAAATAAAGATGTTCTTTGAAACCAATGAGAACAAAGATACAACATACCAGAATCTCTGGGACACATTTAAAGCAGTGTGTAGAGGGAAATTTATAGCACTAAATGCCCACAAGAGAAAGCAGGAAAGATCAAAAATTGACACTCTAACATCGCAATTAAAAGAACTAGAGAAGCAAGAGCAAACACATTCCAAAGCTAGCAGAAGGCAAGAAATAACTAAGATCAGAGCAGAACTGAAGGAGATAGAGACACAAAAAACCCTCCAAAAAATCAATGAATCCAGGAGTTGGTTTTTTGAAAAGATCAACAAAATTGACAGACCACTAGCAAGACTAATAAAGAAGAAAAGAGAGAAGAATCAAATCGACGCAATTAAAAATGATAAAGGGGATATCACCACCGACCCCACAGAAATGCAAACTACCATCAGAGAATACTATAAACACCTCTATGCAAATAAACTGGAAAACCTAGAAGAAATGGATAATTTCCTGGACACTTACACTCTTCCAAGACTAAACCAGGAAGAAGTTGAATCCCTGAAGAGACCAATAGTAGGCTCTGAAATTGAGGCAATAATTAATAGCCTACCAACCAAAAAAAGTCCAGGACCAGATGGATTCACAGCTGAATTCTACCAGAGGTATAAGGAGGAGTTGGTACCATTCCTTCTGAAACTCTTCCAATCAATAGAAAAAGAGGGAATCCTCCCTAACTCATTTTATGAGGCCAGCATCATCCTGATACCAAAGCCTGGCAGAGACACAACAAAAAAAGAGAATTTTAGACCAATATCCCTGATGAACATCGATGCAAAAATCCTCAATAAAATACTGGCAAACCGGATTCAACAACACATCAAAAAGCTTATCCACCATGATCAAGTGGGCTTCATCCCTGGGATGCAAGGCTGGTTCAACATTCGCAAATCAATAAACATAATCCAGCATATAAACAGAACCAAAGACAAGAACCACATGATTATCTCAATAGATGCAGAAAAGGCTTTTGACAAAATTCAACAGCCCTTCATGCTAAAAACGCTCAATAAATTCGGTATTGATGGAACGTACCTCAAAATAATAAGAGCTATTTATGACAAACCCACAGCCAATATCATACTGAATGGGCAAAAACTGGAAAAATTCCCTTTGAAAACTGGCACAAGACAGGGATGCCCTCTCTCACCATTCCTATTCAACATAGTGTTGGAAGTTCTGGCTAGGGCAATTAGGCAAGAGAAAGAAATCAGGGGTATTCAGTTAGGAAAAGAAGAAGTCAAATTGTCCCTGTTTGCAGATGACATGATTGTATATTTAGAAAACCCCATTGTCTCAGCCCAAAATCTCCTTAAGCTGATAAGCAACTTCAGCAAAGTCTCAGGATACAAAATTAATGTGCAAAAATCACAAGCATTCTTATACACCAATAACAGACAAACACAGAGCCAAATCATGAATGAACTTCCATTCACAATTGCTTCAAAGAGAATCAAATACCTAGGAATCCAACTTCCAAGGGATGTAAAGGACCTCTTCAAGGAGAACTACAAACCACTGCTCAGTGAAATAAAAGAGGACACAAACAAATGGAAGAACATACCATGCTCATGGATAGGAAGAATCAATATCGTGAAAATGGCCATACTGCCCAAGGTAATTTATAGATTCAATGCCATCCCCATCAAGCTACCAATGAGTTTCTTCACAGAATTGGAAAAAACTGCTTTAAAGTTCATATGGAACCAAAAAAGAGCCCGCATCTCCAAGACAATCCTAAGTCAAAAGAACAAAGCTGGAGGCATCACGCTACCTGACTTCAACTATACTACAAGGCTACAGTAACCAAAACAGCATGGTACTGGTACCAAAACAGAGATATAGACCAATGGAACAGAACAGAGTCCTCAGAAATAATACCACACATCTACAGCCATCTGATCTTTGACAAACCTGAGAAAAACAAGAAATGGGGAAAGGATTCCCTATTTAATAAATGGTGCTGGGAAAATTGGCTAGCCATAAGTAGAAAGCTGAAACTGGATCCTTTCCTTACTCCTTATACGAAAATTAATTCAAGATGGATTAGAGACTTAAATGTTAGACCTAATACCATAAAAATCCTAGAGGAAAACCTAGGTAGTACCATTCAGGACATAGGCATGGGCAAAGACTTCATGTCTAAAACACCAAAAGCAACGGCAGCAAAAGCCAAAATTGACAAATGGGATCTCATTAAACTAAAGAGCTTCTGCACAGCAAAAGAAACTACCATCAGAGTGAACAGGCAACCTACAGAATGGGAGAAAATTTTTGCAATCTACTCATCTGACAAAGGGCTAATATCCAGAACCTACAAAGAACTCAAACAAATTTACAAGAAAAAAACAAACAACCCCATCAAAAAGTGGGCAAAGGATATGAATAGACATTTCTCAAAAGAAGACATTCATACAGCCAACAAACACATGAAAAAATGCTCATCATCACTGGCCATCAGAGAAATGCAAATCAAAACCACAATGAGATACCATCTCACACCAGCTAGAATGGCGATCATTAAAAAGTCAGGAAACAACAGGTGCTGGAGAGGATGTGGAGAAATAGGAACACTTTTACACTGTTGGTGGGATTGTAAACTAGTTCAACCATTATGGAAAACAGTATGGCGATTCCTCAAGGATCTAGAACTAGATGTACCATATGACCCAGCCATCCCATTACTGGGTATATACCCAAAGGATTATAAATTATGCTGCTATAAAGACACATGCACACGTATGTTTATTGCAGCACTATTCACAATAGCAAAGACTTGGAATCAACCCAAATGTCCATCAGTGACAGATTGGATTAAGAAAATGTGGCACATATACACCATGGAATACTATGCAGCCATAAAAAAGGATGAGTTTGCGTCCTTTGTAGGGACATGGATGCAGCTGGAAACCATCATTCTTAGCAAACTATCACAAGAACAGAAAACCAAACACCGCATGTTCTCACTCATAGGTGGGAACTGAACAATGAGATCACTTGGACTCAGGAAGGGGAACATCACACACCGGGGCCTATCATGGGGAGGGGGGAGGGGGGAGGGATTGCATTGGGAGTTATACCTGATGTAAATGACGAGTTGATGGGTGCAGCAGACTAACATGGCACAAGTATACATATGTAACAAACCTGCATGTTATGCACATGTACCCTACGACTTAAAGTATAATAATAATAAATAAATTTAAAAAAAAATACTAGTTTCACATTTAAATAAGGGAATAGAACAAATATATATGTTTTTATATTTTTTGCTAATAAAATTTCTATGCCTCTTCAAAAAAAAAAAAAAAAAAAAAAAAGGCCAGTATGGTGGTAATCTTAACACTTTCAGAGATCGAGATAGGAAGATTGCTTGAGGTCAGGAGTTCAAGGTTGCAGTGAGCTATGATCACACCAATGCACTCCAGCCTGGGTGACAGAGTAAGACCCTGACTCTTAAAAAAAAAAAAAAATTACCATGGTAAATTTTAGGTTATGTGTAATTTGCCATAATTAAAAATTTTTTACTTAAAAAATTTTATCAGCCTCTAAATTCATGAGTTAAATAAGAAAAATACACAAAACAAATAATTTAGAAGTTCTTTTAATTGAAGCTTACAAAAGACATTTCTTTTAAATGGCTTCTTGGCTGAGAAGCACTTCCGGGGGAGGCTTAGAATCATTTCCACTTACACTCTAAGATTACCAGCCCTCTGGCAGCTACAAAGGACTTCTGGACATCTCTGCAAGCAAATCTCTGCATTTGCAATGAATTAAGTACAGGAGAATACACATAGGCTTACAAGACAGAAATAAATATACAGCACTGTTCAACCAAAGTTAGTGTTGAACTGAAGAGTAGCAGGTGACATGAGGAAACAAGTACCAAAAATAAGGGAACAAGTGCAAAAGCTGAAAAAAAATTATAAAAATGTGACTATTTTCCAACATATAATCTAGAATAGATGGTATGGCCAGAGCACTGCTCTGGGGGTCAGAGGACTTGCATTTTAGTTCCAACTCTTGCCACAAAACAAGTACCACATTGTGTCCTTTGTAAAGTGAGCTGAGTGGACCAAATCACTGAGACCCTACCCATTCCTTCTCACCACACAGGAAAACATTTTAAGCATCTATTTAAAGCAGAGATTCACCATCTTGTTTGTGTGTTACTGAAACCCTAAAAGAGGAAGCAAATACAATTCAGTATACTGAGCTCTGAAAAATTGCAAGAGAAATCTGACAAAAATCCATCCACTCTTGACCACCACCGTTGCTACAAATACAAATTCACTTTAAGCTCTGGGGTAGTAAACTGAACTTGCTGTCCAAAACATGATTATGCACATGTCCCGTTGCATATTCCTGTTGTGGGTAATTGTCCCCACACTCTGGGACACACAGGCTTCTTCAAACTAGAGTGAATCACACGTAGTGGTTAGTTCTCAGGGAAATGAATTTTCACTTGGGTAATGTAATAGTCTGCTCAGGTGGTTTAAACAACATAAATGTATTCTCTCACAATTCTGGAGACTGGATGTCTAGATCAAGACGTTGGCAGGTTTAGTTTCTCCTGCAGCCACAGTCCTTGGCTTGCAGACCATGGCTTTCTCACCGTGTCCTAACATGGCCTTTCCTCTGTGCATGTATGCTATGGTTTGGCTCTGTCCTCACCCAAATCTCATCTTGAATTGTAGCTCCCATAATTCCCACATGTTGTGAGAGTGACCTGGTGAGAAATAATGGGACCATGGGAGCAGTTTCCCCACTACTGTTTTCATCATAGTGAATGGAAGTCTCATGAGATCTGATGGTGATATAAGAGGAAACCCGGTTGCTTGGCTCTCATTCTGTCTTTGCAGGCCACCATGTAAGACATCCCTTTGCTCTCCCTTGCTCTTCTGCCATGATTGTGAAGCCTCCCCAGCCACGTGGGAACTATGAGTCCATTAAACCTCTTTTCTTTTATAAAATTCCCAGTATCTGGTATGTCTTCATCAGCAGCATGAAAACGGACTAATACTACGCATATCCTTAGTATCTCTCCATGTATCCAAATTTCCTCTTCTTGTAAGGATACCAGTCATGTAGGATTAGGGTCCACCATAACAGCCTCATTGTAACTTAATCACTTCCTTAAAGACCCTCATCTCCAAAACAGTCTCATTCTGAGATACCAGGGTTTAAGCCTTCAATATATGAATTTTAAGGGGATGTAATTCAACCCACAGTAGGCAGTGTATCCCCAGAAGCCAGGAGAGAAAAATAACCTTAAACACCTGTAGTATATTCTGCTTCCAATATTTGCTAAAGTGAATGTACTGACAAAACATGTATTTGTAGGCCTCATTTGCCTTCATTTGCAAAATTCTTGTAATCATAGTAGCTACTCAATAGTTTTGTTGAGAAGATTGAATTTGTTTGACAACTCAATACATTGAGTTATATAAACTACTATTATTATGAAGTGATGAGTGTAGTAGGAGATATAAATGAATGTAAAACATCTCAGCATACAGAGTCATGACATCATCCAAGCCAGTCCAAACAGAGCTCAGTGTCTCCTTCCCAACCTGGTCCTCTTCTCACCACCACATCTCCCCATCACATGGAGGTCGAGGCTGCAGTGTGCCGAGATCACACCACTGCACTTTGGCTTGGGTGTCAGAGTGAGACTAAAAATCAAAACAAACAATACTCCATGGGAAGGACCCAGGAAAAAAAATGTGTATTTTTCTTTTTGATAAAAACTAATAATTAAACTTTATACCATGTTTTTTAGTTTTCAGTACACTTTTCATATGTTTATCTTATTTAATTCTCACAAAAACTGTGAGAGGTAAGCAGTATTTTTATCCCTTTTTATGGACAGAGAAACTCAGAGTTAGCAAGTTGTGTAACTTGCCTCAAATGACAGGGCTAGCAAATAGGGCATCCTGACCTGAGGTTACTAATGGGAGTTAAGAACCATCAGGTCCTTGTCTTCAGTCTGAGTATATTGTTGCTGGATCAAATCAGCATTGCTTACTGAGTGCCTATTTGAGTTTACAGCAAATGTTCCAAGTTTGTTCTGCTATCAGAAGGACATGAGTTTGAATACCAGCTCTGTTGCCTACTTATGTTGTTCCTTGGGCCAAGTTATTCTTTTCTTTGTTCTTGCAGCAACATTGACCAAGTGCCTTCTATATGCCAGGTACTGTTCTAGGCTCTGGGAACACAGCAGTGAGCAAAATAGGCATGAACATATTCTTATGAGCTCACAACCTAGAGGCAAATAAAGATGCATTACCGAAATCGTTCCAGAGTCACAACTGCTATGCAGAAAATGACACAGGGGAAGGGATAGAGAAAGATTCTGGGAAGAAGAGAACTAATTTAAAATGGAATGTCAGGAAAGACTCCTTTTAAGAGATGAGATTTGGCCTGCAACCTGATAGATCTACAAAATAACCACCACTCCTCGATCAGAAATCACTAAATTCTTCAGCAGAAAAGTAACATTGATAAGAAGGATCTAGACATTCAAAGATCTGGGACCAAGAGAACAGAAAATCCAGAGACTCTAAAACAAGATTTCCTTGAGGTTTCAACAGAAAGAAGGCCCTTGAGACTGAAGCATAGTGAAGGAGGGGAAGATTGGTAGGAGAGAAGCAAGAGAAATAAGTTAGGCTGTATTATACAGGGTCTGAAGGCCAAGATAAGGAGATTGAACTTTATTATAACTGCAACCAGAACCACTAAATTTTTAAGCAGGAAAGTAACATCATGTGATTTATGGTAACTGCTCATAAATCTAACCTCTCTAAGCTTCAGTTTCTTCATCTGCAAAATTCTTGTAATCGTGGTAGTAATTCAATAGTTTTGTTGAGAAGATTGAATTTGCTTGACAACAACTCAATACGTTGAGTTGTGTTAACTATTATTATGAAGTGATGAGTGCTGTAAAAGATATAAATGAATGTAAGACATGTCCATGCACTCAACTGTTTTGCTATTCAACAGCACTAATTTAGTCTTTCTGCATTTTTGCTGCTTTTTAAAATGCAATGTAAGTTTCTCATGCAAGAATACGTTCTATATAATTTATGTAGATACTTTGCCCTCAGAGAGGTGGAGCATAATTTCCCACTGCTTAAGTGTGGAGTGTGCCCAGTGACTTCCTTCCAAAGGGTACAATATGGTAAGGTGTAACCAAGCACCACCTGTACCCCAAAAACCTATAGAAAAGTAAAATTTTAAAAAATCCTTAACTGGAAAAAAAAAAAGATAACTTTGCAGTGGAGAAACACTACCTGAGCCAGGTGACCAAGATTAACATCAACAGTGATAAGTCATATGGAGAGTATGTACCTTAGATATGATGTCACGAGAATAGCACTTTACATCTGAGATTTGCCTCCCCAAAACACAATATCCCGATCTAAACATGAGAAAAAGTATAGACAAATCCCAACTGAGGGACATTCTACAAAATATCTGACCACCACTCCTGAAACTGTCAAGGTCATCAAAAACAAGGAAAGCCTTAGAGACCATCACAGCCCAGAGATGCCTAAGGAGACATAGTGACTAAATGTAATATGGTATCCTGGATGGAATTGTGGAGCAATAAAAGGACATTAGGTAAAACTAAGGAAAGCAAAATAATGACTTTAATGATAATGTATCAGCATTCTTTCATTAATTATAACAAATGCACCATACTAAGGTAAGACTTGAAAAATAGGGGCAATTGAGTGTGAATATATGGAACTCTGCACTATCATCTCAATTTTTCTCTAAATCTAAAAGTGTTCTGAATAAAATGTTCGCTTTAAAAAATGCAATGTTGCATCTTTATGCAAATTTTGGTTAATTAATCCAACACCCCTGGAAATTATAATTATGACATTTGAACATGATGTTATAAGTACAACAATTAGAATATACCATATAATATCCACAGCTTACATTAAAGGTATATATTGCATAAAGACACACTGCAAAATTCACTTGCAAAATCCAGAAGTGTATACTGCTTTGTGATTCAGCTTTATTCCAGGGAGAAATAAAGAACTTAAACTGTGTTAGTAGAGGTCATCATCTTTTTCTCTTCTCTCTACTTTTTTCCTCTTTCCAGTAGTTTCTTTTTTTTTTTTTTTTTTTTATTTATTATTATTATACTTTAAGTTGTAGGGTACATGTGCATAACGTGCAGGTTTGTTACATATGTATACTTGTGCCATGTTGGTCTGCTGCACCCATCAACTCGTCATTTACATCAGGTATAACTCCCAATGCAATCCCTCCCCCCTCCCCCCTCCCCATGATAGGCCCCGGTGTGTGATGTTCCCCTTCCTGAGTCCAAGTGATCTCATTGTTCAGTTCCCACCTATGAGTGAGAACATGCGGTGTTTGGTTTTCTGTTCTTGTGATAGTTTGCTAAGAATGATGGTTTCCAGCTGCATCCATGTCCCTACAAAGGACGCAAACTCATCCTTTTTTATGGCTGCATAGTATTCCATGGTGTATATGTGCCACATTTTCTTAATCCAATCTGTCACTGATGGACATTTGGGTTGATTCCAAGTCTTTGCTATTGTGAATAGTGCTGCAATAAACATACGTGTGCATGTGTCTTTATAGCAGCATAATTTATAATCCTTTGGGTATATACCCAGTAATGGGATGGCTGGGTCATATGGTACATCTAGTTCTAGATCCTTGAGGAATCGCCATACTGTTTTCCATAATGGTTGAACTAGTTTACAATCCCACCAACAGTGTAAAAGTGTTCCTATTTCTCCACATCCTCTCCAGCACCTGTTGTTTCCTGACTTTTTAATGATCGCCATTCTAACTGGTGTGAGATGGTATCTCATTGTGGTTTTGATTTGCATTTCTCTGATGGCCAGTGATGATGAGCATTTTTTCATATGTCTGTTGGCTGTATGAATGTCTTCTTTTGAGAAATGTCTGTTCATATCCTTTGCCCACTTTTTGATGGGGTTGTTTGTTTTTTTCTTGTAAATTTGTTTGAGTTCTTTGTAGGTTCTCCAGTAGTTTCTAAAAGGCCTCTCTGGTTTAGTCCTGCAATCCCCATCCATGGTTGTGGCAGAAACTGTGAGCCATTCACCAAACCATTTCCTCTTCCTCCTGGGCTCACAGCTGATTATCTTTCCCAACCATCTTCGGCCACTTAGCAGTGGCCCAAAGACTGAAGGTGAACAGGGGTGATTTGTGCCACTTCCTGGCCAGCCTAGCCCACAAAATCCTTTTATATAAGATCCTCCATGTTCTTTCTCCTTAAATTGGCCAGACATCCATGCCCAGGACCACCTCAAGAGCCACGTACCAAAGATGGCAGAACCTCCATTAATCTGAGTCCCCAACTAATTTGCAGAGTCCTCCAGATCTACCTGGAACTACCACGAACTTGTTTTTCTGTCACAACAGTAGTTTCCTCTAACTAATGCAATGGTACGATCCATTGCTGTTGGTCTTGTTATGTTAAAAATCTCCTCGCAGATGTTTGTGACCTAATTTCTGAAAACATTTGGCCCTTCACAGAAAACGTTTAATAGATACTCATGAGACTCTAAAGGATCTCCCTGGTTTCATAGCACATTCTTTGGTTTCCAGCTGCATCTGTCCTCCAGCTTCTCCTTCAGAGAGGAGCATAAAAATCTCTGTGCTGGATTACTATCTAGTTCTGTGATGGGTATATGGAAAGTAAATACAGGACCTCTATTTAGGGAGCTTTGTCCATAGATGTATCTCCTCCTTGAACTCAATTTTAGATTCTGCCTATTCTGTGCTCCCAGTGCTCTGTGCTTCCCTCGGCAAAGTACTCATCACATCATATTTTTGTTACATGTCTGCATCCTCTGTGTAGGCTCCTGCAGGTACTTGATGTCTTGTGCAGCTTCATGCCCCCGACAACTAGCCTCTGCCTGGCCCCCAGGAGCTGCTCAGGGACTTGAACTAATTTGGGAGGAAGTGTTGTTTTCTAGATTTACTACTTTGACACAGAAATTAGACTCTTCTATAATAATAATCATTAAACACCTTTCAACAACTACAAGCAATATCTTAAACTCCCTTTAGGAATGTTCCCAGGGCAATAGCTCTGTCACCAGCACGGCCACCCAAGCATTGCAACAGTGCTGCGATGTCTACATCACGCACACAGTACTTCTGTATAAATCGTGAGCTCTAACTAGAGGCAGGGACAGTGGTAGCTCACCACCACATGGAGCCTGATCAACACCCTTGCGATTCCTGGCCTCCTCTCAGTGCCAACAGGAATCCAGGTGGTGCCCACCGTCTTTCCATGATACAGGGCTAGACTCTCAACATGCTGCAGGATCAACTGAAACCAAGTATTGGCCCTGTTCAAGTTTGTAAAGATGTTCTGATTTTCCAACATTGTTGTTTGATTTTTCGCAAGGCAGGAAAATCACTATGATTCTGTTTTCCACGATCGCTAGCTTGTTTATTTCTGATATGAAAATTTCGGAAACAAGTAGTTGGGACCTGGAGAAGCAGTGGTTTAGTGGATAAGGGCAAAAGCTTGGGAGGGTGACAGATCCAAATTTGAATTCAGATGCAGTATTTACTAGCTTTGTGAATCTGGGCACATTGCTTAAACTCTCTAAGCTCAGTTTTCTCATCTCTGAAGTGGGAGCAGAAACAGTACTCATTCACTACAATGGACTGCTGATAAGACAGATACTGTACATGGTTAGCATGGTGCTTGCTATGTAGTAAATAATCAGTAAGTGTTTACTATGCTTGTTATATGAGTATCTTTTTCCTTAATTTTATAGTTGAGTGAACTGTGGCCTGGAGAGATTAAGTGATTCACACAGCTAATTAGGGGCAGAGCAACTGTAATAAATTGGGTTATTCTGAGCCTCGCTGTGGGGTTCTGCTCATTACAAACTACAGTTTATTCCCATACTTCAGGTTCTGAAGATCAATGCACTGTTTCCCTGATTGGGAATATTGTGCCATTTGCTTTTTCAAGACTTTCAGTCAGATTGTAAAGAGAGACAATTGCCTTGCTTTTAAGGCACTCATAATCTAAGCACAATCTAAGACTTGTGTGTAGGTGGAAATAGAAGACACACAGATTGCATATTAAATTGGACAAACAGATGTTCTAATATGACATCCAAAGAAATGTCCACAGGAAGAAACGAGGTAATTTGGCACCTTTCTGAGAGGTTCTGGCAGATGTAGAAGGTGGACACTCAAGAGGCACAGATAAAATCGAGGGAACAGGGATTAGAGATGTTTCTACTCTCAGGGAACATTGTGTAGGAAAGCCTTCAGGAGGACAATAACCATTAGTGGAGAGGAAATTCTAAGAAGTTAGCTACTCACAAACCACAGAAGTCCCCAACTGAACCTACACTCAATGCGTCCTTATCTAAGCCCATTCTAGGCACTTCCTCACCATGCCTCATGAACATCATTGATGGCATTTCCAATCTCCTGTCACCCATTCTCAACTCCTCCTTCTCCCTCGCATCCAGCCATCACCAAATTATGTTGCTCCAATCTGAAAATTGAACCCACCTGCTATCCCCACTAGCACTGCCCTGTCAGAGCACAGGTTCACTTGCGGGAGGCACTGCTGCAGCCCCCGACTGGCTAGCAGTCTTTGGAACTTGAACCCTACAGCTGTTTTCTGCCTCACACCCTCTCTTCTAGAAATTATCAGAGCATGATAGCTGTTAGAGAAGACTGTTTGTTCTTCAGGATAACCTCAATTTGCTCATATATTTGCTTTAGTGCTTGTGTTTCAAATGGAAAAATAGACATAAATAAGGCAATTAGCCCTGTAGAGTGTGAAATCGTTAGCTACTAAATCAGTGAGAGGACCGTGTTAGTTTTATTTTGTTTTTAAGTAATAAACATCTATATCTGATCATAGAAGATGATTTTTTTAAATTGCAGGGCTATTTTGTTAAGAACTCTTTAGGTCCCTCTAGGCTTAAATTATGATACAATAATGAAGACATTTAAAGACTTTTATATGGAATGAGAAGGAGTTAATGGAAAAAAGACTGCAAGAAAGATGAAACACTTAAATCGTTTATCAAGTGTTCACTCGGTGTCTGCTGTATATTGAACTCTGCAGGGTACTATAATTGTGGCAGAAGAATTTTAAGACCTGGTTCCTGCTCTGGAAGACCACATAATCTGCTGCTGATAAAACAAATACACATGATATGACTGGAGAATGATACAAGTCACCATTGTATAGTATTAAGAAGAGGAAAAATAAATAATCTCAGAACAGGACATGAGACTAAGCCATGATTAACTTGTTCTAGTTTCACAACACTATGCCTTTCCAGAATCTTAATATTTGGTTCAGTTGCTTTGAAAATATTTGGTCAAATGTCAATTTCATTCAAATTTCTTTTGAATGAACATTTTTAAAAATTATTTCAAATTATCCCAAAAATATGCAGCACAATTTGATTAGAATTTATACTGTACTGTTTTTAAACAATTTGTTTTATTGGAGTCAGATAGAGGAAGAAACATACATCTTCAGAGTCATGAGTGTTGGCTTTACAGCAACTAATGGATCATTTGTGAATTGAATTATTTTTTAAAATCAAGTTTTACCTATTTCTATCTTTTTCTTATTGTTAAAGAAACCTTCATTATGAGAAAAGACAGAAAATGCAGACAAAACAAATATAAAATATTTGGAATCATCTTTTCATTTATATTTATATACATTTCTAGCAAGAATAGGGTAATATCTCACACCATTTTGTAACCTACTGTTTTCACTTAATATATTATGAATAGTTTTCCATATCAACAAATATATTTCTGTGACATTTTAATGACTACATAATATTCCATATGATCAAATCCAGTGGTTTTTATATATTTTGGTCTCAAGACTGCTATACACTCTAAAAAATTATTGGATACTCCAAAGAGTTTTTGTTTAAGTGCATTATATCTGTCAATATTTATCATATTACAAATTAAAACTGAGAAACTATAAAATATTTTATCCATTCATTTCAACAGAATAATAAACCAATTATATATAAACAACTTTTTATGAAAAATGATATTTTCTAAAATAAAAAATTTTAGTGTGAAGAGTGGCATTGTTTTATATTTTTGGAGTGTTCTAAAACCTGGCTTAAATAAAGGCAGGTGGCTCGGGCGTGGTGGCTCACTCCTTTAATCCCAGCACTTTGGGAGGCCAAGGCGCGCAGATCACGAGGTCAGGAGATTGAGGCCATCCTGGCCAATATGGTGAAGCTCTGTGTCTACTAAAAATACAAAAGTTAGCTGGGCATGGTGATGTGTGCCTGTAGGGTCCCAGCTACTTGGGAGGCTGAGGCAGGAGAATTGCTTGAACCCAGTGAGCTAAGATCGCGCCACTGCACTCCAGCCTGGCGACAGAGCGAGACTCTGTCTCAAAAATAAATAAATAAATAAATACATAAAAAGGCAGCTGAATATCCCCTTTTCATTCAATCTATTATGATATCACATATCATGTAGCTTCTGGAAAACTCCACTGTCTACTTACAAAACAATGAGAATAACAAAGACAAATGATGTTGTAATACTATTAAGAAAAAGTTGATCTTCCAGATCTCCTGAAAGTGTCTCAGGGACCCCGTACATGAGTCCCTGGAACTCCCAGGGAGCTCTGCGCCACATTTCGAGAAATGCTGATCTAACCAATGCTCGATTTGTAAACATCTGTATTGTATATAAACTGCATCTTGTTCATAGAAATACTTTCAAGATGCTTGAGTACATTACTAATAAGCTAAGTGAAAGACTAGAATGTCATTCATTGGAATGCAGCATAAATTTTCAATAATAAAAATAACAGCCACTTATGAACTGCTTTATATATGGTAGACACTTTGTTAAGGACTTAAGAGGCATTTTCTTAAGACATTCTCACAACACTGCGAGGTAGATAATTCCATTTTTAATTATACAAAGGACGCAGAAAAGTTCAGCAATTGCTGGTGTTTCAACTGAGGTCTTCCTCACTAGAAAGCCCATGCTAGGCTGGGCGCGGTGGCTCAAGCCTGTAATCTCAGCACTTTGGGAGGCCGAGATGGGCGGATCACGAGGTCAGGAGATCGAGACCATCCTGGCTAACACGGTGAAGCCCCATCTCTACTAAAAAATACAAAAAACTAGCCAGGCAAGGTGGCGGGTGCCTGTAGTCCCAGCTACTGGGGAGGCTGAGGCGGGAGAATGGTGTGAACCCGGGAGGCGGAGCTTGCAGTGAGCTGAGATCCGGCCACTGCACCCCAGCCTGGGCGACAGAGCGAGACTCTGTCTCAAAAAAAAAAAAAAAAAGAAAGAAAGAAAGCCCATGCTATCAATCAAAACAGCATATACTGCCTCCCATGAGGCACAGCAGTTAGAACAGGAGCTGAGTACAGGTAAGAAGTAGAGCTGGGTGGTATATCATATCGTGATTTGTTATATATTAACTTATCAATATCTAGATAATTTCATAGAGCTTATCTACATAATTGTGAGAATTTGATTTTTCAAACAATTTTCATTTTATGTACTAGATACTTAGGTCACTGTAGATGTAGCAATATTAGATTCAAATCAAGACATTTACACAAAATCATCTACATGATGCATGTAATTTTTGTATAGATGTTTTCTGCTATATCTTCCTTGTTTTTACTTTAACCTTCCATTATTTTTATGTAGGTGCCTTTTCACACCAATGAATAAGTTCGTTGATCTGATAGCAATAAAATGTAATAGCTTCCCTTATTGAGAAGTTCCTAAATACTGACTCTGTGCTAACTGCTTTCTATGTATCATCTCTTCTTAATCCTTAAAACAACTCTATGGGGGCAGGTATTAATTACCACCACTTTACAGATGAAGAAACTGATGCTTAAAGAGGAAAGAGGCAAAACAGAGGAAAATAGGACTGAACCAAATGCTATGTCTTTAACCACCTTCTACCACCTTCATGGTGATCATACGTTCTCCATCTTTTTATGCGCTATAGCACACAGTAAATGCCAAAGGACTGCAAAGTAAGGACGTGAAATCTTACAACCAGCATCCCTACATACTGTGGTCTTTCAGCTGGAGGTTTGTGAGCCACTTCACACAGAGGATAGCAACTCAGTACTCAGATCCTATTTGACCCAGCCCAGTCCAAGATCTGGCCAGTATCTCTCCTCTGATCCACAATGATGGCAAGTCATAAAGCACAGCACACACTGCGATTACTTCTTTCTTTTAAAACAGCATCAGTCATTTCAGAAAGCTTGGATTATACAATATGTTGGAAATTCACAACATTTATTTCTGGACTTGACACTGACCATTGGCTCAGATATCTATGTCAGTTTCTGGCATTAGGCAGAAGAAGAAAAATAATTTTCTGTGAAAGCATTTGAGGGGGTATGATCATAACAACCCTATGACAATTATAGAACATAAGGATGATGCTCCTTAACGGAGGTTGAAATTTATAAAATACACTGAGTCCTCTAAAATGGCCTGAAAGGCTTTGGAAGAAAGGTTTCATGTAAAATGAAATAATATTATATATAAAGCCAGAAGAATATAGTATATAATATGCATGTATAGATAATTATTCCTATTAACAAATGAATGCAATATAGTTTATTGAGAATACATTCATAGTAATAGAATAAGATATATACCTGTAGACCAGATGTCATCTTGAATCCCCTGAGAGATCTGGACCAACGTAACCTCAACTCCAAACCCACAGACAACTATTGAGTGTTAATTGTGTGTCGGGCTGTAGCAGAGACTTCTTGTTGCCTAAACAATAGCCATTCTCATTTTCAGTGTTAGAACCCCAGTATCGCTTAGGATGCCAAAATGCCCAGTAAAGATATTTGCCCTCTCAGATTCCCTTACAATCAGGGGATGCCATGTCAAAAAGCTCTGGCCTCTGACACATAAGCAGAAGTCTGATAGAGATTTCCTGGTAAATTTTTGCTTTTCCTGACAAAGGCACTACCTTCTTCCTTCCTCTTTATTCTTCCTGCACTGGACAGGAGGCTGGAGGCAGAGTGGCCACTGAACACGTGTGAAAAAAGCCAAGAGCAGAAAGTTAGCAGGAGCTCAGGACCCTGGCCCCATCTGAGAGCCAAAGCACCAGTCCTATATATTCCTCAGGACTTCCTGACATCCTAGGAAAACAAATTCCAACTTGGTTAAGCCACAAGAGTTGAAGTTCCGTGACTTGTGTCCAAGCACCTTCTGGCTCAGCCACAAGCACAGTTCATGGCCTTTAGACACATTATTTCTTTAAATCCTCAAAACAACTCTATGACATAGGCACTGTTAGGTCCCATTTTATAGATGTTAACACTGAGATTTACCTAAGAAACTATTTCCCAAATGTGAAATGGGGGCTGAAAATGAGAAAACAGAAAATCTAGATTTACGGGCAATGGCATATAATGCCCAGATATCTCATGAGTCATAATGAAGTAGCAAAAATAAATAATTCACAAGGAAAATGAACAATAATGGTCCTCTCACTTGTCTGGCAAACTCCTGCTCCTCGTTAAGTCCCAGCTGAAATGCCAACTCTCTATTAAAATCTTCATGGACTCCCCCAGGTAGATCAACTTTGCAGTCCTCTCTCCTCACATAGCCCTCTCTAGTAGCATTTATTGTGCTTTATTATAATTGATATGTTTATGTGTCTGAACCACCAGACTGTGAGCAATTTGAGGATAATAATCAGGTCTTATTTATTCAGATCTTTCTAGGGGTAAGCGCAATACCCAGCACAATGGATGCAGTGCATGGTTTCAATTGGCAAAGCTCTCATTAGTAACATTAAAAAAAAAAAAAACTGTTTTCTGGTTTTCAGATGGAGATCCACAGCAAATGATGGGATGCTACACATCAGCTCTAATAACTGAAGACAAATTACAAATATAGGAAATTAATGATTAGGAGAAACTAAAAGGGAAATAAATTACAGAAAACTGAAAAATGTAATAATGCAAATCAGGGGTTTCCCTGAATTTATGTGTAAAAGCAATGTCTACGGAATTTGCAGCAAAATGAAGCCCATCTTCTTTGGCTTTGGTTTGACTGTTAAAAATCTGAGACTTTTTTTTTCTTTTTTGCAATTGTCTTCAATAAGACTGGAGTCATGAATACATTTTTGCTTTAGCTTTTGCTTTTTTTTATTTTTTTGGCAAAGTCTACACAAATGAGTATTTGAAAACTTTAGGACAGGTTTCAAGAGATAGGCTAGGGACCATGTAACTTGGAGGAAAACACATGTTTTCATTATTCACCTGAGAAACGCAAGGGTACAAGTGATGAGGTTCCATTTGGTTGGTGTTACTACTGAACACAAGCTGCCCTCAGCTCCACAAGTTAAAGGCCACACTCTGGCCTCCTTCATCCATTTCTCCCTACTAGACAAAAAGGATGTGTCCACCCAGAGCCTGCATCCCCCCTTCTGGGATCTCGGCTCACTGCAACCTCCGCCTCTGGGGTTCAAGTGATTCTCCTGCCTCAGCCTCCAAAGTAGCTGGTATTACAGGCACCCACCACCACACCCGGCTAATTTTTGTATTTTAATAGAGATGAGTTTTCACTGCGTTGGCCAGGCTGGTCTCAAACTCCTGACCTTAAACGATCCACCCACCTCGGCCTCACAAAGTGCTGGGATTACAGGCATGAGCTGCCTTGTCTGGCAATCCTACTTCTAAGACTAATTGCAGCCTCTCTGTTGGGTCAAGGGCAGACTGGTCTAGTCCCAGAGGATGGCCAAGAAGTAGTAGAGGGCAGTGGGGAGTGGACAAAGCTCAAACACACAGGCAGGGATGGCCCCACACAAGCTCCCAAGGTTCCTCACTGTGTAGCAGGAAGTGGGCCCCCGGCCAGTGCTGTCCCTCCAAACTGCCATGTCTCGGTGCACTTCTCCAAGCCAAATGACAATCACAAACTCCCACCTGGCCTTCCAAGTCCTTAGTGGGTATTTTTATCAAAGTAAGAGGATAGAACATTTTTCACTTGTTTGTGATCCTGATTTATACACTAAAAATTAAAACATGCCTTGTAACTAGACTTCCACTTACGCTCTTGCCCTGGGCACCCTTAATGTGAGGAGGCAGTAGTAACGATAGTCAGTGTATAAAACTGAGAAAGAAAAAGATAACACTGGCTGGGCACGGTGGCTCACGCCTGTAATCCCAGCACTTTGGGAGGCTGAGGCTGGTGGATCATGAGGTCAAGAGATGGAGATCATCCTGGCCAACATGGTGAAACCCTGTCTCTACTAAAAATACAAAAATTAGCCAGGTGTGGTGGCACCTGCCTGTAGTCCCAGCCACTTGGGAGGCTGAGGCAGGAGAATTGCTTGAACCTAGGAGGCAGGGGTTGCAGTGAGCCGAGATTGCGCCATTGCGCTCCAGCCTGGGCGACAGAGCAAGACTCCGTCTCAAAAAAAAAAAAAGAAAAAAGAAAGAAAGAAAAAGATAAAACCTAAAAGACTAATAGATTAAAAGGCTTCCCTCTCCAAATTCACAGTAAATGTGAACTCTGAGATGAGAAAGATTCAGACCCTAAGAGCACGTGATACAAAATAGATGCTGATTAAACACTTGTGGAATGAATTAATGAGGAACAAGCACATATTGCGTGTTCAGCTCAATGACAGCATTGTCTATATGACGTAATTCGGGGTATACAGGGAAGCCGAGCATGACCAGGACCACCCGCCACCCCACTGGACCTCACAGAGTCCTACAAGGTCCTCAGGTGACCTTGGCATTTCCTCTCCCGGCCACTCCAGTGCCTCTGTATCCCTCCATGCTGTTCATGGGATCAGCATTTTTTTTAGTTCTCATCCTTTTGGTTTTCAGACAGATTTTCACCCTTTTTAACATCTCAGCAATTTCTTCGACCTCTCCCCTTGTTCTGTCCCACCCTCAGCCAATCAGCAGCCAACACCAGACCTCCCAATCTCTGCCCAACCCCCACTCCCAAATTCCTGCATCACCCTGTACTACTTCCCCTTTTAGGGGTGCCAGTGAATCTTTCTTCCCCATTATATGTGACAACAATGTCTTACTTAATTTTGCTTTCCCACAGCACCTGGCACAGGGCTTCTCACCCAGTTGGCACGGAGGAACATTTGTGGAATATTCATTGAATGAATTTTGGATGCAGTAGAACCATTTTAAAACATTTTTATGTTTCTAAATTCCTACATGAATATTTTGCATTAAGAGCACAGGTTCTGGCGTTAGGCTGCCTGGATTCTAATCCCTGCTCTGCCACCTCCTACTTGTGTGATCTTATGCAAATCAACCTTGGTTTCCTCTTTTGTAAGATAGAAATGATGACAGCTCCTACCTCAGAGAGTTGCTGTAAAGATTCATGGAGTTAACACATGTAAAACTAAGAAGTGCTTAGAACAGTACTTGGTACATAAGCCTTTGATATGTGTTAGCTTTTGTTGTTGTTGTTGTTGTTGTTTTTGAAACAGAGTCTCTGTCACCCAGGCTGGAGTGCAGTGGCACGATCTTGGCTCACTGCGACCTTCACCTCCGGGTTCAAGCAATTCTCCTGTCTCAGCCTCCCAAGTAGCTGGGACTACCGGCATGTACCACCACGCTCAGCTAATTTTTGGTATTTTTAGTAGAGACAGGGTTTCACCATGTTGGCCAGGCTGGTCTCGAACTGCTGACCTCAAGTGATCCACCTACCTCGGCCTCCCAAAGTGTTGGGATTACAGGCATGAGCCACTGCACCCAGTCACATGTTAGTTTTTATTTAATCTTCTCAACAAGCTTACTTGGTAGGTACTATTGTTTCCATTTTCTTTTTTTTTTTCTCTCCTATTCTGTCTTTTATTTATTTATTTATTTTTATTATACTTTATGTTCTCGCGTACATGTGCACAACGTGCAGGTTTGTTACATATGTATACATGTGCCATGTTGGTGTGCCATGACCCATTAACTCATCATTTACATTAGATATATCTCCTAATGCTATCCCTCCCCTCTCCCCCCAGCCCACAACAGGTCCCGGTGTGTGATATTACCCTTCCTGTTTCCGTTTTCTAGGCGAAGAAACTTAAGGTGTTTGGAGGACTAAAGTAATGTGTCCAGCCTCACAGAGCCAGTGCTCCACAACTGAAATTCCCACCAGGATCAACCCACTCAGGCCTAGGGCTATGGACTCCTCACTACATCACTGCACTGCACGAGGCAGTCACTAATAAATGCCCTGTGACTCAGCATGACAGAAACAGTGGAGCAGACACTAGACAGGTGCAATCCCGTCAGCCAGAACTGCCCTGTGGTTTTACTCTCTGAGAATGGGGAAGCACAACGAGGGTAATTTCTCAAATCAGACAGCCCTTTTGAATCTGGCCTGGGAATCAACGTGGACTGAGTATTTTTTTCCTATGAGACTTCAGACCTGCCCCACCACCTCTCTGGCACCAGGAACACACTGTGACTGGTGAGAGGGGATGTGGTTCATAACTGCCCCACTTAGGCCATAGAAAGGGCCATATGGAAGCTAGAAGGGGGAAAAAAAATGAGGTTCTACAATGCATCCCAAGATAGCGTAATATTTAATACTTTTAGAAGCACAAGACCGGCTAAAACTCCAGTAGGCACCCAATAAATACCTGGGAGCTTGTCTCCTTGATAGAACTCTCCTGAACCTGACAACTGGCCAAATCATTGCCTTTAAGAGCCATCTCTGTCCCCGACTCCCACTATATTTGCCTCTGGGTTCAAGTGATCCTCTTGTCTCAGCCTCCAGAGTAGCAGAGACCACCGGCATGCACCACCATGCCCAGCTAATTTTTTGTATTTTTAGTAGAGACAGGGTAGTAAGCCCTTAATCAAAAGGCCTATGAAAGTAGAAGAAGCAATTTTTATTCTAATATGAGATTTTAAGTTCTCCAACTCTTAAGGATTTGACATGCTAAATTTCTTTGTGTTAAGAAATTGTTTTTAAGAACATGTGCCTGGCATATCCCATGTCAGGGGAACATGCCAGAGGAACTATAGAAATAATTCCTGATGCCAGTAAAAGCAAAAACAAACAAGCAACAGAACAGATGCTGGAGTGTGCTCAAGTTATTCAGTAGCTTGATGAGGTACTTTTTTCTCATATTGAGTTTTTTTGATTGCTGTTTTGTTTTGTTTTATTTTAAGGTAGTGTCTCGATACATTGCCCAGGTTGGTCTTGAACTCCTGGACCAAGCAGTCTTCCCACTCCAGCCTTCTGAATAGCTGAGACTACAGGCGCACACCACTCACCTGGTTCAGATTCGTTTTTAATCTTCTTTTCTTTTGTTTTCTTTACTTTTCTTTTCTTTTTATCTTTCTGAAACTGGGTCTTGCTCTGTCACCCAGGTGCAGTGGCATGATCTTGGCTCACTGTAATGTCTGCATCCTGGGCTCCAGTGATCCTCCTACCTCAGCCTCCAAGGTGTGTGCCACCATGCCCGGCTAATTTTTGTACTTTTTTGTAGAGACAGGGTCTTAACATGTTGCCCAGGCTGATCTCGAATTT
Source organism: Papio anubis (assembly GCF_008728515.1). Lineage (NCBI taxonomy): Eukaryota > Metazoa > Chordata > Mammalia > Primates > Cercopithecidae > Papio > Papio anubis. The sequence goes on from NC_044987.1 coordinate 23,654,514, forward strand.
CTGGGCTCAAGGGATCCTCCCACCTTAGCCTTCCAAAGTGCTGGGATTACAGGAGTGAGCCACCATGCCCAGCATTTCAGACACTTTAATGTCATAATTTTTACTGTAATCCCTAATTAATAATTTTCTATTTTTCAAAGGCTTTCATTAATCATTGAATTATTTCATGTTTCAGATAGGTATAAACCTATTATTTCATGTTTGGATATTTTGGTAAGACAAATTTAAGCAATTTCTTTAAATTCAGGTCTTTGGAATAGATTGTTTTTTTAAGTAGAGTAACCAAAAGCTAATTTAAGTTCATCTAAATTCAAATATTAGTATTAATCAAGAAATTTAGTTCCAATTTTCCAAAGTTGGAAAAATCTACAAAAGAAAATAACCACAAAAACTTTTTTCTCAGGGTTCAATGCTTAGGTAAATCATGCAAAATAACACAACACATGCTAATATAAGAAATTTGCTTTTAAAAATGTTTGTGAAACTACAGGTCATAATCCACTGAGATCATAAAATCAATTCAGTAAGTCACTAACACCATCCCTTTTGAAAAGTGAAAGACAATTTTAAAAAGATAATTATCAGAATACATTGCAGCTGGTAGGTACATCTTTGCAAAATTTTTGTCTCAACTCTTTATGTGAATACACACACACATATGTTTATTGGTAATGGATTGTGATAGAAATTTTTTTTTTAATGTGGGTTTCCCTAAAATATGTTTGAAAGCCTTGTTCTAGAAATGTCCTTCAGTTAACACATCTTCTGCCCATGAACCATGTACATGTACAGTTTAGTACATCCAGTCAACAAAAGTTTCTTGAATGCCTATGTGAGAATTAGCATTCTTGCTCATGACCCAGTGCCCCAAACTATCTAAGACTCATTTATGTTAACCATACTCCAGTGCATTTTAGCATGGATTAAAATGAAAAAGTATTTAGGCCAATCCAAAGGTAAGCAAAAAATTAAATTAACTAAAAAGCCCCATTGTTCAAGCATACTGATGGTTGTTTGTAATAACCCTTTGGAAACTTGAAACTGAAAACTACTTCCTTAGCATTTTTTTCCTCCGTCCTGTACACACACTGATAAGTTATTGTGGGCAAGAAATGTTTGGGAGGATATGAGTTAGCACAGAATTTTTCATTCAAGGGAAAAAAGTGTTATATTTATTTTGAGAAGAAATGTCATGCAAAAATTACACAGATTCATAACTTTTAAGCCGTGTGTGCTTTCTAAAGTTTGACACTGTCTCTTTCAGCACAATTTCTCAATCTATTTCAGTGCTATGAATTTTATCATTATTTAAAAATTAATTTTTGAATAAAATTCCATCTCAGTTACATAGATTCACGATTATAAACTTAAAAAGATTATTCAGTTTGTAGCTTAGAGCATACCAGAATTTACTCATATTATATAATAAGATTCTTCATTTGTAGAGAAAGACTTTGCTGAAAACATTAGTGTAAATGCTAACGGTTAAGACGGTTGTTAAAATTTTTAAATCACTTTCATTTTGGGTATTTTAAGTAATTTTGGGGTGCCTTAAGTGCTTCAGTGAAATATCTTCACAGAGTAATCCTTCAAAAAATGTTGATTAAATGATGTATTTGGAGAGTTAATAAATGAAGCAATCAAGCAGAAGCAGTAAGTCTATTGATAATTTTCACCACAATATGTTTATTGCCACAAAGCACTGGTTGCTGGTGAAATCTATTGAACACTTGCTATGTGCCAGGAACTAAGCTAGGCATTTCCATGTGTTCTCTCATTTTATCCTCACAAAAATGTGGAAGTGGATACTAGCATTATGGCCATTACACAGATGAAACCACTGAGACTTAAATAACTTTTTCAATGTCCCACAACTGGTAAGTGGAAGAATAGGATCTAGGATTTGAGATGGAAAAAAAATTCAATATTGGGTCCAAATTCTAACAATCTTAAGTGAATCCTTTGGGCTGCTTTATTTTTATGAAAGAGCCTTCTGGCCGGGCAGTTACTTACACCTGTAACCCCAGCACTTTGGGAGGGTGGGGCGGGCAGATCGCTTGAGCTCAAGAGTTCAAGACCAGCGTGGGCAACATGGAAACCCTATCTCTACCAAAAAATATTTTATAAATTAGCCAGCTATGGTGGTGCACCTGTAGTCCCAGCTACTAGGGAGCCTAAGGTGGCAGGATCGCTTGAGCCCAGGAGGTAGAGGCTGCAGTGAGCCGAGATCACACCACTGCACTCCAGCCTGGGCAACAGAGAGACACCCTGTCTCAAAAAAACAGAAAAAAGAGCCTTCCCACTTCAGCCCTAAGACCAGAATGATTTGCCCACTTTTTGGAGCCTTCAGGAAATGGAATACATATCTGAGAGACAGACTTAATGTCTAATCTGCAGGAACAATCTTTCATGGTAGAGATGGGAGGAAGTGGGGCTGTGCAGTTATATCTTTGGATGGCCTTTCAAGCTAAGACCTTGATCTGCTCAAAGCAATTTCTCTCCTTCATGCTCAATGAGCCCTGACACTTTGGTGTCCTGGATCTGTTACTCATATTTCTCTTATACTGGAAACCTGCAGACTCTCAGCTCTTCCCAGGGAGGCAGGGCCAGGTTGTTCACCACAAAGCACTGGTTGCTGGTTGAATCAAGAGTAGGTGGACCGGAAACCAGTAGGTGGCTTTATTCAAAGGATTTCACCCAACAATGGCAGTAGAATGAGCTAAGCTAGGCAAGCTAAGTTCCTCTGGAATTTGGCTCAGGAAATATGGAGAAGGGAATGGAAAAGAATGTGGAGAGAAGCTGAGACAGTAAGAGAGAAACTATATGGGGCCAAAAGAGAGAGTCAAGAAGGCAGAAGGCCCCTAGAGCTGGCTTTCTGTTCCAGCTCCCATCCATACATGGCTATCCATATTTTGTTTTTATGAAAAGTTTTTAAACACCTCTTTTTTTCTTAAGGAACCCCCTGTTTCTTCTCCTAACTGATCTATTTAAATTCTCACTGTAACTATGAAACATGGAATTAAAACCATAGACACTACTCCATGAGCATCTATTAGCAACAATCTCATAGTAACTCTATCACCCAGACCTTATCAAAGGGTGAGAGAGGCCTGTGCTTTTTCCAAATGGCTCCTGGCATATGTAAAAATGTCAAAACACCTGTGTGCAACTTATAAAAAAGTTAAAGCTTTTAGTTTAGCTTTTTAAAGAAAAGATGGACCTTTTCTTCCTCAGTCTTGTCAGTGGATCTCTGTGACCATGCAAAACTTGACCAGAGATTGTATCAAAACTCAGTACTTGCAGCTCTGAGTGAACATGAAGCCAAATAACCCTTTGGGCTCCCCCTCTGCTGTCACTGATACTGCTTTAGGAAGGAGAGGCCAGGGCCAGAATTAAGGGGGAAGGGAACACAGGATAGATGCGTAGGGCAGGGGTCTTTCCAAGAAGACCTTCAGTAAGTGGCTAAACGGGAGTGCCAGGAACATATGAGAAAGGTAAGATGTGGAAGAAAGAAGGAAGACCTCATAAAAGGCATGGGTGGCTGGGCGCAGTGGCTCACCCCTGTAATCCCAGCACTTTGGGAAGCCGAGGCAGGCGGATCACGAGGTTAGGAGCTCAAGACCAGCCTGGCCAACATGGTGAAACCTTGTCTCTACTAAAACAAACAAACAAACAAAAAACCCCACAAAAATTAGCTGCGCGTGGTAGCGTGCGCCTGTAATCCCAGCTACTCTGAAGCTGAAGCAGGAGAAGCGCTAAACCTGGGAGGTGGTGGTTGCAGTGAGCCGAGATCGCGCTGCTGCACACTGTAGCCTGCGTGACAGAGCAAGACTCTGTCTGGGAAAAGAAAAAAAAAAAAAGAAGGCCCGGGCTACAGGAAGAAGTCAACGGTAAAACGTTCACTTCATGCTTTTCCCTAGGGTCTTTCTCATAATACAAATACATGCATTTGCCTCGAGCTTCTGTCTCTTGATCCTGATCTTATAACATCAGCATTTGCATCGCACTTTACAGTTTACACAGGGCTTTCACCCACCTTATTATACTTAATTCTTACACCACTAGGAGTGGGACAATATGCTTATTAATCTATTTTACAGATGGTAAAGTGGAGGCCAAAGCTATTAATTTTGAGCAGCACAAATCCAGGGGTCTTTTTTTGATTGCACTATTCTGGAAACAGGCAGGTAAAAAGCTTCTCTCAGACATCACCACCTCTGCCTTTGCCTGTTCATGCAAGTCTGAGATAAAAGAAAAAAAGAGAAAATCTAATTTCTCCACAATATAGAAATGTAATTCAATACTAATGGGTATTTCTGCTATAGTTATTTTATATGCAGGACTTTTTAAGGATTCACCCTCAGAAGACTCTATCCCTTCTTAGTCCTCAATTATATATATATATATCACTTCTTATTTTGACATAAAAGATGAATATTTCATTTAGGCAGGCTTATTGGAAAGGGTAACACACTATCTTGGTTGCCCTACTTTAAAAAAGATTCTTTATGCTTACTTGGGGTTAAAAATAGCTTGATTTTACAGCAAAAGCTTGATACCGCACATCCAACACAAAGTGTACCAGATTAGGCCCCCAGGACTGGGCTCTTTCACTCTCCAATATCATATTTTTCTCAAAGTCTCCTTGCCCAACCTCAAAAGTTCTTGATATGAAACAAGTAACTTCATGCTTATTTTTAAAATCTCAGTAAATGTGAGGAACCTTTGCCATAGGAATAATGACAACAAGCATGTCCTTAGGTATCAGTTCATGGTTCATAAAACATTTGTATCAATATCATATGCTAATCATCACAATACACAGAAATGACTGTTAACTTCATATAAATGTTCGTAATCAGAATCAGAAAGATTAACTTGCCCAAAGTTTCACAGCTAGTTGGTGGCAGATCTGGGACTAGAACCTAAGCACCCTGAATAACTGAATGTGGAGAGAAGACATTTATTCAGTGTCTTTTCAATATTCCATGAGCATCAACAGTAAATCCTAACATGATAATTTATTTATTTAACAATCAAGCAACAAAACTCTATTCATTAATTAATTCATTCAATATTATCTGAGCCCTTTCTCAGTACCTTTTCTAGGTACTGAGAATACAGCAGGGAAATAATAGACAAAAATGTTATATTTCAATTGTGATTCCAGCTAATTATTTGTGTGTGTGAATATATATTTACATCGCATTACATTGTATTAGGTATTAAAAGTAATCTAGAGATGATTTAAAGTACACAGGAGGATGCGCATAAGTTATATGCAAATACAATTTTACATCAGGGACTTGAGCACCTGTGGATTTTTGACTTTTGACTAGTGTGTGTGTGTGTGCGTGCACGTGCACGCACCTGTGCATGTGTATGCCTGTATATACGTATATACAAAACCTTGAGATGTGTTATGTATGTGTGTGGGTGCATGCACCCATAATGCTAAATAGTAAGAAATATTAAGGAGAAAAATAAAGCATAGATGGAAGTGGGAACAATTATTCATGTGCACCAGGAGAGTACACCTTGCTCATCTGCTTTAGTTTTATGGTTTCAACAGTAAAAACACTGCAAACAACCTAACTGCTCATTTCCATGAAAATGGATAAATACTGCGTGGCAGAGTTACAGAATGGAATATTATGCAACAGCAAAAATGTATGATCTATGTGTACCAGATACAATATAGTTTAATGATAAAAATATAACCTTAAGTGGGGAAAAGCAGAAAGTTACAGAAGACTACATACACTATCATGTCATTTTTTAACCAAAAAAAAAAAAACAAAAAACCAAGCAAAACTAAATGACATACTCTTCAAGAATACATACATATGTGGTAAACATATTTTAGATGGTTAAAAATGCAAACTCTAGTAGGAAAGTAGAGGGTTGGATCAGAGAAAAACACACAGGGCTGTTTCGTTGATGTTGAGAATGGTTTCGCATCTAGGATGGGTGGTAGGGTCATGAGTTTTCATTTTATTATTATGCTGCAAAACTTCCATATATGTTACATATATTATTGTGTATTTATCAAATATATGACAATACATAATTTAAGATATATACGAGAAGAACACTTAGAATTATATTTTTTAATCATTTCAGATTGTTTATATCACAAAGTTGCATTTTATATTCGAGCAACAGGCAGCCAAGAAGATGTGTACAGTACACTGAAGTTTACAAAGGCCTTTCTTATAATGTCTTTTTTAAATCTTGTATAGTAGTTGTTATTATCCCTAGCTTTCAGATGAGTAAACCAAGGAAGAGCTTAAGTGATTTATTTAATCTCACACGACTTGCCAGTGGGAGAGATGTCTTTAATTGTCTAAAATTAATGCTCCTATAACCATTTGGAAGCATAGGGCTTTCTTGCTCAACAAAAGACCAAATAAATCCTAGAACATTAGAGCTGGAAGGAGTTTAAAGATCAGCCTTTTCAATTCCTTCATTTCACAGATGGAGAAAAGAAGATCCACATACATTAAGGATTTGCCTGGCATCACACAGCTCCTTTCAATGGAAGAAAGGACAGTTGACTCATGTCTTGACTCACATCTTCTGAACCCGAGTGAAGCCCTTTTACACTCTGTCAGACTGCCTTTGAAGTAGATTGATACTATTATTTTGTAGCCACTAGGCTATAAGAAGACCAAAAACTTGAACTTAAGGCATGCCAAATATCCATCATTCAGATGAATGTTGAAGACTATTATTCATAACAGAAAAGCTACAGAGAGTCTTATTTATTAATAACATCAACTGATGTATTAAATATCACAGCACTTTACTTATGAATGCAAGTTTGATATATGAAAAAAAAAAATTCCGGTAACAAGATGAAAAACCCAACAGCTGCTTTCTGAAGAGAGATAAAGAGCCTTATCATTTGAAGAGATCCTCAATCTGAGACATCCAGTGAAACATCAGTGATACTGGTTCTTAAAATGGCATCAGAGTCATTAAAACGTATACAAATGAGTTGTTATATTAGTCTTTTAAGAATACTCAGAGCCTCAATAGTCTTTCCTCACACTCCTTATAATCTCCAGTTACTAAAGGTTTTTAAATTCATTTAAATAAACCCTATAGTGAATAACTATAAAAAGTAGAATGAGGAGATGTATTTGTCAGCTTACTCCTTTCTGCCCATGGACGCCGCTGAGGACACATCATTAAAGTCTCTCTTCTCCCTGCCGTCATGTCTAAGTCAGAGTCTCCTCAAGAGCCAAACAACAGCCGAGGAAGCTCTTCATTGGAGGGTTGAGGTTTGAAACATCAGATGAGAGCCTGAGGAGCCATTCTGAGCAATGAGGAATGCTCACAGACTGTGTGGTAATGAGAGATCCAAACACCAATCACTCCACAGGCTTTGGGTTTGTCATATACACCACTGTGGAGGAGGTGGATGCAGCCATGAATGCAAGGCCACAGAAGGTGGATGGAAGAGTTGTGGAACCAAAGACAGCTGTCTCAAGAGAAGATTCTCAAAGACCAGGTACCCACTTAACAATGAAAAAGATACTTGTTGGTGGCATTAAAGAAGACACTGAAGAACATCCCCTAAGATATTATTTTGAACAGTATGGAAAAATTGAAGCGATTCAGGACATAGGCATGGGCAAGGACTTCATGTCTAAAACACCCAAAGCAATGGCAAAAAAAGCCAAAATTGACAAATGGGATCTAATTAAACTAAAGAGCTTCTGCACAGCAAAAGAAACTACCATCAGAGTGAACAAACAGGCAACCTACAGAATGGGAGAAAATTTTTGTAATCTACTTATCTGACAAAGGGCTAATATCCAGAACCTACAAAGAACTCAAACAAATTTACAAGAAAAAAACAAACAACCCCATCAAAAAGTGAGCAAAGGATATGAACAGACACTTCTCAAAAGAAGACATTCAGACAGCAAACAGACACATGAAAAAATGCTCATCAACACTGGTCATCAGAGAAATGCAAATCAAAACCACAATGAGATACCATCTCACACCAGTTAGAATGGCAATCATTAAAAAATCAGGAAACAACAGGTGCTGGAGAGGATGTGGAGAAGTGGGAACACTTTTACACTGTTGGTGGGACTCTAAACTAGTTCAACCATTGTGGAAAACAGTGTGGAGATTTCTCAAGGATCTAGAACCAGAAATACCATTTGACCCAGCCATCCCATTACTGGGTATATACCCAAAGGATTATAAATCATGCTGCTATAAAGACACATGCACACGTATGTTTACTGCAGCACTATTCGCAATAGCAAAGACTTGGAATCAACCCAAATGTCCATCAGTGACAGACTGGATTAAGAAAATGTGGCACATATACACCAGGGAATACTATGCAGCCATAAAAAAGGATGAGTTTGCATCCTTTGTAGGGACATGGATGCAGCTGGAAACCATCATTCTCAGCAAACTATTGCAAGAACAGAAAACCAAACACCACATGTTCTCACTCATAGGTGGGAATTGAACAATGAGATCACTTGGACACAGGAAGGGGAACATCACACACCAGGGCCTATTGTGGGGAGGGTGGATGGGGGAGGGATAGCATTAGGAGATATACCTAATGTAAATGACAAGTTAATGGGGGCAGCACACCAACATGGCACATGTATACATATGTAACAAACCTGCACGTTGTGCACATGTACCCTAGAACTTGAAGTATAATAATAATAATTAAAAAAAAAAAAGAAAGAAATCATGACTGACCAAGGCAGTGGCAAGAAAAGGGGTTTTGCCTTTGTAACCTTTGACAACCATGACTCCACATATAAGATTGCCAATTCAGAAATACCATATTGTGAATGGCCACAACTATGAAGTTAGGAAAGCCCTGTCAAAGCAAGAGATGGCTAGTGCTCCGTCCAGCCAAATAAGTCGAAGTGGTTCTGGAAACTTTGGTAATGGTCGTGGAGGTGGTTTTGGTGGGAATGACAACTTTGGTCATGGAGGAAACTTCCGTGGTCGTGTTGGCTTTGGTGGCAGCCATGGTGGTGGTGGATATGGTGGCAGTGCAGATGGCTATAATGGATTTGGTAATGATGGAAGGAATTTTGGAGGTGGTAGCAGGTACAATGATTTTGGCAATTACAACTCTCGGTCTTCAAATTTTGGGCCTATGAAGGGAGGAAACTTTGGAGGCAGAAGCTCTTGCCCCTATGATGGTGGAGGCCAATACTTAGCCAAACCATGAAACCAAAGGGGCTATGGGGGTTCCAGTAGCAACAGTAGCTATGGCAGTGGCAGAAGATTTTAATTAGGAAACAAAGCTTAGCAGGAGAGGAGAGCCAGAGAAGTGACAGGGAAGCTATAGGTTACAACAGATTTGTGAACTCAGTCAAGCACAGTGGTGGCAGGACTTAGCTGCTATGAAGAAGACATGTTTTAGACAAATTAGACAAATACTCATGTGTACGAGCAAAAAACCTCAAGGACTGTATTTGTGACTAATTGTATAACAGGTTATTTTAGTTTCTGTTCTGTGAAAAGTTAAAGAATTCCAACAAAGGGTTTTAATTTTTTTTTTTTTTTTTGGCACCCATGTTGTTGATTGCTAAATGTAACAATCCAATCATGATGCTGAATAGAATAAATGCCTTTTTTAAAAAAAAGAAATAGAATGAGGAAAGGGAAGAGTACTGGACCTTTTTTCTGGAGTCAAAAGACCTAGGTTTAAATACCAGATATGCCATTTACTTGCTTTCTGAGGTTAAACAAGTTTCTCAACCTCTCTGATCCTTGGTTAACTGATATGTAAGGTGACAATGATAATTACTACCTTACAGAATTAAGAAATATAATGTATGGGGAAGGTCTTAGTAAACAGTAATAATACAAATATCCTTGTAGCTTTTATACAAAATCCTGTGATTCAATCATTCAATTACATAATCATCCATTCAATAAGCATATTGATCACCTACTCAATAAATGAGTGACACTGTTTTTGACACTGTGGACCATTCCAAGATACAAAAAATCTAGCTTTGGCTGTTTGGGAACCAAAGGAGATATTTTTTCCTAATATATGTAAATATTTATAATATGAACCCATATGTAATAACGTCCGTAGAATTAGTACAGAAAAAAAGGTAAGACTACAGGGCTGGGAGAGATCAATCTGACTAGGTGATAAGGAAATGCATCTTAAAGAAGACGGCATTGGGCCAGTTTCTAAGGATGGGCAGGATTTCTAAAGGAAGATAGTGGCTTTCAAAGTGGAAGAAAAAGCATGAGCAAGGACTTAGAAATGGAAGCACACCTTCCATCATCCTCTGGATCCTTATTTGTTTTTTATGTGAGCACCTGGTTTTTCACAGTGTCATTTTGTTTACCGGTGTCTCCCTTGCAAGTCCAATGTATTAGACCATTCTTGCCTGACTATGAAGGAATATCTGAAATTAGATAATTTGTAAAGAAAATAAACTGATTTGGCTCACAGTTCTGCAGGCAGTACAACCATGGTGCTGGCATTTGATCAGCTTCTGTAGAGGCCTAAGGGTGCTTTTATTCATGATAGAAGATGAAGTGGGAGTAGGCATGTCACACGGCCAGAGCAGGTGCAAGAAGGGGAGGGAGGTGCCACACATTTTTAAACAACCCAATCCTGAACTCACTCATCATCAAGGAGATGCAATTAAGCCATTCATGAGAGATCTGCCCCCATGATCCAAAAACCTCCCACCAGGCCCCACCTCCAACACTGGGGATTATATTTCAACCTGAGATTTGGTGGGGACACAGATCCAAACCATATCATTCTGCCCCTGCCCCCACAAATCCCATGTTCTTCTCACATTGCAAAATATAATCATCTCCTGCCAATAGTTCCCCAAAAGTCACAATTTGTTTCAGCATCATTCAAAAGTCCAGAGTCCAAAGTCTGAAACAAGGCAAGTCCCTTACACCTATGAACCTATAAAATTAAAAAATATATATTTACTTCCAAGACACAGTGTGGGTACAGACATTGGGTATACACTCCCATTCCAAAAGAGAGAAATTGGCCAAAACAAAGGGGCTACAGGCTCTGTGCAAGTCTGAAACCCATTAAATCTTTAAGCTCCATTAAATATTTAAGTCATTAAATCTTTAAGCTCCAAAATAATCTCCTTTGACTTCATGTCCCCCATGCAAGACATAATGTAGCAAAGGTGGATTCCCAAGGCTTTGGCCAGCTCCACTCCTGTGGATTTCCGGGTTCGGCCCCAATGATTGCCCTTACTGGTTGGAATTGAGTGCCTACAGTTTTTCTAGGCTCAAGATGTAAAGCTGCCAGTAGATATACTATCCTGGGGTTGGGAGGTCAGTGGCCTCCTTCTCACAGCTCCACTAGGCAGTGCCCCAGTGGGGTCTCTGTGGGGCCTCCAACCCCAAATTTCCCCCTCAATACTACTGCCATAGTAGAGGTTCTCTGTGAGGGATTGCCCCTGCAACAGTCTTCTGCCTGGTACCCAGGCTTTCTCATACATGCTCTGAAGTCTATAGAGAGACTGCAAAGTCTCCTTTACTCTTGTACTCTGCATGCCCACAGGCTTAACACCACGAACTCTCCAAGGCTTATGACTTGCATCCTCTGAAGCAGCAGCTTGAGCTGTATCTGTGGCCCTTTGAGCCATGGCTGGAGCTGGAACAGCAGGGATGTGGGAGCAGTTTCCCAAGACTACACAGGACAATGGGGCCCCAGGCCTGACCCATGAAACCATTTAGCCCTCCTAGGCCTCTAAGCCTGTGATGGGAGGAGCTGCCTCAGAGATTTCTGAAATGCCTTTCAGGCCTTTTTCCCATTGTCTTGGCTATCAGCACCTGGTTCTTTCTTACCCATGCAAATATCTCTAGTAAGTGGTTGCTCCCCAGCCCACTTAGATTCTTCCCCTGAAAATGGTCTTTCTTTTTCTACCACATGGCCAGGCTGCAAATTTTCCAGATGTTTAAGCTCTGCTTCCCCTTTAAATATAAATTCCAATTTTGAGTCATTTCATTGCTCCTGCATCTGAGTATAGTATGTTAGAAGCAGCCAGGCCATATCTTAAATGCTTCACTGCATAGAAACTTCCTCCACAAGATACCCTAGGTTGTCACTCTTAATGTCAAACTTCCACAGAGCCCTAGGGCATGGACACAATACAACTACCAAGTCCTTTGCTACAGAATAACAAGGGTAACCTTTCTCTAGTTTCCAATCAGTTCCTCATTTCTATCTGAGACCTCAGCAGCCTGGACTTCACTTGTCCATATCACTATCAGCATTATGGTCACAGCCATTTAAGCAGCCTATAAGAAGTTTCAAACTCTCACTCATCTTCCTGCCTTCTTCTGAGTCCTCCAGACTCCTCCAACTTCTGCCCATTGCCCAGTTCCAAAGCTGCTTCTACATTTCCAAGTATCTTTATAGCAATGTCCACTCCTAAGTCCCAATTTTCTGTGTTAGGCCCTTCTTGTATTGCTATAAAGGAATACCAGAGACTGGGTAATTTATAAAGAAAAGAGATTTAATTGTTTCATAGTTCTGCAAGTTGTACAAGCATAGCACTGGCATCTGCTTGGCTTCTGGGGAGGCCTAAGTGATCTTTTTTACTCATGACAGAAGGCAAAGCGAGAGCAACCATATCACATGGCCAGAGCAGAAGCAAGAGAGTGAGGAGGGAGGTGCCACACACTTTCAAACCCAGACTGTCATAAACTCACTTCTCACCAAGGAGATGGCACTGTGCCATTCAAGAGAGATTGGCCACTATGATACAAACACCTCCCACCAGGCCCTACCTCCAACACTGGGGATTATATTTCAAAATGAGATTTTGCAGGGACACAGATCCAAACCACATCATCCACTAACCCCAGTTAGAATATGAGATCTTTGAGTGCCAGAATCATGTCTCGTAAAGCCTAAGGCAGTGCTGGGTCCATAGAGAGGGTTCAGTAAAAGAGCTACTGACATACTTTTATAGAAGGCTCCATGTGTGCTTTCTGAATGAAAGGACAGGGAACAGAAAAATACCTGCACAGAAAAGTGCTTTAAATTAATGAGACTGATGGTATATATAAACCAGCACATTTTCCCATAAACTTGGCCATTTTCCCATAATCCCTATGTTTTGTATTTTGCAAAGCAATAGAATTATTACCTTACTTTGGGAAGAACACACACACACATACACACACACACACACACATACACACACCAAGAAGGAGAGAGTGAGACTTAATCTCTAAAGCTTATGTGTGACTTGTGTTTTGGATGTCAATAAAGATAAAACAAATAAAGCTGGGAAATGTAGCTTTGCTTAGGGTTTTAAAGATTCTTTCTTTTTCATAAAAAACTTTTTAACTTGAGTTTATACCTATCCAAAGCAACAAGCCCAATGCCAATTTTATACATTTTGAAGGCTATGGCAATCTTTCTCTTGATTTTGGTTCTTTTTATAACTGTATTCCATTATTATCAAGACATCTTTGATCTAGTCCCTGTCCTTCATGTGAGATAGTTAAGAGTGACTCCTAATATTAAATCCAGAATACATGGTTTGAATTAGAAGCTGTAGGAAGATTAATCTCTAATATAAAGTTATTTGTAGGAAAAATATTCCATGATACTCTATGTGTAAATTATTAACAAATGCATTTCCAGTGAGTCTTTTTTCTCACTCTTTGGTTCTGTGAAACAGCAGGAAAAAATATATTGCCAATTAAAATATTTTTATAACTTTATTTTTATTGCCTTTGAGATAAATCTCAGAGTACAAGTTTTTGAGAAGACCTCCAGCAATAAAGACCTATGTATATTATATATGCTAACAATTATTTTCTGGTTTGACTTTGGGAAAAAGAAGATAAAATTCATATATTATAGAGAGTTGATATTGATATTTTTGTAAAGAAAGAAATACCAAGCAATCATTCAATATTACTCTAGGGAAGTTTTCTGGCTTGAGGGTTTAAATAATATTTTTATTTATATAAAAGTACAGTGTAAGATCAATTTTGTTTCCTTTTCATTAAATAGCAGTAGGCAGTTTGTCTGCATTGCATTTGAGAGATACTTGTCTTCTTGCCTTTGGCAACTTAAGAAGATAGCAATAGATAGGAAATAAGACATCTTTTATATTTATATTATACATTGGATTCTAGAAAAAGTTGCTCTTGAAAAGGGCTCCAAATTAATTTTTGACTTTTCAAAAAGCAATTTTCAGTGTCCAAGTAAAGCGGAAGACTGAAAAATTATTCAGTAATTTGAATTCTAAGTAGCTTATTTGGATAATTGGAGGAGAAAACATTTTATCTACTCATTCCTTCATCCATTTATTCAACAAATATTTTCTGAGACTCTCTGGTTCCATGCATACATTCAGCCCTGGAGATTCGGTGGTGAACAAGATAGGTACAGCCCTGCCTACTGGAAGTTAAATAAACTTCTTAGGACTCCTGCCCTTCCCAATCATAAGAAAATCATATTCTGTTCAAGGATAAAGAGAATGTAGCCATGAAATTCAGGCAAAAATAATAATATTAACAGTAACAATTCTGTAAGGAGCCCTTGTGCTGTGTGCATCATAAAATCACTTCCATCATTACATTAGCCAAAGAACCCTTGCCCAAAAGCTTATTGCTTCTAAATCAAGAGTTTTACAAAAACAATAAAACATTATTAAATGATTGTATCATATCATGTACATTTGCCATTAGAATAAGTTTAAGTTTTCAAGGATAGCTTTTAGAAAATTTTCTCATATACAGAATCCCTCCTATTTGGGGAGCTGCCTGCAGGGAAAGGCAGAAGACACTGAATAGAGGATCTAACCTGCTTTTCTCCTATTGATAATATATACATAATTTAAGGAAAACTGACATACAGAGCAAGATTTAGGAAACATATGGGACATATGTCTCTTCTATCACTAAATTTTAGTTTCTGATAAACTGTATCTCTATTCAATTCAACCCTCATCTTCCCTATTTCCCTGGCCTTATGTTTCCTTTATAAAGTAGAAGATCCTGTTTTGTACACACTGTCTGGTGACTGGGATTAAAGAGTTGCCGCTCCTATTCTCTGAGTTCCCAAACAAAAGACCCTTAATAGTAACAGCTTATCCTGGCAAGGTCCTAATCATGGTTTCCTCCACCCTGATAACTAGCCTGTGTCTTTCCACTTCCATCATCAGAAATATAAAAATAAAATTTCCATATGCATTGAAGGTTTCATTTAGAAAATGAGATTAACGCTGATTCCTACTCAACACACACAGCTCTCCTGAACATAATATGAACTAATAACTAGAATGATTCTAAGTGCTTAGAACAAACAATTGGCTAACATGAGGCTTACAATCCTCCAAATTTTTTTTTCAGGGATATTTGATGTGTAGTGACTGGAATATACTAAATGCATATAACTATATTTTAAATAGTACTATCAACATTGGGTTTTTCTATTATGGCATTAATGCTAGTAAGATAGCAAATGTAATTGTCATAATATATTACATAGGTAGGAATGAAAGAGGAAAAATATTTCGTTAACACACTTCTCATATCAGTGATACATAACTTCTGATTTCAGTGATACATAAGTACAATATCACATCAATTCTAAAATCAGATTTCGTTGAGCAATGCTGATTAAAAACAGGATGACATTTAAGTCAAGCTGGACAAATCTAGTATTGATCAATTTCGTCTCAAGAAAAATTGTGTATAAAAGAAAGATTTATAGGCCTTAACTGTTGGCTCTTTTGTTTTGAATAATAATTATAATAATCATCATATAATAGTTATAGTAATAGCAACTAACATCTATAAGCAGAATATATGGAACTCACTTTCTATGCATGATATCTTTTAATCATCACAATAGCCCTATTGAAAAAAAAAAACTACAATTATCTTCATTCTACATACAAGGAAGCTGAGGTGCAAATAAAGTAATTTGTCCAGTTATGTAGCAAGTAAGTAATGGATTCAGGACTCAAACGCAGGCAGTCTATTTTCATTATGTAATAGGACTAACCGCTAGAAGAACAAAAAAAAATCTGCACTACTTTGGTATTTATTGTAACTGAAAGAAGTAAGGTAACAACTAAATTTTAAAAGCTTATGATCCCTGGAAGTAGGGAAGGAATGAAATGCAGCATTTCTCAAACAACATTTATTGAATATGGATTCTTCATCAGAGAGACTCAAAATCACTCTGTGTTTAAATAGGCTTATGAAATACTGGATTAAGCCAAGTGAAAGAGTGCTTCTTGCTA
Organism: Papio anubis; assembly: GCF_008728515.1. NCBI lineage: Eukaryota > Metazoa > Chordata > Mammalia > Primates > Cercopithecidae > Papio > Papio anubis. Next base: position 23,670,797 of record NC_044987.1, read on the forward strand.
GTGCATATTTTGGGGTCTTATTATGCTGATATGCACTATGAGTCTATGAAACGGAGATGTAAAAAGAAAAAGGGATTTGATCAAGAGCACTTTTCTTTTATGGGGCATGTCTGAAGAAGTGAAATAAAATTTTTTCAATACAACTTTGAAAAAACTCATCTAAGGAACAAACTGGGATAGAAGTTGGGTGAAGAGAAGGGCAGCAGAGGCCAAGTAGAGAGCATAGGCCAAGTAGAGGGCCAGTGAACAAGTTTGCTCACAGAGTACAAGTGGACTGTATCACCTTATAACAGGCATCACTGAAATAAATTATAATACAATATAATAGTAACACAGAAAGTTCTACAGGGATCTGGAAGGTCAAGTAATCACTCTTTTGGCAGTTTCTTTCCAAAGGGGAGAAAGTGAGGATGTTTGCCCCACTTGAGCTTGATGGTGGCAGCAGCTCAACTGACAGCCTGAGAGGCAGCAGCCTGGAATGTCCCCTGCTGGAAGGGACAAAGCAGCCACTGTTCAGTAGGCTAATAGGGCTTGCCATTTTGGAGAATCCATGGAACCATTATCAGAGAAGAAGAGGCCCTGGAGGATACAAAATGGCAGTTGTGCTGGCCAATTCTAGTGGATATGCAACTGGGATGACAAAGGCCCTGTATGTGAATGTGTGCATGATTCCTCTAACGATTTCCTGAACTAGTTGAGAGGAATTTGAATATAGCTGGAGTCTCCTCAGTTCTTCAGGTGGAAACTGAGCCATAAAAATAGCACACTATGCTTGCACATAGCATATTGTGTACAGCTACCATTTATTGAGCCCTTAACCAGGTGCTACATACTATGTTAATGATTTTATATTATTTAATCCCCAGACACCTCTACGATGTAAATACTATTATTATTCCTGTTTTGCAGTTTGAGAAACTAAAACACAGATAGTTCAGTTTACTTGAGCAAGGTTAAAGAACTAGAAAGCCAGGGGCAAACAGAACTCAAATTAAGTTTTAAAATACCATGGAGCTTTCTTTTGGCTGAGAAAAGTTTAATGAATTCCAAAATCTATTTGTGATTAAAAAAGAATTTGGCACATCAGTAGTAAAAGGAAACTTCCAAAGACTTAACAACAAAAAAGAGTATCAACAAAAGATCTAGTTTAAATATCAAATTTAGTAGTGTAATTACCAGTCCAATATCCAATATCCAGCCTAGAATAAGATTAACATTTAGTATTGGAATTAAGGTTAAAGCTTCCATTTTTGATGAAGATTAAAAAAAAAATTCCTGATAATACCACTTCCATTAAACATTTAACCAGAAACCCTAGATAATGGGGTAAAACAGGAAAAATAAATAAAAAACAATAATATACAATTCTTATTGAAATGGAAACAGGCAAACTATCATTATTTACATATATTTTTCACATTGTAGCTTGTATAAGCTCTACACCCTCTGCTTAAGCCCTCCCATGATTTCTCATCCATATCAAGCCAAACTATTCTGGGTCAAGGTCAAAGTAGCCTTGCTACAGTCTCTCTCTCTCTCTCTCTTCTGGAAATCGTTTGCTAAGAAACAAACTACCCCCAAAATTGAGTGGCTTAAAACAATAACCATTGAATTGTATCACATGATTTTGTCTGTGTTAGGACTTTGGGCAAGGCTCAGCTAGATGGTTCTTCTGTCTCATGTGGCCTTTACTGGAGTCACGTGGTGGTATTAAGTTTGCGGCTAAGCTGGTCCAAGACAATATCACTCACTTGCCTGGCACCTTGGCAGGGGCAGCGGAAAGGCTGGGCTCAGTTGAGGCCTTCTTTTCTTCATGTGTTCCCAGGGCCTGACTATGTGGCCCTGCAGCAGGTTTTCAGCCTTCTTACATGTCAGTTTAGGGTCACAGAGGACAAAGATAAAAGCTGCTAGTCATCTTAAAGACTAGGCTCAGGATGGGCACCACATCACTTCTGCCATGCTGTAGTGGTCACAATAGTCAGAGGCCAGCCCAGATTCAAGAAGAGGGGAAATAGACCCACATGTCTATGGGAGGCATCTTTAAGAGTGGGGGGCCATCTCTCATCTATCACATTCTCCAGCCTTTTCTCATACTACTCTCCCCTCACTCACCACATGTACTTTCTTTTTGTTCCTCAGATAGGCCAAGATTATTCCTCTTCCAGGATTTTGTGTGTGCCAGGAGTGTTCTTATCCTGACTGGCTCTTTCATGTGATTAAGCTCCCAGCTTAAATGTAATCTCTTCACAGAAGCCTCCTCCTCACCATTTTGTGAAGGCCTTCCCTGGTCACCCAACCTAACTCTCTGATTTATTTCCATAGTATTATTACCATCACTGCCACACAATCTCTCTGGTTTTGTTTTTGTTTTTGTTTGTTTTTCATAGCTCTTCCAATTAGAATGTAACAGCAGGAGAGCAGGCATCCTGACTATCTTGCTCACTTCCTCATTCTCAGCACTTAGAACCAGGCCTGGCACAAAATCGGTCCTTAGTAAACATTTGTCAAGTGAAATATGAAGTGGTGGACTGAGATTCGAAACTAGATGTGACTGACTCCAGAGCCAAAACCAAACTGTCCTTGTAACCCTTTGTATTCTAGGCAGATACGGTCTACCTAGAACCTAGGGCAAAGATACTATACAAAGGAAACAACTCGCAGACGCCACAAAGAAGGGATTAGCTAGTATGGAAGCTGCAGCCAGGCCAACCTATATAGAAAATTTAAAGAGAAGTTTCCATTCCAGCAAAGTCCAACATTTCTTTGCCTGACTTCGTTTCAGCCATTGTTGTTTTGACTCTTGGTGATGAAAGATCTCCAGGGTGTGGTGTTGCCTCAAGGCCATTTGCAGCTTGGGTCTTGTTTCTGGTTAGCCCCCTCTGACACTCAGTTTTGCTGGGGACACACCAGTGAGTGTTGCCTCGTCCAATCTGGAATTGGGCCACAGCCGTGTTTGTACTGAGGCATTAGGGAAACATGGTTTATAAATGCTTGTTTCCTCTGAGTCACTGCAGGGACTTGTTCCTTCAGTACAAACTTTCTGTTTGGTTTTATAACTGGGGAAGGAGGGGGTGGGAGCCAAGACTAACCGGATCAGGTTTGAAAGGAAAGGGGAAGTAAGAAAATTTAAATAGATTTTTCTATATTAGTGAGAACGACAAAGGAACCCTTATCTGGGTCTCAGATGCATGCACAGAGTTCCATCTTTATTTGTTTATTTGCCTTAATAAGAAAAGGAAAAATTCACAGACTAATTTTTTCCCCTCAGGTTTCCATAAAAATGCTGGAGATGTGACAACAGTTTTACAAAAACAGTTTAAGAACAATTAAAACACATATAACCCTTTTTAAAAGTTTATATTAAATGGTCTTTATTAAATAAAAAGGAATTTTGCTTCTAATTTCCAGGCAATGTTGACTGTATTTTCTCAATGACCAACTATTAGCTTTTATCATTACTGTAACTTTTCTGTGAGTTACATTTTCCAGATAAAAAGATTTAACTCTTTATTTTGAGTCTTTTAAATATATCATGACTTACTGCCAGGCTTCTCATCTGTAGAATTCAGCTTATAATAACAATTCTTGCTCATAATAACCCATAAAGTTATTATGAAACTCAAGTACAATTAAATCATAGATATAAAAGTATGATTCCTAATTCATTCATTAACAGTTGACTTTGTGTAAATTATCATCATAATTATCAAGCTCAAACATTTAAGGAGCATCAGTTAGGTGTAGGGCCCTGTGTCTAGCATTGGGAACATAAGAGGTACCAGCCAATCCCTGATCTCAAGGGGATTACAACTCAGTACAGAACTAGATATGAGCTCTCTGAGCCATGGGTTCATCATCGTTAACTAGAGGAAAATACTTAATTTTGTGCCTGGCATAGAGTTCAAATACCACAGGTAAGTTTATTTTAAGTTCCAGGGCACATGTGCAGGATGTGCAGGTTTGTTACATAGGTAAACGTGTGCAATAGTGGTTTGCTGCACCGATCAATCTGTCACCTAGGTATTAAGCCTGACATGCATTAGCTATTTATCCGGATGCTCTCCCCCCTCCTCACCCTCCCCTGACAGGCCCCAGTGTATGTTGTTCCCTTTCCATTTCCATGTGTTCTCATTGTTCAGCTCCCACTTATAAGTGAGAATGAGCAATGTTTGGTTTTCTGTTCCTGCATTAGTTTGCTGAGTATAATGGCTTCCAGCTTCATCCATGTCCCTGCAAAGGACATGATCTCATTCCTTTTTATGGCTGGATAGTATTACATGGTGTATGTGTACCAAATTTTCTTTATCCAGTCTATCATTGATGGACATTTGGATTGACTCCATGTCTTTGCTATTGTACCACAGACAAATTTCATAGCAGATTCTGCCAATATCCTGCCCAGTGTGCCACACACAACCTCCAGTTATGAGTTCTGTACCTAAGGATTTTTCTAGAAGGTTGAATTCTAGCCACCCTCTTTACACACACTCACACACACATAGGGCACAGGCTGGAAGTATCAGGAACTAACAACCTCACCTCCAGCAGTGAGTACTCATTTCAACAATGAGTAATGGGAGTGAGTGCACAAATTGCACCCAGCTCCCTCATCCTCCATTGGGATAGTTCCAAGGCATGTGTTTCATGGTGTTTCCTAGGGTTTTCCCATGGGAATAACCTTCCGTCACCCACTTTGATAGATGGTGTCATAACACATCCCTTCTTGATGCCTTCCTTTTCCTGCATCACTTCCTCTTTCTCCTGCTGGAGTTTCATGGGGTCACCTCTCAGATACAGTACTTGCCCTTGAATCTTTGTCTTAGGAACTACTTTCACAAAACAAAACAAAAAACAAAAAACCTCACACTGAGATAGTTTTCTTCCTTACAAAGAAAACTTGCTTATGGTTTTAATGCCCAGATGAGCCAGTTAGCTTTGTACAAAAGGAAAATTCCATCCCATTACCACATCTATCTTGGCTATTGTTATCTTTAAAATATCTAAAAATATGGTAAACAAATTTATAATTGTTGAAGTTCTTTAATATATACTATAGCATTTAATCTTCACAAACAACCCTCAGAGATAATCAGAGAAAATTGAGACTGGAAGAGGTTAAATGTCTTGTCAAAAGTTAAAGGGTTGACCGGGCTTGGTGGTTCACACATGTAATCCCAGGACTTTGGGAGGCTGAGTTGTGTAGATCACTTGAGCTCAGGACCAGCCTGGCCAACATGGCAAAATCCATAACTCCAAAAAACACAAAAATTAGCCAGGTGTGGTAGTGCAGGCCTGCAATCCCAGCTATTCCAGTGGCTAAGGTGCGAGACTCGTTTGAACCCGGGAGGCAGAGGTTGCAGTAAGCTGAGATCATGCCACCGCACTCCAGCCTGGGTGACTGAGCGAGACTGTCTCAAACAAACAAAAAAAGTTAAAGTGTCAGTAAGTGAGAACACTGGATCTCAAACCAAACAGATCCTGTGCTTTTCCCACCGTTCTCACACTGCTGACTGAGAGAATGCATAGAGTGGAGAGCAGGCTGCTCCCCACTCCCGGAAAAGTGACTCTAAGTGCATGTTCTCCTGTCAGGGTCAGGAGTACCATCTCTGTATACAAATGTGAACTTTTCAAGCTGTCCTTTTAAACTGAGACAATGGTCATCATTTAACACCTCTGGAAAGGGTGTAAATGGCAGATTTACTAAAGATGCTAAGTGACACAGAATAGAGTATTCCAGTTTTTATTGTTCCATAATACTTTAAAGGGCTAAGGAGATCTGAAGTACCTTGATAGGTCAAATTTAAGGCCCTTGAGTCAGAGGCATTGAAGGGTTTGAAAATGGTGCCAGCAGGATCTTCCTTGCCACCAGCATCTTCCGTTCTCCTATAAGGGAAGCTTTAGTTTCTCCTCGACAAAGTGAAGCTTGAAATATCAACCTCTGTTACCAACATTTCTTGTTACATGAAGATTCACAACAGAAAAATGCTTATTTTTTATTCTAGCTGGTATTGTTGAGTACCTGCTTTATTGCTGTCATAACTGGTAAGAGCTTTAAGGCTTGCAAAGAACTCAATAACACAGGTCAACAATAAAAGTGAGAAAATGGAATTAGTACTGGGGCAACAGGTTCCTGAGTTTCAGAGTCTGCTATCTAAATCCAGTGTCCAAAACTATGAGATGCTTCAGAACCAAACCAGTGGGTGGAGCCAGTGGCAGGGGAGTCCAAGTAGAGGTGATATTATACTCAACTGGGTATGGGCAAATTAGCTCTGGTCAATACAGAATTGCACTCAGAAGCTGTCTGAGGTGGAGAAGAGCACCCAGCCCAGAATAGGAGGCTGGCCATGAACCCCACAGATTGTCAGAACTAGATTTCAGGAAGGGGCTTCAGTCTCTGCTTGAAACTAGACTGCTGGGCATACACCTAGTTTCTCTGATGTGACCTGTGTAAGAAGTCTTCAGGGAATACTGTGACTGGATAGGCAAGAAACCAGGGCTCCCTCCAGGCATATAAGTGATGCAGCACAATTCGTTCTAGACTATAAAACCTGGTTGAGATGGGATATGGGAGAGTGGGGTAGGAAGCTTCCTAATATAGGCTTTACCTTGGCCTGGATTATTTCAGACACCTCCTCAGAGATGAGCTTATATGCTGATTACAGCAAAAAAAAAAGACAGCAGAGGAAGGTATACTGTGGTCCCTGCTTTCAAGGGGTCACCAATCCAGTTAGGGATCCAAGACATGTACCCAATGAAGAGAACCCTTTAGATTGGGCAACCTTGGAAGCAGTTGTTACAAAGAAAATGATAGCTATACCAAAAAGTCTTATTTCAGAGGCTTACTTATATGAAGACATTTGGAAAAGTAATTTATTTGGTTCACTAATGTTTCCTATAAGTATGAAGAACCAGTCACTTCCACTCACAGCTTCTTTGGAATGTTGAAATTGGCCTGCAGAGCACGCAGAATGTCATTAAAGATTTACCCCATTTATCCACCATCACCACTCCCAAGAGCTGAAGAGAACTGAAATAGGATGTGAGCTCTGAAGCCTTCAGGACTTGGCCTGAGTCTGCTATTTGGGGGAATTTCATTGATTGCCCAGGAAAAAAACTCACAATATGCATTTTGAGACAGCTCTTTGAGGAGTAAAATGGCAAGAATGCTATTGCCTGCACCCATGAGAAGATATGGCACTTGGAATTTGCTAACTGTGTTTCTCTGGGCTCCTAGAGACCCAGATCCCATCTACCTGAGCTCTTCTTAGTTTCCTCTTATGAACACAATGCAGAGGAGCCTTTAGTTGTCATTTGAGCCATTCTAAGACCTCAGACACAGAATGGGGAAGTGGAAACCCTGGGAGGAAGAGGCAGCGATGGAGGCTCTGAAATTGAAGAGGTCAGGAATAAAATTTCTGCTCAGCTCAGTGCCCTTAGGCAAATTATGTAATATCTCTGTCAAATAAGAAGAATATTAACATCTCAAGTTAGTTAGGAAAATTGAGATAATCCAATAAAACATTACCGAGCAGTTCTTATGTTCTAGACTTGGAATTAGGTACTGGTAGGAGGGTAAAAAGATGAATTCATTCACAAAATGTTTACTGAGTATCTACTATTAACTCAACAAATAAAACAAAGCTCTCACTTATGTTCTACTAAAGAATACAGGCAAAAAAACCCAAAAAACAAAAAAAAACCCACACCTAACCCAACAAATATGTCTAATGTCAGGCATTAGTAAGTGCTCTAAAGAAAAATAGAGTGGGATAAGGGGACAGAAAGTGAGGGAGGGTGAAGAGTAGGCCTGCTGGAAGGAGGGTGGCCAGGGAAGGACTGTTTGAGACATTAAGGAACTGGAATGAAGTAAAGGAGCAGGCCAGGCGGCCAACTGGTGGAAGAGCATCTCAGCAGAGGGGACAGGAGGTATGAATCCTTGCATGCTTGGCGTGTTCACAGAAAGGCAAGGCTGCCCCTGTGGTTGAAGCAGAGCAAGCAAAGGTGAGTGTGGCAGGGATGAGGTCAGAGAGGTGTGCGAGGGCTAGACTGGGTGGGGCCTTGGAGACATTGAAAAAAGATTCAGACTTTGTTCTGAGTGTTGTGGGAAGCCACTAGAGGATTTTGAGCAAGGGGTGACAAGATATGGTTTATATTTTCAAGGGATCACCCTGATTATTGCATGCAGAATGGACCTGAGAGGAGGGCAGACAAGAATAGAAGCAGGAAGAGTTAGAACAGGTTATGCACAAGGATGATGACTAAGGCTGGGTGGTTAGTGACAGAGATGCTGAGAAATGGTTGGATTGGGGGATGTTTTGAAGATAAAATTAATAGAATTTCCTGATAAAGTAGGTATGAGAGAAAGAGACAAATAAAAAAAAAATCCAAGTTTTTTGGTCCGAGTATCTGGATGAATATAAGCATCATTCACAATGAATGAGAAGGAAGAGGTTTAAGGGGAAAGGAAGTCAAAAGTACAGCTTTGTAAAGGCTGGACTGAATATGAAAAGTAGAGACGTCTGGTAGGCACCTACGTAAATGAGTGTGGAGCTCTGGAGAGAGGCCAGGGCTGATCATATGAATTTGGGAGACATCAGGGTATGCATGGCATTTAAAGCCATGACTAGATGACATCACCCAAGAGTTAGCAGGCTGGAGAAAAGAAGAAGTGCAAAAATCAAGTGCTTTGAAAGTCCACTCTTTAGTATTTGAGTGAGGAGAAGGAGAAGAGAGAGATGAATAAGTCTCAACCTGAAGGAACTCGTTAGTATGTAACCAGCACCATGTCTGGGACATATCAGATGAGCAATAAACATTACATCTCTCTTATTTATTTATTTATTTATTTATTTATTTATTTATTTATTGAGACAGAGTTTTGCTCTGTTGCCAGTCTGGAGTGCAATGGCACCATCTTGACTCACTCCAACCTCCACCTCCTAGGTTCAAGTGATTCTCCTGCCTCAGCCTCCCGAGTAGCTGGGACTACAGGTGCCCACCACCACGCCCAGCTAATATTTGTATTTTTAGTAGAGACGGGGTTTTACTTTGTTGGGCAGGATGGTCTTGATCTCCTGACCTTGTGATCTGCCCACCTCAGCCTCCCAAAGTGCTGGGATCACAGGCGTGAGCCACCACACCCGGCCCCACATATCTTTTTTTTTAACTTTTGTTTTAAGTTCCAGGGTGCACATGCAGGATGTGCAGGTTTGCTTTATAGGTAAATGTGTGCAATGGTGATTTGCTGCACAGATCAACTCATCACCTAGGTATCAAGCCCAGCAGCATCCATTAGCTATTCTTCCTGATGCTCTCCCTCCCCCCCGACGAACCCTGGTGTGTGTTGTTTCCCCCACAATGTGTCCTCATTGTTCGGCTCCCACTTATAAGTGAGAACATGTGGTGTTTGATTTTCTGTTCCTGCGTTAGTTTGCCGATAATGGCTTCCAGCTCCATCTATGTCCCTGGAAAGGACATGATCTCATTCCTTTTTATGGCTGCATAGCATTCCATGGTGTACATGTACCACATTTTCTATATCCAGTCTATCATTGATGGCCATTTAGGTTGATTCATGTCTTTGCTATTGTGGATACTGCTGCAGTGAACATATGTGTGCATGTATCTTTATAACAGAATGATTTATATTCCTTTGGTTATATACCTGGTAATGGGATTACTGGGTAAACTGGTATTTCTGCTTCTAGATCTTGAGGAATTGCCATGCTGTCTTCGACAATGATTGAATGAATTTGCACTCCCACCAACAGTTTAAAAGCATTCCTTTTTCCTCTGCAACTTCACCAGCATCTGTCGTTTCTTGTTGCTGTTTTTTTTTTTTTTTTTTTTTTTTTTGAGGAGTTTTGCTCTTGTTGCCCAGGCTGGAGTGCAATGGCACGATCTCGGCTCACTGCAACCTCCACCTTCCAGGTTCAAGCAATTCTCCTGCCTCAGCCTCCCGAGTGGCTGGGATTACAGTCATGCACCATTGTGCCCAGCTAATTTTGTATTTTTTGTAAAGACGGTGTTTCTTCATGTTGGCCAGGCTGGTCTCAAACTCCTGACCTCAGGTGATCCACCTGCCTTGGCCTCCCAAAGGGCTGGGATTATAGGTGTGAGCCACCACACCCGGCCTCTTGACTTTTTAATAATCACAATTCTGACTGGCCTGAGATGGTATCTCGTTGTGGTTTTGATTTGCATTTCTCTAATGATCAGTGATGTTAAGCTTTATTTCACATGTTTGTTGGTCACATGAATGTCTTCTTTTCAGAAGTGTGTGTTCATTTCCTTCCCCCATTTTTTAATGGGTTTGTTTTTTTCTTGTAAATTTAAGTTCCTTATAGATTCTGGATATTAGACCTTTGTCAGATGAATAGATTGCAAAACTTTTCTACCACTCTGTAGGTTGTCAGTTTGCTCTGAAGATAGTTTCTTTTGCTGTGTGGAAGCTCTTTAGTTTAGTTACATCTCATTTGTCAACTTTGGCTTTTGTTACAATTGCTTTTGGCGCTTTTGTCATGAAATCTTTGTCCATGCCTATGTCTTGAATGATACTGCTTAGATTTTCTTCTAGGAGTTTTATAGTTTTGGGCTTTACATTTAAGTCTTTAATCCATCTTGAGTTAATTTTTTATATGGTGTAAGGAAGGGGTCCAGTTTCAATTTTCTGCATATATGGCTAGCCAGTTCTTCCAGCATCATTTATTACATAGGTAATCTTTTCCCCATTGTTTGTTTTTTGTCAAGTTTGTTGAAGATCATATGGTTGTAGTTGTGCAGTCTTATTCTGAGTTCTCTATTCTTTTCCATTGGTCTATGTGTCTGCTTTTGTACCAGTACCATGCTATATTGGTTACTGTAGCCTTGTAGTATAGTTTGAAGTCAGGTAGCATGATGCCTCCGGGTTTGTTCTTTTTGCTTAGAATTGTCTTGGCTATACAGGCTCTTTATTGCTTCCATGTGAATTTTAAAGTAGTTTTTCCTAATTCTTTGAAGAATGTCAACAGTAGTTTAATGGGAATAGCATTGAATCTATAGATTACTTTGGGCAGTATGGCCATTTTCACGATGTTGATTCTTCCTCTCTCTGAGTATGGAATGTTTTTCCATTTGTTTGTGTCCTCTCTGATTTCCTTGAGCAGGGGTTTGTAGTTCTCCTTGAAGAGCTCCTTCCATCCCTTGTTAGCTGTATTCCTAGGTATTTTATTCATTTTGTAGCAATTGTGAATGGGAGTTCATTCATGATTTGGCTCTCTGCTTGCCTGTTGTTGGTGTATACGAATGCTTGTGATTTTTGCACATTGGTTTTGTATCCTGAGACTTTGCTGAAGTTGCTTCTCAGCACATTTCTTCTTTATTCTCGGTAGAGTCACTGGACATTAAGTAGAGGCAGATTACCATGTGAATTACAGTGACAACAACCTTTAATGTCTTACCAAGGATATCTGTGCTTTGGAGAAAAGAAGTAACCGTGAAACAAAAAGTGAAAGTAGAAGATGAAACTGAGCATTAGTTTTGGAGTCACAAAGAGTAGATTTGGCTAATTTCTTTAGATCGCTAAACTCCATTTTCCTTCTCTATAAAATGGGGCTAGTAATAATAATAACCTGTTTTGCCAAACTTTTATAAAGCTCAATTGAGATGGTGTATATAAAAATACACATTATCTCATATATGCTATTTTATATACTATTGTGAAATTCAAGAGCTGTGCTTCTTCCAAAGTCTCTAGGGGAGGATTCATTTCTTTACCTCTTCCAGCTTACAGGAATCATTTGCATTTTGCGGCCCCTGTCCCCTTAGTAATGCTGGAGTTTGTCTTCTGTCCTCACTTCTCTGACTCATACCTCCTGATTCCCTCTTATCAGGACTCTTGTGATTATGTTGGGCCCACTCTAATAATCCAGGATAATCTTCCCATCTCAAAGCCTTTAATTTAATCACATCTATGAAGTCCCTCTTGCAATGTAAGGTAGCACATTCTAAATATTGGTTCTTGCCTTTTAAAAGACTTCTTAATCTAAGAAGTGTAAGACAAATGCATAAGTAACTATAGTAGAAGACAAAATGTAGTCAAGGTATCTCAACTGTACCACATTCAGTAGGAAGGAAAAGACTCTCAGATAAAGGTTAAGAAAAATGTCAAGAGGAAATGATAGGAAGGAAACAAAAATAATGTTAAGAATTCAAGCCCAGATCATTAAGTTAAATAAAGAAGTTGTCAACAACATAACTATGAAAATCAGAATGGCAGCAAGGGATGGGGGGCTGGTCTCTGTTATATGATAGGTGAAGTCTGAGACATATTTTAGAATACCTAGTTCAAGATATCCAGCAGATAGTTGGAAATGAGATATGCATTTGCAGCTAAAAAGAGAAACTGAGGTTGGATATATCAACATAAAAGTCATTTGTATAGAGACAGAAGTTGATGCCTTGGAAGTAGATAAAATTGATGAAAAGTAAGAAGATTTAAGAGGACTAAAGAAAAAACTTTTGAAAGACAGTTTAGAGAGGAACTCGTAAAGGAAAGAGGAATGGTCAGAAAAACCGGGAAATTAGCACAATGAATATCACAAAATCTAAGCAGGAGTTTCAAAAGAAGAGATGGTTGGCACTATGAACAATTTCAAATTACCAATGTGAGTAAGGAGGTGAAAAGAGATGTTCACTATGGTAGAATATTTCTACTATACAAAGGCAATAAGTGAAATACCCTCAAGAGCATACATTATGTAAAATAATTGTTATGAGTCTTGACAGTGTGTATTACCTTTGATTTTAATAGTATATTTCATTTTAAGCTTATATAATTTAATTTTTAATAATGGCTGTGTTTAACAACAAGCTCAGACAATTTCTGAAAATACAATGATTGACAATTACAAGCCAGAAAGAGTCTGCTCCAGCACATCAATGTTCTGGCTTAAAAATGCACAATTTCATCATTCTACTATAAAGATACATGCACATGTGTGTTTATTGTGGCACTATTCACAATAGCAAAGACTTGGAACCAACCCACATGCCCATCAATGATAGACTAGATAAAGAAAATGTGGCACATATACACCATGGAATACTATGCAGTCATAAAAAGGGATGAATTCATGTCCTTTGCAGGGACATGGATGAAGCTGGAAACCATCATTCTCAGCAAACTAACACAAGAACAGGAAACCAAACACCACATGTTCTCACTCATAAATGGGAGTTGAACAATGAGAACACATGGACACAGGGAGGAACATCATATACCAGGGCCTGCAGGGGAATGAGGGGCTAGGGAAGGGATAGCATTAGGAGAAATATCTAATGTAGACGAAGGGTTGATGAGTGCAGCAAATCACCATGGCACATGTATATCTATGTAACAAAACCGCATGTTCTGCACATGTATCCCAGAACTTAAAATATAATTTTAAAAAAGAAAAGAAAAAACATCCACAATTTCTTCATTCATTCATATTGATGCCATGCCTGCTCTTTGCTGGGCCCTGAGCTAATTACAGAGGAGATGAATGTAAAAAAGAGACAAGCCCTTCGCTTGAGGATCTCAGTTCAATGGAAGAGACATAACACTAGCAATACGTATGAGTGTTGCAATAGAAATCTATACAGGTCTCACAAGAGAACAAAAGAGGAAATAACCAATCTTGCTGCATTAGGGGAACAAAAAGTCCATACTCCTTAGCATGAATTAGAAGAACCTCTATGAACTGGTCCTTCTTTACTTACCAGCCTCAGCTCCCATAACTCTACTTATATCCAAGTGGTAACATGATGATTAGGCACACAAGCTATACAGTCATGTGCACCTGTGTTCAAATACAAGTTCTGCTCCTTATCCACATTGAATCACTAAGTAATCTTCCTTTCTAAAATGAGACTAATAGTACCTATCTCACAAGGTTGTTGTAAAGATTGATGCAGATGATGTCAATAAAATATTTAGTAAATACTTGGTGCACAACTTGCAATAAATTGTAGCAGATGTTCTTATTTTATTTGTGCCCCACTATGTTCCAGTGATAATGAAGTACTTGTAATTTTCGGAACACAAGATGACTCTCCAGGATCTGTGCCTTTGCCTGACGAATTCCTGCTTATTCTTCAAAATTTAATGCACACATCTGGTCTCCTCTGTCAAGAGCTAGATATTCTCTGTTCTGTGTCACTACTATGCCAAGTAAATGCTATCTCATTGTTGCACTGATCACAGGATAACAGCAAAGTGAGGATCTCTTGTGGATGGGGACCATGTGTTATTCCTCTTGTCATCCCTAGTGCTTGACACGAAATAGACACAAGATAATGTCCAATTAGTGAGCATATTTAATAAGAAAAGATAAAAATGTAAGTGAAGAAGAAAATACTTAAGACTTTAAAATGTTCTTGCCATTTGATCCAGTAATTTCAACTTTAAGGAGTTTAGGAAACAATCCTAATTAGAGAAAATGTCCTAAATATAAATGTTTTCTGCAGAGTTATTTATAATATCACAAACCATAAAAAATAAAGAAGCTACATATATGATAATAGAGACATAATTCTCATAAAAATATGTGTGATACAACTACTGGACAAATTATTATGTTATCATTAAATATAATAGGTATAAAAACCATGCAATGACAAGGGAACATGCCAATGACATAAACAAGTAAAAAAGAAGAAAAAATTAAAAGTATTATCTAAATGCACACACATACAGACATACACATGCATGTGCATGTATGCACATAGAAAAAGAACCGAAGGGAAACAGACCAAACCTCCCAACAGAGCTTGGGTTGGAGTATGGGAATTATAGGTGACTCGGTGATTTATTTCCTTTATTGGGAAAGGGACCATTTCAAAATTCATCTTCTATATTTTCTATAAATAATGCATTACTTTCACAAAGCTTTAAGTTATAATGTACTATTCAACATGGTTTTCTGAACTTCCCTAGGAACATTCAGCAGCCTGGGAACAGAATCAGAGAAAGCTAATAGTTGAGTTTTCTCAGAAGTAAAGAAATTTGAGAAACGAGGTCCGGCCTGGATAGGGAAGTATATAAAAGCCAGAACAGGGTCATGGTCTGAGAAAATGTGGTCAGACAGGAAAATATTAATCCTTTGTATTTTGGAAATAAAGTCAGTGTGAGGGCCAAGCTGAAATAAATGGATAGCTTCTTTGGTCTTATTTTAAGACACTATTATAATAAACTAATTCATCTGATTTCCCAGCCCACATGAAGTTAGAAGCAGTTAATTGAAGGAGGCATATATATATGAAACCAAATTAGATGGTCTAAGCTGCTGGAAGTAGGATGTCCTGCAATAAGAAATAGGAGTTGATTCTACAGAGGTAGCGGCCACAAGGACTGGAAAGCATAATAAGCAAATTGGGACCTGAGAAAGGGGCAAATATTGTACACCCTGAATAGACACATATGACATCATTGTATTACAGTGCAGCATGAATTACAGCATAGCGACTCATACTTGAAACAATAATTCCCACACCACAAACATGAACCCAGAATCTTTCTGATACAGTTTGGCTGTGTCCTCACCCAAATCTCATCTTGAATTGTAGCTCCCATAATTCCCACATGTTGTAGGAGATAACTGAATCATGGGGGTTGTTCCTCCCATACTGTTCTCGTGATAGTGGATAAGTCTCACGAGATCTGATGATTTTATAAGGGGCTTTCCCCTTTCATTTGGTTCTCATTCTCTCTTGTCTTGCCACCATGTAAGGCATACCTTCTGCTTTCTGCCTTGATTGTGAGGCCTCCCCAGCCACGTGGAACTGTAAGTCCATTAAACCTCTTTTTTTCTTTATAAATTACCCCATCCCAGGTATGTCTTTATCAGCAGCATGAAAACAAATTAATATATTTCCTTTTAAATTTGTGAAAAATCAATGAGAAAATGTATATGAAAGCACTTTGTAATGTGTCAAATGCTACACAATTGGTTCATTATTATTTTTAGCACTCTGTGAAGGAAGACAGTAATACAAATAATGCATTTTTAAATGTGTCTATCCAAGCCAATTAATTTTTTAATTGGCTCTTAAAATTATCATTTTTATTGATCTAGAAATTTTATTTTTGTAGAATACCTCATTTTCTAATACTGCTGAATAAAAAAGATGTTATTGTTCCCTTGGGATGATGTCTCATAACTTAGAACAAATGACTTATTCATATTTTCCAGGGCAAATTTGAGAGATGGAGAGCAAGACAGCGAGAGCGAGAGAGAGAGAGAGAGAGAGAGAGAGAGAGAGAAGATAATAGCTCAGGACACCTGGGGGAGGGAATGCCACAGATGTGGAAAGAAGGAGCAGAAAGAGGCAGCAGGGTTGCCTAAAATAAACTTTCCTTACTCCCCACTTTTGCTGTGTTGGCCAGTGACTGGCTGCCAGGCTGCATGCCAAATTCCAAAGGACAAGTAAATAAACAGTTAATGCAAGTTATTCTGCAAATTTGCACATGCCCACCCACACAAGCACTAAATTAAATTTTTCCCAGCTGAAATCAGGCTGCAGGCAAATAAGAATTGTTACCTCTTCTTTCCTCATTAGACATCCTTACTGTGACTTTGGCTCTGGGAAATATTTGGTTGTCAAGCAAGGTACTAGTTAATTTGAGCCCTTTTGCCCAAGTCAGATTCATTCCTGAATATAGCAACTTCACTTGTTGTCCTTGAGAAGAAGCTACAGATAGTGGTGTGGTCAGATTTATGCATGTAGAAAAAACAAGCCCACATTCCCCGAAACGTCTTAACTTTGACCAGCTCCAACTGGATTTTATTGCTATTTGATTTCTAGAGGGCCATGTGCCTGACCGCCCAGGGGAATAGACAATGCTCAGAATGAATATTGAAATACCAAGTCATTATTTACTCTGGGGGACTGCCAGAGCTGCCTGCTGCCTGAGTTTTAGGGGAGCCGAGTAAGGGGTTCCTATTTTAAACACACAAAGTAAAATAATTCTCCGTGGTCCCCTCCAGATAGCACAAAATGAAGTCACTGCAAAGAGTGATGTACCAAAATAAGATATCTAATGAGAAAGAGCATTTTCTTATTGTGATCAAAACCTGATGGTGGGGCCCAAGACCAATCAGTGTAAGTGGATCCCTCACCTACCCTGCCCAATACTTGTATGCAGATGAAACCGAAAAATGTATGGCAAGGGCAGCTTTGAGTTGGAGAGGTACACTTGACGGCCCTACCAACAACCTCCATACGTAGCACGTGCTGAAGAGGAGAAGTCATGGTGAAGGAAAGCCCGTGGGGAGCTGATTATAGACCCATGAAGCACATGCCTCTTTTCAAGCTTGCAGTGTCTTAGCTGGTGCCTTCTTTGAATGCCTCATGTATCACAGGCAGAGGCAGCTAGGCATCAAATCAGAAGAACGAGCCAAGGATTCCCCAGGCACTTTTTTGAAGGCTGGCAGTTCTAAAAGGTCATCCTGCTAAAATGGGAAGTAATTTCATGGGCTGGTGGTGATTCTGCCTTTGGTAATAATAAACAAAGTTGAGACCAATGATAATATTTAGGATCCCCCACTACGTAGTGATGAAGGAGAGTGATTCTGATGAATTCTGATTGCTTTGGAGGAAAAATGCAAAGAAAATTAATCTTCCCCTTGCGGGTAAAGTCCTCACCACCGGAGGTCAATGGCCCCTCCCAGAAGTGGGTTCGAGGCTCCCATTAGGAATAAATATCCTGTTTTACTTTTAGGAGGTAGCATTTCACCTAATTATAAAAGTACACCATAATTTTCAAAAATATATAGGGCTCCCTTACACAATTTACTACCCTTGAAAACTGTAACAACACATAGGGATGTGGCTCCCTGCTTGGATGGGACCAGACTGGAATGCCGGGTCAGAGTGCAGCATTCACCACGGATAAAAGACAGGATGGCTGATTTGAATGAAAGCCAACGCTGAAGTTTCCTGTAACCATGGTAACCAAATCAGAAGCACATATTAATGATAAGCAAAAACAACTGGCAGTTTGCCTAGGCATCACTTAGAAGTATTAACTTCCTAAGGTGAGTGCCATGAACAGTCTACAGAAAAACAGTTCTACAACAAGTCCATAGCATTCACTTGTTCTCCCTGAAAACACACGTGCACACACACATACACACACACCCCACAGGTTTGTTGCTGTGGTGGCAGTGGTACAGGTGTGCACCGTGAGTATTTGTTGCAGATACAGAAGCACTACATGAGATCAGGGAGCAGAGCTCATTATTGGGGCTGATTTCTGGGAATTTGCATCTCTTCTTTATTGAGTGGACTCCAAACAGAGACTCGCATTTCCCTAGCATGGCCTTACTTGTCATCTAGCTACATTGCTTCACTGAGAAATGAAGATTGAGAAATTCAATCTTTCAAAAATAGGGGTCATGATAATAGCAACCACTTCTACAGCACTTTTATGTACCGGTCACCATTCCAAATTATTCCTAAATTACATATCTTTAGTTAATTCAGTTTCCCCCATAAGTAGCATCAAGGTAGTCCCATGGCCATCTAAGCATCAGTCATTTGCCTTTCCATGGTATGTATAGTCTTAGGAACCCTATAGTGGAAGTTTACAAATCCATAATCAGGAACTGGGATCATCAGTGAAATTTCGGTGAGCAACACACAAGCTTCAACTTCAGAAGACCTGAGTTCAAGTTTAAGTTCCCTTGCTTCCTGCATAACTTCGGGCAACTTGTCTCAGGTTCAGTTGCCCCATATCTGAAATGGGGATAATCAGTTTTTACCTTGATGACTTTATGGGATTATATGAAATGTTATATATCAGGGCACTTAACTTGCCCCATCAGCAAAAACTGTTCCTTCTCCTGTGTTATCATTGCCCATTTTATTTGTGTCTCTTATAAGATACCCTACAACCTGGCTTTCATTAGTTTCATGTAAGTCTAATTCGTTGAATTATGAGCTCTTTAAAGGCAGGAATAATATATTAGTATTTTTGTATGCTCAATACCAAACCTAGTTTATTTCTATAAATTAGTACATTCATATAACTTATAAGGAGGTCAATACTGGAATGTTTAACTGAATTTAATTCAATAAAGCTGAATTGGATTGATTTGAATTGAATTTGCTGGCTATTTGCTCCTCAATTACCACTTCTTATTGTGAGTATCTGGAATGGGCAGTAGACAGTGTTGGGCAGCTTGGGCAAGATGGGATCTGGAGTAGATTCCAATCAGAGTTTGGGGTGAGATTGAAGCCGCAAACCATCAGTTGGAGGCATGTGTCTGCCATCACTTTCTGCACAGGCTGAGGCTATATAGCCAAATCTAAACATTTGAGCTCTGTTTCTGGAACCAATACTGTTCTTCTCACCTAACCGAGAAGCTCTTCAATAATTCCATTTTCCTTAATCTGTTTCCCTATTTTTAGGCCCAAGAAGTAATATATCCATATCTCTAAGAAAAACAGTATCCCCTTGAATAAGAGGAGACAGACTGATAATGATTTTGAGGGTAATATGTAAATGTGTACGATCATTTTGATATTTATGCTTACATTATGAATTTTTAATAAAGATATCTGTCTTTTATCTTTCACAAGTAAATCAATGAGATAATGTATTGGAAAGAGCTTCTGTAAACTTCAATAGACTACACCAAGTTAAGTTGTTACAAGAATAAAAATCTGCATGGCATCAGTTGCCTCTGTTCCATCACTTTTAACGTAAGGAATTTGTAAACTTGGATTCAGGTCCTGGAGCCAGTTCCTCTGTCCAGCTGTCAGGAATGTCACAGCTGAGTCAGGGTGCTCTGTGGGGCCATCCTTGCATCCACAGGGTTTCCTCTCCACAGCCTGAGCCACTCCTTAGCTGGATGCTTGCCTGCCTCATACCAATTAGGCTTTCAAGCATAGGGCAAATCTAAACCAAGTTTCTTTGGGTGTTTCTAGGGGTTAGGCATTCTTGACTTTGCAATCATGTGGTACTTCATTATCTTCTATGAGCATTGCTTTTGCGGCCAGCATCGCTCCAGGAAGTACAGAGTGCCTGGCTGAAAGTAAATCTTGGAGTGTTTCCAGTTCTTCAAAAAGAGCAGTTGATCCTTTAGTAGTAGCTGGTATTCCAGACTTTGCAGTCCAAGATGAGAAATTCAATCTCTCAGAAACAGGGGTCATGATAATAGCAAACACTTCTATAGCACTTTTTATGTAGTAGGCACCATTCCAAATTATTCCTGAATTATATATCTTTAGTTAATTCACACTATTAGCCCTATGAAGTATAGATATTTTTGTTAACTCCGTTTTATAGATGATGAGGCTGGGGCACAGAGAAATAAATGCCTTGACCAAAGTCATATAGCTATGCAGTAGTATAGCCAGCATTTGAACCCAGTTGGTAGAGCTCCATACTCTTAATTACTATGCTATTTATAAAAAGGGGTATACAAAAGTAAAACATACAAACTCTAAAATCTCATTATAGCAAATAATTTTAACTAATTCCCCCTCATTAAGACTCTTTCAAGATGCCTCTTTCATAATTTTGTTGCCTGAATGTTTTCTTCTACCGTCTCTCTGGCATTGCTGATAATCAGCAATAGAGTGGCCAAAAGGGAAAAAAATAATCCTCTCTCTCTCCTTTTTTCTTCCCCTTCTTCCCAAACATATTGAATCCTAATATCTACTAGTAATTGACCTCAGAGTGAAGTATGAGCATAAATAAGTTATGTTGTCAAATAATTCACAATCTATAGAAGGAAACAGAAATATAACTAGTAGTTCAAAGTTTTATAGTTAAAACAGTTATTTTTTGTTTTGTTTTTGTTTTTGCAGGAACACTCAGTATTGCTAATTCTGCCTGGAGTTCCAGGAAAACAGAAAAAGAAAGAAAAGAAACAAGGATTTGAGAAAAGTCCAAAAACAGATGTTGATTACCTCTCAATAATTAAAAGTCCTTTCAATTCAACAGATGTTTAGAGAGAGTCTACTGTAAATCTAGCATTATATTAAGGTCCAAAAGCATATGAAAGATGATATGACAAGGTTCCTGCCTCAAGAAGCATATAACTTTATTGAGGAAATGAAAGCTACACCCACAAAAGTATTAGAAATGTATGACAGAGTGACAAATGCATCATGTAGACAAGAAATGCAATAGAAGGTGAGGGAAGGGAGCTATATAAACATGGAGTTGAGAAGTCACAAAGAATGTTACGGAGATAGGACCTCACTGTATGTGTTTTGTGTACTAACCTTACTATGGCTCCATCTTATTTACCTACCCCTATTTTCCCTTAGCCAGAATTTCTCTGTCTAAAAAAAAGGTTGTATTTATTTTTACAAGCTGATTTGAATCCTTTTTTTATAAAAGGGTAGAGAAGGAAGGAAAAGGAGGGAGAGAGGGAAGAAAAGAGAAAGGAAAGAAAGGAAAGAAAAGTATCTCCATTAACCCTTGAACCTTACTATGGTCTGAGGCATTCAGTCCAACAGCATATCATTATGTAAACACTGTAGTAAAGCAAAGTGTGTAAGAACATAAGCTTAAAAGTTTGACTTCAGGGGGTTCAGCTCTCAGTTCTGTCACTTATAGGTATGTGACATTGGACAAGTTACTTGTGTCTTTTGAAAACTTTGAAGGAAGAAATCTAAAACTATTTTCCATATTGATATTCCGAAAGTTTTTGTGTATTTTTCCTTCCTGCACCCTCTAATTCATAAGCCACATATGGAGGCCTTGGTTTTCTCACCTGTAAAATGGAAATAATACTATTACTTTCCTCAATAGGTGTAGTTAAGCTAAATACATTAAAGTGCTTAGAGCAGCCTCTATACATAATTATTATTTGTTAGTCATTTGGCAATTATTCCTTGAACATTTCAAGAAGTGAGCTAAATCTTGGGAATATGAAAATAAACAACTCACAGTCTCTATATTTAAGAATTTCACAATCTAGTGCAAGACATGCTAAACAAATAATTTTAATACAGTTTGGTATTTGCTAAATTAGCCATATACAGAAGCATATTTTCATATTATACTTTAACTAGCATAGCATAAGAATGCATTAACTTTCCGCTGGGCTTATCAAACCATTGGCTAAAATTGAGCTCATTGTCAAGAAAAATTTCTGGATTTTGTCATGTGAATTATTACTTATTCACCTCTTCTCTATCCTGTAATATGCAATCGAAATTTTTAGATGTGTCTTTTTCTGTATTACATTTCATCTGCTTTAAGCAGTTCATTCCAACTTGTCAGCACTTCTTTAAATCTTAAATATCATCCATAACCCTCATTTTCCCTCACAGGTTTTTGTGTCATGTAAATTTGATGAGCATGTCATCCACTTCTTCACTAGGTTTATGAAGAGGACAGTCAAGGACAGAGCCCCATGGCACCATGAAAGACATCTCTTCATGTTAGTACCTAAGTATTAATCAACCTTTTGATATTCAACAAATTGTATTAAAATAAGTTTGACCTCACTGTATTATGATTCAGTCCATGTTTTTAAATTTTGCTTGTCATTATATTTTACTGAATTTTTATTTTATAAGTTAGGTAATAAGAGACTATGGTGTTTTGCTAAAATCCAGATATATTCCCTATACAGTGCTCCTTGATCTATTAAGCCAAAACCCTACCAAAGAATAAAAATAAATCATTTTTAATGGCTCATTCTGACCCCTAACAATCACCACTTTCTTTCCTAGTACTAAACTGTCTGATGATTATCCCACCTCTCCAACTCCTCATCCCACCCCTCCCCATCCCCTAAATTGTGAGCTCCTCTGGGTCAGAAACATAATTCTTTGTCCATAGCACCTAGCATACTTCTGGACATATAATAGATGATCAATAAATAGTTGTTGAATAAATGAATAAAACCATCTGTCCTATTTGGTTTAGGGTGAAGTTTTATCCAGGATATTCCTTCAGTAAATTACAATAACTATTCCAGGCCAAGTATGCGATCATTCTTTGGAATTTATTAGGTTATGGGTTATTAATAATAATAATAATTTCAGTCACTAACTTAGAAATGATGATGTACAACATGGCACATGTATACATATGTAACAAACCTGCACATTTTACACATGTACCCTAGAACTTAAAGTATAATAATAAAAAAAAAGGAATAATGGTGTAATGTTAATGGATAACAAAGAGATAATGCAGCTCAATTTCTGTTTCACTTCTGCCTTTTCAAGGAGAATGGTCTCCATGTTGAAAAGATTAGAATAAAATTGGTTAGATAGGTATAGAGATTGTAAGAAATCTGCCTATTCCCAATGAGTTCCAGTTTCTATGTGGATTAAAACCAGGGAACTCAGGTATCTTGCAAATAAAATCATTCTAGGTCTACCAGCGGCCTCTAAAAATATTCTGAGAAGTCTTGGAAGCCTAGAATAGGTAAAGGTAAATAGCATTCTAATTTTCTAAAGAGAAAAAAGTAGATTATGTCACTTGGCATTATTCTAGACTGTAAAAGGAATGGTTTGTGAACACCCAGAAAATAAACTGGTGATAGCTTAGAGAAGACCAGTTAAACTCCTCTCATTTCCTCTTTGACAATGTTCTGGGCTGATTTTTCTATTATTCATCAATTACAGAACTCCTACTCCAATTAGACACTGTGCTAAGTGCTAGGGATATAACAGTGAACAGGACAAATATGGTCCTTCCCAGTCAATCTTAACCGAGTGCAGGGGTTACAAATGTTGGCTCACAAATCATACACACCAAGCAACTGTTGTTTGGCCAACACAGTGTTTCTTAAAGCAGTTTTAATTAGTTGGCACCATTTTAAGCTGAAAGTTTTCATATGACAATCTAGATTTCTAACTTATTTTAAGATAAGAGGAAAAGCTAGAGAAGACTGTGATGCCTAAGAGATGGATAGTCAAGAAGGAAAGAATGGGTTGTTCCCCAGAAGGCTACCCACGCCTCACATGCTATTTATCACTATTCAAGCCCCAAAGGCACAGCTCAATATTCCCAGTGGTTTAAAGGGAATCATCCCAAGCAGGGCCCATAAAAGCCTCCCCAGGGAGCTCGGCCAGGTTCTACAGCTGCTCATTGTTTAGCAAGACCAAGGAAGCTAAGGATGACATAGAACCAGAGTCAATTCTCTTCAGACCTGAGAAATCTTCATTACTCTGCTACAGCCTTAGAGAGATTTAGGGAGATCCCTGATGAGGAGCTTCCCCTCATAAGCACTTTGGATAAATATTTCTGTCAGTCGCTGGCATCTGGATGTCAAGAATTTTATGAACATGGAGATTAGCTCCAGATCCATCACTCCTATAGAATATGTAACCACCCAGGCTTAGCTACTGCTGGCAGCTCAGAGTTAGAGTCACTTAACTCCTAAGCCAACCGTCCTAGAATAACATCCTCAACTCTTATTTACTCAAAATATTTAGATACAATCTGGGGAACTGAAGAAGGAAAAAATGACCTTCTGCAGAAGATAATGGGTAGGTTTGATTTACCAATTCAGGACTTCATCTGTTGTTGTTTTTAAACCACAGTTACCATAACAATAGCTCTTAGAGAAGTCTCATGCACAATTTTTGCTCATTTCATTTTGGGGAACTTCAGAACACTGTGTTATATCTGATTCAACAAAGAATGTTTCTAACATTTTACCATTATATAAACTATTTGCTGCAGCTTGAAGTAGAGTGCCTCTTCTGTTCCTAATTTACCAAAGAACTTTTAATCAAATGATTTTTCTAAATCTATTGAGAATATTGTCATTTTTATTTTTACTTTCTATTAATGCAATAAATTCATTATTAGATTTTCTAACATAAATGTGACCACAAATTCCTGAGATAAAACATTTTCAACATGATCTATTACATTATTATATATTCTTTCCAGATTCAATTTACCAATATTTTAATAGTTTAATATCTCTGTTCATAAGTGGATTGGACTTTGATTTACTTTTATTTTACTATGTCCAAATTTGATATCAAGGTTATTTAATATTACGAAATGAGTTGGAATATTTTCCCCTTTTTTCTGTCACCTTGAAGACTTTGTATAGGACTGAAATGGTCTGCTCTTTATAGTTTTGCAGAAATTACAAAGTCATTTAGTAAGGTGTTTTCATTCCAGGATGATTGTTGATTACTGAGCAATTTTTTTTTCAAGTTATAGGGCTACTTTAATTTTTCATTTCTCTTTGAATAACATGTTCATTTTGTATATGTTTTAAAGTTTGTGGGCAAAATGTAAAATTTATTATTGTCTCACTAACTCTACTATGTTGTATTATGACCCCTTTTTATACCTAAGATTTTTTTGTTCTGCCTTTCTTTTCATGATCAGTTCCATTTGAGATGTGTCAATGAATTTTTGGCTATATTAACTTAAATTATAGTATATTTATTTTTTGCTTTTTTAGGGTGTTATTCTGTTATCTCATTACTTTTAATCTCCTTAGATCAGTTTTGTTTCTTTTCTACCTTAAATTTTACCCTTCGTTTATTAAATTTCAGCTTTTCTTTTCTTTCTTTTTTTTTTTTTTTTTGAGACAGTCTCGCTCTGTCACCCAGACTGAAGTGTAGTGGCACAATCTTGACTCACTGCTATCTCCGCCTCCTAGGTTCAAGTGATTCTCATGCCTACCCCACCCAAATAGCTGGGATTACAGGCATACACCACAATTCCTGGCTAATTTTTTGTATTTTTAGTAGAGACAGGGTTTCGCCATGTTGCCCAGGCTGGTCTCAAACTCCTGGCCTCAAGTGATGCACCTGCCTCAGCCTCCCAAAGTGCTGAGATTACAGGTGTGAGCTATCTTGCCCAGCCTTACATTTTTTTCTTTTGAAATGAAAGCATTTAAAGCTATAAAAAAATCTCTAGCTATCAACAGAGTAAACAGGCAACCTACAGAACGGGAGAAAATATTTGCAAACTATACATGTGGCAAAGGGCTAATATCCAGAATCTACAAGGAACTTAAACATACAAGCAAAAAAAAAAAAAAAAAAAAATTAAAAAGTTGACAAGACACCTGAACAGATACTTTTCAAAAGAAGACATACATGTGGCCAACAAGCATATGAAAAAAAATGCTCAATATTACTAATTATTAGAGAAATGCAAATCAAAACCACAATGAGATAACACCTCACACCAATCAGAATGACTATTGCTAAAAAGTCAAAAACTTACAGATGCTGCTGAGGTTGCAGAGAAAAGAGAACACTTATATACTGTTGGTGGGAGTATAAATTAGTTCAACCATTGTGGAAGGCAGTGTGGCAATTCCTTAAAGGACTAAAACCAGAACTACCATTGCACCCAGCAATCCTACTACTGAGTATATAGCCAAATGAATATAAATTGTACTAACAAAAAGACACATGCACACATACATTTATTGCAGCACTATCCACAATAGCAAAGACATGGAATCAACCTAAAAGCCCATTTCAATGGTAGATTGAATAAAGAAAATGTTGTACATCAAGGAGATACCACAGAAAGGTAAAAGTCAATTAAATGTTTTAAAATATAGGATATGAATGAAAAATTCTCTAGAGAAATAGGTATCATACAGAAAAAACAATCAACTTATGGAAATGGAAAACACATTTAAAAAATACAAAATGCAGGGCAAAGTTTCAATGATAGACTAGAAAAAGTAGAAGAAAAAACTTCAGAGCAAAAGACAAGGCTTGTACATTAACCCAATCAGACAAAGACAAAGAAAACAATTAACTGAACAAATCCTCCAAGAAATTTGGAACTATGTTAAATGGCCAAATCTAAGAATAACTGGTGTTCCTGAGGAAAAAAATCTAAACGTTTGTAATACTTATTTGAGCAAATAATTGAGAAAAAACTTCACCAGCCTTGCTAGAGATCTACAGAAGAACCTCAAAGAACATCAGGGAAATTGATTGCAAAAAGATCATTGCCTGAGCACATAGTCATCAGGTTATCTATATTCAAGAAAAAGGACAGAATCTTAGGAGCTGTGAAGCAAAAACATCAGATTACCAATAAAGGAAAACCTACCAAATTAACAGCAGACTTCTCAGCAGAAACCTTACAAGCCAGAAGGGACTGAGTCCCTTCTTTAGCCTCCTGAAACAAAATAACTGTCAGCCAAGAATTTTGTATCCAGCAAAACTAAGCTTCATAAATGAAGGAGGGATAAAGTCTTTTTCCAACAAATGCTGAGAGAATTTGCCACTAACAAGTCAGCACTACAAGAAATGCTAAAAGGAGTTTTAAATCTTGAAACAAAACCCTGAAATACACCAAAATAGAACCTCCATTAAGCATAATCTCACAGGGCCTATAAAATAACAACACAACAGAAAACAACAACAACAAGGTATTAAGGCAACAACATTGTTGTTGAGCAGTACCTCACATCTCAATAGCAACACTGAATGTAAATGAACTAAATGCTCCACTTAAAAGATACAGAATGGCAGAAAGGATAAAAATCTACCAACCAAGAATCTTCTCTCTTCGAGAGACTCACCTAACACATAAGGACTCACATAAACTTAAGGTGGTAAAGGGGAGGAAAAAGATATTCCATGCAAATGAACACCAAAAGTGAGCAGGAGTAGCTATTCTTACATCAGACAAAACAGACTTTAAAGCAACAATGACAACAACAACAAAGATGGATATTATATAATAATAAAAGGATTATTCCCACAGGAAAATATCACAATCCTAAATATATATGAACCTAACACTGGAGCTCCCAAATTTATAAAACAAATACTACTATACCTGAGAAATGAGATAAATGGTAACACAATAATAGTAGAGGACTTCAATACTCCACAGACATGACTAGACAGGTCATCAAGACAGAAAGTTAACAAAGAAACAATGGTCCTAAACTATATCCTACAACAAATGGACTTAACAGATATTTGCAGAACATTCTACACAACAGCAACAGAATATACATTCTTTTCTTCAGCATATGGAACATTCTTCAAGGTAGATCATATGATAGGTCACAAAACAAGTATCAATAAATTAAAGAAAATTGAAATCATATCAAGTATCCTTTCAGACCACAGTGGAATAAAACTGGAAATTAACTCCAAAAGGAACCCTCAAAACTATACAAATACATGGAAATTAACCTGCTCTTGAGTAATCTTTGGATCAACAATGAAATCAAGATGGAAATTTTAAAATTCTTTGAGCTGAACAATAATAGTGACACAACTTATCAAAGCCTCTGGGATATAGAAAAAGCGGTGCTAAGAGCAAAGTTCATAGCATTAAATGCCTACAGTAGAACATCTGAAAGAGTGCAAATAGGAAATCTAAGGTCACACCTCAAGGAACTAAAGAAACAAGAGCAAACCAAACCCAAACCCAGCAAAAGAAAAGAAATAACAAAGATCAGAGCAAAACTAAATGAAATTGAAACGAAAAATACATAAAAGATAAATGAAAGAAAAAGCTGGTTCTTTGAAAAGATAAACAAAATTGATAGGTCATTAGTGAGATTAACCAAGAAAAGAAGACAAAATTCAAATAAGCTCAGTTAGAAATGAAGCTAGAGATATTAGACCAAGACCACAGAAAAACAAAAGATAATTCAAGGTTACAATGAACACCTTTACACACACAGACTATAAAACCTAGAGGAGATGAATGAATTCCTGGAAATATACAACTCTCCCAGATTAAATCAGGAAGAACTAGAAACTCTGAAAAGACCAATAACAAGCAACAAGCTTGAAATGGTAATAACAAAATTGCCAACAACAACAAAAAAAGCCCAGGACCAGATGGATTCACAGCTGAATTCTATCAGATATTCAAAGAAGAATTGGTATCAGTCCTATTGAAACTATTCCAAAAAATGGAGAAAGAGGGAATCTCCTTAAATCATTCTCTGAAGCCAGTATCACCCTAATTCCAATACCAGAAAAGGATGTAACAAAAAAAGAACATTAAAGAACAATATCCCTCATGAACATAAATGCAAAAATCCTCTTCAAAATACTAGCTAACTGAATCCAACAGCATGTCAAAAAGATCATATGCCATGATAAAGTGGGGTTTATTCCAGGGATGTGGGGATGGCTTAATACATGCAAGTCAATAAATGTCATATATCACATAAACAAAATTTTTTTTAAAATCACATGATTATCTCAATAGATGCAGAAATTACAGATTTGACAAAATCCAGCATCCCTTTATGATTAAAACCCTCAGCAAAATTGGCATAGAAGGGACATACCTCAACGTAATAAAAGCCAGCTATGACAAACAAACATTATACTGACTGAGGAAAAGTTGAAAGCATTCTTCCTAAGAACTGAAACAAGACTAGAACACCCACTTTTACCACTTCTATTCAACATAGTACTGAAAGTCCTAGCGAGAGCAGACAAGAGAAAGAAATAAGGGACATCCAAATTGGTAAAGAGGAAGTCAAACTGTCGTTGTTCGCTGATGATATAATCATATACCTAGAAAATCTAAAGACTCGTCCAAAGAGCTCCTAGATCTAATAAATGAATTCAGTAAAGTTCCAGGATACAACATTAATGTACACAAATCAGTAGCACTGCTATACACCAAGAACGACCAAACTGAGAAACAAATCAAGAATTCAATCTCTTTTATAACAGCTGTAAAAAATAAAATACAGTACTTAGGAATACACCTAACCAAAGAAGTAAAAGATCTCTGCAAGGAAAACTACAAAACATGGCTGAAAGAAATCATCAACAACACAAGCAAATGAAAATACATCCCATGCTCATGGATGGGTGGAATCAATATTGTAAAAATGACTATACTCCCAAAAGCAATTTACAGATTCAATGCGATTCCCATTAAAGTACCATTATCATTCTTCACAGAACTAGAAAAAACAATCCCAAAATTCATTTTGAACCAAAAAAGAGTCCACATAGCCAAAGCATGACTAAGCAAAAAGAATAAATCTGGAGCATCACATTATCCGACTTCAAACTGTACTACAAGGTTATAGTTACCAAAATGGCATTATACTAGCAAAAAAATAGGCATGTAGACCAATGGAACAGAATAGAGAAGCCAGAAATAAAATCAAATACTCACAGCCAACTGATCTTTGACAAAGCAAATAGAAACATAAAGTGGGGAATGGACACCCTATTCAACAAATGGTGCTGGGATAATTAGCAAGCACATGTAGAAGAATGAAATTGGATTCTCATCTCTCACCTTATACAAAAATCAACTTAAGATGGATCAAAGACTTAAATCTAAGACCTGACACCATAAAAATTACAGAAGATAACATTGGTAAAACTCTTCTAGATGTTGACTTAGGCAAAGAGTTCATGACGAAGAACCCAAAAGCAAACGCAACAGAAACAAAGATAAATAGATAGGATTTAATTAAACTAAAAAGATTTTGCACAGCAAAAGAAATAATCAGCAGAGTAAACAGACAACCCAAAGAATGGGAGAAAATATTCACAAACTATCCATCCAACAAAGGACTAATATCCAGAATCTATAAGGAACTCAAACAAATCAGCAAGAGAAAACCAAATAATCCCATCAAAAAGTGGGCAAAGGACATAAATAGACAATTCTCAAAGAAGATATACAAATGGCCAAGAAACATATGAAAAAATCCTCAACATCACTAATTGAATATGAATCAAAACTACAATGCGATACCATCTTACTCCTGCAAGAATGACCATAATTTAAAAATCAGAAAATAATAGATGTTGGCATGGATGTAGTACAAAGGGAACACTTTTACACTGCTGGTGGGAATATAAACTAGTACAACCACAGTGGAAAACAGTATGGAGATTCCTTAAAGAACTAAAAGTAGAGCTACCATTTTTTCCAGCAATCCCACTACTGGGTATCTACCCAGAGGAAAATAAGTCATTATATGAAAAAGACATTTGTACATGCATGTTTATAGCAGCACAATTCACAATTGCAAAAATATGGAACCAGCCTAAACGTCCATCAACCAATAAATGGAAAAAGAAAATGTGATATATATACACCATAGAATACTACTCAGCCATAAAAAGGAATGAAATAATGGCATTTGCAGCAACCTGGATATAGTTGGAGACCAATATTCTAAATGAAGTAACTCAGGAAAGGAAAAACAAATATCATATGATCTCATAAGTGGGAGCTAAGCTATGAGGACACAAAGGCATAAGAATGATATAATGGACTCTGGAGAGTCATTGGGGAAGATAGGATGGTGTGGGATACAAGACTACGCATGGAGTACAGTGTACACTGCTCAGGTGATGGGTGCACCAAAATCTCGGAAATTACCACTAAAGAACTTACCTGGCCGGGTGCAGTGGCTCACACCTGTAATCCCAGCACTTTGGGAGGCTGAGGCAGGCAGATCACTTGAGGTCAAGAGTTCAAGACCAGCCTGGTCAACATGATGAAACGCCATCTCTACTAAAAATACAAAAAAAAAAAAAAAAAAGAAATTAGTCAGGCATGGTGGCAGGCACCTGTAATCCCAGTTACTTGGGAGGCTGAGGCAGGAGTATCACTTGAACCTGGGAGGCAGAGGTTGCAATGAGCCAAGACTGTGCCATTGCACTCCAGCCTGGGCAACAAAAGTGAAACTCTGTCTCAAAGAAAAAAAAAATAACTTATCCATGTAATCAAAAACTACCTGTTCCCCCCAAAACTAATGAAATATAGAAAAAAATGTAGTACATATACACCATGGAATACTATGCAGTCGTAAATAAAGAATAAGATTGTGTCCTCTACAGGAACATGGATGGAATGACAGGCTATTATCCCTAGCAAACTAATGCAGGAACAGAAAATCAAAAACCACATGTTCTCACTTATAAGTGGGAGCTAAATAATGAGAACATATAGACGGAAAGAGGGAAACAACAGACACTGGGCCTACTTGAGGGAGTAGGGTGGAAGGAGGGAAAGGTTCAGGTAAAAAAAATATTGGGTACTATGCTTAGTACCTGGGTTATGAAGTAATCTGTACATTAAACTCTCAAATCATGAGTTTACCTATGTAACAAACCTGCACATGTACTCCTGAACCTACAATAAATGTTAAAATATATATATTTTTTAATTCTCTTTACTGCTTTAACTATATCCCACACATTTTGAATTACACTAGTACTATTATTATTTAGTTCTAATGAGTTTTTTTAGGGGACAGAAGGTTTGCTTTTACTTTAATTAGGCTGTAGACACACAATGTAATCTGTGTAATACTGGTCCTTTGATAGCTGAGGTGTTTTTTTGTTTGTTTGTTTTTTGTTTTTTTACCTAGAATGAAGTCAATATTTGTAAATGCTCCATGTGTGCTTAAGAACATAGTTGATCACTATTCACAGATTCCGTATTTGTGAATTCACTTACTACAATTTGTGATCCCAAAGTCAACACTCACGGTGCATTCACGGTCATTTGAGGACATGCACAGAGCAGTAAAAAATCTAGTTGTTCAATGCTCATGTTCTCAGCCGAGGTCAAACAAGGTGACATCCCATCTTCTTGTTTTAGCTCTTATACTATAAACAAATGTCCTTTTCACAACCTAGTCAGTGTCACGATTTTTGCATGCATTACTGTGCTTTTTCTTGGTGATTTTGTTATTTATAATGGCTTCCAAGAACAACGATAAAGTGCTGTCTAGTGTCCTTAACTGCAAGAAGGCTACGAGATGTGCCTTACACAGAAAATACATGTTAGATAAGCTTCCTCCAGGCATAAGGTATAGTGCCATTGACCTTGCTCAATGTCAATGAATCAATAATATATATTAAATAATGTGTCTTTAAACAGAAATACACATAAAACAAAGTGACATATGAATTGAGTGATAAAAATATTATGGTCAGAGGTTTGCAGGAACTTAACCTTATATTTCCCCAGGACCAATAATTCAATATTTGCCAAGGCGGTATTCATGGGGACTTTATAGAGTATAACTATCACGAATCACAGGAATTGACCACATGGACTCTAATTATTGGGTAAAGGTTCCTAATATGTCTATTACATTTTTAAAAAGAAAATTGTGGTCAACGGTGTCAACAACTATGGTGAATCTGGATGACAACTGCTGATTTTATGAGATCTCTTGTAACCTTGAGGATAAGATTAAGGAGGTCCATAGTAAACCAGTTAAATAATCATATTCAGAAGAGGCTGATTAATGGATCCTCATCTTGGAAGGAGGTCTCTAGGGGCTAGCTTCAGAGCTCAGCTCTTAGCCCTGCCCATTCAACATATTTATCATGATATGGATAAGAACAGTTAGAGGATAAGCTCTTATAGCAACTTTTCTAACCTTACTGATTCCCTTTATTTTTTCATCTTCTCTACCTACCTATTTAAACTCTATCACCATTGACCTTCTCCTTGTTACTCTTCTTCATCTAAGACTACATATGGCTAGAGAGAAATGCAATTTCACTTGTTCTCTTCTTGGTGTTTTTAAACCACAATGAGATACCATCTCAGGCTAGTTAGAATGGCAATCATTAAAAAGTCTGGAAACAACAGATGCTGGTGAGGATGTGGAGAAATAGAAACACTTTTACAGTGTTGATGGGAGTGTAAATTAGTCCAACCATTGTGGAAGACAGTGTGGCAATTCCTCAAGGATCTAGAACGAGAAATACCATATGACCCAGCAATCCCATTACTGGATATATACACAAAGGATTGTAAATCATTCTACTATAAAGACATATGCACACGTATGTTTACTGCAGCACTATTCACAATAGCAAAGACTTGGAACCAACCCAAATGCCAATCAATGATAGACTGGATAAAGAAAATGTGGCACATATACACCATGGAACACTATGCAGCCATAAAAAAGAATGAGTTCTTGTCCTTTGCAGGGACATGGATGAAGCTGGAAACCATCATCCTCAGCAAATGAATGCAGGAACAGAAAACCAAACATTGCATGTTCTCACTCTTAGGTGGGGGCTGAACAATGAGAACACATGTACACAGGCAGGGGAACATCACACACCAGGGGCTGTCGGGGGTGAGGGAAAGGGGAGGGAAAGCATTAGGACAAATACCTAATGCATAGGGGGCTTAAAACCTAGATGACGGGTTGATAGGTGCAGCAAACCACCATGACACATGTATACCTATGTAACAAACCTGCACATTCAGCAAATGTATCCCAGAACTTAAAGTAAAATTAAAAAAAAAAAAGAAGAAGTACACAAATCCTCTTGTGTTAAAGACTTTTTGTCATTATCACAATAATATAATCACAAAATAAGTCAGAGAGAGTGACCATGCTTTTCCAAAGCAGTAACAGTTATAGTCCTAGTCTGTGTTTAATTCATTTTGATTTAATAAGCATGCATCTGAACATCTAGCATAGGCCAGGTATTGTGCAAGGTGCCTCCAGGGACACAAAGAGGATATAAGGGGTCACTCTGCCCTCAAGAAAGGTGATAATGAAGCTCACTTTATTAGAGCCTGGGAAGCCTGCAGGGAGGCCAGCATTCTTGAGACATTCCTCTGAAAGTCGGCTTGAGCATTGGCTTTTTTGAGAACCTGAGGCTTGTGTGATTCTCTTGGCAAAGGACCTCAGCACAGGGAATGAGCAGTTCCCTGGGGCATTTCTTCAACCCCATTTACCAATGTATAGATGACAGATGATCAAACAAACACACACACACACACCCACACACACACCCACACCCACCCCACCACCAGTACCAACACTACCAACTTGAATCTAGAAGAGAAAGCAAATATATAAAATAAAACAATTAGAATCAGTCTCTAAATCCAAATATAACAAAATAAACTACCCAGACATCCACAGGGAAAAGTTAAAAATGAACATTTTTTCATTATAATCTCACTATGCCACCTTTATGTTAGTTTTTGTTTGTTTTTAGAGATTTTTTTTTTTATTTTAAAATTATACGAGGTGGTTGCCAGGGGCTGAGGAGAGAGGGAAATGGGAAGTTACTATTTAATTTAATGAGTACAGAGTTTCAGTTTTGCAAGATGAAAAGAATTATAGCAATGAATGATGCTGATGGTGGCACAATGTTATGAATGTACTTAATACCACAAATTGTGCACTTAAAAATGGCTAAGATGGTACATTTTATGTTGTGTGTATTTTGCCACAATAAAAAAAAATGTAAAGGAAAAAAACCCTACATCAGATGTTGAAGACAAGGAAAATATGTCATTTTGAGATTTCATTTTCACTCTGTAGAAAGAGTGAAATGCTTTTAATGGCAATTAATGCAGAGTCCTGCTTTTTCATACTGATGACCACCTGCCCAGTACAGAAAGGTGAATTTAGCTTAACAGTCTTAGGAATTTTCATACTGTCCTTAAAATCTTAACACACTGTGCTGTAACAATATAGCATCGCTACTAAATGCAACGGCTTTGGGCAAGTCACACTGGCTTGTCTGCAACCCACTCTTCCCCCTTACTAGCTAAGTGGCTTTGGGGGTAGTTACTTAAGCTCTCTGAGCTTCAGTAATTTATGGGCATTAATATTTACTTCTTGGGACTGTTCTAAGGATCAGTTGAGATCGTGCATGTAAAGTGCCTGGCCCATAGTAAGCACCACAAATAGTGTTGATGATTATTTGCACATGCTATTCTTTATGTCTGTGCTACCTCCACCTGCCCACACTTAGCCTGGCTAAAGAGTTACTTCCAGAAAGCCCTACTGATCCAGACACCCTCACCCCAATCCCTAGTGCACTCTAAGTGTGTTGAATTCTATATTTCTTCTTACCACATGCATTATAATTATGTATGTCATTGTGTCACTAGATTGTGAACTCTTTGAAGGCAGGAACTATCTTGAATCTTTATAGCCAAAGAATCTAGCAGCACTTGTCACATAATCATGAAGAACAATGTTATATGTCCTCTAAAAGATCTAATATAATCATCAGGAGTATTTATAAAAATAGCATGGTCTCTGTTTTTAAAAGCTTTTACAAATAAACTCTGACAATTGGGATGGAATCTTGTAGAACATTAGCTGCATGGTTGGATTAGATCCATGGTTCCCAAGTGTGTGAGAGTGTTGTAGGCAGGGTAGGGGGTAAGTTTTTCAAGCATTCTTTCTTGGGAAACTATTCTAAGACTATGTTATTATGTACTTCTGTGTTAAATTACCCTTCTTAAAAAGTGAAAAGAGAACTATGAATATTTAGAGAGTGGGGATCTTTTGTTCAGTTTGGTTTAACGTTCTTAATTGGCAAAATTAAAAATTAGCAACTTTTTCTGTTCTCCACCCTCTAGCATTCCAACATTTTAAAAATTTAGTTCTCAGTGAGACCAAAACCCAGAAACCAATGAACATTAAAGTTCATTTCAACCCTTATTCTGGCTGTGTGATAGAGAAATTGTGTTCCCTACATACAGCATCTGATCATACATATAGGCACATTTTAGAATTTAGGAAACAGAAAAGACTCCCCAAACTCCTATCACCAACTTCCACTAATGGTAACCCTAGATGTTAGGTGAGTGACAGATTTTTGAGAACTTACTCATGACGTTAAATTGAAGCCCCTTGTCACCAAGAGATTGTCTTTCAGAAGGAGGCGCTAGGGATGGGAAGTATGTGGGGCCCTAAGAGAACATTACAAGAGGCCATGCTGTTAGGTGGATTTTGTTTTCCAAAGATAAAACAGAAACTATCAAAGCCACATAATAACACTGCTACTACAAGCAGACTGACATCTTTTCCCAAAACTTCATTAAGCCATCGTTTGCTTTTCCAGTATTTCCCTTCTGATCACTCCGAACAAGAAAGATGCATTATCTTTTTAAAAATTGGCTTGAGAATCCTCTTGTCTTCTTGTTAACTTAGAGATGTCAAAAACCAGTGTTTATGACATTTTAGTTTATATATGGGAAGTGACAGTTCAAACCCTGAAATTGGCTGATGTCAAATAGCCAGATAATGGAAACT
This sequence comes from Papio anubis, assembly GCF_008728515.1. Lineage (NCBI taxonomy): Eukaryota > Metazoa > Chordata > Mammalia > Primates > Cercopithecidae > Papio > Papio anubis. The sequence goes on from NC_044987.1 coordinate 23,707,795, forward strand.
TCTGCTAAAAGGTTAATCATGGAGGATGGTGGGATGAAATGTGGTTTAGAGGAAACTTGCAAAACTAAACATGCTAAGCACCTGAAAAATAATCTACAGGACAAAACTCTTGCCTGTAGAATCGGACTCGGTAGGCTTAGAAGAGGGCTATTTGTTATCAGTGGTAGTGCAGTTCTGTTCCCTGTGCTTTCCCCCAAACAGCCACACGACCTGTACTGCAGGGAAGACTAGAAAAGATTCTAGGACTGCATTCTGCCTACAAAAAACTAAATTATAACATTTGTGGTTGAAGACAGTCCTAATACCTAATAAGAGTTATTTAGCAAGCGTCTGAAGGCTTTATAGTCAAATGGAATATTTATGCTGAAAATAATCCTATTGTGCCTCCCTAAGAAATTCAACTTTCTACTCTCCCAACTATTTCACATCTTCTCTTCCCTGCTCAAATCTCTAACTACCCCTCCTCCTTCCTCCAGCTAAAGACCTCACCTCATACTTCATAAAAAATGTAAATCCAATAAAAAAAAAAAAGCCACCTCACTGCTTAATAATCCTACCAATTTCCTTGCACCTGCACCCTTTTCTCTCCTACATAAATGTCTGCCTTTTGAGTGGATCATTCTCATTGACATACAAACATCCCTTACTGTCTTCCATCTTAAAAAACAAACTTGGCTTCCTTGACTCCACATCTTAAGGTCCCGCTCTGTTTCTCAGATCCCCTTCTGAAGAAAACTCCTGTCTCGACTTGCCCACCTCTCATTCACTTTCCAATGTACGCTGATTGTGTTTTCGATCCCACAGCACATCAGTGACCTAACTTTGCCAGTGCGGTATTCTCCATATCCATCTTTTGTGAACACCCAGCAGCAGTATTTGTTGTGATTACAGAGTCTTTCTTCCTAAGCTTCTTTCATACCACTATCACTTGGTTTTCCTCCTACTCCACTTTGCACTCTACTTGCCAAGGTCCTCTTCTTCTAGCAGATTCTAAATGTTAGAGAAATTTGGGACTTTGTCCTCCACTCTCTATTCCTCTCTATCTATGCTCTCAGGGTAATCCTATTTAGTCCCACATGTTTTAAGATAAGGATTCTGAAATTTTTAGCTGTAGTCCCGGGATTCTTAAACTTTGGTGTCATAAACTCTCTTGGCAGTCTGGTTAAGCCTAAGAGCCCTATCATAGGATAATGATTCTATAGGCATGAAAGAGTATTACAAAAGAAACAACAAATTATAGTACAATATAGTTATTAAATTAAAAAATGATATTATAATAAAAGATAATTTTCTAAATTCATTAAGTAATATGATAAAGCATAGGACTTAATAATGAGGATCAATAATATCAATGTGGTGGTGAGTATACATAATATTCGAGATAATGGTAATGATATGAAAATATCTCTAACTTGTACTGTTGAATATATCATGCATATACCCAATGTTACTGTTTTGTTGTCTATAATCATAATTGAGAGAAACACTGAATTTCAATGAAAATTGAATCCAGTAATACGTAACATAATAAATAATGATAAAATAGGATATATTCCAGGGGAAAAAAAAGAGATATATAAATGGTGTGGTGGCTAATTGTATTTGTTGACTGGGTCACAGGGTGCCCAGATAATTGATCAAATGTTATTCTAGACATTTCTATGAGGGTGTTTTAGATGAGATAACCATTAAAACTAGTAGACTGAGTAAAATATGTTCCCCTCCCTAACGTGGGTGGCCTCATCCAATCAATTGAATAGAAGAAAAGGGTTAGTCCTATCCAAGTAAGAAAGAATTCCTCCTGTCCGACTCACATTGAACTGAGACATTGGCTATTTCCTGCCTTTGAACTCTAACTGAAATATTGGCTCTTCCTGTTGAGCCAGGGTCTTGAGCCTTTTGGTTTTCAGGCTGGAACTACACTATTGGCTCTCTTGGGTCCCCAGCCTGACAGTCCTACAGATCTTGGGACATTTTTTCACTCTCCATAATTGCATGAGTCAATTCTTCATAACAAATAAATAAATAAATAAATAAATAAATAAATATTCTGTTTTCTATTGGTCCTGTTTTCTTCTGGAGAATCCTGACAAATACAAATGACTATCAGCACATGAAAAGATAGTAAACATCATTAATCATAAAAAAATTCAAATTGAACCCAACATGATACTACTACACATCCTCTAAAATAGCTATTTTTAAAATAATAACAGGTGTTGGTGAGGATATAGAGCAATGAGAATCCTCATCGTTGAATGTAGATATGGACAACCAACATGAATAATAGTTTGGCAGTTTTCTTATAAAGCTAGATACATACTTATAATACATTATAACAATTTCATCCCTAGGTATTTAACCAAAGAAGTGAAAGCATTTGTTCACTTGTGGCGGGATATGGATGGCTCCAGGCACGCAGCAGTCTTGCAATTATTTAAACTTTCAGTGGTTAATTGGGGTGAAATACTAATGGAAGGGACTGCACTGGTGGGTGCAACTTGTCAAGCATTGGAAAGTACAGGGGAAGTAGTAATTATAAGCACCATGTGGAATTGGATGGAAGATACTTATAGTAATAAATCATCAATTAAAGGCTAATCACAAAAACCAGAAGATATCCTTGTGGTATCTCCAATCTTCTCCTCTCCTGTGGCTAGAGAGCAAAAACAAACTTACGAATCAGAGTAGCAGAGCTTCAAAGGATGTTGAATTCTCCACCTTCGACTTTAGCAAGTCTGATACACCAAGCTTAGGGCCCTAATTCGGGAAGATTGGGAGATAATGCCGGCACACTGATAGGGTAGTACTTGGAAGCTTGGAGAAAGCAATGGCTCATAGCAAGTGAAGTAAAATGCCACAACTGCTGTGGTAGACAGAAGAAGAAGGAATCAAAAGTCTCAGAGAAATGGGCAGACTAGGGTATATATACCACATCAAAGGCCAGAAAACCTACTATATTTGTCTGTTTTCAGCTGCTGACAAAGACATACCTGAGACTGGGCAATTTATGAAAGGAAGAAGTTTATTGGACTCAGAGTTCCGTGTGGCTGGGGAGGCCTCACAATTATGACAGAGGTGAAAGACACTTCTTACATGGCAGCAGGAAGAGAGAGAGCTTTTATAGAGAAACTCCCATTTTTAAAACCATCAGATCTTGTGAGACCCATTCACTATCATGAGAACAGCATGGGAAAGACCCGCCCCCATGATTCAATCACCTCCCACCGGGTCCCTCCACAACACGTGAAAATTATGGGAGCTACAGGATGAGATTTGGGTGGGGACACAGAGCCAAATCATATCACTTACTATATGGCTCTGTTCCATGGGAGGATCTGAAGAACACTCCATTTACCAAAGCAATAACCAATGAGCTGAGTGGATGAGAAGGGGAGCAATATCACTACCTATTGCTGGCAACCCCCTGCAGGCCTGAGCTGACTACAAGAGATGCTATTACAGGACCTGGCTCCCTGATAACAATGGTGAGCCTGAGATTCTCGAGCCAGGTGGTTGTGCTTAACTGTTTAAAGCAAAATAAGTGCAATCATGGTAATAGGCAGCAAGGTGAGGGTAGCAGCCAGGAAGGTCTGGACCTGAAGAGAGCTAAAGCATTAGTTAATACCATTGTTCTCAAACTTGAGCATGCATCAGAATTACCTGGAGGGTTTTTAAAAACACAACTTGCTAGATTCCACCCAGCGCCTTGCTGATTTAGTAGTTCTGAGGTGGGACCTGCTATAATGAATAATAAATAAGTTCTCTGGTGATACTAATGCTGCTAGTTCAGAAATCACAAATTGAGAATCACTAGACTAATAGAACATGGCACTCCCAGGGGCAAGATACACAGTCAACAAGAATATTGTTAAATATTTAACATCAAGAGAAATCATGAATGAATAAATCAGAAGGCTAAAGGCCTGATTATTCATCCTTAATTTATTTTTTTAGAGTGGGGCTTATGGAGGCCAACTAATAGACAGAATTCTGGCTCAGGTTTGGCTCACAGTGGATCCATTGGATCTATGGACCCACCTGGTTATTTCCTCCATATTGGTTCCTTGGTTTGTGGAGCAAGAAATATCATACTAAAAAGGCTAAGTGGAAACCTCTGAAACTCCTCACTTGTAACCCAAGAAAGAGAGTAAACCAAAAATAAAATTGCATCCTGGGAGGAACAAAAGAGAAGATTGTCATGCTTAAAGACCTAAAGGATATAGAGATAGTGACCCACATCATAGGACCTCATTTAATTTACCAATCTGGGCCCTACAAAAACCAGATGGGTCCTGCAGGATGAAAGTAGACTAAAGCAAAATAAATGAAGCAGTAGGTCCAAATACAGCTGCTGTGCCAGATATGGCTAAAACTAATTAGCACCGTCTTAGTATGGTATAAGGCTACTGACCCGATTAACACATTTTTTAACCCTATCTGAAAGGAAGATAAGAATCAGTTCACAATCATGTGGGAAAGACACCAGTATAAAGTTACTACAGTCTTACCCCAGGGTATGTTCACTCTCTTGTTCTCTGTCTTAATACAGTCCAAATGAACCTGGACCATCTGGACATTCTGCAGAATATCATAGTAGTCAAATGGTCATAATTAATTAACAAGATGATTAATAAGTGGAAGTACATTGGAAGCCTTGGTAAGAAACACGCACTGTATAGGATGGGAGATAAATCCTATAAAGATTCAAAGATATACTAGATCGATGAAATGTTTAAGGGACCCTTGAGGAGCGTAGGACAAGTCTGTCAAAGTAAAAGACCAATTATTCCATCTTGGCTTCCTGTTACGAAAAAAGAACCACAAAACCTGGTTCTCTGAATCCTGGAGGTAGCCTATGCCCCATTTGGGAATGGTACTCTGATGATTTAGTGTGTAACCTGTGAGGATACCAGCTTTCACTGTGGCTCGGATGAAGGATATGTTCTATAGCAGGTCCAAGTTCTGTGTAAATAGCCTTGCCACTTGGGCCATATGACCCAGCAGACCCTATGGTATCTCTGGTGGCAAAAGACACTGTGTAGAGTTTCTGGCAAGCACCAATAGGAGAATCACAAGTAGATCTGAGGGTTCTTGCTCAAAGCCATACCATCGACAGCACAAAATTATATACCGCTCAATAAACAGCTCCAAATGTGCTGCTGAACCCTTGAGAGCATCTGATCATGAAACATCAAATGACTATGAGGGTAGAACAGTTTTTCATTCTGTCAGACCCACCATGTCACAAGGTTGTACTCTTCCAGCATCAATCTATCTTAAGATATAAATAGTACATTTTCAATTGAACTCATGGAGGGCCAATTCAAGGAGATAAGTAAGCTGATGCAGGGGAATCTTTGAGCAGTATACTGGTCACTTTGTATGAAAAGAGAAGTGGACCAAGGTTATAAATTCAAAGCAGTGACAATTGACTTGGCTAGTTGATCAGAGGTCTGGAGGAAATAGATTGGATGATTGTATACAAGTCTGCAGAAGAGGCATGTGGGTAGATGTATGGGAGAGAACATGATGAGCGAAGATCTTTGTATCCCATGTTAAGGTCCACAAGAGGGCATCCATCCACAAAAGAGGCATTTAACAACTAAGTAGACAAAATGACCTGGTGTTTGATGTCAGCCAACCTCTGGCCACTGGACAAACAAGTGCAAGCACAATTGCTTTATAAAAAGAGAAGCTAATTCATGTGTCCAATTGCTGGTTCAGCTACTGCCATAGCCAAAGGTCCCATGCGCCAGCAACAAAGACCAATCTGAGTCCTAATGCAGCACTTAGCAACCAGCTACTTCACAAGTTTATTTCAGTGGATTCTCTCAATGCTGGAAAGAACAGCAATTCTTCTTGACTGGAATTGACACATATTCCAGGTAGAGTTTACCTTTCCCACCCACAGGGCCTCTGCTAGTGCCACTACCTGAGGGTATACAGAGATGATAACACTACAAGGATAAAGTGCCATTCTCCAAGCCAAGACAATTTCTATTTAGGGCCACTGGTGGGCCACTGGAGCGATACTCCTCTGCTCAATTTTGATGGTAAATGGATAAATATTGCATCCATAGCCTAAGGAGGGTGTGGTGACCAAGTCGACTGACTGAGCCCACCAGTTAAGCCACATAGGCCTGTTGAGAGGCTGGTAGTAGAGGGATATGAGGTGTGACTTTCACAACAGCTGTAGATGCAGAGATTGTATTGTGTCCTACTAATCTTCCTCTTATAAATTTCCAGGAAAAGAGACGAACTGCAGTCCTGGGGACCATCCCAGATGTCCTATGTGAAACAAGAGGATCTGTACATCCCAAGAGGTCAATTCTAGTGGATTCTTTGGTATACCACCCAGGCTCTTTTTCAGTACCAAGGCACATACAATATCAGTAGCCAGGAGTATTTGCTGCTAATTACTCACAGCTGTGTCTCCCTCCAGACCTTGCCCTCTGTGAAACGGTACTACTTTGTCCAAAGTTATGCTCCCTTTTCACAGGAAAGTCCACATCTAATAACTGTTCTATGTGGGATTACAAGAACTCAACCCTCTTGCCTCAATTGTGGATATCTCTGAAGTCCCAGCCCTTCAGAGTTCCCTGTGGGGTTAGCTGAGGCCTCTGTTGCAAGCTGCATCCCACTTCTGCATTTCTATCTGTCCTATCCTGCTTCCTTTGCTCCCTCAGATTTGTGCCTGTGAACACTCACTTGATAAACCTCCTGCATATATATCTCAGCATCTTAGAGTCTATTTCCTGGGAATCTGACCTGCAACTGTAATGTTACTTTATGTAATTTGTAGCATGGCTGAAATATTAAAAGAATGGGGGTATGAAGACCAGCTAGAAATTGTTAAGTACCAAAGCAAGAGATGTTATAGGCCTGGCTGAGAAAGTGTGTGTGCGATGGGGAAGGAGATGCATATTTGAGAGGGATTTCAAAAGGAGAAGAAGCAGTATTCCATTCTGATTCAATGTGGAAATTAAGAGAAAGGTAGGAGTAAAATTTAGACCTCTGGTTATTGATAGAATGGCTGTGCAACTGAGAGAAAAGAAGGGCGAATAGCATAATAGGGAAGAGAAGGTGTTTGCTTAGACCTGTTGTATTTGAGGTGATGGTGTACACCTGAAGGAAATGTAGTTACTTTAATAAATTCCATAGAAAACATGTAAATTGAGTGAGTAGCAACCACTCCTCAGTCATCCTTGTGCATAGATTTTTCTTACACAAGGCCTATAGGTAAGGATGCGCTCATTAAACTCCAACAGTAAAGATAATATAACACTATTATTCTCTTATCTTCATTTTTTCCACTTCCAGATTTGAGGTCTGATATCAGGAATGCTCTGTGAGATGATCAATCTTTATGATATTTTTTCCTGAAAGTAATTAAATGGGCTGAAAGATAATTGTATAATCTACCAGGTTGAGAGATTTGTAAAATAAATAGGATATTTTTAATATACCAGACCATAGTTGCAATGGACAGATACATAAAACTATTTCTCTAAAGTCAAAGTATAATCTCTTTATTTTGCAGAGAAGCAAATAGACTTTAAAAGCACAGAACTATCAGAGGCATGCAAAACGTGTCAGACTATGTGAAAAATACTCCATAAGACAATTTGATTAAATCAGCTTATTTTGTTATGCATTACTTTCCTCAACCCATCTGCAGTTTGGGAAAAGTGTATTTTTGAAATTTAAATATGCTGAGCCCCTCTCTCATATGCTTTTTTAGGCCATTAGGCTATTAATACTATATTCATCTGTATTAGATTTATTTCCTTAGGAAAAGGCAGCCACAATAGTTATAAGTATGCAATGTACTGCAGAAAGGACTGAAAATGCTTCTGTGTGTTACTTCTCCACCATAGGGTATTTCTTAACAACGTGTTTAAAGACCTAGTCTTCTTCCGCCTCCCAATCTTAGATCAGTCCGTCAAATTAAACTTGCCAGGACATACTAGGTTTGGTATGCCAATGCTTGTTTGCACATGAGTTTCTTCTTTCTTGCTTGTTTTCTTGCTTTTTGTCCCCCTTCCTCTTTCCCCTCTCCCTCCCTCTCTCTCCTCCCTTCCTTCCTTTCTTCTCTCCTTCCATCCCTCCCTTTTCTTTTCTCTCTCTCTCCCTTTCTTTCTTTCTCAACATAAAGCTGGAGGCTTAAAGGGAAGCAAGTTGACTATGACCATCCATGGAATGTGAATACATCCTGTGTCTATTTCTGTGTTCTAGCACAAAACAAGATATGCATGTAAAGCGTCTGCCAATAAAATACTTAAATTCAGAATCCTCCAATTTCTGTACTTGTATTTCATTAGCATTTTGGAAGAGTGTTAATATTTGGTTAAGCTAAATCCTGCTGTTGCTCTTGTCAAGATAACATAAAAATGCTGTATCAGCTGTAATTTTATCTTGACTCCTCTTAACATCCTCCTACAGAGCAACAGTGTGCCTATAGCAACACAGTCTGTGATACATTGCATATGTCTTCATTTGATGTCTTCTTTCTACAGAGCATTATTTTCTCACCTTGTCCTTGGATTCAATGTGGATGATGCCTAACATTACTTTCCAACCAAAAGACTTAAAAGAAAATATATTGGTACTTTAATTCAGCAATCATATGATACTCAGAAAATGAATGTGTATTTCTCTCCCTTCCCTGCCACACACAGTGTGCAAACAAAGGCTCTGTCTGATCACCCAGCCTGACAAGGCAAGCCCTTAAGCTATGCCACAGCTTAAGCACGTCTGCAAATTTAATTTGCTAAAAACCCCATTAAACAATCATGTATATTTTATTTCTTTCCTTTTTTTTTTTTTTTTTTTTTTTTGCTTATTACTAAAGCATTTCCATGTGTAAACACAAGTATTTTCTTTTCTCATCAGTCTCCACTTCCTGCTCTGTTCTTCGAGTCATGGTGCCATTCAGTAATTTAACGTTGCCATATTTTATCACTGGAGCTGTAGAAACAGCCTACAGTGCCTTAGTAATAGGAAAGAAAGCTCACATAGGAAAGAAATGTCCTGGCAAGCTTAATTTACAGGGATGTGACTTCATGTTGTTTCACTCATATTTGCATACTCTGGTTTTGTAAGGTCTTTTTGTATGGCTTGGGAAAGATGGAAGGATTCCTTCTTCCCCTTCTTCTCCTCCTCCTCTCCTCTACTTCTTCTCTCAGGAGATCCTGTGCCTGTTCCAAGGCTTAGAGAATCAAGGAACTCCAGAATTAACTCGTGGCCCCCAACCTAGAACTAAGGTCCCAGGACATTCATGTCCACATTGAACAGAAGATCATAATAATACCATTTTCTGTGTAGTGCTTTGCATTACACAACATGCTTGTACCTACATTCATCTCATATATACCAAGTCAACAAACCCTTGAGGTATTAAATATGTCTAAATTGAAGTACAGAGCAGTTAAGTAATTTGCCCATGTTTACACAGTTAAGACGTAGGGTATGGAGCCAGAAAGCAAACTAAGATCTCTAAGAACAGAGGTTCCCTGATTTGGATTAATGGGCCTCAGAAGGAAAGTACCTTCATAAATTTAGGTGATTTTGAATTTGTATTGTTAAGGCAAAATAACTTTCCGGTATAAATAAAATGCTAGGTAGTCAAGAGTTATTGGATAGCAATATTGTACATGAAAATGCCTAAAATGTACAGTGACTGAAAAAAATGATATAAATATGCTTGTGGACATTAAAAATATTTTTATGGACTAGTCATTTGTTCCTCCCCAGCAGGTATTTTTCTTGATTGTTTTGGAATAAAGCCATTTTTAGAATTCATACTTTAAATCAATTATAAAATGTCTCTTCATAGAATGATCATTTCATAAAATGCTGTTGTTAGCCCAACCTACTTCTAGGTATGAAAGTAATGAGGTGAACAGATTCAAGGTTAATTGCTACCCAGAAAAGAATCTATTTGCAAAGCTATAATCCTAGATCAGTTGCCTCTCTGAATCAGGCAGTCAACATTCACTATTGTAGGAAATCGGATCCATTTTAACATTAATCTAAACATAGGACAATTAGCAAAGAAACTTTACTGGTATTATTAAAAAAATTAACATATTTCTAGACAAAATATAAATTGCTTTTTAGATAATCCGCAATTTGGGATTACTTGAATGCTGGATCCATTACTGGATAATCTTATTTTGCCTGCAGAAGAATTTGTTTTAAGTCTTTTAGTTTTAAAATTTCAGAGAAGCATCTCTGATTTATTGTTTCTGATTTATGATTCTTGGAAGGCATGTCATTCTCTACAAGAAACTAAAGAACAAATTCAAATAATGGTAGGAGTTTATTTCCATGACCCATTCCCTCAGAATGTGGGTTTATCACACAGTAGGATAAATCAGAACATAAATTACTAATCACTATGTCTATCTCATTCACAAAATAAAACCTATATTCATTTATTTGCTCATTGCTGAAGCAAATTGACTGTAGTATAGTCTGTACACGTATCAAACTTCTTTTATTTTCACAGAACCCATCTCAAAGCAATTGCCTCTTCAAGGCAATTTCAGTTTTCTAATTCACAAACATAGCACTTGGCTACTGCTTCATAGAATTATACTGTAAAACATTTCCCGATCTGTCCATCTTTCAGTAGAAACTTTTCATTCTAAATCTTAAAATTGTATATGTATGAATATGCCTTAAAAAAAAAAGAAAACAAAGGAAGAGTAATGAAGTATCTGAACAGGTAGAAAAAAACAGTTTATTAAGTTTTGTTTGTTTATTTTCCTCAGGACAAAAAATATTTCTAGGCTGAAGAACTAAGTATAGAAATGTTTAGTTATGCTGTGAGAACCTCCCACTCTCTGCCCTTCTCTAGTTCCTTCCATTTCTTTTTTTTTTTTTTTAAATTCCCCATTATTATTATTATACTTTAAAGTTGTAGGTACATGTGCATAACATGCAGGTTTACATTTATATGTATGCCCATTGCCATGTTGGTCTGCTGCACCCATCAGCTTCGTCATTTACATCAGGTATAACTCCCAATGCAATCCTCCCCTCCCCTCCGTGATAGGCCCGGTGTGTGATGTTCCCCTTCCTGAGTCCAAGTGATCTCATTGTTCAGTTCCACCTATGAGTGAGAACATCGCGGTGTTGGTTTTTCTGTTCTTGTGATAGTTGCTAAGAATGATGGTTTCCAGCCATCCATGTCCCTACAAGGGCCTTAAAACTCATCCTTTTATGTAGCTGCATAATTGTTACATGAATTGTATATGTGCCACATTTTTCTTAATCAATCTGTCACTGATGGACATTTGGGTTGATTCCAAGTCTCTTTGCTATTGTGAATAGTGCTGCAATAATAAACATCGTGTGCATGTGTCTTTATAGCAGCATAATTGCCTCAATCCTTTGGGAATATCCCCAGTAATGGGATGGCTGGGTCATATGGTACATCTAGTTCCACAGATCCTTGAGGAATGGCATTTTGTTTTCCATAATGGTTGAACTAGTTTACAATCCACCAACAGTGTAAAAGTGTTCTATTTCTCCACATCTCTCCAGCACCTGTTGTTTTCCTGACTTTTAATGATAACCATTCTAACTGGTGTGGGAATGGTATCTCATTGTGGTTTTGATTTGCATTTCTCTGATGGCCAGTGATGATGAGCATTTTTTCATGTGTCTGTTGGCTCGCATGAATGTCTTCTTTTGAGAATGTCTGTTCATATCCTTTGCCCACTTTTGATGGGGTTGTTTGTTTTTCTTGTAAATTTGTTTGAGTTCTTTGTAGGTTCTGGATATTAGCCCTTTGTCAGATGAGTAGATTTTAAAAGAATTTTCTCCCATTCTGTAGGTTGCCTGTTCACTCTGATGGTAGTTTCTTTTGCTTGTTTTAGAAGCTCTTTAGTTTAATTAGATCCCATTTGTCAATTTTAGCTTTGCTGCCGTTGCTTTTGTGTTTTTAGACATGAAGTCTTTGCCCATGCCTATGTCTGAATGGGTACTACCTAGGTTTCCTCTAGGATTTTATGGTATTAGGTCTAACATTTAAATCTCTAATCCATCTTGAATTAATTTTTCATTATAAGGAGTAAGGAAAGGATCCAGTTTCGAGCTTTCTGCTTATGGCTAGCCAATTTTCAACACCATTTATTAAATAAGAATCCTTTCCCCATTTCTTGTTTTTCTCAGGTTTGTCAAAGATCAGATGGCTGTAGATGTGTGGTATTATTTCTGAGGACTCTGTTCTGTTCCATTGGTCTATATCTCTGTTTGGTACCAGTACCATGCTGTTTGGTTACTGTAGCGAGTATAGTTTGAAATCAGGTAGCGTGATGCCAGCTTTGTTCTTTTGACTTAGGATTGTCTTGGAGATGCGAGGGCTCTTTTTTTGGTTCCATATGAACTTTTAAAGCAGTTTTCCAATTCTGTGAAGAAACTCATTGGTAGCTTGATGGGGATGGCATTGAATCTATAAATTACCTTGGGCAGTATGGCCATTTCACGATATTGATTCTTCCTATCCATGAGCATGGTATGTTCTTCCATTTGTTTGTGTCCTCTTTATTTCACTGAGCAGTGGTTTGTAGTTCTCATGAAGGGTCCTTTACATCCCTTGGAAGTTGGATTCCTAGGTATTTGATTCTCTTTGAAGCAATTGTGAATGGAAGTTCATTCATGATTTGGCTCTGTGTTTGTCTGTTATTGTGGTGTATAAGAATGCTTGTGATTTTGCACATTAATTTTGTATCCTGAGACTTTGCTGAAGTTGCTTATCAGCTTAAGGAGATTTTTGGGCGAGACAATGGGTTTCTAAATATACAATCATGTCATCTGCAAACGGGACAATTTGACTGCCTTTTCTAACTGGGCTTCTGATTTCTTTCTCTTGCCTAATTGCCTAGCCAGAACTTCCAACACTATGTTGAATAGGAATGGTGAGAGAGACATCCCTGTCTTGTGCCAGTTTTCAAAGGGAATTTTTCCAGTTTTTTGCCCATTCAGTATGATATTGGCTGCAATGGGTTTTGTCATAAATGTCTTATTATTTTGAAGTGCGTTCCATCAATACGAATTTATTGGCGTTTTTAGCATGAAAGGGCTGTTGAATTTGTCAAAAGCCTTTCTGCATCGTGAATAATCATGTGGTTCTTGTCTTTTGGTTCTGTTTATATGCTGGATTATGTTTATTGATTTCTTGAGAATGTTGAACCAGCCTTGCATCCCAGGGATGAAGCCCACTTGATCATGGTGGATAAGCTTTTTACAGAGATTTAATTATTACTTTGATATGTTTATATCGATTTTTCTTCCCTCCTCACCCTTTCTTGGAAAATATGCTACCCAGAGAAATCATGATTCCTAAGACTTTCCTTAACAACCCAATTGTATGACCTAGTAAACATGCCCAAGGCAATTTTCTTTCAAGATCAGAGCTGGCTTTGTGGTTACAGAGCTTGTGGTTCTAGCTGTGCTCCAGAAATGGAAGAAACTATCTGGATAAAGAGTGTTTACTAGGTCGCTGAATGAGTGACCAGAAAATATAGAAATCATGTTCTAGATGTATATTTCAAAGAATGAAGAAGGCTCGTCGCTATATCAAAGTAACTCAATTAAATCTCTGTAAAAGTTTATTTCTGTTTCTGCAGTAGCATATATGAGATTGTACACACATACACCACATACACGCACACACGCACACACTCTCTCTCCCTGGAAAGCACATAAGTGGTGGCTCTGTCGTGTGATTTGGGGAAATTATTTTACCTTTTAACATTTCCGTTTCCTGATCTAAAGGGGAAAATTCTCCAAAGATTATGAGGATTAAATGAGAGAATGAATATAATGGGCTTTGAAGTTATACAATTTGGGTTAGAATACTGCCTCACACAATCCTGGCAAGTGATTTACTGTCACAAAACCTCAGACTCCTCATTTCTAAAAGCAGGAATAATAATAGTGCCCATCTCCTGGGTTTTTTATGAAGACTACAGGAGATAATAAAGGACTTAGTCCAGTGCCGAGTACACAGTAGGCATTCTTGAAATGATCATTATCTTTTTCCCTTTCCCTTCAGTTCCCAAATGCAATCTTATGATTATTCTCACTAAACTTCTTATCCATTTGATGATCAAACTCTCTATTACTAAAATTAAGGAACCTAGGGAAAAATTCATTTTAAATTTCCTTCTGAAGTGTGAAACTTACACAATGTGCTCATTTGTAACTGCTTTTGTTTACTAAACAAGTGTGTAAAGACTTTTAAAAATATCTTTCACTAACACTTTTTAGAAACAAAAAATGTTAAGTACAATAAGAAAATGAAAATAAGAGATTTCCATACCCAACATTAATTACGGTTAACATCTTAGCAGATTAACTTTTATTTTTCTTTCTTCATTCTATAGAAAAATAACTCTATTCTTTTAAAAAGATGATACATGCTAAGTATAAGAGATCAAACAATCCAGAAGACTAAAAGCTTTAAAATCACTTTAAACTCCACTACCCAGAAATTATTATTATAAATATTAGGAGAAGATAATTCAGGATATTTTCTATACAACTACAGATAGATGGACTAACACATGTATGTATTGATGGATAGATGGATGGATGGATGGATGGATGGAGAAATTACTTAAAAATTAAATGGGCCAGGTGTAGTGCCTCATGCCTGTCAGCACTTTGGGAGGCTGAGGCGGGTGGATCACAAGGTCAGGAGTTCGAGACAAGCCTAGCCAATGTGGCGAAACCCCGTCTCTACTAAAAATAAAAACTTAGCTGGGCGTGGTGGCAGGAGCCTGTAGTCCCAGCTACTCGGGAGGCTGAGGTGGGAAAATTGCTTGAACCTGGGAGGCAGAAGTTGCAGTGAGCCCAGATCACACCACTGCACTCCAGCCTGGGTGACTCCATCTCAAAAAAAAAAAAAAAAAATAAAAAAAAAATAAAAAAAAAAAAAATTAAATCATATCTTCTTGGAATTTTTTTAAAAGAAAACAAGTAAATTGAAGGAATGTCATATTCAGATAAAATATTTCTCCTCAAAAGATATTATTTTCCAAAACAGCTCTTTAAGGTTTTATGTGGGAAATGAGGGTTTTAAAAAAGAGAGTATGAAATATTAATAAAATCTGTCATTTTTTAAACCTATAATTATCCATTTTATTCAATATCCATTGATGCTATGCTTTAAAGAAGACTAAATCTTCTTTCCCTCTCTACTCCTCTGATTTCTCAAAAAGTTTTTAGTTCTTTTTTACCTTTACATTGTTAATATTTTGCTATTTTTGCATCTTCTCCTGTTACCATAATACCTGAAATATTTTATATTGGTTTTATACTTAAGTTGATTCATTGCTTACCCACAAGTCTTTTTATTATGGTTTCTATATTCACGAATTCTTTGATTCATCTCTTAGCTGGCTAGCTTTATATTTCAAGATCTTTTTTCAGTAATGCTGTGTTCCCCCAAATTGTATAACATTTGATAATATCCGTTTGTTGCCTTTATTTCAGAATACCATTTTGGCTGGGTATAATTCTGGAATCACTTTTACTTGCAAAACTTCCATTAATGTGTTTTCCTCTGGCTGCAGAGAAATCTGAAGTTCCTCATCCTTTTATGCATGCAACGAATATTTACTAAGTACCTACAATTTGCCAGACACAGTTTTAGGCACTGATGATACAGCAACAACAACAACAAAAAACAACAACAACAACAACAAAAATACTCCCTGCCATCATGAAGCTCACATTATACTGGAACACTTGAAGTTTAACAGCTTAATAAAGGTAAGTCTTGATGCTAAGTATTAAATCTACCAAGAACATAGGATGATTTTTAAATCCTCAGATTAAATTTTTGTGTTTAATTTATTTGATTGCTTTGGGTCCTCGTTTTATCTTCTTATGTATGAAACCTCTCTTTTCATTTCATATGTAATGTCATCTTTGAACACTTGTTTCATTACTTAATTTGCTCTATAGAAGGCAGAGTTTATAAAGAATTACTTCCTGTTCCATTAGGTTATATTTGCATTTAGGTTTGTCTCTCTCTTTTGCATGCAATGCATGATTTCATGCTGTGCTATAGTATTTTTGCATAGTTGTCATGCCATTTTGTTTCACCTTGCTCATTTTTTTCTATCTCTTCTGAGATTTTATTATACGTTCTACACTGGGATTCTGCTTCTGGTTGGGATGAAGGATGGTATACTATTCCTGCCTCAGCCTACTGAGTAGCTGGGACTACAGGTGCCCGCCGCCACACCTGGCTACTTTTTTGTATTTTTTAGTAGAGACAGGGTTTCACCGTGTTAGCCAGGATGGTCTCGATCTCCTGACCTCGTGATCCTCCCACCTCAGCCTCCCAAACTGCTGGGATTGCAGGTATATAGTATATGCGCCCAGCCAGATGGTATACTATTCTGGTGGGAAAAGACCCTCAAGTTTTGGATCACTCTTTGAATTGATGTATAGCCTAGAGTCCTCCTTCCCATAAGAGAAGCAGCTTTACCATTCATTTTTTATCACCTATTTCTCTCCAGTCGCAGTTCATGCTAATTATTGATCAGAAGGAAAAAATAAATGAAACTGCTTACTCATTTTTTTTGTAGACGAGGCAATATTGGGCAGAATTATATTTAGCCATTTCAGAAGTTTATTCTCTAGGATCTGGAGTGAGGTGAAGAAGGCAGCCCTATTACTCTTCCTTACTACTCTACAGAATTGTTTCCCCTCTAAGTAACCAGGTTTTGAAATTTTGGCTTAGGTCAATGGATTTTAACTTTGGATGCACCTTTGCAGCTTTAAAAATTCCTGAAGCTTAAAGATTTGATGTACAGGTGGTACCCCAGACAAATTGAATCAGAATCTCTGATGGAAAGAAACCAAAATATTATTATTATTATTATTTTATGTATGTATGTATTTATTTATTTATTGAGACGGAGTCTCACTCTGTCACCCAGGCTGGAGTGCAGGGGTGTGATCTCGGCTCACTGCAACCTCCGCCTCCAGGGTTCAAGCAATTCTCCTGCCTCAGCCTCTTGAGTAGCTGGGGTTACAGGCACCCACAACCAAGCCTGGCTAATTTTTGTATTTTTATTAGAGACGGGGTTTCGCCATGTTGGCCAGGCTGGTCTCGAACCAGGCAGGTGATCCACCTGCCTCGGCCTCCCAAACTGCTGGGATTGCAGGCGTGAGCCACTACGCCAGGCCCAAATATTATTCTTAAAAGCTCCCATAGTGGTTTGAATGCTTGAGAACTTCAAGCTGAGGACATGCTCCTTTCCTTCTTTGGTGGCTATAGGAGATTAAAAACAAACAAACAAATTCTTTTTGCTTATCTTGTGATATGCTTTTGGAGAAAAATTCTATGATAAAATTATAATTTGCCACACTTTTAAGCACTTCTTAACAGGGAACTGAACTGTTCTCAATAATTATTTGCTAATTGCTTAAGTTATTTTTCATATAAATGGTACAGTCCTCTGAAATCCACTTCTGCCTTTCACTCACTCAACACATACCTATTTATCACAGGAAACAAAGCAAAACCCTCTCTATTTCATTCATAGATCATAGAATAGTCTTCATTTTTAGTAAGAATAAGAGTAGTACAAGTGCTATAGTTATATCCAGTATTAGGAAAATCATAAATTCACATTTTCAACAAATGTTTAAGGGATCTAAAGTCATGTTTCTGTTCCTCAACATCTTGAAGGTATATGTGTGTGTGCATGTGTGCAGTTTGTGTGCATGTCTTTGCCCACATATGTGGTAGGAAAAGAGAAATGACAGGACTTTAGGAGATGCCTACATTAAACATATTGGCAGGAAAAGAGGATCCAGTGAAGACAGCTAAAAGAAGTCAGAGAAATAGGAGCACAACTAAATTCAGGCTTTAGAAAGATAGAAAGCACATCTAAATTGTTCATTTTATACCTTCAGTGCCTAAGATGGTGGCTAACACAACCTCGGTAACCTATATACTTGTGAAGTGAATGAATTAATGAATGAATGAGTAAAAGAGACATATAGTTTCATAGCTGCCAAGAGAAGAATGGCAAGTCATATGCTACAAAGAGTCATCCTTAAATTGATTGTGAAATTTATTGCATTTGATCATTGGGAAATCATAGAAGGGATCTCATGTTAGCAAGAAGGGAAGGCAATGAAAAAGTAGAGGCAACGAATATGAATTCTTTTCTCAAAAAGTTGGCAAAGAATAGAAAAAGAAAGTGGAGGGAGGGTAGTAAGTGATAACTCAAGAGGGAAGCATGCTGCAAAAAAAAGTTTTATTTTAGAATAATGAAAACCTGGATTTCTGGTTTCTGGTTCCACATGGAAGGAGCTTGGAAATTGCCACTCCACTCTAACAACAATTAAAAAGCTGAACAGAGGGGAAACAAATCAACAACTCTTCTTGGATCCAGAGAGAGGAAAAGACACAGAGGTAACTGCTGGCCGCAAGGTTGGACAGACAGAGAGGCAAACATAGGGAGTCACAGTTTAATTGGGGCAGAGACTCACAAGTGGAAACTGCAGGGGAACCAGTACTGGGTGAGGAAAACCTGAACTGTAGTTAACAAATTGCTGGAATCCCAGGGCAGACAAAGATGAGACTTAAATCTCTAGGGGTCCAAGTCTTGGAGAGGCCTCCACATTTTCATGAGTTCTACCTCCAGACTCGATCGGGTCCTCATAGTAAACGTCAGGAAAAAAAATCGCCTCATGCTTCTGGCAAAAGAAGGATTTAAAATATGGCAGAGCATTCTGTTCTTCTTAACAAGTTCTGCCCTCAGGAAAATTAGTTAACCAGAGTCTAACCTGCTGGAGTATCAACAGGGCCTTAATGATCCATGGGGAAGGAAATACCCAACTCGAGTCGCCTCTAGCATTCCACTTGGAAGAAGGTAAATGCCCAACTCCAACCTATTCTAGCCATTCTGCCCCACCTAAGGGAGAAAAAGGAAACTGGGAAACATCTGTGAAGTTCACAGTCCAGAGGTATAAGCTCAGTAAAAGACTGAAATCTAGTTATAGTACTGATGCTTTCCCTCTTTCATTACATCACCCCTTTCCATTATATTGTAAAGGCCTATTTACAACAGTTCCTTTTGATCCAGTACGTGATGTCTGACTGTGAACAAAACTTAAAAGATATACCAAGAAGCAAAGAGCAGAATGTGAAGAGATAGGAGAAGCATCAGAACCAGACATGGCAGAGATATTGGAATGATTAGAAGAAGCAATTTAAAGCAAATATAGTTAATATACTAAGAACTCTAATGGATAAAGTAGACAGCATGCAAGAACAGTTGGGCAATGTAAGCAAAGAGATGAAAATCCTAAGAAAGAACACACACAAAAAATGTAAAGATCAAAAGCACTCTAAAAGAAGTGAAGAATTCCTTTGATGGGATTATTGGTATACTGGACATAGCTGAGGAAAGCATCTCAGCTTGAGGATATATCAGTAGAAACTTTCAAAAGTGAAAAGCAAAGATAAAGACTGAAAAAAACAGCACAGAATATCCAAGGACTATGGGACTACTCCAAAAGGTGTAACATACATGTAACGGTAATATCAAAAGGAAAAGAAAAAGAGATAGGAACAGAAGAAATGTGTTTAAAAATATTGACTGAGAATCTCCCCAATTTAGTGTCAGAGATCAAACCACAGATCCAGGAAGGTCAGCAAACACCAAGCAGGATATATGCAAAAAAAAAAAAAAAAAAAAAAATTAAATTAAAAAAAAGTAAGGAAAAAATCCTGAAAGAAGCCAGAGAAAATAAACAACTTACCTACAGAGAGCCAATGATTATAAAAATGGCATCCAGCTTTTCCTCAGAAACAATGTAAGCAAGGAGAGAGTAGAGTAAAATATGTAAAGTGCTGAAAGGAAAAAAAAAGCCAACTTAGAATTCTGTACCTTGTCAAATTATTGTTTAACTGTGAAGGAGAAATAAGTACGTTCTCAGACAAATAAGACTGAAAGAATTTGTTGCCAGTATGAATTTCCTGCAATTTGCCTTATGGGAAATGTTAAAAGAGTTCTTTAGAGTGAAGGAAAATAATTTAGGCTGGAAACTTGGATTTAGGTTAAGAAAGGAAGAGGATCAAAGAAGGAATAGGGAAGGTAAAATAAAAACTTTAATATTCTTGGGCTTCATTGATCTAACAAATAACAGCTTATTCAAAATAATAGTATTATTACACACACTTACATATATATCATATATATGCATATATAAGCAAAATAAATGACAGCAATGATATAATTGACAGAAGTAAAGAATTAGAATTATTTTGTTATTATAAAGTACTGGTGCTAACCATAAAGCAATAGTGTAGTTTGAAAGTGAAATTGGATTACTTGTGAATATATATATATTGTAAAGCTCTAGGACAATCATTTTAAAAAGTTTAAAAAAAGAAATACAGCTTAGTGTGTATATATATATATATATATATACACACACACACACACTAAGAAAGAAGAGAAAATAGAATCACACAAAATGCTCAGTTAAAATTACAAAAGTCAGAAAAAGAATGGAAGACATAAATAGAAAAAAATAACAAAGGCAACAAATAGAAAATAGTAACAAATATGGTCGATATTAATTCAACTATATCAATAATCATTTCAAACATCAGTGGTCTAAACACACTAATTAAAAGGCAGAGATTGTCCCTAAGCAAAAAGAACAAAACTGGAGGCATCACTCTACCTGTCTTCAAACTATACTACAAGGCTACAGTAACCAAAACAGCACGGTACTGGTACCAAAACAGATATATAGACCAATGGAACAGAAGAGAGGCCTCAGAAATAATGCCATGCATCTACAACCATCTGATCTTTGACAAACCTGACAAAAACAAGCAATGGGGAAACGATTCCCTATTTAATAAATGATGTTGGAGAAACTGACTAGCCATATGCAGAAAACAGAAACTGGGTCCCTTCCTTACACCTTATACAAGACTTAACTCAGAATGGATTAAAGACTTAAATGTAAAACCCCAAACCATAAAAACCCTAGAAGAAAACATAGGCAAAACCATTCAGGACATAGGCATGGGCAAAGACTTCATGACTAAAACACCAAAAGCAATGGCAATGAAAGCCAAAATTGACAAATGGGATCTAATTAAACTAAAGAGCTTCTGCACAGCAAAAGAAACTATCATTAGAGTGAATAGGCAACCTACAGAATGGGAGAAAATTTTTGCAATCTATCCATCTGACAAAGGGCTAATATCCAGAATCTACAAAGAACTTAAACATCTTTACAAGAAAAAAACAACCCCATCAAAAAGTGGGTGAAGGATATGAACAGACACTTCTCAAAAGAAGACATTTATGTGCCCAACAAACATGAAAAAAACCCATCATCACTGGTCTTTAGAGAAATGCAAATCAAAACCACAATGAGATACCATCTCATGCCAGTTAGAATGGCGATCATTAAAAAGTCAGGAAATAACTGGAGTCTCACTCTGTTGACAGGCTGGAGTGCAGTGGTGCAATCTTGGCTCACTGCAACCTCCACCTCCCTAGTTCAAGTGATTCTCCTGCCTCAGCCTCCCGAGTAGCTTGGACTACAGGCACCCACCACCATGGCTGGCTAATTTTTTGTATCTTTAGTAGAGACTATGGGGTTTCACCATGTTGGCCAGGATGGTCTCCATCTCTTCACCTCACAATCCACCCGCCTCGGCCTCCCAAAGTGCTGGGATTACAGGCGTGAGTCACCGCGCCTGGCCAAGGAATGCTTTTACACTGTTGGTGCGAGTGTAAATTAGTTCAATCATTGCGGATACGGTGTGGCGGTTCCTCAAGGATCTAGAACCAGAAACACCATTTGACCCAGCAATCCCATTACTGGGTATATACTCAAAGGATTATAAATAATTCTACTATAAAGACACATGCACACATATGTTTACTGTAGCACTGTTCACAATAGCAAAGACTTGGAACCAACCCACATGCCCATCAATGATAGACTGGATAAAGGAAATGTAGCACATATACACCATGGAATACTATGCAGACATAAATGAGTTCATGTCCTTTGCAGGGACATGGATGAAGCTGGAAACCATCATTCTCAGCAAACTAATACAAGAACAGAAAACCAAACACTGTATATTCTCACTCATAAGTGGGAATCGAACACTGAGAACACATGGACACAGGGAGGGGAATATCACACACCAGGACCTGTCAGGGTTTGGGGGCTGGTGGGGGGGATAGCATTAGGAGAAATACCTAATGTAGATGACGGGTTGATGGGTGCAGCAAACCACTGTGGCACATGTATAACTATGTAACAAACCTGCATGTTCTGCACAGGTACCCCAGAACTTAACGTATAATGAAGAAAAGAAAGGAAAAAAAAGGACAGAGATTGTCACAGTTAATTTTTAAAAAATACTCCACTTTATGTTGTCTATAATAAACCCACTTTAAATATACAGATTAAAAGTAAATAGATGGAGAAAAACATACCATGCTAACATTAATCAAAAGAAAGCAGGAGTAGTTACAATAATTTCAGACAGGTAAGACTCTAAAGCAAAGAACATTAGAGATAAAAAAGAGTATTACATAATAATAAAGGGATCAATTCTCCAAGACGACAGAACAATCCTTAACATGTATATGTCTAACGACAGAGCATCAAACCATGTGAGGCAAAAAAATATGACAGAACCGAAAGGAGAACCAGATGAATCTGCTATCATAGTTGGAGGCTTCAACACACTCCTCTCAGAAATGTATAGATCCATATGGCAGAAAATCAGTAAGGGCATATCAATGAACTGGATAGGATGTTCATCTATAAACTCCATCAACCAAAAACAGCAGAATACACATTCTTCTCAAACTCACATGGAACATCCACCAAGATAAACTACACTCTGGGCCATTAAATACACCTTAACAAATCTACAAAAATGGAAATTATACAATGTCTGTTC
This sequence comes from Papio anubis, assembly GCF_008728515.1. Lineage (NCBI taxonomy): Eukaryota > Metazoa > Chordata > Mammalia > Primates > Cercopithecidae > Papio > Papio anubis. The sequence continues at coordinate 23,730,791 of NC_044987.1, forward strand.
TCAGATCACAATGGAATTAAACAGAACAGAAAGATAACTATGAAATACAAAAACATGATTAAATAACACATTTATAATAAATAACACAGTGGTCAAAAAAGAAACCTCAAAAAAATTTAAAGTATTTTGAACTAAATAAAAATTAAAATGCAATTTATCAAAATTTGTGAGATGCAGCAAAATTAATGCTTAGAGGGAAATTTACAGCATTGAGGCATATATATTAGAAAAAAAGAAAGACTGAAAATCAATAAGCTGAGTTTCTGCCTTAGGAAACTAGAAAAAGAACAGCAAATTAAATCTAAATTTAATTTAGATTAAAGCAGAAGAAAATAAAGAATAAGAATTAGTGAAGAAATCAATGAAATTGAAAACAGGAAATCATTAAGAAAATAGGAAATCAATGTACCACACAAAGAGTGAATCCTAAGGTGAACTATGGACTTTGAATGACTATGATTTGTCAAGGTGGGTTAATCAGTTGTAACAAGTATACCACTCTGGTGAGGGATGCTGATAATGAGGGAGGCTATGAATGTGTAAGGGAGGGGAGGTAGAGGAAAATCTCTGTATTTCCCTCTCAGTTTTGCTGTAAAGCTAAAACTACACTAAAAAGTAAAGTCTTCTGAAAAAAAATTATATTTAAAAAGTTGTAAAGACTTAGGTATATTTTGTCAATATACTTAAGTATTTCTTTCAAAGGAAAGAAACCAATGGAGAAGAATTGATTAAATGAGCGCATATCCCATTCTCCCATCCCCATTCCATTAAAATTCATTGGGTAGAACTAGAAAAAACTATATTAAAATTCATATGGAATGAAAAAAGAGCCCAAATAGCCAAGGCAATCCTAAGCAAAAAGAACAAAGCTGTAGCCATCACATTACCCAACCTCAAACCATACTAGAGGGCTACCATAACCAACATAGCATGGTAGTGGTACAAGAACACACACTTAGACCAATGAGACAAAATGAAGAAACCAAAAATAAGACTGCACACCTACAACTATCCAATCTTCCACAAACCTGACAAAAACAAGCAATGTGGAAAGGATTCCCTATTCAATAAATGGAGCTGAGAGAATGGGCTGGCCTTGTGCAGAAGATTAAAATTGGACCCTTCCTTACACCATATACAAAAATTAACTCAAGATGAATTACAGACTTAAACGTAAAACCCAAAACTATAAAAACCCTAGAAAATAACCTAGGCAATACCATTCAAGACATAGGTACAGGCAAAGATTGCATAATGAAGATGCCAAAAGCAATTGCAACAAAAGCAAAAATTGACAAATGGAATATAATTAAACTAAAGAGCTTCTACACAGCAAAAGAAACTGTCAATAGAATAAAGAGAAAACCTACAGAATTGGAGAAAATTGCTGCAAACTAGGCATCTGACAAAGGTCTAATATCCAGCATCTAAAAGGAACTTAAACAAATTTACAAGAAAAAAAAACCATAAAAAAGTGGGCAAAGGACATGAACAGACACTTCTCAAAAGAAGACATATGTGTGGCCAGCAATATAAGAAAAAGCTCAACATCACCGATCTTCAGAGAAATGCAAATCAAAACCACAATGAGACCATTCACACCAGTCAGAATGGCTATTATTAAAAAGTCAAAACATAACAGATGCTGGTGAGGTTGTGGAGAAAAAGCAATGTTTATACACTGTTGGTAGAAGTGCAAATTAGTTCCACCGTTGTGGAAGACAGTGTGGTGATTCCTCAAAGACCTAAAGAAAGAAACACCTTTTGACCCAGCAATCCCATTACTAAGTACTTACAAAAAGGAATAGAAATCATTCTATTGTAAAGACACATGCACATGTACGCTCATTGCAGCATTATTCACAATAGCAAAGACATGGAAGCAACCTAAGTATGCATCAATGATAGACTGAATAAAGAAAATGTGGTATTAACACATATACACCATGGAATAGTATGCAGTCATAAAAAGAAACGAGATCATATTCTTTGCAGAGACGCATAGAGCTGGATGTGATTATCCTTAGCAAACTAACACAGGAACAGAAAACCAAATACCAAGTGTTCTTACTTAAAAGTGGGAGTTAAGTGATGAGAACACATGGACACATGGAGGGCAACAACACACATTGGGGCCTTTTGGAGGGTGGAGGGTGGGAAGAGGGAGAAGATTGTAAAAAAAAAAAAAAAAAACTAACGGGTACTAGGCTTAATACCTAGGTGATGAAATGATTTATACAACAAACCCCCATGACACAAGTTTACCCGTGTAACAAACCTGCACATGTACCTTTAAACTTAAAATAACAGTTTTTAAAAAAGAGAAAATTCATTGTGTAACTAGCAGTGTTGCTGATAGGACTACATTATCATATTAACTATATTACTACTAATTATATATAGTAGATAGATAGACCAAGATATAGATAGATAGATAGATAGACAGATAGATACATAGACAGATAGATAGATATCTTGACTCTGCCACTTATTGATTGCGTTACTTCAGAAAGTCACTTAGCTTCTCTGAACCTCATCTTCATATTTCAAATGAATTTAATAATACCTACCTTTTTGGTAACAACATACTAATATAGTTAGGACTATATCAGTACGTTAACTACATAGAGACAGAAGAAAAAATTAAGAAGGAATTTAGGAGTGCTTCTTTGCAGAATATATCAATGATTTTAATATACACATTTTATAATATACATTACAATTGTCACATGAGCAGTATTACAAAACCTGTTTGACTCTGGAACCCTTTTTTGTAAAGCATCTTAAGGGATTCCTGTTCCCTATAGCATACTTTGCAAAATATGCTTTAAAGTAAAAATTCTTTCAGAATGCCTGCATCTAATTTCTTATCTCTCTTTTATTTGATGTAAGCATTTTAAAATAGTGCTTTTTCAAATTGTCAATATCATTTTTTGTTATTTTCTATTGAAATTATGCAACAGTTTATTTTTACTTGTAACTTAAGTAGGATTGAAGGAAAAGGACTGAAGTCTCGTATTTTTGAGAGTCAGAACTGGATTGGAATGCTGCTCCACCACCTATTAAGCTGAACAATCTTGCACAACTCACTAAACTTACTCATGAGACCAAGCTTCCTAACTCTACCGTATCAGCACAGACAATAATCAACTTTGCAGCAAATGTAGCAGTGAATTAGGAGTATGGTTACAAGGACTATTTCCACAAATCTCTGGAGAGGATTACACCATAAACATAGACAGGACTAACAAACATCCAGTCAATCGAAATGCCTAGGAAAAACCAAAAGGAAAAAGAAAAGAAACCCAAAGTGATTTGTGACAGAGAGAAGTGTCACAAATTGTACTTACACTCAAAGAATGGGCAAGAGCATGAGGCATGCAGTAGACAATAAATGATGAATAGTTAATTAATTTGGTCTGGTTCACAGAGCAATCTAAACTTTGATGGAAAACAGACATTCCTCCTCCTTGTTGCTGTTTCTTGTTAAAATATCAAGTAACTTTGTAAAATACATTTTTAAAATGATGAGGCTAAGCCTCTGACCAGCAAGCAAGTTGATCGTGGACTAAGGAGGAGGGTTTGGGGTCGTATTTAGTTTTATGTCACATGAAAATGAGTGCAACACAATTTATGATGCTCCCCAGTTATAAGGAACAAAAAGAAGACCGCACCATCAAGTCTTAGTAGTTAAGAACATGGGCTTTGGTGTCCTGGTTTTGAATCTGGCTCTTGTGCTCAGTAGCTATATGATCTTTGACAGGTGGCTTAATATCTCTAAGTACCTGGCTCTTCATTTGTATAGTGGGCATAAAAATACAAGCCATTAGAGTTGTTTTTGAAGATGATGGTAGTGTATAAAGTACTTAGAACAGTGTTTGATTGCCAAATTTATATCTCCCTATCCTTCAAAGTCAAATACCAGTGAATGGTAGCTATTGTTATACTGTAACACTGTTGATATTGTAAGCATATATGTTTTGAACCCAATCAGACCTGAATTCAAATCTTGGCTCTGCCACTAATTGATTGCATGACTTCAGAAAGTCACTTAGTTTCTCTGAACCTCATCTTCATATTTCAAATGAGTATAATACCTACCTTTTGGTAACAATGAAGTATGTAAGGTATACCTAACACACGGGAGGCACTCATCAAATGCCAGTCTGCTGTCTACCACTTTCCCTAGAAAATAATGTCCAGATTTTCACCATGGAATCCAAGGTCCTTCACAGTGTGACCCCAAGCTCTTTTTCCAGCCCTAGCTCCAAACACCCTCTCACTTATACTCCCTTTTCTCCTTTATACTCCCTTTTCTCCTTTCTTCCTCATCTCCATTCCCTAACTCCAGCCCATAAGCTTCCTCTCTTAGAAATGGGATTATGTATTTTGAGAAAATAGCCCCTTTTGAGATTCCAATACAAGAAAGAAAAAGAGAGCTCCACATTTGGTCCTGATAATTACTTAAGGTCAAAAGCTCAAGGCTCATAGTCATCCCTGAGAGCTGAGTCACTGGTGCCCTCAAATGACAAAAAGTCACAAGGCTTTCTGTGTGTCACTTAGACTGGTTAGAGAAGCATCTAGACTCTACACAGCTGTCTTCTTGCTCTGCAGAATTGAGGGTCGAGGAAGAGGCTTGAGTGCAGGTCAGGGAGAGGCAAGAATTCATGTCTGAGATGCAGGCAGGAAGATCTGATAAGACATTTGTGAGTCTGGATTGAGTACCGAGAGTAATGGAGAGCCACTGAAGGTTTCCAGGAGCACACAAACGTGATCAGACTGGTGTTTGAGAAAGATGGAATATGTGTTATTGCTTAGAGGAAGGCAAGGGTACAAGCAAGGAGACTTTTTGTTATTATTGTCATTTTAACCATTTTTAAATGTACAATTTATTGGCATTAATTATTCACAATGTTGTGCAGCCATCACCACCATCCATTTCCAAAACTCTTCTCTCACCCCAAACAGAATCTCTGCAATCATTAAGCAATAACTTATTCCTCTCTCCCCCAGCTCCTGGTAAACTCTTACCTACATCCTATCTCTATAAATTTGCCTATTCTTTAGAATATGAAATATCTATATTTCATATGAATGGAATCATACAATACTTGTTCTTTGTATCTGGCTTATTTTAATTAGCATGTTTTCAAGGGTCATTGATATTGTAGCATGTATCAAAGCTTCATTCCTTTTTAAGGCTGAATATATTCCATCATTATGTGTATACCACGTTTCATTTATCCATTCATCTGTTGATGAACAGCTGGGTTGTTTCCACATTTTGGCTATTGTGAATAATGATGCCATGAAGATTGGCATACAAGTATCTATTTGAGTCTTTGATTTTTACTCTTTGAGGTATATACCTAGCACTCAAGTGGAACTTCTGGGTTATAAGGTAATTCTATGTTTCACTTTTTATGAATCACCAAACTGCACCACTTTTTATTCCCCCCAGGAATATATGAAGGGGGAGGAAAACTCTTTAGGAAAAAAAATCTAGTACAGAAGTTTTCTGTAGGTATGGCTGCAAATAAAAATGAAGGGAAAGATCTCAGGTGCACCAAATAAGAGTAAGGAGAACGTGGTGGTCAATTGCGTGCCTCTGTGGATGAGAGTAACTGGGCTGCAATGGGGTGAGAGGCTGTTGAATAGGTTTGAAGAGAAAGAGAAATCTGTCATTTTCACAAGGTTTTAAGCTTGAGCTACTGAGGAAGATGGTGGTGGAAGTTACAGAGAACTGGTGAGGGTGGCAGAAGGAGATAAGGAGTTAATATTAATTCAACTTTAGACCTATTGGAGTTTGAAGTGTTTTCAAGGCATATGTATTAGTCTGTTTCCACACTGCAAATAAAGACATATCCAAGACTAGATAATTTATAAGGAAAAAGAGGTTTGATGGACTCACAGTTCCACATGGCTGAGGAGGTCTCACAATCATGGTGGAAGGCAAAGGAGCAACAAAGGCATGTCTTCCATGGTGCCAGGCAAGAGAGTGTGTGTAGGGAAATTGCCCTTTATGAAACCATCAGATCTCGTGAGACTTATTCACTATCACGAGAACAGCATGAGAAAAACCTGCCCCTATGATTAAATTACTTCCCCCTGGGTCCCTCCTATGACAGGTGGGGATAATGGGAGCTACAATTCAAGATTCAAGATGAGATTTGGGTGGAGACACGGCCAAATCATATGAGCATATAAGTGAGTCAGTTTGGGTGATCAATAGGGAGGTTTGGGAGGTAGTCAGGGAAGTAATTAAAAAGGACTCCGTTGGTATCACATGCAAGGAATGAGGGCAAAATCACAGAGGGTTCCAAGGGCACCAGGAAGAGTGAGGGTGAATCCCTGAGTATTTCAGGGCTGGAAGAAAAAAGGAATAAGACCACAGAATTATTTGAGAAGGAAACCAGAAGAAATACATGTTAGTGATTTTTAAGGAGTGAGGAAGAACCCAGGCCATGGTCTTGCCCATCAACTACTTTCTTACTAGCGTTCTCAACTCTCTTGCATTATTCTTCATCACACCCAGCTGGCATACCTTCTCCTTGAATGACTCCTTGAAGAGAAACCATAGGCTTTGTAGGCAGTCCGTTATAAATTCATGGCTACATACTTTGGCTGAGCCCTCAACACAAACTTATCCTTGCTTATTCTCACCCTTCAGTGTCTGTTTAGAACATTCAACTCTCCTCCAACCTCCAACCCTTAGATTCACCCTGCTGCCCAATCTCAGCAGACTTCACTGATTCACAAACGGAACACATACGTTTTGAGTTCCCAGCCTCAAACTGTCTTCAGTGCCTCCTATTTTATAGGGAAAATAGAACACATCAGAAGAGCTTTCTATCTTAGCACCCATTCTTTCCTGCTCTCCTATTATGATAATGAAAGCACTGCTCTTGCTCTGATCTAGGCTAACTCTTCTATCTTTGCTCTAGAGGTCCCATTCCCATCCCATTGGTCCCAGTGTCTTCAGCTTCTGGGTCACCCCTAATGTCTTCCCATCACTATTTAAATATACTCATGTCTACAGTTACACCCATGTGGCTTTCCTCCAAACTCCTATCCCCTCCAGCTCTCTCTCCTCCCTGTCCCAATCATACTTCCCAACAGAGTTGTGCACATTCACTGTCTTCAGTTCTTCCTCACTTCTAAATCCCTGGTCCATTCATTTCACTCGAGTCTTTCCAGATAAACTCACCAATGACCTGCTGGTTGATAAACTCAATAGATACTTTTCAGTCATCTTTCTTGACATTACTGATCACTTTCTCCTTCTAGAAACACACTTCCTTCTGGCTTTGTTTTCCAAGTGAAGACTAACATCTTGCCTCACTCTTAACAGATCTGCCTTGTACTTTAGTAATAAAATAGATCTCATCTTCCTCTGATAGCTCCTACCCTTTCTCATATTCATTCTGGCCCAAGCTTCTTGAAAGAGTAGTCTCAACTTTCTCTCTTCTCATTATACTTTAGTCTTTACCAGCTTACTCTCTTGCAGCAAAAGATACTGTCAACCGCTTCTGTTCTTGAAAAACTCTATCACTTTGGCTTACTTTTTTTAAAAAAGCATCCACTTTGTGTTTCTCATTCCCTGGCCTCTTCTCTATGTCTCTTGCCACTTTTTGACCTTCCATTGCCTTATTTGTTAGTAGTTTCCCAGCACTAGGGACAGTGATGACTATGAGAGTGCATTTCCCTTAGGGTTGTTTTGAGCATTTAATGAAATAACACAGCTATGACTCAGTTTTAGCTGATTGGTTCCTTGGAGAAGTTGAGTTTAACGTTGTTAACTTCTTGATTTTTTTTTCAACAGAACCCAGAATTCTATTTGAAATATTTTGATTTTTAAGGTTAGTAATAAGTTTGAAAAGAAAGTGCATATGTTGAAAAACATGCCTGAACTCACCCAGATGGCCATCAGTTTGCAATCACTCATGTAGGGTATTTGGATAGCAGTCAATGATTCTTGTGTGCATCTTGGGGTTTGCAAGGACTATTTCTGGGGATTCATCTTGATTGTACCCCGAGCGACTGGCACAGTATCCTGCACATAAATATACATCGAATGAAAGAGTTTCAGGAACATCTTTTTATTTTTTAATTAACAAACAGGGTCTCACTATGTCACTCAGGCTCAAGGGCAGTGGCACAATCATAGTTCACTGTAACCTTAAACTCCTGGGCTCAAGCGATCCCCCTGCCTCATCCTCCTGAGTAGCTGGGACTACAAGCATGTGCCACCACACTCTACTAATTTTTTTTTTTTTTTTTTTGTAGAGACAGGGTCTCGAACTCCTGGCCTCAAACAATTCTCCCTCCTCAATCTCCTAAAGTGCTGAGATTATAGGCATGAGTCACTGTACCTGGCCCAAACATTTCCTTTTATAGTTAAATTTCTTCACTGTTATTTAATCTAATGGTTGGCAAAACATTTTGGTTTCATTCTTAGTTTCTGCTAAAGGTCTGCTATTGGCATTTCCCAGCTGTTAAGTGTTGCTATTCCTAGTAGTTTGCTTTAAGATTTGTTTTGAAATATTCTGGATACTTCCTGCTTTTGTCAGACATAGGTCATCACACTCCCTTAACTGTCTTATCACTTTTGTTTTCTGGCACCACCCTTTTCTACAACATAACATTCCTAGTGCATGGAAAATAGTTTCACAGTCGAAGGAATAGTCCAGAATTGTTTCTTTCCCATCAAAGTATCTTCCTTAAATTGTACAGCATAATAATGGAGATGAAGACGGTTTTTTCTAATATTGCATCCATTCTTTCAAAGGTAAGACATTGAAAAAAAATTCATTGAGAGCATACTTGTGTGCCTGGCATAAAGAAGAAAAGACAAAATACGATCTTTTATTTCAAGGCAAGTAAAACAGATGGTAATAGCATAATGTAATATGTGCTATAAAGAGAAAGAAATACACACAGGAGAGGCAGTTGGCCACGTGGCTAAGAACACAGGTTCTGAAGCAGACTTCCCATGTTCCAAGCTTGGCACGACTACTTACTAGCTGTTTGAGCATATTACTTAATATCCTTGTGGCTTGGTTTTCTCATCTATAAAATGGGGTAGTAAAAGAAGCTACCTAATAGATTATAGAGATATAAGTAAATTAATGTGTTCAAAATGCTTAGAATAGTGTCTGGCATTAAGTAAGCAATCAATAAATGTTACCTACAGTAGATGCCCCACCTGTATGGTTGGTGTGTGGCGGTAGCTAGGTAAGGAGAAATGAAGTCAGGAACTGATTTTTCTAATAATTATTGATTCAAGTCTGGGAGATTTATTTCCTCAACAAATATTTACTGGGCATTTACTATGCACCAAGTATTAGATATTTAAGTGTAAAGTAATAGGGGTTGGAAATATAAGAGGAAAAGTTCCCACATAATGCAAACAGCAGGTTCAAAGTCACAAGGATGTGAGATGGCAAGGCGAGTTCTTGGAAGGGGAGTTCTTGGCGAATTCAATGTGACAGGGAATAGGGTGAGAGTTGAAGCAGGGCAATAAATGACAAGAGAAACAAGTGGAGGCAAGGGTGTCTGTTTATAGGCAGCCTTGCATATACATCATACTATGGCATTTGAAATTTATCCTGTAAACACAAGGAGCCAAAGAAGGGTTTAATCAGCGGAGTGATGTGATCAAATTTGTGTTCTTAAAACATGACTCTGGTGATAATATTAATCTGAGCAAAGTCAGTTTTCTTTAGGTATGGAACAGTTTTCTATGGAAACCAAAACTAATGGGTTTTGAAGTAAAAGCACTTAAAAATTAAGAAGTAAAAGTGAGTTTTCCAAATATGCAGTGAAATACTACTTTGATTTGGAACATGCAGTATTGATCACACAAAGAAACATGTGAAAAAAAGATCACAAAAGGAAACATGGGGCACTCTGAGTGGAACAAGCAACTCTACCAGTCTGGCCCTTCTAAGACCTATCTCATAACCCTTGTGTGCCTCCTTAATTCCTTTAGCAAATGAACGTTTATTGCACCAGACACTGCTTCAAGCGCTTGATATACAACAAAGAACAACAACAACAACAAACCTACAAAAGATTCCTGCCCTCTGGAAGCTTGCATTTCTCCGAGATATAGATAATAAACACTAAACATACTAAGTAAATTACATGATATATTAGAAGGAGATTAAGTGCTATCGAAATAAAACAGAGTAAGGAAAATTGGGACCGTGCATTTATGATAGGAACCAAAAGAAGCTAACAAGTTGTAAGTGGATGATTTCAGCAAGGAATGAAAGGAACTGCAAAGTCCTCTGCAGTGTAGAATTCATGACAAACTCTATGCTGGGGGCAAAGTCCTGTCGCTGCACATGGGTCTCAGCTGCAAAAAGAGAGTCACCAGGAAAAACTGTGTATGTATATGCATACATACACAAACACAATAATAGATGATTTATAAATCATAGATGTGACTTATACGTGTGTGTGATTTATAAAGCCTATGTAAGCCTACTTTAAACAATATGATGTGGACAAGGCTTAAAACGTGCTGGAACATTTTCCCCCTATTATTTCCACAATAAACAATTCCTGGGCATGGTGGTGATGATATGTGCACGCGCGAGTGTGTGTTGGACAGCATGCCTTCCTTGGAACAGAGCCGGCCAGAGCCCTGTTCTTCTACAACCTGTCCTATCAACAGCCTAACCAGGCAGGAACCTCGATTTTTTTCTTCTTACCACAAAGGCAAACCAAACCCCTTCCACCACCTAGTATCATAGCGCGGTGTCCTTCCTCACTAACCCACCACTGCTTCTCTAGTCCTGACTCCAAGGGAAGAATGCCATCTACCGAATCATCCGTACCAATCAAGCAGCCCTGCAAAGTGCAGCAACACTCAGCTCAACGCCGGTCAGCTCCAAATCCCCTGCCTCTGATTATTCTTTGGCCTTTAAAATATTTTTGCCACTATTTGGGCTGACAGGAAGTTATGCTCTCGGCCCAGATATCTGATAAACACTTCCACATATTGTAGCCTTCTCAATAGCTTAGCCAAATTTCGGCGTCCTCGCTCAGTCTGCATTTTCCTTCATTGCGCTTTCACGTTTGGAATGCCCCAGTCTCTGCAGCCTGCAGACAGCGGAAACCGCGGGTGCAAACGTGCAGGGGCCGCTGACACGACCGGCTGCTGAAGCCCACTCAGGGTTAGACAGGCTAGCGTTGGGGATTGCACAAGAGGTCAGGCGATGCTGTGGGCTTCCAAATTTGCACAGCCGCGACACTCTGCGACATGCCACCCTATCCCGAGGCCTCGGGACTGTGGGTGGGGCGGGGGATACCCTCCGCAGTCCCCTGAAAGCGAGGCAGGAATCACTACAACTCCTCTGCTTAGGCTGAGGTCGCCACCGCTCCGTGGATGCAGGCGCTGCAGCGGCGCCTTCCGCCGCCGCGGGCACGGCGTGGCGCGGGAAGGGATGGGGTCGGGTGGGAGTGGGCAGGTGGCGGTAGAGGCGCGTGTCCGTGCACTGGAAGCCCCGGTGCGTGACACAGGCCGGTGAGCTCCTGCGGGCTGCACCCACGCGAATTCACAGACCGAGAAGGTCAGCCGGCGGTCGGTGCGCTAACCTATGTAGAGAAACGCCCGCTAGGCGCGCCGCAGGCTGGGACGAGGCGACTGGGGCCCAGGCTGGAGGAGGGCTGAGGAGGGTTGCGGGGGCGGGCCCGAGGCGGGGCGGGCCGCGGCGCTGACTGGCTGTCGACGCTGCACTAGCCTCCAGCCCGCGGTGCCGAGCGCAGGCGGAGGTACATGGCCCCGACGGGAGGCGCGCGGCCGGCACCCGGAGCTCAGCTCCCCGCCTGAGCACGGCAGCCGCGCCTCGGCCCGCGCGTCCTCGCCCCTCCGGCCGGCCGCCCGCGGACATGATCGTGTAGCCTCCTCCTGGGCTGGGATTTGTTTGAAGATTTTCTTCATGGAAGCAATGTCCCCCCAGCAGGAGACTCTAGGGGGACAGCCGGGGCGCTCCTCTTCCCTGACAGGAGTGTCTCGGCTCGCGGGAGGCAGCGGCACCAAGAAGGTGAGGACGCTGAGCGGGGGCCCGTGCCCTCCGCCGCCGCAGCCCCCACTCTCGGCGCGCGCCCTCCGCGCCCGCCACAGTAGCGCGCTAGGCGGACGCCGCGAGGATTTGACGCTCGAGGCTCGCGGCCCCTAACGGGAGTCCCAGGACACTTCCCGCCCTTGACGGCCGGCAGCGCCGCCACCTCCCGCGGAGCGCCCGCTTCTCCGTTTCTAGAGCCTTAATCTTTCCCCGAGCGACCCCGCAGCCTCCCTCCCGTCTCCATCCGCCGCCGGATCGGCAGCCTGGCTCCTCCCTCAGTCGAGGCGCGCGGGCTGGAGTGGGCGATCGCCTTTCCCCGACCCCTCGCCGTGTCCCTGGGCCCCCCGAAGTGGCCTGGGCGAACACTGCCCTTTGGCGGGGTCAGCCCCGAAGTCAGGCCCGGCGATGTCTGCCCGGGAGCGGCAGCCGGCGCTGAAGAAGGTAGGCGGCGGGGCTGCGGCGCTAGTGGGGTCGGCCCCCTCACCTGCCCGCCGAGGCGCGGCTGCTCCATGGCAGTTTTCGGGGGGCAGATATAGGGGGGTTCTGCCCCCCACACTAGGATCCTGGATGATTCCAGGTCTCCGAGGTGGGGGTCACAGTTGGAGGGGAGACTGTGGATGCTAAGGGTCGACTCTACGGTGACATGTAGGTTTGGCTGGGCCTAGAATCGGGCAGGGTGGGGGCGGGTGGGCTGTGGTTGGGGGTCCTGAGGGCTGAGGCGGGGGCCTTCTCCCTGCGCTGGTCCCCTGGCCCCTGGGACTCTGGCCGGGCTGGAGAGGGGTCCAGGTGTCGGTGTGGGCGTGGGGGCAGCGCGTGTTCCCTGTCAAAGCTGGGAGATGGATGCAGGTGACAACTTGTAGCGTTCCATTCCAATAAACACAGCCGCGGTGCTGCGGGAGGATTCCGATCCGGGTCAGGTTTCGTTGGAACGGTTCCCTTAGCAAGTGCACGTGGGCCGCGGGCTGCCAGCCTCGGCCGTTCCGCTCCCTGAGGAATTGATTTGGGTGTTTCTAGCCCTGTCTGCCTATCCCCCGCCTCCTCACCCCCGCCCCCAGTATAAGACGTTCTGATATTTGGCCATTTTTTTCCTTGTCTTAGTGGTGCACTTCCAGCTTTTCTGGAAACAAGTGGCGATTAGAGGCATCTTCTAGCTTTTCCTTAAGAAATATCTTAAGGGGTTGCATTTGTTTCATTAGAGACTTAAAGGGGTTACGCAGGTTCCCTGCTTGTCTTATTTTACTGCCTTTCATAAATCTTCCCACCAGGATCTTGGGTTGGCTAGAGGTCAGTTGAAGAGAGGTGATCGGTGTGCTGAGTATAGAAATGTGTGGGAGTTCCCAAGGACCTTGACCGTGTCACGGAGCCATCGAGGGGTGTCCGTGAACTTGATGATGTATGGGGCTGTAGTGCCCGCTTAGCCTTTGATGTATTGAGGCTGCGGTTTGTCCTTGTCGCTTTTCCCCTTCAGAGGTGGAGGGAATGTGTGTGTGTAGTCAAGTCTTCCCAAATAAAACGTGAATTTATCAGGCTAGCCCTACATTTACTGACATAAATTTTAAAACTTAAAACATTTTCTTTTTGTAAACGTAAGGAATTGGAAGAAAAAGATTTAGTTTTCTCAACAGTTTTCTTTTTCTTTTTTATTTTTATTTTTAGCTAAGGGTAACACAGCCAAAGGGAGGAAGCATTAGAGAGGAACTTCATTATCATTTATCAAGTAATGCTTGTCCAATAAATGCAGGGTTGCTTCACTCTTTTCTCACGTTCTTTTTACTCATCGTAGTCACTATCCTTAAGATGCTGTCATTTGTTATGAACAACAGCTTCACACATTAACAAACCAGTACCTACCTTTCCAACATCGTTGGGAAAAGTAAATGTGAAATTCAGTAAATAATGACATATAAAAGACACTTAATAAATGTTAGCACTTACTGTTTGCAATATCCCTGTATCTGTAATTCATACCTTTGTGTCCCAGTTGTTCAAGCCAAAAATCTAGGATTCATTTTCAACTCATTTCCTCTCTCTGCACCAACCAATCCATCAGGGAAGCTACTGTCAATCCGAATGTGTATTGAATTTCTCCACTTCATCTCCACTGTTGCCAGTGTAGTCCAAGCCAAGCCGCCATCTCTCACTTGTACCTTTGCAGAAATGTCTTAACTTGCCTAACACCTTTCTTGCCCTTTTTTGATCCAGTCACCACTTAGCACCAGAATAATCTTTCATAATGTAAATTAATCATGTTGCTCACATGCTTAAAATCCTGCAGTGACTTTTCATCCATTTGTAATAAAATTCAGACCCCTTTTTCTTGGCCCTGTCTACTTCTCCCACCTCATCTACACGTCCCCCCTTGTTTGTGTATTCTCCAACCACACGGGCCTTCTTCCTCTTCATGTATCAAGTCATCAAATTCATTCTTATTTTGAGGCCTTGATGGTGTTTCTCTGTGCTTCAGCCCCAGGTCTTTGCAGTCTTGACTTTCATATTGTTGTCAGATCGTAGGTGCTAGCAGAGGCCTGCCATTGACTCCCTAAGTGGAAGTTGCTCCTCAGTCATTCTGTATGCCTTCTGCTTTATTATCATCTTAGCATTCATCCTTGCCTGATATTTTCTTATTTACTTGCTTGTCATCTGTTACCCACATCCCTCACCAGATTGTGAAAACCATGATAATAGGGACCTTATCTGTATTGCTTAAGGCTGCCTCTCCAGTGCCTAGAATAGTGTCTGCTGTATATTAATTAGATTTTCCATAAATATTAGTTGGGTTATGTACAGCAGTGAACAGGACAGATGTGGCCCCTGGCCTCAGAATTTATGGCTCAGAACAGGGTCAGCAAACCTTTATTTAAAGGACCAGATACTAAATATTTAAGGTTTGTAGGCCCTCTGTTACAGGCTACTCAGTTCTGCCATTATAGTGCTAAAGCAGCCATAGACAATGTAGAAATGAATGGACATAGCTGCATTGTAATAAAACTTAGTTTGGAAAAACAAGTGGGAGTCTCTGTGGTGTAGTTTCCTCTCTCCTGACTATGGGAGAGTAGTGCCACTGAGTAGTACATTGTGTAATGATAGAACTCCTTTATCTACCGCGTCCAGTTCAGTAGCCACTAGCTACATGTAGCTATTGAGCTCTTGAAATGTGGCTGGCACGACTGAGAAACTAAAAATTTTTTAACAGCTTCACTGAAGTATAATTGATATAGAATAAACTGCACATATTTAAAGTATATAAATTTAATAGTTTTGACATATATATACGCTAGTGAAACCATCTCCACAGTTTAGCTAAGGAACATATTCATCATCCCCCAGTGTTTCCTTATGTCTCTTTCTAATTCCTTAATTCCCTCCCCATTCCCACACAACCACTAGTCTGTTTTCTGTCACTGTAGGTTAATTCACATTTCCAAAGATTGTTTGTAAATATAATCATACTTTATATTCTTTTTATGTCTGCCTTGTTTCATTCAGTACAATTACTTTGAGGTTTACCTATGGTTTTGCATGTATCTATAGTTCATTTTGTTGTTGAGCAGTATTCCATCATGTAAATAGACCACAATTTATCCATTCATCTGTTGATAGGCATTTGGATTATTTCCAGTTTTAGGCTATTACAAATAAAATTGCTGTGAACATTCATGTACAAGTATTTGCATGGACTTCATTTTGGGGGGGTTAAATACTTAGGTGTGGAATAGCTGGATCATATTTAACATTTTAAGCATGTATATATGTGTGTGTGTGTGTGTGTGTATATATATAACATTTTAGGTATATATTTAACATTTTTAAGAATCTGTCCAATTGTTTTTTCCAAAATGGTTTTATATTCCCCCTGGCAGTGCATATGAGTCCAACTTCTCCCAATTTTCACCAACACTTATTATTATCTGCCTTTTTTTATTACAGTCATCCTAGCGGATGTAAAATGCTATCTAATGGTTTTGATTTGCATTTCCTCAATGACCAGTGATATTGAGCATCTTTTCATGTGCTTATTTGTCATCCATATGTTATCTTTGGTGAAGTATCCAAATATTTTGCCCAATTTTAATTGTGTTTTTCCCAGTCTGTGACTTGTCTTTTTACTTTCTTAAGAGTGTCTTTCAAAAGAACAGAAGTTCTTATTTTTGGTGAAATACAATTTGTCATTTTTTTTTCTGTAAGCTTCTTAATTATGATCAACTTGAATTTAAATCTGAAGAGCCACATGTGTCTAGTGGCTACTGTATTGGACAGCACCGGTCAGAGGAAGAGACAAAAAAAATTAATAAATGGTGATAACTGTTATTAAAGGAACAAACATAACCCTGAATTAGACAAATGTGGTTGTTGAGCTAGATCATTCTGCATTAGAGTGTTCAGGGAAGGCCTTTTTTAAGTGTCCCTAACTCTCTTATGGCTTAAAAAGACCATGCCATAAAAAGAAGTGGGAGCATTAAGTTCAAAGGTCCTGAGGTAGATATGTTTGAGGAGCTAATATATAGATGCTGTAAATGAAGTCAGTCTCTTAATAGTATAGCCACATTTATTATTTTAATCTCAGGCAGAATTGCCTAGCTAGATCATTCACTTTTACTCACTACTCAGAGGATTTCATTGTTTCCAAAAATCAAATCCACTCTCAGAAGACAAAGATTTTTCTATCAAAGAATATACAATAAATTTGTACAGTAATTCCTAAAAATTGGATTCTAAAATATAATAGCATACAGGTAAAGCATAGATAATACTTTAAATTATTCTGGAATCATACATCCTTGAGGATATCCACATTTTCACAGAATAGTTTTAATGAAGTGGAAGCACATATTAGAATCATTTTAGGAATGATTTGTATCAGACTCAAATACTCTGACCTTTTGGTTTCATATACTAATTGAAAAATCTTTAAATAGGATGAGTGTTGGAATAGGGAAAAGAGACTTATAGGCCCAGAAAGCCAGACAAGGGAAAATAATTTTAAAATAGCTCTAACATTTTTAAATGTAGCAGCTGCTGTTGTAAACTTCATTCTGCCTTTTCTTTCTAATTCTCTGGGTCCAAATCTGTTTATAATACCTCATGGTAAAACAAGGGCGAACTTGGACCATGTGTGTGTCTTATACTGGGGCTTGAATTAAACATCTTAGTGAGTAAGCTTTAGTTTTACTCTTCAATACTGAGAAAAATATTATGCCCATAGTTAAACTAGTATCCTACTCAATTCTTATCTGGTGTTACTCACAAAATGAGTTGCATAAGATCAGATATGTGAGATTGTTTTGGCAGGGAGGATCCTAGAATTATAAAAATAAAATTAGATTAATCAGGAATGGCCTCTGTTATCCCTCATGTGACCTCTGAACTTCCGATTGGGCTTTGTTTCTTTGTATGTAAAATGGGGTAATAACCCCAATCCTGCACATCTCACAAGGCTGGTTTTTATGGGTCATGAAAGGTAAATGAAAACACTTTCCAAAAGTGCAGGAGTTATTAGTGTATCTTGTGAGCGTAGGTGTAAAGCAACAACAGGAGTTTGAGTTTAAAAATGTAACATCAGAACATGTACATGCATATGAATGTATACCATCCTTTAAAGCAGTCGTCTTTGGAAGCCATGAATATAAAATACCATGAGGCAGAAACTTGAATAAAAATATAAGGGTTGACTATAACTTATGGAAGAATAAAGAAAATTTAAAAATCTCTTTAAGTGAATGCTTAACTATATTTAAAACACATCAATTATATGAGGTAGGTATTAATTTTTTCCTAAAGAAGGAACTGAACCATGTCAATGCTACAGTACAGTTTAAGTGGCAAAACTGGAATTTGAACCCAGTTCTTCCAACTCCATTTCTTTTTTCAACGAGACTATTGCTGCATTTGTTATTGTTTGTAACATAAGATACAGGGGAGAGTAGGTTTGAATTATGTATAGCCAGCTAAGAAAAGTACAATTGAGGGCCTTTTCTCAATTAAAAAAAAAGAGTGTACATTCTTTGGAGAGTGGCATTTCTACCCTCTCTGTCTACCATTGAATGTTACGTTCACTGCTACCATTAGGTAAATATTAGGTAAACATTGACTTTTCGTGACAATCAATGACGCAATCACTGGTCTAATTACTTTGGTGATTTTTATGCTTCAGTGTCTGACATTTTCAGATGTTTTGTATAAGGCAGATGTATTTCAAGAGCTCTTAGCCGGCCTGATCTCTATGCTGATACCTCAGCCTTGCTTGCTATTGGAAAGATTGCCGTATTCTCCAGAAAAAAATTTCAAAGTTATGTGTCGGTGCACTGAATCCTAAGCCTCAGATGATTCCACTGTGGAAAATCATGTGGAAACCCAGTTGAAACTCTCTCAACTCAGTAAACTTTTATATCACTGCCCCACTGAGTCTGGAGGGAAAAACTTTGTGTCCATAGTTATTCTCACTTAAAATGTGAATACAATAGTGCATTTTACCATAGCAGAAGAAAAATTAGTTTTTGTGACTCTAAAGTTTATAGACTAGTATAAATTGTAGTTTTATAAAATAAAAGTAAAGGATAATCTTTTTATATATGTGTAAAAAGTAATTATTAATTTTGAAGATTGAGTCCCCTAAGTTAAAATAGGCAGTTGGAATTCGTAGACTGAAAGTTCACAAGTTATAGATACCTAAATAGTTAGCGCAGTTGTTGCTTTTAGTTCTAAAGTGAAGATTGTCATGAAGCGATTTATCACCCTCTGTGCCTTCAGCATTCTCCCGGGTTATGATTTGGCAAAAGGGCTGCAGGACAAAAGGTGGAACATGTTCAGTAGATGGGGGAGAACTGAGAAAACTGATGGTATCTACAGGAATGAAATCCTCTCCAATCAATAACTTAGATGTCTGAATTCTTTCACAATTCTTACCTTTCCATCCAGGACTTGGTGGCTATCCTTTTCAAAGTAAAGTCGTGTTATACCTTATGGGACTACATACAACATAACAAAAATATGTAATTGTAAAACTTGCCTTCCTAGAAGATATCTGTAGCTGAAAATATACTAGATTTCAACTTAAATTGCCGCTAAAATACATTATAAAGTGTCACAAAAAATAGGTATATAATATCAAAGTTATATGTGTGTACATAACACTTGTATACTCATAATATGCACAGTGCTTTGAGGAAATACATATTTTTATGATTCAATGGAGTTTGATTACTCGTACCCCTCATGTCTTCAGAGCATTTAGTATAAACCTTTAAAGTAAACTTTAAGTGAAGGAAAAGTTTGCTCTCCTGTTCTGTTGGTACTTCAAGTGTTTAGGATCACAGGGATTCTAGAGGTCCTGATGTGTGCAGAAAGCCTGCAGAGAGAATGCTCAATTTGGTAGTGGCAACTACAACAGTTTTCTGAAGCAAACTAGGATAGGGTTGATCTTTAGCTTTTGTTTACTTGCAGGAGACTTTGCCACAATGTAGGAGACTGGAAAGGGAGCAGAGATGATTGCCTTTGGTCAACCATCAATAATGGGGCTTGCAGGCAATACAGCCCAGTTTATTTTATATTTTGTTTCAGTCTTATTTTCTTTATCTAGGACAAGTTTATGTTAGAAACATCTATCTTACAGCAGAAATAGCCTCATCAGCACTGTAGGTCAGTGGTGTGCTGGGAGCAGCCTTGACCTAATTTTGACAGACACCTGTCACATGACACAACTGAAATGTAAAACTTGTTTTTGGATGTCTGGTCACTTGTGTGTGGACTCTGAAAATGGAACGTATGTGTGCCCACACCAGCTCACATATCAAAGATCTGGAAAACACAGCTGCTCTGTGGCCTTTTGCTTTCCTTATTTACCTGAGTCCTAATTTACACCTAGGAGAGTGTGTTTTTATTTCCTCTCCTATCCCTACATTCACTCTTTCGAACCTCAGCTTTAACAATAGCCATCACCGGGTAGGTAACACTATGTCTGAATCTAGATAGACCTGGCTCTGCTTTTTTTTTTTCTCATTTTGATATAGTCCATTAGTTTTTTACCATTATGGTTTTAGGATTTGATCACAGTATTTTTCCCCTCTGCGTTGAAAACAATGAGGGGCTACCGTAAGGCAAAGCTTCCCAACTGTTGCAAATGTGTCTGACAATTAGCCCCTTGGCCTTCAGGTGAGTGGATGGATACTGGGGAGCCAGGGTGCCCCTTTGTTTATCATGGAGTGTTATGGTTGTACAAATATCATTTTGTATGGACCATTATGTGAAAAATGTAGGAAGATACTATTTTTTACAGGCAGGTTCCTGCCCTGCAAGAAACTATTAGGCAGAGAACATTGGTGATTACCTACTCCAGGGTGCTACTTAAAGATTATCATGACCAAAGGTTGAAACTTGTAGCTTTGCCAAAGAAAAAAAATCCAGCCAGCATAAAGACCCATGGTGATGCTCCATGAATCCTGCATGTGTGAGGATGGAGGCAAGGAAACAAAGAATAATGTATAAGGGAAATTCTAATATCCTTGTATTTATTTATGTACAGCACTAAAGCATTTAAAAATTTACTGTCTATATGTTACATTATCACAGTGCCTTTCATTTCAGAGGACTTTCATCCATATATATATGAATGAATATATCTATATAGTGAGTAGGGCAGGTATTATGTCCATTTTAGAGAAAATCTGAGAAATTAAGTGGTAGAACTAGGGTCCAGAATTAAGGTCCAGTGTCTCCTAGCCTAGTGCCCATTCTTCTGCATTACATAGATTATCATATTTATTGTTGCATTTCAACATGGTAATAGTCCTTCGGAAAGAGAAAAGAGCTGAAAAGTAAAATCATTTCTTTCTTCAGAAAGGAACGTATATTCATTTACAGTAGTCTGTACTGCGATTACATTTATTTTCGCTAAATGTTTAAACTGGTTCTGATTGGGATGATTTAGAGGTAAATAGAAGATCGTATTTATCACAGACCAAATGGACAAGAGCGGGAAGCTTCAGCTTACCTAGTGGTCAAAACCTTGTTGTGATAGTAGGACCCAGAAGCAAGGTGCGAGGTTAAAAGTAATTCTCTTTTTCCCTTACAGAGCCAGTGTTGTTGAAGTATAATTATTCAGTGGCTTGGATATGTCTCCACAAGTAAATGCTACAGGCATGTAGGGAAGGCAAGAAATACTTTAATGCTCACCAAATTGCACAGACTAGCCACAAAAGAATTAATAGTCAAGTTTGGATAAGCTAATTTGTAAATTTGATTACTTATTTTTTCTAGCCTTGAAAATTTGGAGTTCTATAAAAGCTTTCCCAGTGCCCTTATTTTAATAATATGCTTATTTTAAATGCTTGAAAGTGACTTCACCATCCATAATTCAACTGAAATGCTTGATTTTTTTCCCTCATAAAGTGACTGGAACAAAACAAAGCATGAAAAATTGCAGTTCACCTCCAACTTTAATCTTTCATCCTGTTCCTTCCTTTTGATATGCTTTGTTTTTCTTTAATCTCTGTGAGAACTAATAATGAGCAGATTCAGAGTGATTTAGAGGTTCCAAAAATAGTACTATATCTCTTGGCTGTCATGAAGTTAAAATTCCAGTGAGAGTCTGCATACAGGTTTTTATGTAAAAAGTGTTTTCTGCATTGTTGAAAATAAAACAACAAAACTTTTTTTCTTCAGTTACCTATTTACAACTTCATTTTTTCTACATAGGCACACTTGTATTACCACCTTAAAACCTCAGATTTTGGATATGTTAATTCATTCACTCAATACACAACTATTGAGCATTTGCTATGTGAAAACCCTAAGGACACCGGAGGAATAGGGGAGGAATGGTGGCAAATCACAATAGACAGGAAGTAAGAATAGATATGTCATGTAAATGGAAAACAAAAGTGAGCAGGAGTAGCTATCCTCATATCAGATAAAACAGACTTTAAACCAACAATAGAAAAAAAGACAAATAAGAGCATTATATAATGATTAAATGTTCAATACAAGAAGATTTAACTATATATGCAGCTAACACCAAAACACCCAGATTCATAAAATAAATACTACTACACCTAAGAAAACATTGATAGTAATACAATAATAGTGGGGTACTTCAATACCCCACTAATATCACTAGACAAATCATGAAGGCAGAAAATCAACCAAGAAACTCTGGACTTAAACTGAACTGTAGACCAAATGGACTTAACAAACATTTACAGAACATTCTAGCCAACCAGAGAATATAGATTCTTCTCAGCTCTACATGGAGCATTTTCCGTTATCGACCATATGCTTGGCCATTGAAGAACTCTCAATAAAATCAAAAAAATCAAAATCATATCAAGCATGTTCTCAGACCACAGTGGAGTAAAATTAGAAATCAAGACCAAGAGGAACCCTCATAAACACACACTATGTGGAAACTAAACACCTTGCTCCTGAGTGACCTTTGGGTAAACAGTGAAATTAAGAAATCAAAAAAAATGTTCAAAACAAATGAAAATAGAGACACAACATATCAAAACCTCAGGGATACAGCAAAAGCAGAACTAAGAGGAAAGTTTATAACTTTAAATGTCTACACCAAAAAGATAGAAAGATCTTAAATTTACAACCTGATGTCACACCTCAAGGAACTGGAAAAATAAGACCAATTGGAACCCAAAGCTAGCATAAAAAAAAAAAAAAAAAGAAAAGAAATAACAAAGATTAAAGCAGAAGTAAATGAGATTGAGACAAAAAAAAGATATAAAGGATCAGTGAAACAAAAAGTTGGTTATTTGAAAGGATAAACAAAAATGACAGACTGCTGGCTAAATTAACTGAGAAAATTCAAGTAAGTACAACCAGAAATGATAAAGGTGACATTACAATTGATAACATAGAGATACAAAAGATCATCACAGACTACTGTGAACATCTCTATGTGTATAAACTAGAAAATCTAGAGGAGGTGGATAAATTCCTGAAAATATAAAACCCTACAAGATTGAACCAGCAAGAAATAGAAGTCCTGAACAGACCAATAATGAGTAATGACATTGAATCAGTAGTGAAAATCTTCTAACAACAACAGAAGCCCAGGACCAGTCAGATTCACAGTTGAATTTTATCAAACATACAAAGAACTGGCATTCAATCTTACTGAAACTTCTAAAAAACCAATGAGGAGGGATCATTTCCTAACTCATTCTATGACACAAGTATCTCCCTGATACCAAAATCAGGGGAGGACACAACAGAAAACGAAAACTATAGGCCATATCTCTGATGAACACAGATGCAGAAATCCTCCACAAAATACTAGCAAACCGAATCCAATAGCACATGAAGAAGATAATTTATCATGATCAAGTGAGTTATATCCCAGGGATGCAATGATGGTTCAACATCCACAAATCAGTAAATGTGTTTCACCACATACACAGAACTAAAAACAAAAACCATACAGTCATCTTAATAGATGCAGAAAAGGCATTCAATAAAATCCAACATCCTTCCTGATAAAAAACCTTAACAAAATAGGCTGATGAAAGAAATCGTAGATGACACAAATGGAAAACTATCCCATGCTCACGGATTGGAAGAACCAGTATCATTAAAATGCCCACACTATTCAAGGCAATCTACGGAGTCAATGCAATCTCTATCAAATTACCAATTTCATTTTTCACACAATTAGGAAAAAAATACTAAAGTTCATATGGAACCAAAAAAAACAGCCCGAATAGCCAAAGCCATCCTAAGCAAAAAGAAAATCCAGAGACATCATATTGCCTGACTTCAAATTATACTACAAGGCTATGGCAACTAAAACAGCATGGTCCTGGTATAAAAATAGACATATAGATCAATGGAGCAGAATAGAGAACCCAGAAATAAAGCCATGTGCCTACAACCAACTGATCTTCAACAAAGCCAACAAAAATAAACGATGGGGAAAGGACATCCTATTCAATAAATTGTGCTGGGAAAATTGGCTAGCCACATGCAGAAGAATGAAACTAGACAAATGCAAATGCAACATAAAAATAGACAAATGGGATTTAATTAAACTAAACAGCCTCTGCAAAGCAAAAGAAAGAGTAAACTGACAACCTACAGAATGGGAGAAAATATTCACAAATTATGCCTCTGACAAAGGACTAGTAGAACTTTACAAGTAGAACTTACAAGGAACTGAAAGAACTCGACAAGAAAAAAAGAGCTCCATTAAAAACTAGGCAAAGGACATGAACAGATATTTCTCAAAAGAACAAAAGCAAGTGGCAAAAAGCACATGAAAAAATGCTCAAAAATCACTAATCAGAGAAATGCCAATTAAAACTACAATGAGATATTATCTTACACCCATCAGAATTGCTATTATTAAAAAGTAAAAAAACAAACAAACAAAAAAAAAACAGGTGTTGGCATGGATGTGGAGAAAAGGAAACATACAATATTGATGGGAATGTAAATTAGTTCAATATCTATGGAAAACAATATGGAGATTTCTCAAACAACTAAAAATAGAAATATCATTCAATCCTACAATCCCATTATTGGGTATCTACACAAAGGAAAAGAAATCATTATAAAGACACCTAAACAGAAAAAGACACCTGCATTTCTATGTTCATCACAGCACTACTCACATTAGCAAAGTAATGGAGCCAACCCCAGTGTCCATCAACAGTTAACTGGATAAATAAAATGTGGTACATATACACCATGGAATACTATGCAGCCAAAAAAAGAATGAAACCATTTTCTTTGCAGCAACATGGGTAGAGCCTAGAGGCCATTATCCTAAATGAACTAACTCAGAAAATTAAATACCACATGTTCTCACTAATAAGTAGGATCTAACAATGGATATAAATGGACATGAAGATGGAAATAATAAATACTGGAGACTGCAAAAGGGAGGTGGGTGGGAAGGTGGCCAGAGTTGAAAAACTACCTATCAGATACACTGTTCACTATTTGGGTAATGAGTATGCTAGAAGCCCAGTCCTCACCAGTACACAATATACTGATGTAACGCACATGCACATGAATCGAGAGTTTTTTAAAAATTTTAATTAAAACAATAAGCAGGTGGGCAAATTCCTCAGATCTCTGAAGAACTCAAATGGAGAGCCACTGAAACTTTTTGTACAAAAAATATATTGGATAAAAAAAAATTTCCATTTTCATATAGTTCAAATGATTGTGATAAGAAGAAAATTATAACTTATGGCTAAGGACCAGTTTGCTGGACTGGAGCCCAGTGGTTTAGTAATTTGATAGTTAGGTTTCTTTGGTATTAACCAAATCAATTTGCATATCGTACAATTCACCCACCTAATGTTATGTTTAGTGGCTCTTAGTGTAGTCATAGAATTGTACATTCATCACCACAGTAAATTTTAGAATATTTTCATTACCTCAGAAAGAAATACTGAACCCCCTTAGCTATCATCCCCCAATTCTGCTGTCTCCCCAAACTCTAGGCAAGCACAAATCTTTAAGTCTCTATAGATTTGCTTATTCTGAGCACCTTATATAAATGAAATCATATATGGTTTTTGTAATGGTTTCTTTCAATTAGTATAATGTTTTCAGGGTTCACTCATGTTGTAGCATGTATCAGTATTTCATTTCTTTTTATTGCCAAGTAATATTTCACTGTATAGATATACCACATTTTGTTCACCCATTCATTCATCAGTTGATTGGCATTGGTAATGTTGCCACTTTTTTACTACTATGAATTATGCTGTTATAAGCAATTATATGCAAGTCTTTTTGAGGACATATGTTTTTATTTCTCTTGGATATGTACCTAGGAGTAGAATTGCAGGATCATATGGTAACTCTATGTTTAACCATTTGAAGATCTGCCAAACTGTTTTCTGTCTTACCAGTTTTCATTCCCACCAGCAGTGTATGAGAGTCCAGTCTTCAATCCTCACCAACCCTTGTAATTATCTTTTTTTATTATAGTCATCCTAACGTGTGTGATGTGGTATCGCATTGTAATTTTGATTTGCATTTCTCTGATGGCTAATTACGTTGAGCATTTTCTCATATCCTTATTGGCAACTTGTGTGTCTTCTTTGGAAGACTGTATTCATATCCTTTGCCCATTTTTAATTGGGCAATTTGCCTTTATTATTGAGTTTTAATATTTCTTTATAATAGATACAAGTCGCTTGTCAGATACGTGATTTGCAATAAAATCTTTCCCATTCTGTGGGTTGTCTTTTCACTTTCTTAATGGTGTCTTTTGAAGCATGGAAATTTTAAATCTTGATGGTGTCTAGATTTTTTCTTCTGTTGCTTGTACTTTTGGTGTCATATCTATTAATAAGAAGCCACTGCCTCATCCAAGATGACAAGATTATGCCTGTGTTTCCTTCTAAGATTTTTATAGTTTTTAGCTGTTACTTTTAGGTCTTTGAGTTAATTTTTGTATATAGTCTGAGGTAGGGGTCCAACTTTATTCTTTTGTATGTGGATATCCAATTAGCACCATTTTTTCTGTTGACAAATGATTAACTTTATTGTCAGGCAGATGTTTACTATGTAGGTCAAAGTGATAAGTGTCAACACTGTGTTCAAAAGGTGTAGTTTGCAGTGCACAGATATACTCTTGCAAATGCTTACATTTTTCTTAATGACACCATTCCAGCAGAGCCCCTTAAAGGTTTGTTTGTTTTCATATGTGTGCATTTGGGTATGGCAGTATTTATGTGGTGAATGACTGGGTTTTGTAATTCACATAAAACCCTCATTTATAGAGTGTATAGTTTGTGCCAGGCCTTATACCAGGATTTGGGAATGCAAAAACTATGCTTGCTACAGAGTAGAGTTCAGTAAATAACTGTTGAAGGAAGGGAGAAAATTTAGGAAGAAGACATAGCCCCTGCTCTCTAGAAAGGGTCAGAAACATAAGTGTAATGTGAAATGCTACTACTGAGGCATCATATATGAAGGAACACAGGGAGTTGCATATGTAATTAATCCATGTATTTAAAATGACTTGAAGTGGAAAGCACCTTGCAGATTAGTTGATAATGTTGCTGCAGATTTGTGTTATTATTTAAATGTAAAAGATAAAAACAAATTACTGACATTTGGTTCTCATATTCAGTTATGACCTTTATTCATTTACTCTTAGGCATAATAGGATTTTTTTACCTCCAATACTGAATATAACTGCAGAGGAGACAGCAGAGGGTCAAAGATCCTTTGGAAGTAATGGCAAAAACAGCAATTACTTGTATACCAACCTAATAATTTCTCTCTAGTATTCATGTTATACTTTCTTAATAAAGGGCCATTTGTAAATAGACAACAGTTTTTAAAATTTAATCACTCTTTATTCCATTTTAGAACTTCTTCCATTCTCCTCCTCATTTTTTCCCATTTCGGGGACAGAGGAGTAGATAGATACTACTTCATATTTGTTTGTTTCTTAGCTCACATAAAATTATTATTTAGTTTTTGGGGATACTTAACACTAGGTAAGTGGTACGATATTAAACTCATTCCCAAAAGATTAATGCAATTAATTAATTGGGTATTTTGCCTAAATGTATAGCTTATCATTTCTTTAAAACATTACCTTTTAAATATATTCTATTTCACAGTGGTAGCCACTATGTATGAGGTCATCTAGTTATAAACATCAAGTACAACAGAAAATATATACCATATACTGTTTGTAGTTTACTTTGTTTTCTGCGAGGCAAGGAATTATAGTTATCCCTGTCACAGAACAACTGTGAAATTTGTTGGTGCTAAGATAAGCATAACCTAAACCTGTCCTGATAAGTTTGTACTATTATACATCTGTAAAACAATCAATAGTTTCATTCTGTTTTGATGTATTTCACATAGTTGTTATAAACAAGAAAATCTAAGTTTTCATTGCCTGACAACAGATTCTTTAAGAGATCAGTGAATTTATTTTGAAGTTATTACTGGCCCTTTGTTTGGTTACACTTTTGAGCAAAAGAAAAAGATCAGTGTATTTTGAATGAATTAATATCTAAATCTATTAATCCCCAGTTATATTGGCTGCTTGTAAGACTTTTATTACTTATTTAGAATGAATCCTGTGAATTCTAAATGTACGGTTCATGTAATGTTTATTTTCTTTCATATGCATGGTGAATGTTTGGTGGACACTTAATGTGGGACTATCAGAAATAGAAGGGATCTAAGTGACTGTGTAGTCCAAACTGTCTCATTTTGTGGGTAAGGAAATGGAGGCCCAGAGAAGTGGCTGAATTGCCTTGGGTTGCACATCTCATTAATGATAGAGTAAGTCTGAGTGTGAACAATGGAACCTGAAATAAAAATAAACTACCTGCTGGTAGTTTGATTGCATTCTCTTCAATATAAATCAAGCTGGATGAGGTGGCTACACTCAGCATTTGACCCCTTACACATCTGACAATTTTAAAACTCAGAAAATACGGTCTATTCACTATTATACAAATGATCTTCTACAATAGATCTACATGAAAAACACCCATTTCAAAAGCACCTTTTCAGAAGAAAATTTGTCACCCTTCTTTGATTATCCATTCTCATGTTTAACAGCTATCATTCTCGGGAAGATTTTGTTACATCAGAAAGTTTCTTAACTTGAGGTTCATAAATCCCTAAGGAATCCATTTTATGGGAGTTCTGAACCCCTGAAGTTGCATGCAAAATTTAGCTCACAACTTTTATAGATTTCTCAACAAACCACTACCCAAGGTCAACCTGGATTTTCATTCCATGTTTCTCCCCATTTCTTTTTGCCTCATCTTCCTTGGAAGATGCTTGCTTTCCTCCATATTACAGTTCTGCATTAATTTTGAGAGATTATTACTGTTTCTAAATGAAGGATCTCAGATCATTTTATCCTTTTTCATAGGTTTTTTTCTTCACATTTTAAATCATTTTACACTGTCTTTTGAATCCTTTCCAAAGTCTTCATAAACCTGAAAGCCAAGAAGCTCAGAATTAGAAACTATGTACTAATGAAGATCTAGTTTAGAATCTTGGATCTGCTGACAGTGATTTCAGAAGGTTAGAGAAAGCAGATGTAAAACTGCTGAATGGCAGATCCTCAAGGACAAAGCAGACAGAGGGTGTAAGGGACAAAGGTAAAGCTTGCAAGAGTGGGTACATTTCACACTTCAAAGTAGTAAATTGGTCCTGTAAAGGGAATCAGGATAGAGAGTAGGAATCAATTCCAGGCCTGAAGATGAAACACAACCCTGCAAAAAATCGGGAACATAGCTTGATGGATATGAACAAACTGCCACTTTTCTTAGTAAAATCAATCCCGTCTTTCAGTATTGAGATTCTTCACATGAGGAAATGCAATACAAATACTTATCTCCCAGTTTTCCTTTCTGCTTGTAACCTCTGCAGTCACACGAGCCTAAGGATCTTAGATTCCTGAAGATTATGTTCCTAAGAGGTGTGAGTAATGGAAATAGTGAGATGGGGCTTGCACACTATAATATATAAATTAGATTATTGAAATCACCAGTGTTGGAAAGGATTGGACTTAAGAATCTGATGATAACTCTGGGCTGTTTCTCTAGAAGGAAGACATCAAATATACATCATGCAAAAACTTTTTATATAAGTAACCTGGCCTGAAATTTATTTGTGGTTAATAACTCCCAATTGAGGTGTTTGATAGTGTCTATTTTTAACCCATGTGTTTCCTGTCGTTTATTGATGTTTTACATAATTATTTCAGCTGTTGTCTCAGCTGTGCTAAGGAGATTTGGGCCTATAGCTTCCACATGTGAGCCAAAAGATTAAGGAGTGGAATAGCAACACCGAGGCCAGAGCAGTGGTGACAATAATTTGGGAGAGATCCCTAGGAGCATGGAGAATTTGTGGGATAAGAATTGTGCCAAAGAAGTCTAGCATCCTCTTCCCACTGGATGATTCTTTATTCCTATGCTAGAATCATTGTTTTACTTTTAAAACTACAAGCCGTTCCTTTATGAATCACATAATAGGATACTGACACTGAGCTGGCTAGTTTTATATGGTTCCCATCGGAGCAACATCCAGTTCCCAAGCATGACTGACCTAGAGGTAGTGGGTAAGACCTTTGGCGAGGATACAGGGGTGAGAGGGATGAAAGGGCATAAAAATACAGGGTGAGAAGAATGGTTTTGATAATACAGCCTGAACTTTGCTTATGGCTGTTTGTGACTATATGGTTAATTTTACTCATCTGCCTCTAGTGGCTGTATCTAGATATGTTAAATATATAAGACTAAGTTTAGAGAGTAATTATCTGAATAATTCAAGTTGAATAAACTTCATTTACTGCAATTTTAGGTCATTGGAACAGAGTACCTGAATTATCCAGTTGCTTATATTTATATACGACCTAGGAAAAAAAAGATTTTTTATTGTTTGAAGTTACTGTTTTAAAAAAAGTCTATTTGGAAGAAGGGATTCCCAAGTGTGTTAATATTTTTGCAAAAATCTAGTCTCTGTGCTTTTGCTTTAACTGTTTTTGCCTCTCCTTTACTTGTCTTTCCTTGAAGCCAAATTTGCCTGTGAAATAAAGATAGTAGTATCTACCCGGATGACATTTTGGATTATAAATAAGATAATCCATGTCCAGCCTTTAGCGTAGAACTGGACACATGATAACCAGTAATAATGGTTATGATGGTGTGTTTCTCCCAAATATTCTGGTAAACGTTTAACCTCTTTATTCTCTGAGCACAAAAAATACTTATTGCCTTTACCACTTTTTGACACTTATTGTCCTGTTTTGTTTTTAAACTATTCTATTTTAGATGTTACAGTTTTATCTCCATAATGAAACTGTAGACTCCTTGATAGGCAAAGATAGGCAATGCAAAACTTGTTAAATTGGATTGAAAAAAATCAACATTGTCTTGCCTTACAAGCCACGTGGTCTTCATTTTGGTTTGTTTCATCAACAGAAAATGAAAACACTAGCAGAAAGGAGGAGGAGCGCTCCATCTCTTATCCTGGATAAAGCTCTACAAAAACGGCCTACTACAAGGTAAGTGCAAAGCTTTATATTACACATTTAGTACATGCTTGGAAATTTATATTAGATGAAGTGTTTTTCAGATCACATATTCTTTAATGTACAGAGGTTGTTATCACCACCAGAATTCTCTGTTTAAGAGTAGAAAATACAACTTTTGTTCTGAGGTTATTTAATAGGGCCCAGCTGGTATATATGCTCAGTTGCTTTAAAACTGATTCAAAAGTGAATTTCACCCCAAAACATAGATAAACTTGAAAGTTCCACATTTTAACAAAATTTACTTGTAAAATAGAAATCAAAATACTGAAAAATCAATGTTTTGTTTCACACAAAACTGCACTTTTTTAAATCAACACAAAGTGATGGCTGTGCATAGATAGGCAGTTTTTCTTACCAACTTTAGATATGAAGGAAGATAACCATATTAAGATTATTTTTTAAAATGGAATATTGATTTATTTTAGGCATTGGTTAAATTAGTGAAATTCAAAGTGGAAAAATAAGCTAAATATCTGTGAACAGAGTCATTTCACCAATGGAGGCTAATTACTATTTCAGTGGACATTGAAATAGACATTTTTTTCCAGAGCAGGAGCAAAAGTTTATTAAAAAGATTTAGAACAGGAAGGAAAGTACAACTTGAAAGAGGCCCAAGCAGACGACTTGAGAAAACAAGTACGCAGCTTGACCTCTTGACTTGGGAATTTTGTATGTTGGCATAATTCTGGAATCTCATTGGGAAGCTGCTGATCAGTTTCAGGTGTTTTCTGTCTATTACGCGACCGCCTTTCCCTAGTGCCAGCTGTGACCAATTATTACTTTAGAGAAATGGTTAACAACCACCTGACCATCAACTGATGGTCACGCAATACTCCTGGTGTGTGTTGCGGGGAGTCCTCTCCCGCCTTGCTCACATCTGACTACCGTAACATTTCAATAGACATTTTAAGAGTCTTTCATAATGTGTTGAAACTGAATAGTCATTATTATTTTATTCATTAATTTATTCATTGTTTCAAATTCAAATATTTGTTAATTTATTCATTAATTTTTAAACGGCATTTTAACTCATAAGAGTTTTTATGTTCAAGGAATGTTACAATGATTTTTCTCTAAGCTGTGAATCCTTTTAGGTAAAGTGAAGGCTTCACCAACTTTAAAGTGAAGATATATCTATTACTATGACATTTCTTCAAATTGTGCTAATTTAATATAAAATCTATATGATTGGGAGGCCAAGGCAGGCAGATCTCGAGATTAGGAGATCGAGACCATGCTGGCTAACACAGTGAAACCCCGTTTCTACTAAAAAAATACAAAAAAATTAGCCGGGCGTGGTGGTGGGTGCCTGTAGTCCCAGCTACTTGGGAGGCTGAGGCAGGAGAATGATGTGAATCCGGGAGGTGGAGCTGCAGTGAGCCGAGATCGGGCCACTGCACTCCAGCCTGGGCATCAGTGCCTTAATCTTGGACTTGCCAACCTTCAGAACTATGAACAATAAATGTCTAATATTTATATATAAAAAGATATACAGTGTGTTATAGGAGCATGGATGTTATTTATGAAGAGTTAGAGGAGTTTTTGAAGGAAGTGACCTTTGAGAGAAGGCTAGAGAGTATGATGTGTTTAGAAAACTGCAAACATTAGAATTCAGAGTATATATACAGAAGTCTTTTGTTTTTGCTAACAGGTTGATCTTATTAGTGAACCTTTAAAGTAACAGTATTCAGAAACTATTCAAAATTATTTCTCAAAAAGGGGAAAATAACAGCTGGGTATATTAAAACAATGTTCATATTGATTATGTAGACATTATATTCTTGTTATATATTACCATACTTTAATTTCTTAGCATCTGAGTGGTATTTTTCTGAAAAATGTAAATTCAACCCCTATGAAAAATAGTATGGCACATTTTCAAAGAACTAAAAATAGAAATACAGTTCAACCCAGCAATCCCATTACTGGGTATCTAAACAAAGAAAAAAACCAGTTTTATCAAAAAGACATCTGCACTCTTATGTTTATTGAAGCACTATTTACAATAGCAAAATCATGGAATCAAACTAAGTATCAACAGTGGATTAAAGAAAATGTGCTACATATATACCATGGAATACTACGCAGACATAAGAAAGGATGAAGGATGAAATCATGTCCTTTGCAGCAACAGGTATGCAGCTGGAGGCCATTATTCTAAGTAAATTAACACAGAAACAGAAAACCCAATACTGTGTGTTCTCACATATAAGTGGGAGGAAACAATGGGAACACATGGACAGAAACATGAAAACAAAAGACACTAGGGACTCCAAAAGAAGAGAGGCAAGTGGGGGGCAAGGCTTGAAAAACTACTACTGGGTACTACATTCACTGTTTGGGTGATGGGTTCAATAGAAGCTCAAACCCTAGCATCATGCAACATACCCATGTAACAAACATGCACATGTACCCCTGAATCTAAAATTTAAAAAACGAGGTTGAGGTTTTTATCACTGAAAAATTATATGAAACAATAAAATTAAGATCATATTGGAAAATACACAGTCTTCTGGGAAATCTTTTGATTTGTTGTATTCAACAAATAATCATATGATCATAGAATTAGAAGAAGTTTAACAAATAATATATTTCAACATTTTCATTTTATTTTTAAGAAAACTAAACCCTTTAACATATGCGCTCAGAGTCTTAACACAAGGATGATTATGACACAGCGTTAGATCATCTTTAAACACAGAACTGAACACTACTGTGTCAAAGAGTAAAAGTAGTTGACTGCAGCCATGTAACCACTCACCTTAGAAAACATCTAACCTTATTAGTATGAAAGATGTCTTGTCACATTTCCTAATATAATAATTACTTAGAGAAACCACCTCCAGCAGCTCTGAATGGTGTCACATTAAAAAAAAATGTTAAAATCTGTGAACTGCCTCTCCTTATGTACTCTATGCATTCACCAAAGAACACTGGAGACAAAACTACGTTTAACACATAAATACAGTTAACTCATCAGTTAATTTAAATCTTTCTTCCTCTTTAAATCCAAATCCAGCTCTTGTTCATTAAATTATTTTTAAAAAGGATTCTTTGATATCTCCTGCAGATTTACATGCAAGCTTTATCATCTACAAGTCATTAATTACTAAGTAACAACTATGGAACAATAGTAAAAATAGTAAGGTTCTACAGCAATGCCAAAATCAAATATGGGTGTAATTGAAAAACTATAAAATGTCAATAAATAAAACACTATTTCTTTACTGTCTGCCGAAACACTGCCCACAAATCTTTTGCAATCTAGTTCTCATGTTACATTGCAAGAGACAGAAATGATTAAGGGGGAAGGCTATGAGAATTTTGCTGTATAAAGTACTACTTGAAATAGATCTGTTATCATCTTGGACTTTAGACATTTCTCATATTTCTGGAGTATAATGGATAGAAAAGAAAAATTCTATTTGCAAAAATTTGCATTATTTGTAACAACTTTGGAAAAAGAAGT
This sequence comes from Papio anubis, assembly GCF_008728515.1. Classification (NCBI taxonomy): domain Eukaryota; kingdom Metazoa; phylum Chordata; class Mammalia; order Primates; family Cercopithecidae; genus Papio; species Papio anubis. Next base: position 23,765,376 of record NC_044987.1, read on the forward strand.
ATATCACTGAATACTACTATTTAGTTTTTTACTATAAAATTTAAGTTTTAACTATAGGATTTATTTAAAATAACAAGTTCATTAATAATTCATAAAATCTGATTTATGTAACTTTTCAGGAACATACATTATAAAAAAGTGGACAAAATTCAAAAGACTTTCTTGAATGTTTATTATAATAGGATTTGATCTCCAAGTTTTTAAAAAAACTGCAAGAGACTTGAAAAGAACTATTACATCTACGTTTAAGTGAGATTTAAACATGAGGGACAACAAAAATCTGAATCACTTCTGAACAGGCAAGAATTTAAAAGGATATACAAATGATTAATAGTAGTTACCCCTGGGGAGGGAGTAGGGACTTTACTTTTTGTTTTATACATGTCCATATTGTTTTCTTTTATAAGAAATATGTATTACTTCTGTCAATTGTAAATACTTCCTTAAAATTCTATCTCATATTCCTTTTTTATAAGCAAATAAACATAAAAGCATTCTTTTATATCATGCAACAGTGGTCCTCCACCAAGCATTCATTAGAATCCTATAGATAACAGTATTCTATACTTAAAAATCTATAAAGATGATAGCTCTCATGTTAAGTGTTCCTACTACAATTTTTAAAAAGAGTGCACAGAATTAACTATGGATTTGAAAAATATGCCTATGTCTGTATCCCACTGTAGAATACCGAATTAGAAAGGCTTAGAAATCACTAAACTAGAGGACCCTTTCAGGTTCTTTCTAATCCTGAAATTGTATTGCTTACAAATATTTTGCATACCTTCAGAGTACAAGCACCAAGAGCTGCACAAAATAAAAACATAATCTCATCTTTATAAGATTATGAGAGAGCTGAAGGTCCCATTCCTTAGCATTGTGCACCCTAATTACTGATCTAGAGAAACTTCCAGGAAATTAACTGAAGATTAAAAGATACATATATATGTTAGAAGTTGCAGTAAGCTATGATCGTGCCACTGCACTCAGACCCTGTCTTTATATATAATTATATGTTATTTTATATATTATGTATATTATTATTAATATTATATATATATTAAGACAGGGTCTGAGTGCGGTGGCACAATCATAGCTCACTGCAGCTTCCAACTCCTGGGCTTCAGTGATCCTCCCACCTCAGCCTTCCAAGTAGCTGGGACACACATTACCATGCCTGGCTAATTTATTTTTTTTATAGAGACAGAGTCTTGCTATGTTGCCCAGGCTCAAGTGTTCCTCCCACCTTGGCATACCAAAGGGTTTGGATTACAGGGGTGTGCCACCATGTCCAGCCAAACTGACTTTTTTCCTTATAGTTATTTTGACACAAAATAACTTGCTACTCATCATAATTTGCTACTACTAAGCTAAGAATCTGGGAGAACTGGCTCTAATGTAAACACCAGTTCTTGAAGAAGTGATAGGGAGGCAGTGTGGGGAAGGGCATTGTTGTATATTATTATATTGATTCTCAACTTAAAACAATAAGAAGTGGCATTTTTCAGTGAGTCAGATAAGTGTTAGCGTTTTCCCTAGCATGGCACTTCACCTGTGTCAGTAGTTCTTGATTCTATTAAACCCAATGACCCTTGGTTATACAAAAGTCTATATATGTGTTTAAATTCATCTTTTTATATCCTGAAATGAAATTCACAGATATTTTTAAAAAGTCAAAAATAATAAAACACTCTAACAGTAACATACAGAAAAAAATGAAAGTAGTTCTTAATAAAGTATGTATTTCAATAAGTACATGCTCAGATATGATTACACTAAAGACATCTAAGTAAAGATGCTTACAACTAGTTACAATTAATATATTCAGATTTAAGAGAAGTCAGATAAGAAATGTCATGTAACAAGCACAGAAAAATGAAGCCCGGTGATTTTTAGAAATGGTTCCAAGCAATACAGAGTACAATTATCTGTTGATGTACAAGGTAGCTACATTTCTGAAAAATTTAGTGTTTATTGAAATGTATAAAAATACTTTGTGCTTATATATAAAATAGGTTACAGGAATAGATAATGATATAAAGATTTTTTTCCCCTCTTCATGCATATGCTACACAGGGGACTTTCAAAAGCTATGCAGGAACCCACAATTCTTCTCTACGCAGGATGTCCTGTGCTTTCCAGGGGATGCCTAGCATCCCTGGCTGCTGTCACTAAATCACTGACCAAGCATAAATGTTCCACAAAATTCCAAAGTGTTCCCTAGAGGTTAGTACCACCCCCACCCCCCCATGAACCACTGGTTTGCATGAACTTTCAGTACCTGCATGTATAGTTACCGCAGATTCTCACCCTGGGGTACAGTGGGGGAAGATGATTACTGGTTCCTGATCTCAGGCTAAAGCTTCTATGACATAAGGACTACTTTCAACTGAAAAACCTTAGGACACTTCATATTCACAAGCTTCCAATAAAAAATTTTACCCAAAACTGTGTATTTGTTTAAAAAATTTGTTAAAAAACAATAATTTTTACATCTATAGTAGAGAATTAAAGACAGCTATACTGATTAATTCTGTTTCCTCTATCCACTTCCCCTAAAAAAATACTGTCCCTTGAGGTTTCTAGATAATCAGTGTTAAACTGTGAAGATACAACCTTTCTCTTTTATCCACACTAAAGCCGGGATACACTGATGCAAACAATGCAGATGTCATTTATATATGACACTGAAATATATCACTGTATTTTTATTTGGCAGAATGACTTCCTAATTAAATTTTGATTAGGCATCTCTTAAAAGGAGTTTACATTTCTTGATCAACCCGGTGACTAAAGTGTATGTCTTCTGGGGGTAGGTGAGAAAAACTACTGAGTCTGAGAACTTGCTAAGTGCTCGGAAGAAAGTGACGTTGAGTATTTTGGTACATTTCACTTGTTGGGATTTGGATATGTAACTTATTTTTAATACTGAAAAACTTCCATACTTCCATATAGATTTTTCTTATTTTTTGAGACGGAGTCTTGCTTCTAAGATGGCATCTCTTACTATGTCCTCACATGATGGAAGGGGCAAACAGCTCCCTTGTACTTCTTTTATAAGGGAGCGAATTCTCTTCATAAGGGCTCTGCCCTCATGACTTAATCACCTCCAAAAGGCCTCACCTCTTAATATTATCACATTGGTAATTAAGTTGCAACACTTGAACTTGGGTGAGAATTGTATTGTTAAAAATCTATAAAGATGATCACTCTCATTCATACCATAACAACTGGTTACTCCAAGCCTCAGTTTCCTCATCTGTGAAATAGGAGTCATAACAGTACCTTTTTAAAACATTGGCACATAATAATTGTATATATTTATTGGGCACAGTGTGAAAACCACCCTATATATCTTTTAATCATAGCACTCAATCATACTTCATTGGAATCTCCTTATATGCATGTTTCCTGTAGTGTCCTAGCACACATTTATTAATAAAATAATACCTTGTACATACTTGCTATTCAGTTATTATTTGTTGGATGAATTAGTGAATAAATTAATGTCTCCATTTGCAAACCAAAAGAGGAATTTAATAGGTTAGCACAGTAGTTTCTGACTTTCCTGACTTCCTTTAATGTATAAGACACTTTACTTTTTCATTGGTATTTGTGAAAGTCTTGATAGGGAAAATGGAGATTTTTTTAAACAAAATGTTTCTTTGTTATTGTTAGGAAGTAATTTCATGCAGCAAAATACCACAAGAGCTCATGTATATGGTTTAGAAATCTCATATATATTGGCATTCTTACGGTATTTCTTCATTGTTTATTTAGGAATGAATTCAAGTCATACAAACTTTCCCTTCAAAAATATATTATTTTGATATGGTGAACAGCCCACTTTGTAGAAATTGCACAAAAATGTACCCACTTTTGTTTTGGGTAACAACCTGTTACCACTTTCAAGTTGATATTCACTTGTCTATCTCCATCTCCACCTCCAAGTTAATTTATTGTGTTTGGGCTGTTAGCCAGACTTACTTTTTAAATCTTGCTGAGAGGAGGGAAAGACAACACCAGGGAAGAATTGTGGTATAGGAGAAAGTGCTTGGTCTTTGGTTGCATTTAAATGCTGGCACTCTATCCTAATAATCTGTGTGACCTTGGATAAATTACTTATTCTCTGAGTCTCAATGTTTTCCTCTGTAAATATGGATCATAATGCTTACATCATAGAACATAAAATGAGGAAATAAGTAAAAATGCTTAGAATATTAACTTAGTTATTATTACTTCCCTTCCCTTCCATTATATAATTTATATATATATATAAAACTTTTAAGACTCAAGCCTTCTGGCTCATCTATTGATGTCAAGCTTGTTAGTAAAAAGCACCTACTTTATCATCACAGCATTGTATAACTAGAAGTGGATCATTGATCCTGGCTCATTACGTAGCAGAAATTGAGACAAAAACTTCCTCTAGGTCACATAGTTGATTAATGTCAGAGACAGGACCAGAACCCAGGTGTCTGGTCTTAAAGGAATATGATACAGTGCCTAAGTGCATAGACTCCGAAACCAAATTGCCGGGTCTGAATCCTGGTACTTCCCCTTACTAGGTGTGTGTGATCTTGGGTAAGTTTTTCAACCAGAGATAATAATAATACCTACCTCATAGGATTTTAAGGAGAACTAAATGAGTCTCATATATGTAAAGTTCTTAAAGTAGTCTCTAGTACATAATCAGTGCTACATATGTATGTAAGCTATTTATTATTGTTAGTAGTAGTAGCAGTAGTAGCAGCAGAAGGAAGTACACATTCTCATAGAGAGACTCTTTGAAGACCATAGCAGATGGGAAATTAACAAGATGAAAGATGGAGAATCTGGAAGCCTGCTAGAGTCTAATATTAAATTCCTTTTAGCAAGACAATTATATTTCTAGGTCTGGCCTAAAGCAGGATTAACTCAGGATATTTTGGATTTATTTTTGGTAGACCCTGACAACTCTTGAGTTCTCCCTATGTAGAGGTTCTCAGTATGCCTAGAATGACTCTGGGAGATGAGGGCTTGCGCCATGGAAGATTGACCTGCTTTGCTCAGTCACTTAAGATGAAGAGGCTCTAGGAGGTTTATATGTGCCAAAGCTGTGAGTTAAGATTAGGTACTTATAGAATTGGCTGGTTTAGGTTACAGATAATAGAGTGAGAGAGCCCAGTCAGAAGGCACTTGTAACTAGGAAAGCGCCATTTGCTAACTGGCTTCCACTTCCTTTGGGTTCATTCACTTCTGTTGTGCATGACCACACACCACCATGCTCACATTGTCCTACTCTGACTATCCCCCATTGTGTTCTACAAATTCCTCATTATTCCACTTCCTTTTTCCTCTGTCATGTTAGCATCATAACTTCAATATTAGCCTAAAGTGGATAATAGCTTATCATACTTTCGAATGAAGGAAATACATTTATACTCTACAGTGGTTTACTGAGGATTGTAGTAAAATCTACTTTCATAACAGAATGAAAAACTGCCTTTACCTATGATAGTTTAGTGTGGACCTTCCAGATATAGTAATGGGAATGAACTCAACGACCTCATAAAGGCCACTCTCATGCTGAGACTCTAAGGTAGTTGTAATAATGATTGACATCACTTAAAGGAAAAATTAAAAGAGAACTTACTAGACTTTTTGGAATTTTATAAACTTTCTATACCTAGATATGGTTTCTTGGTTTAAGACTTAAATAAAATTTTGAACTTTAGAGGAAATTTTAAAAATCTTTAAGACCTTTTCAAAATTACCATAAACTATACTGACATGTTATTTTAGAAGAGTTCTGTGCCAAACACTGTTCCATGTGCTGTCTTTCATTACATGCCAGCTGGCTCTACATCAGATCCATTCCTACAGTTTTGGACAATATGTTGTGAGGTTTATAATTGAGAGTTCCGTGAATGATCCAAGGTATGTGATGAGAACACCAAAGTAGAAATTTAATATGTGAAGATTGCCAGTAGCCTGCAAAACCCCATCGTTTTTCCTTGCAATGAGCATTTTTCAAAGTTGTAAACTTCAGATATAAAGAGACAGCAATTGCTTTATACAGTGGCAAAATTGGCAAATTTTTTACCAAAATGGAACTCATTACTTTGTTAGACAAAAGGTTTCCAGGCCCATATATTGCTTTATTCTTTTCAAACTACTTTTCATACTCTTTAAAAAATGATCAAATACATCTGTTTGTGGTGCAGTGTGCTAATTTTCTTGTGGTATTATTCTGGTAGGAAATCTTTAGGAGATTAAATTTAGTCCTCCACATTCTACTGGGCTTTGATGGAGTCAAATCAATTTATTTTTGTAGCTACAGAACAGCACATCCATTTAATTTCTTAATTCTAACTTTAGCTTAATTTGCTAATTGCAGTTATGATTCAATTACGTTTTTCATTTTGGTACCAGGAAAGCACTACCTCGTTAGTGCTTGTTTATTTGCCCTTCCTCACCCCTGTTCATAGGGATAGCAGTCTGTCCTATGACATCCTTGCTATATTGGACTAGATACTCCCTTCCCCTGTATAACTTGAAAGCTAGGATTTCTCAGAGTTTTGGCATTACATGATTGACCTTCCTTCAGAACCTTGAGAAAAAGACATATTAGGGAAGCAGAAGAGCAATTATTACTGTTATTGAGAAGCTTCATATTATTGTGGTTAAGAAAGTGTGGACTCTATAGCCTTCTTTTTTAGGTTTCAACCCTGGCCTTTCTTCTTACCAGCTGTGAGAACTTTGGCAAGTTACTTAACTTCTTCAGGTCTCACTTTATTCATCTGTAAAATGGGGAAGACTTCATAGGGGATTAAATGAGTTAATATTATAATGTATTTGGCATATTGTAACTGTTATATAATTTTTCATTAAATAAAATTATTAAAAATATATAAATCTTTAGGGTCTCCTGTCACATGTCTAATTTGCCGAGTGTTCCGGGTTTAGGTCTTGCCTCAACTTGACCATAGGTCAACTCTTAGTTGGATGGAAAGAGGGTAAGAGTCTACTGCTGCCTGAGAAAGTTTCACTTCCTCAAAGTGTTGAAAAGCCACAGAAAGAAATGTCCGTTCTGGAGTGACCAGCTGTTCAATGTATATTGAATTAATGCTGACGTGTTCACCATGTCATCTGGATTATGAGTCACTCACTGCCTTTGGTTTTCTGACACATAGTTCTGAGTATGATGAGAACACACAGAGAATGGATTCTAGTCTCTTGCTCTAGCACTGTGTGACCCTGATGGAGCCACCCATTCTTTCCATGACTAGGACTTTTTCCCCTCATCTGTTGGTGCTAGGGGAGGGGAGAGTAAAGTTGACTAAATTCTTTTCGTACTTCTCTCACCCCAGCTCTATAGTTTTGTGTTTTCATTATTCTAACCATACCTCAGTTACAAGAAGAATGAAAATCAGTGTGAATGTTCTTGTACACCCTTTCATTGCAACTCATAAAACATCTCTGAGTGTGTCTGTCACACTGTTGAGGAGTAAGTAGTATCCTCTTTCAGTGCAAAGGTCAAACATTTGCTTAGGTAGAATCTTTGGTCTACTCGTTTTCATGTCGTTTTGGTAACTAGCCTCCACAATGGCCTCCAGTGTGATTCCCACCTCCTAGTATTCATACCCTTGTCTAATCCCTGCTACACTGTATCAGAGTTGCTCTGTGTAACCAATGGCATTTGGTAAAAGTAGTGATGTCCCACTTCTGAGATTAGGTTACAAAAGGCAGAGTTTCCTTCTTGATTGCTCTCACACTTTCTTTCTCTGACCACTTGATCTGGAGGAAGCCATGTCATGAGCAGCCCTGTGGAGAAACCCACAGGTGAGAAACCAAAGCCTGTAATAGCCACATGAAGGCTCTTGGAAGCAGACCCTCCCACTCTAGTCAAGACTTCAGAGATTGCAGCCAGCCCTGGCTGAAACCTTACTGCAACCTCTTGAGACCTAAGACCCACCCAACTAAGACACTTCCAGGTTTCTGATCCTTATACATTATGTAGGGTAATAAATACTTGTTTGGCTGGGTGCAGTGGCTCACGGCTGTAATCTCACCACTTTGGGAGGCCAAGGCAGGTGGAATTTCATGAGATAGAAGTTCAAGACCAGCTTGGGCAATGTGGTAAAACCCTGTTTCTACAAAAGAAAAATGTGAAAATTAGCTGGGCATGGTGGTGTGCACCTGTGGTCCCACCTACTTGGGAGGCTGAGGTGGGAGGACTGCTTGAGCCCAGGAGGTTGAGGCTGCAGTGAGCCGTGATTGTGCCACTGCACTCTAGCCTGGGCAACAGAATGAGACCCTGTCTCAGAAAAAATAAATAAATGTTTGTTGTTTTAAGATGTTATGTTTGGGGGTAATTTGTTATTGCAGCAATAGATCAATACAGTCGTCTTCAAGTTATGAAACTAGCTTTCTAGAATGTTTCTCTCATGTATTAATATGTTTTATGTATTCTTACAGCTAGAGGTGGAAACAGATACTATTCCCATTTATAAATGAAAAGGCCAATTCCCCAGATCATGTAATTTGTTGGAAAAGGGGCCAGACATCTTTTTTAAAACAAAACAAAACAACATCTTTATGGAAATACAGTTCATATGGTATAATTCACCAGTTAAAAGTGTATACTTCAGTGGTTTTTACTATATCCACAGGGATGTGAAACCATCACCAAAATCTTCATTTTCATCCCCAAAAAAGAAATGCATAGCTATTAACTGTCATTCCTGATTCTCTCCTGCTGCACTTCCACATCCCCAGCTCTAAGCAACCACTCAATTGTTTTCTATGTTTATAACTTTGACTCTTCTGGATATTTCAAATAACTGAAATTGTGTGCTGTGTGGTCTTGGTGGCTAACTTCTTTCAGTTAGTGTGATGTTTTCAAGGTTCATCCATGTTGTAGCATGTATCAGTACTTCATTACTTCCTATTGTATAGATAGGCATACCACATTTTGTTTATTCATTCGTTAATTCATGGACATTTATTTAGGTTGTTTCCACATTTTGACTATTTATGAATAATGCTGTGAACATTCATGTATAAGTTTTTGTTTGCACATATGTTTCATTCCTCTTGGGTATACACTTGGAGTGGAATTGTTGGGTCTCATGGTAACTCTAATCTTTTGAGGAACCATCAAACTATTCTCTAAGGCAGTGGCACCATTCTCCATTCCCACCAGCAATATATGAGCATTCCAGTCTCTCCACATCCTTACCAGCAGTTGTTATTTTCTATCTTTTTTATTATAGCCATCTTAGTGGGTATGAAGAGATAGCTTATTGTGGGGTTTGTTTGTTTGTTTTTCCTGAGACAGAGTCTCGCTCTGTCACTCAGGCCGGAGTGCAGAGGTACGATCATGACTTACTTCAGCCTCAAAATCTTGGGCTCAAGCGATCCTCCCACTTCACCCTCCTGAGTAGCTAGGACCACAGGTGCACACCACCACATCTGGCTAATTTTTGCAGAGACTGGGTTTCTCTATCTTTCCAAGGCTGGCCTCAAACTCCTGGGCTCAAGCCATTTGCCCACCTTGGCCTCACAATGGTGGGATTACAGGCATGGGCCACAACATCTGTGGCCTTATCATGGTTTTGATTTGTGTTTCTCTAATGATGTTGTGCATTCTTTCATGTATTTATTTGTCATTTGTATGTCTTTGGGGAGGAATTTCTATTTAAAACTTAAGGCATTTTTAATTGGGTTGAGTGTTTATTAATGAGTTTTAGGAGTTCTTTATTGTCAAATTCTGTTCTTAGTATTATATGTGTATATGCAAAGTATAGGATTAAAGCATTTCATTTGAAGTTTGTAAGTCCCCAAAGCACTTGAATCTGAAACATCATGATAATGAAGACCAGCTAAACTTGAATTGTCCAGTTCATTCTGTATTTTGTATTTATATGCCTTTGGGTTGGTATGTTTTTTCATCAAGTCTAACTTTGTTTTTGGAAAAGAGTAATTTCTATACATTGAATCCAACTGTGATCCTTTGTCAGATTTCTATGATGTAGAGTCTATAAAATAATGTTAATTAGCTTAATTTAGCCATTCCACATTGTATGCATATATCAAAATATCATGTTGTACACCATAAATCTATATGTTTTGTCAATTTAAAAAAAACTTATTTTAGGATATTTAGGTCTTTTTTATAATTTTCATTTTATAGAATACCTACTTTTCATTGTTGAATACATTTTTATCATAAAATTAATATATGTACATTTTGGAAAATTTGGAAAATGCAGGGAGGTACAAAAATATTTTTGATTTATATTCAGGGATATCAACCTTTATACCTGATGTGGTTTGGCTGTTTCCCCACCCATATCACATCTTGAATTGTAGTTCCCATTATCCCCATATGTCATGGGAGGGAACTGGCGAGAGGTGATTTAATCATGGGGGTCGTTACCATCATGATAGTGAATGAGTTATCATGAGATCTGATGGTTTCATAAGGGACTTTTCCCTTTTTTGTTTGGCTCTTCTCCTTGCTGCTGCCATGTAAAGAAGGACATGTTTGCTTCCTCTTCTGCCATGGTTGTAAGTTTCCTGAGGTCTCCCTAACCCTGAGGAACTGTGAGGCAATTAAACCTCTTTCATTTATAAATTATCCAGTCTCAGGTATGTCTTTATTAGCAGCATGAGAACAGACTAAAACAATACCTCTTTCTGTCATTCAGCTTCAAAGTTTATGTATTTTGAAACTGATGACAAACATGATCAATGTGATGCTATATATGGTTGAAATATTCTCTACTTACTGTATTTATGTGTTTCTCATCTGGAAACATGCTGAAAGTAAATACAATTATATGGATTTGTTTAAACTTCTAACATGAAGTAGAGAGTTGTGGAATAAATGTGCAGGAGTTGTAATACCATATATTTTTATTTTCAACATCTCAGCTTTTCCTTACAAAAATGTTGTGATTCATTCAAAGACTGCTCACCATGAGGCAGGCACTCTATCAAATTAGATCTGCTTTTCTGTGCTTGCCTTCAAGGAGCTCATAGCCTGGTGGAGGAAAAACATTTGTCAGAAGTAAATTACTTGAATAGACTATAAGTGTTATAATTAGGGTAGAAACAAGAGAACAAAGCAGCTGCATTAGGGCATGAGGGAAAGCTTCATAGAGGTACTGCTATCTATGATGGGTTTTGAGGGATGAGTAGGAGTCCTCTAGCACAGGGATCCCCAATCCCCAGGCCACAGACCAGTATTGGTCCGTGGCCTGTTAGGAATCTGGCAGCACAGCAGGAGGTGAGTGGCAGGCAAGCAGGTATTACCTACCACCTGAGCTCCTCCGTCTGTCAGATTACTGGCATTAGATTCTCCTAGGAGCACAATCCCTACTGTGAACTGTGCATGTGAAGGAGCTAAGTTGTGTGCACCTTATGAGAATCTAGTCCCTGTGCCTGATAATCTGAGGTGGAACAGTTTCATCCTGAAACCATCCTTCCTCCTCCTCCACAACTCTCCACCATCCATGGAAAAATTGTCTCCCACAAAACTGGTCCCCGGTGCCAAAAAGGTTGGGAACCACTGCTCTAGCAGAGACAACAGGTGATACAATGTTCTAGCAATGAGATTTTAAGTTAGAGCTCAAAGTGTGTAGAAAGGCATGACATACTTTGAGAAAGGAGGTGAGGCCAATAAAGTAAGTAAGGACCAGATCAGAAGTGGTCTCTGTCAGTCTGAGGGCCTTAGATTTCTATATAGTAGGGAAATGTTCCGAGAAAATCAAAGTTAGTGATATGATTTGTGGTTTTGAAAACTGGCTCTATCAAATAACTGATTGGAAGACAGACAAGGCAGGTAGACCATTTAGAAGACAGTTGAACATCATTGAAGCAAATGATAATAAAGATCTGAACTGAAGCAGTGAAGAGGAAAAATAGAGATATTTAGAAATGAGAGTAAGATTTGGTTGTAAAGGTGATGGATTGATGGTTGCAGCAAACCACCATAGCATATGTATACCTATGTAACAATACTGCATGTTCTGTACATGTACCCCAGAACTTAAAGTATAATAATAAAGATGAGATGATATATATAACTCATTATCACAGTTAAAAAAAAAAAAAGAAGAAGTGAGAGGAGCTAAGAATGAAGTTTCTAGTTTTTGAAGACTGGGTAGATGGTGATGACATCAGTCATTAACTGACTGGCTAATCAAGAACGTGAACAAGTTTTGAACATGGTGAGTTTTGAGGTGTAGGACAACATATTAGTATTGGTAATAAGGGTTGAGTATCCCTTGTCCAAAATGCTTGGGACCAGAAGTGTGTTTTGGATGTCAGATTTTTTTTTTGGATTTTGGAATATTTGCATATAGATAATGAGAAATCTTGGGGATTTCTAAGTACAGAATTCATTTATGTTTTATATATGCCTTATACAAAATATATATGCCTTATACATATAGCCTGAGGGTAATTTTATATAATATTTTAAATAATTTTGCACATAAAGAAAAATTTTGACTGCATTTTGACTGTGACCTGTCACGTGAGATCAAGTATGGGATTTTCCACTTAGGCCATCATGTGGGCGCTCAGATTTTTTCCAATTTTGGAGCATTTCAGATTGTGGATTTTTAGATCAGGGATGCTCAACCCATACTAATAATTGCTTTAATTTAAACTGAGTGCTTACTAGTTGCCAGGTTCTAAGTATATTGTATATACATTGTTGAATGGCTTTTTCATTTTACAAATAAAGATATTTAATCTTAGAGATTTAAAATAGCCGGCTGAGTGTGGTGGCTCACGCCTGTAATCCCAGCACTTTGGGAGGCCGAGGTGGGTGGATCACAAGGTCAAGAGATCAAGAACATCCTGGCCAACATGGTGAAACCCCGTCTCTGCTAAAATACAAAAGTTAGCTGGGTGTGGTGACACACACCTGTAATCTCAGCTGCTCGGGAGAATTGCTTGAACCTGGGAGGCAGAAATTGCAGTGAGCCGAGATCATGCCACTGCACTCCAGCCTGGGCGACAGAGTGAAATGCTGTCTCAAAAAAAAAAAAATGGCCTTAGTTCTCACAACTATGAAGTAACGGAGTTGAAATTTAAATTTACTTCCCTCTGACTCTAAAATTTGTTACCTTAGCCATCATATTAGACTGCCTGTTTTGAGAATTTTCTATTTGGTAAGATAAAGACTGTACCTAGGACTAGGTTTAAGAAACTTCACTGTTACTATTATAATATGGTGGCCATAAGATTCTGTCTGTTCTGGCTCCATGTAGACATATCAGAGATCATCACTTTAAATGAAAATGACACAATGGTTCAGAAATGATTCTGCCACTTACCAATCACTGACTTTTATCTCTAAATGTGGAGGCCAATTCTTTTTATAAATTACACTGCTTAGTGTAATTCTTTTATTTACTTATCTTTAGATATTTCCTAGTATAAAGCAGTAAGTTAAAATGTTATTTTATTTGGTTTTGTTTTCTTTTATGGCCATAATTTTTAATGTAGATACCTAAGTTTATGGCTTGTATCAGAGAATATGGTTGTATCGTATCTGATTTTAAAATTTTTATGACTTGATAATGTAGTTTTTATGAGTACTGTATTAGATATATGTTTGAAAAGTATGTTATTGATTGTGTAAATCATCAATATCCTTCCTAATATTTTGTCCTCTTGCTCTGTCATTTGCTAAAAGGGCTGTGAAACTTTTGCCACTTAAGTTGTGGACTTGTAAATTTCTTCTTATTAGTTTCTTGCTTTCTGTGTTTTGAACATGTATTGTTAAGTTCATAAAGTTTAGGATCTTTTGGTGTCTTATACCTTTTATCAAATGGAAATATCCCTCTTTTTGTCCTATATATTTCTTTTGTGTTGTTCCCTTTTGGCTCAGCAGGATTTTTTTGAGATTCATCTATGTTGTATGTATCAGAAGTTTGTTCTGTTTTGATATTGCCAACTAGTATTCCATTTTATAGATATGAAACAATTAGTTTATTCTATTGAGAGATATTTGGGGCTGCTATGAAGAAAGCTGCTGTCAACATTTGTGAGATCTTTATGTGGACATATGTCTTCACTCTGTTGGGCAAGTATCTTAAGAGTTGAATTACTAGATCATGTAATGTTTGTTTAAAAGAAATCACAAGAACTATTTTCTAAAGTAGTTGTACCATTTTACATACCTATCAACAATGTATGAGAATTCTAGTTGTTTCACGTCCTCACCAAAACTTAGTAATAATAGCCTAAGACATTTTCGCCAAGACCAACATTTTGGCTTGATTCCTTAAAACATTTCAGCCAAGCCTGGCTAACATGGTGAAACCTTGTCTCTACTAAAAATATGAAAAAATTAACTAAGTGTGGTGGTGCATACCTGTAGTCCCAGCTACTTGGGAGGCTGAGGTGGGAGGATCGCTTGAACATGAGAGTCAGAGGTTGCAGTGAGCCAAGGGCAAGACTCCATCTCAAAAGGAAAGAGAAAAGAAATAGCCATCTGGTGGGCGTATGGTGCCATCACATTGTGGTTTTAATTTGCATTTTCTTGAAGACAAATAATATTATGCATCATTTTATAAAATATTGCCCATTTGTATGTTTTTCTTTGTGAAGTGATCTGTTTAAACCTTTTGCCCATTTTTTCATGTGTAAACTTGTAGAGTTGAAAGTTTTTATATATTGTGGATTTGTTCAATATATATAATCAGATGTTTCCTCTAAATCTGTCTTTTCATTTTCTTAACAGTACTTTTTTAGATGCAGAAGTTTTTAATTATGATAAAGTCTAATTTTTTTTTCTATCAGGCTGTAAAACTTATTAATTTTGTGTCCTATCTTAGAAACATTTGAATACTTGAAAGTCTCAAAGATGTTATCCTATGTTCTTTTCTACTAAGCCTGGGATCAAGTTTGATTAATTTTGTCTGTGGCATAAAGTAAGGGTAGAGGATTATTATTTTTCCTATGGATATCCAGTTGTTACAGTACCAATGATTGAAACAGAGTTTCTTTTCCCAGTGTACTTTCCCAAAAAGTACATATGTTTTCACTGTGGAACCTTTGTAGAAAATCAGTTGGCCATATATATATACATCTACTTCTGAACACAGTTCCATCAATCTACATGTCTGTCCATACTGATATTATAATATCTTGATTACTTAGCTTTCTAAAAATCTTTATGTTTTTGTCGATATTATGACTGTTTTTATATTTCATGTTCATTTTTCCATTGCTAATATATAGAAATACAATTGATTTTTTGTTATTGACCTATTTTTAAATCTAAAAAAAGTTCTATTAGCTTTAATGTAGATTTTTCAGGATATTCTACATACACATTAATTCCATTTGTGAATAAAAATCGTTTTACTTTTTCCACTGTAATTTGTTTGATTTTTATTTCCTTTGCTTGCCTCAGTGTACTAAAATTTCTACTGTATTGTTGAAAGTGGTAAGAGCAGACATATTGTCTTTATTGCTGATCTTAAGTAGGGAAATATTCAGTCTTTCACCATTAAGTATGATGTTTGCTTTAGGATTTTTTGGTAGATGTTCTTTATAAAGTGGAGGAAGTGCCCTTTAATTCTAGTATATGAGGTGTTTTTTTAAAATCACGAATGTTTGTTAAATTTTGTCAGATGCTTTTTTCTGCAACTTTGAGATGATCATGTTGTTGGGGTTTTTGCTTTAGTCTTAATATGGTTGATTCCATTGATTTTTTAATAAACTTTCTATTTTGGAGTAATTTTAGATTTACAGAAAAGCTGCAAGAATATTACAGAGTTTTTTTAGATTTCTCAACCAGTGTACTATATTTTTAGCATCTTACAATGTTACAGTACACTTGTTATAACTAATAAACCAATATTACATTATTGACTAAAGGTCATACTGTATTCAGATTTCCTTAGCTTTTACCTAGAGTACTTTTTATATCCCAGGATCCTACCCAGAATACCACATTAGATTTAGTCATCATGTTTTCTTAGTTTTTCTAAACTGTGAGTTTTTCTTAGACCTTAGGTAAGACCAGTCAGGTAATTGGAATGTTCTCCAGTTTGAATTTGTCTGATTATTTCTTGTGGTTAGAAAGGGATTCTGAGTTTATGGAGTATTTTTCAGTCTGTGTTCATGAGAGAGAGAGGTCTGTAGTTTTCCTGTATTATCTTGTCTGGCTTTGGTATAAAATGGGTTGGGAACTATCACCTCCTTTTTCTGAAAAATTGTATGAAGGAATGTCATTATTTCTTCCTGAAATGTTGGATAGAATTTATCAATGAAATTATCTAGGTTGAGTTTTGTTTCTGGGAAGATTTTTAATTATGGTGTTTATTTAATAGATATGGAACTATTGAGTGAGTATTCAGTTTCCTCTTGAGTCAGTTCAGGTAATTTGTGTCTTTCAAGGAATGTGTCTATTTCCTCCTAGTTGTCAATTGATGCAGAGTTATGCATAATATTTTAATTATGTTTTTAATGGGTGTAGGAGCTATAATGTTTCTTCTTTCATTCTTGATATTGATAATTTCTAAATTCTCTTTTTTCCCCCAGATCTGTCTAGTTAAAGGCATATCAATTTTATCTTTTCAAAGAACCAGCTTCTAGTTTTGTAGCTTTTCTGTATTGTGTTGATTTTATATTTCATTGGTTTATTTTTGAGAGATTTTTTGAAGTATAATTATATACAATAAAGCACACATAAAGTGTACAATTTTGATGAATTTTTATGTTATATACCAACATTATGGTCAAGATAATGAACATTTTCATAACCTCCAAAGGTTTCCTTGTGTGCCTTTGCAATCCATCCTTCCTTGATACCACAAGCCTATCCTCAGGCAATCAGTGAGCTGCTTGATAGGTTAGTTTGCATTTCTGAGAATTTTATATAAATACCATGCTACTTTTTATTACTGGGTACTATTGCACTGTGTAGGTATACCAAAACCTCTTTATTCCTTTTATCTGTTAGTAGACAGTAGGGTTTTTTTAGTTTTATGATTAAAAATAAAGTTGCTTTGTACAGTTATTTACAAGTATTTGTATGTACTCTTACTCATATGCTTCAAACTTCTCAATAAGTACCAAGAAGTGGAATGGCTGGGTTGTAAGGTAGCTGTATATATTAAGAACTGCCAAATTATTTTCTAATGTGGTTGTATGATTTTATATTCCACTAGCAGTGTGTGAATGTTACAGTTGCTCCATATCTTTGTCAACACTTGCTCTGGTCAGACCTTCTAATTTTAAGTATTCTATGTGTGCGTTCTTATATTTCTTTGTGGTTTTAATTTGTATTCCTCTGATAACTAATGATGTTGAGCATCTTTTCATGAGCTTAGTTGACATCGCTAGATAATCTTTAAAAAAGAGTCAGTTCACATCTCCTCATTTTGTATTGGGTTTTTTTTTTTTCTTACTGTCCGGTTTTAAGTGTTTTTCATATGTTCCCAATCTGTGCTATCCCGTATGGTAGGCACTAAGTACTGGCAATTTAAATTCAAGTTAACTAAAATTGAATATATAAATTCAGTTCCCAAGTCACTCTAAACACATTTCAAGAGCTTTTAGCCTAATATGAGTAGTGACTTTCTATTAGACAGTGCAGAGATAAAATATTTCCATAATCTCAGAAAATTCTACTGGCAGCACAGTTCTATATATAAATCCCTTGCTGGGCATATGGCATGTGAATATTTTACACTAGTATATAACTTGCCTTTCTCTCATAACAGTGTTTATCGAAGAGCCAAGTTTTAAATTTTAATGAAGTCCAATTTATCATTTTTTCTTTTGAGTTTGTGCATTCTGTGTCCTATTTTTTTCTATATCCAAAGTCAAAATTTCCTTCTATGGATTCTTTTAGAAGTTTTATAGTTTCAGATTTTACATTTAAAACTCTGATCCATTTTGAGTTAATTTTTATATATTTTATGAAATAAGGGTCAGTGTTCATTTTTATTGTGCATGGCTATTCAGTTGTTCCATCCACCATTTTTTTTAGCAAATTATCCTTTCCCTTTTAATTGCCTTTGTATCTTTGTTAAATTCAGACATATCTCAGAGATATTGCAAGTTAAATTATAAACTACCAAAAAGGGCAAATATTAAAATAAAGTGAGTTGCATGAATTTATTGGTTTCCCAGTGCATATAAAAGTTATGTGTAAATTATTGTAGTCTATTAAGTGTGCCAATGGCATTATATATTTTCTTTCTTTTCTTTTTTCTTTTTATTTTTCTGGAGACAAGGTCTTGGTCTGTTGCCCAGGCTGGAGTGTAGTGGTGCAATCTTGGCTCACTGTATCCTCCGCCTCCAGGGCTCAAGTGATCCTCCCACCTCAGCCTCCTGAGTAGCTGGGACTTCCAAGTGTGTGCCGCCATGCCAAGCTAATTTTTTTTTTGTTTTTTATAGAAACAGTTTTGCCATGTTGCCCAGCCTAGTTTCAACCTCCTTGGCTCAAGCAACCTGCCCATCTCAGCCTCCTAAAGTGCTGGAATTACAGGTGTGAGCCACACACCCAGTCCAGCATTATATCTTTAAAAAACAATTTATATACCTTAATTTAAAAATACATTATTGTTTTTTAAAAATGCAACCAATCATACAAACTTTTTGTTTGTGGAGGGTCTTGTCTCAGTGTTGTTGGCTGCTGACTGATAAGGATGGTGGTTGCCGAAGGTTGATTGGCTGTGGCAATTTCTTGAAATAAGAGGACAATGAAGTTTGATACATTGACTTCCTTTCACAGAAGATTTCTCTATAGCATGCAGTACTGTTTGACAGCATTTTCCCCCACAGAACTTCTTTCAAAATTAGAGTCAGTCCTCTCCAATTCTGCTACTGCTTTATCAATTAAGTTTATGGAATATTCTAAGTCCTTTGTTGTCATTTCAGCAGTGTTCACAGCATCTTTACAAGGAGTAGATTCCACGTCAAGAAACCACTTTCTCTACCCATCCTTAAGAAGCAACTTTATTATGAGATTGTAGCAATTCAGTCACCTCTTCCAGCTCCACTTTTAATTCTAGTTATCTTGCTGTTTCTACCACATTTGCAGTGACTTCCCCCACTGGAGTCTTGAACTCCTCAAAGGCATCCATGAGGGTTGGAATCAACTTCTTCCAAACTCTTGTTAATATTGATGTTTCGACCTCCTCAAATGAATCACAAATGTTCTTAATAGTATCTAGAATGGTGAATGCTTTTCAGAAAGCTTTCAGTTTACTTTGCCCAGATCCATCAGAGGAATCACTGTCTATGGCAGCTATAAGACTTGAAAGTCAAAATTATTTCTTGATCCATGTGCTGCCAGAATGGATGTTTTGTTAGCCAGCATGAAAACAACGTTCATCTTCTTGTATATTTCCATCAGAGTTCTTGGGTGACTAGGTGCATTATCGGTGAGCAGTAATGTTTTGAAAGGAATCTATTTTTCTGAGTAATAGGTCTTAACAATGGGCTTAAAATATTTAGTAAAACATGTTGTAAACAGATGTGCTGTCACTCACACTTTGTTGTTCCATTGATAGAGCACAAGCAGAGTAGATTTAGCAGAAAGTAATTTCAGAATGGTAAATAAGCATTGGCTTCAACTTAAAGTCACCAGCTGCATTAGCCCCTAACAAAGGAGTCAGCCTGTCTTTTGAAGCTAGACATTGACTTCTCCCTAGCTATGCAAATCCTAAATGACATTCTCTTCCAATATAAGGCTGTTTCATCTACATTAAAATTTGGTTGTTTAGTGTAGCCATTTTCATCAATTATCTTAGCTAGATTTTCTAGACAACTTGCTACAGCTTCCACATCAGCACGTAGTGCTTCACCTTGTACTTTAACGTTATGGAGTTAGCTTCTTTCCTTAAATCTCACGAAGCTACGTCTCCTTGCTTCAAACTTTTCTTCTGCAGGTTATTCACCGATCTCAGCCTTCATGGAATTGAAGAGTTTTAGAGCCTTGCTCTGGTTTAGGCTTTGACTTAAGGGAATGTTGTGGCTGGTTTGATCTATCCTGATTACTAAAACTTTGCCCGTATCAGCAATAAGGCTATATCACGTTCTTATCACTCATGTGTTCATTCACAGTGCCCCAAAACAATTACAATAGTAACATCAAAGATTACTGATCACAGATCACCGTAACAGATAAAATAGTAATAATAATGAAAATGTTTCAAATATGTGAGATTATCAAAATGTGATGGAAATGTGAAGTGAGCACATGCTGTTGGAAAAAAATGGTGCTGATAGACTTGCTTGATGCAGGATTGCCACAAACTTTCAATCTGTAAAAAATGTACAAAGTACAATAAAGTGAAGCACAATAAAACAAGGTATGTTTATAATCAGTCGGGTGTGTAAGTGTTGGTCTACTTTGGATTCTGTGCTGTTCTTCATGCCAATATGACCCTTTCCTGATTATAGTAACTTTAAAATATGTTTTAAAACATGTTCTGCAAGTCCTTCGGCTTTGTTTTTATTTTTCAAATTTGGCTATTTTAGGTCCTATAAACTTTCATATATTTTGTGAATCAGCTTGACAATTTCTACAATAATAGTGCTACTGATTTCAATAGTGATTGCATTTCATTGGTATCAGTGTGGGTGAAATCAACATTTTAGCAATATTGAGTCTTTCTATCCATGAACACAGTATCTCTTCATTTATTTCAATGAGCTTTTATTTCTCTCAGTATTGTATCGTTCTGAATGTCTTGCACATTTTTGTCAAATTTATTCTTAGGTGTTTTATATTGTTTGATGCTGTTGTAAATGGCACAGTTCTTACTTTTCAAATTCCAATTGTTCAATGGTAGTATGTGGAATGAATCAGCGTGTGTGTATATATATGTGTGTGTGTATATGTGTGTCTGTAGACACACATATATACACATATATATATGTACCTTTGGGTACATGACTTCTTCCCAGCCCTATGAGTTTTAGAGTATTGTCTACCTGCTTTTTCCTAGTGGCTATTTTCCCAGCGTCAGGTAATTTCCTTGCATACATGCACTGATCAATTCTCAGATGAAACTTGTGAGGAATACTTTGCAGATCTCTGAGCTCTATCTCTGGACAACTCTTTTCTCAAGGCACTCTGTTTTGTGAATTCTATCCAAGTTGACCTCCTTAATTTTTCAACCCTGTCTCCTCAAGCTGGGCTCTGTTTGGTTTCTCATTCCCTGCACTGTGCAATGGAATCTCTTTCTAGGCTGCTATCTGAAACAATCTTAGACCTCACCTCATTTTTTTCTCTTTTCTTAGGAATCATTGTTCTGGGTTTCTGTTGTCCAATGTCTGAACATTTTTGTTTTATATATTTTTTCTTTTTTGTTCTTGTTAGGTTAAATTATTCTAGCATAATCAGGAACAGAAATCTCTATTTAAATGACCTTCATTCTTTGTTATTTCCTTCCTTTCATGTATTTTGGATTTTATTCTCCTTTTTCTAGTTTCTTACAATGAAAACTCAGATTATTGATTTTAGACCTTTGGTGTTTTCTATCTAATATGAGACCTTTTTAAACACTGTTTTAGATGCATTTCACAAAATTGGATATGCAAATTCATTTTTACATATGTGTTTTTGTTTTCATCCCATTCAAAATGTTTTTTAATTTCCCTGTGATTTCGTTTTATACCCATGGGTTTTTGTTTTACGGGTACTTTCCTGGTGTCTTTCTGTTATTGGTTCTTAATTTACTCCTATTTTAATTGGAAAACATGCTGTGTTTGATTTCTGCAGAGTACCTACTGGGATTTTTTATTAGAATTGCACTGAATTTATAGACGGTTGAGGTAGAATTGACATAGGAACAAGATATATTTCTCCATTATTTAGGTCTTCTTTAATAACTCTCAACAGTGTTTTGTAGTTTGCAGTGTACTGGTGCTTTATATCTTTTTTCATATTTACCCTAAGTATTTCATATTTTATTGCTGGTGTAAACAATTTCTGTATTTTTTTCTTTTTTTTTTTTTTTTTTTTTTTGAGACTAAGTCTCGCTCTGTCACCCAGGCTGGAGTGCAGTGGCACAATCTCTGCTCACTGCAAGCTCTGCCTCCCAGGTTCACACCATTCTCCTGCCTCAGCCTCCCAAGTAGCTGGAACTACAGGCACCTGCCACCACTCCCTGGCTAATTTTTTGTATTTTTGGTAGAGATGGGTTTTCACCATGTTAGCCAGGATGTTAGTCAGGAGCCTCAATCTCCTGACCTCGTGATTCACCTGCCTCAGGCTCCCAAAGTGCTGGGATTACAGTCGTGAGCCACCGTGCCTGGCCCCTTCTTTCATTTTTTGAATGTGTGTTGTCTATATCTAGAAATACAATTGATATTGGTGTGTGTGTGTGTGTGTGTGTGTGTGTGTATAATGTCTTATATCCTGCAACCTTCCTAAACTCACTTATTACTTTCAGTAGATTGTTTTTGTAGGTTCCATTGAACTTTCCACATAGACTACCATGTCATCTGTGAACAAGTACAGTTTTACTTCTTCCTTACAATCTAGATGCCCTTTATTTCCTTTCCTTGCCTGATTTATCTGGCCAAGATCTGCAGTTAAATGTTGAAGAGAAGTGGTTCTAGTGGACCTCTTTGTTTTATTCCTAATATTAGGAAGAAAGAGGAAGTTGACTTCTATATCTAGATTGCTGACTTTTTATCTTGAATGAGTATTACATGTTGTCAAATGCTTTTCACCATCACTACCTACTGAGATATGATTTTTCATTTTAAATTTGTACTATGTGAATTATATTGATGAATTTTAATGTTAAAATGACTCCACATTCTTGGGATAAACTTCACTGGGTCATGATGTAATATCCTTTTCATATATTGTTGTATTCAGTTTGCTGATGGGTATTTTTAGAATTTTTGCCTCTGTATTCATGAGAGGTGTTGGTTGCGCACTTTTCTTTTCCTCTAATGTCTTTGGCTCTGATACCAGGGTAATAATGCTGGCCTCTTGGTTGGGTTGGGAACTATTCTCTCCCCTTCAATTTTCTGGAAGAGTTTATATAGAATTAGTTTTATTTCTTTCATTAGTATTTGGTAGAATTCAACTGTGAAGCTGTTTGGGCTTGGAGTTTTCGTTCCTTTGCTTTGTGGGAAGGCTTTAACTAAATACTCAATTTCCTTAATAATGCTATTCAGGTTGTTTATTACTTTCTGAGTAAGCTGTGGTTGATTATGTAGTTCAAGGATTTTTTTTCCATTTCAGTTATCTAATTTATAGCCATATAGTTTTTCATAATATTCCCTGATTATCCTTTTAACCTAGAATTATAGTAAGAAGTAAACTATTACTGAACTTGGAAACTTAATTCATTGGTTTTAAAGGCCCTTTTCAACTGAATTGCGAGAATGAATTTCTTGTCCTCCTGCTGTTTTTCCCCCCTGTGTTTTTTCCCTTCTGTGTTTCAGATAAACACGTAAGTTCTTCATTTAACCTATGTAGCATCTGTAGCAATGTTACCTTTGGAATTCCTGATATTAGTAATTACAGTATTAATGTCTTATATAGTATATTATATATATAAGCATATTATATATTAGTATTATATAATATATAGTGTAATATTAGTGTATTTTTTCATATTCCTGAACAGTCTAGCAAAGTTTTTACAATTTTATGAGTACTCTCAAAGAACCAGCTTTTAGTTCATTTATTTTATTACTTTTCTGTTTTCTATTTCATTGATTTCCACTCTGATATTATACTTTTCATATTTGTTTTCACTTAATTTGCTGTTATTTTCAAGTTTCTTAAGGTGTGAATTGAGGTAGTTGTTTTAAGATCTTTTCTAATTTAGGCATTGAGTACCATAAATTTCTCCCTAAGTACTACTTTATTGGTATTCCACAAATTCTGAGATGTAGCGTTTTTCTTTTCGTTAAGTTTACAACACTTTGCCAATTTTCTTTTTGATTTCTTCTTTGATATATAGGATTGCTTAAAAGACTTTTTTTAATATGACAAGATGTTCTTGGTTCATCTTGTATATTTCCTACTTCAGACCTGAAGTCAGTTGTTTCTCCAAGACTACCTTCTGGGGACAAGGGTCATTCATTTCTACTAGGATCATCATTTCCAGGTCTTTTCAGTGCACATAATAAGGAAAATTATCTTTAGAGAAAAAAGTATGTCATGACTGAGTTTATATTGATTTCTAATTCAGATTCAGGACTACAGATGTTTGTTTAAGTTAACCTAGTCCAATGTTAACATTCATGTTTCTTTTATGCTGAAAATACCACTCTCAGAGACATTGGGAATGAAGGAATTAAAATATCACATAATTACTCACATTATCTTATAATGTATAAGACTATTAATAGTTTCAGAAAAACAGTATCAACACTACCACTACCAATATGATTCCTGGAAATTGTTTAAGATTTGTTTTGGCACCTATCTTTACGGCATATCCTAGTAATAATGTATAACCATATTAGTGTTTTTTAAAGTCGCTTGGACTACTTTTTCTATGTATGGTTATGCTACTAACTGGACACAAATTTTAGTTAATTTGTTTTAATTTTATTTTTTATAGTTTTACAAAGTTTTTATTTGGTTTTATAATTATGTAAACATTTACATAGTTCAAGTTGAATCTATTAAAACAAGATGTATTCAGATAAATTTCAGCTTCTATTTCTGTCTTCTCAACACTGCTTTTTTCCTTTCATTGGTAACCTTAAAATTTTAACCTTTTGATATAAGCAACTATGAATTTTTTATATATCTTTCTTAAACAAAAATATACTATATACTTTTCCACCCTATTTTTTCACATAACGATATATCTGTGGGATCACTTCTTACCAGTACATAGAGATACTTTTCTTCTCTTTCTACAGCTTCCTGGAAATTCATTGCTTGTGTATGCCATGGTTTATTCAGCCACTTCCTTACTGATTAATTATTATATTGTTTCCAATCTCTTGTTATAAATGATCCTGCAGTGAAAAAACTTTGTGCTTCTTTTTTATTTTTTCTACATTGCAGAAGTGGATTGCTGTAATACTGTCTTGTTAAATATTGCCACTTTTCCCTCATAAGGGTTGTACCATTTCCATTCTTGCTAGTGACATAGAAGAATATCTGTTTTTACCACAGCCTCACTAAGAGAGTGTCTTAATATGTTATATCAGAATACTTTTAATATAAATATCTATTGGTGTGAAGTAAAAACATTTTAAGTTATATGTTATCCTAAATAAATGTGAATTATGTTTATTTTGCTATGAAAACATAGGAAATTCATGATATAAAAATAAGAATTCATCAGTAGAGAAAATAATGTTCTTTATATAAAAACAAGTGTTGAATTTTTTTACTATATCCATTTTTTAAGTATAATTTGGATTAGTGATGAGAGTTTTTTTAAAGCATAATTTGGGTGTGTTAATGATGAGAGTGTTACTGAATTTTTCTTAAACTGGGCATTTGTACCCAGATAATTTTTTTATGTCAGAATTACAGTAAGAAGTAAACTATTACTGAACTTGCAAACTTAATTCATTGGTTTTAAAGGCCCTTTTCAACTGAATTGCGAGAATGAATTTCTTGTCCTCCTGCTGTTTTTCCCCACTGTGTTTTCCCTTCTGTGTTTCAGATAAACACATAAGTTCTTCATTTATTATATAAAAATGAGTTTATGGTTATGTTTGTGCACCTGGATACTGAAATAGACTAATTCCTCTTGGACTTAATAATTTTCTGCTTTTTATTAAAATGAAAATAGGATAAAGACAGGAAAAAAAGATGGAATGAGTAATAGCTTTTTATTTTTTAAACCCCAGCAAACACTGAAGAGATGGAATAACTTTTAAGTGAAACTACTGATTTGACAATGGTCTTCTGATGTATTTGTTTTGGAATTATGTAAACTGCTGAACTGAGCCTCAGAATCTGTGGCATAGAAATCTGCAGTCGGTTTTCACTGGGCATTTTATTTTATGACTGACGAGTCTAAAAGTGAGAGAGATTGAATGCCTAAGGCTACAGAGCAAGGAGTGTTAGAACTAGAGTTAGGGCCGGAGTTTTCATTGTTCTCATTCTAGCCCCAATTTTTTTTCTCATATTTGGCCTTAAAAATAAGAAAGTGGATGAAAAAAAAGACCAACATAATCATATACAGGACATTCATAAAGAATAGCAACAGCACCTGCTTGTTTCCTAAGGCATTAAAAATATTCACCTGGGAATGTGAGTAACCTCTTTTAGTTCTGAGAGGAATGACTTTGCGGAGAGGTCAGGATGTTTGGCCTTAGGGATTGTACTTCTGGGAATAACCACTCTGTCTTGGTATAGGAGGCAGGGTAGATCTGTTGATGGGCTTGGAAAAATTGGCTCTGTGCTCCCACGATCTAGTGAAAATAATATGAAAAAAAAAAAAAAAAAGGTTGACCTGCCAGCTCTTCCCACCTACCCCCAAGTTAAACCTGCAGATTCAACCCCTTTTGAAAACTGTTGGAAGAAGAACAAATCATCTCTTTCTTCAGCACATGCCTTACCGTGTTATTATTTATGTACTTGTATCTGGTTCACACAGTTCTTTCTGTAGGCCAGTGACTGGTCTCTTGACTCACCCATTAGGTACCTGGAAGGTACACCACTCTGTGAAAACACAAACTTCCTAAGGTAGTGGTCCTCAAAGTGTGGTCCTAACCCCAGTATCTTCAGCATCACCTGGAACAAGTTAGAAATGCCGATTTTAGGGCCTTGCCCCATAATGAGTCAAAAATTCCAGGAGTAGAACCTTGCATTCTGTGTTTTAGCAAGCCCTATATGTAGTTCTGACATAGGCTTAAAAATTTGATAACCACTGACCTAGGGCATTTTCCAGGTTAAATTACTTAGACGTGATTAAGCAGTAGCCAGGAGGGATAGCCCAGGGAATGAGTTTCAGGTAATATAGTTAACTCCTTAGCAACACTTGAAGGGCAATTTCCAAGCCTTTTTAGGATTACTGAGTGTCTGGAGAGCTACTGCAGGCCCCAAGACAAGGGAAAAAAAATAAACAATAAACAACAACAACCTGAGTACTTGGATGCTGGAGGAATGGATTAAACCTCAGTTCTCAGTGCAGAAATGAAGTCCTTGCCTAACAATATATTATCTGTTTTTCACTGTATTTGCATTATGTAATCCTAGGCTAAACTCTACCCTGTAAATAAGAATGATTTTTTAGCCTATCCCTTTTTTGTCTGCTTTCCTTCCTACATACAGGCAGAGAAACAGATGAAATTAGTAGTTTTTCCGACTTGTCAGGCATAAATTATTACTTACTGTTTCCTAGTAGGAGGATCTTTCTCCATAGCTACTTTTAAATATATATTCTAGTTTTTGTGCCAACGAGGAGATAGGAACTGTAGTACCTTAAGGAAGAAGAGAATTATTCACGAGCCACAGGGAGACAAATATTTTCCTAAAGCATGTGACCCTCTGGCTCCTTCAGGTTTCTAGAAAAGTCCCAAATGAATAGGGCTGCAGAGGATGTTTAATGCTACTACTGCTCTGTGATGGAGAACCATTACTATCAGTAGTAACAGCCATTATGTATCAGCACAGATGTGTTCCAGATGTGTTTAGCTAAGTGCCTTACTTGGATTATCTCATTTAATCCTCACAACAACCCTGAGGAGTAGGCATGAATACTTCTATTTGACAGACCAGTAAAATGCAATTTAAAAGGCTTACCCAACTATCCAAAGTCACATAGTCTTTAAGTGGTAGGTCAAGTTTCAAACTGAGGTCTGACTGTTAAATTTTTGCTCTTAATTCTCATCTCCTGGAACTTCCTCCCCATACTTCAGCCCTAGACATTCCCTTTCCTTCCCCTTCCCCTTTCCGTTTCCGTTTCCCTATCCCTTTCGCTTTCTTTTTTTTGCCAGAGTCTCGCTCTGTCACCCAGGCTGGAGTGCAGTGGCATGATCTCGGCTCACTGCAACCTCTGCCTCCTGGGTTCAAGCGATTCTCCTGCCTCTGCCTCCCATGTAGCTGGGAGTACAGGCATGTGCCACCACGCTGGGCTAATTTTTGTATTTTTAGTAGAGATGGGGTTTTGCATGTTGGCCAGGCTGGTCTTCATCTCCTGGCCTAAGGTGATCTACCTGCCTCAGCCTCCCAAGTGCTAGGATTTACAGGCATGAGCCACTGTGCCTGCCCAGCCCTAGACATTTCTAAGGTCTATTTGCCTCCCTTTACCTTGAATATACTCCCCTTCTGTTTGTCTTCTTAGATAATTACTTCAAGGGTCAGTTCAGCTTATGCCTTGTGATACTTCTCTTGGCCAGATCATCCTATTTTTCCTCTTCAAGCTTCTCCCACTCCTCACACTAAATTCCCTTTTTTTTTTTTTTTAATGTAAACTATATCTCCTTCACCACACATTTTAACATAATCATTTCTTTAGGTTTCTGCCTCTCAGTAGCCAGTGACTACCTCATAGCCAGGTTTAGTTTCTTATTCGCTTGTCCTGATAACTCCAGCTTTGTATTTCCTTTCTGTGATCTCAGAATCAGAAATTTAGAACTAGAATGGACTTAACAACAACAAAAATTTAACTCACATCTTAAAGGACCAAGGATTGAAAAAAATAAATGGCTAAAAACTGCTGCTTTCCTTAATGAAATAAATCCTCAAGAGACCATGATTTATATTTAGTAATGAATAAAGGCCATATAATCTTAGCAATGAATAAAGGCCATATAACCTTAAAAATTATAACCTCTGTTGAATCCATTAGTGAACTGAGTTTGTAAAACAACCAAGTGAACTAAATTTCAGAGTAGCAAGCCCCTCTAAAAAGAGATAAGATACATAAATTGTTTTACCTTTGGAAGAGCATGGGAGGAAGAGGTAGCTGTCAACAAAATGGGTAAAAAGAAATCAATTAAAAGTTGAATGCATTTCTTAAAGGCACCAAGTAAGGGCTAAAGTATCAGTTTAGTAACTGGGATCCCGAGAACACAAAGACAGTTGACATTCATGTGCAGGTTCTTTTCCATGGGCCTCCACTGATTTTCTCCCAAAAAAAAGTTTGGAGGTAGTTCAGGAGATGGAAGAGAGCCCACCTCAGTGGCTGAGCATGCAAAAATTGATTTGTTGACTTGGCGAGACACCTGAAGCACTGGCTTCTTTCTCAGAACATTTTTAATACTCACAATGGAGGAGCACCAAACCCTCTCATCCCCAGGGCCTAGGTGAACTTCTGTTACTTCCTGGGGAGAGGTAGAAGCAAAACCCATCTGCCTCTTGGAGAGGGAATTCTCTCCCTTACTAAGAGGACTCAGGCAAATACCCACTGGGGAAGAAGTAGAAATAAAGGCCATATATGGGGGAGGTGGAAAAGCCTCTTGGTCTCTGGATTCTGCACCAATACAAAGCAGAGGTCTGCTACCACTAAAGGGGAAACTGGAAACTCTTTTGCCCAAGAGCTTCCATCAATTCAAAGTAGAATTTGATAGGCATAGGATTGAGGAGGGGCAGGAAAATGAGAAGACCCTACCTACCTCAGAGGCTCAGGTACACAGGCTCAGCCAAAGAAGGACTAAGAAATCCACGTGCTCCCACCAAAAGCCAAATGCTGAGTAACAAGCAGTAGGAGTCTACTGCTGGAGCAGGAGCAGTAGCTACAAGAGACTCCCTCCACCCCCTGCACATAGTCCTAGCATTTAGGGACTGCTGAAAGTTGAAAGTAGAGAGAGCATCAACAGTGAAAAAAACTCTCTAGCATCTCAGACAACACATTAAGGCCTCCGTTTTTAGAGTTTACATTCTAATGGAGGGATGTGGATAGCAAAACACACAAACAAATTAAGGTAGTAGAAGGTAAAGTTGTTCTCATGTCTAGCATGAGAAAATAAACCAGGACAATTAGAGAGTGACCAGGGTAGGATAGTCAGGAAAGGCCTCCCTGATCTTAGACACCTGTTAACATCCCATGGAAGATACTCAGAAAAATGCCTGGCCCTAAGGGAAATAGAGACACTCACATAGCCTTAGGAAATGTCGTTTATAAAATAGTACTTGTTCTTTCCCCTCTTTTTTTGTCATCTCTGTGCCAACCTCAAGGAGCTTCCAGATTAAAGAGTGAGATTAGAGATAGATACTCTCACCCACTTCAAAGACCTGCCTCTTCCTTGATCACTAACCCTGACAGTATCTGCCACCTTCAGAGGAAACCCATGACTGTCTACAAGGGGCTTTACAAGACCATAACAAGATCGATATTCATGATCATAATTTATTTAGTAAATACTTATTGAGTATTTCCTATGGCCAGGCACTTCAGGTGACACAGCAGTAAACAAGACAGACAAAAACCCTTGGCATTGTGGAGCTTACGTGAACGTTCCAGTGCAAAACACATTAATCCTAGCTGTAATTCACATATACGTCTTTCATGCTTCCTCTCTCTAGGTTTTACTGCTAGTAGTTAATTGATAAGGTAGATTTAAATCTCATTCTCACTAAACTTTAGAATTCTTTCTGTTATAAAACAGTGACTCTTCCTACTATACTTGGAGTTGGTACCGCCTAGTTTAAAATTTTCTGTTCCCTGATTATTTCATGTGTCTTTGCCTTGTCTCATTAGATTGTTAGCTTCATGAAAGAAGGGACTCTGATTTGTTCTGCTCATGTTTTGGGCACATTCAGTTCTGGTTCCAGGAGAGAAGAAGGCTTTCTCCCAATCCCCTTTTTATTTTCTTCTCTTTCAGAAAGCTGACTACTTAGCTTCCTGGTGCTAAATAAAGAAGAATATAGTCTCGGATAGCTCAAATGTAGTTAATTTGAATCTGTTGTTGTGGAATACTAACTCTCACCATGTAGATATCCAGAGTTGGAGTCAGTGGAGAAGCTTTTTCTAAAGAATGAGAATGAAACTTCTACTGGAATCTAATTGTATTCTGCTTAAAGATTTATTCTCAAATCTTCTCCCAACCCCTAGATTGAGAAACATGTGGAATTTATTTACAATATAATTATATTGGGAATGATAGAATTGGTTGAGCACTTTCCCTCTAACCTCTCTTTCCAGGTAGGCCTTTATGCTGGGGAATTTTGCTTTAGCACTTATGCTGAATGTTCAGAGGAAGGACCTTATAGCATTGCACTAAACTTCTCACAGTCTGGAAATAAATCAGACCACATGTGTGTTTGCTTGTTCTACCAACACAGATGCAATACATGCTTTCTGCTTTGTTAGGGGAATAATGCCATTTTAACTATGTGAAAAATGACTTAAAATGTGGTTTGGTTTTAGTTAAGCTATCAATTTTATTTTGTCTGGCTTCTAATACATGGTTTTCACACTTTAACATGCATCAGCAATTACTTAAAAGTATTTCATTATTACTAAAATTTTAAAGGCTTTAAGTAAAATAGAAATTAAGACATTTGTTATTTAGCACTAATTTATGATCATTGTGATTAATCTCTTGATAATTTGAACATAAGGAAAATGTTTTTGAGAATGACTTTTAATATGATGATTTTAATATGATGGCTCCCCATAACTGGTGTCCAATAGGTAAGTACTTTAATGTTTCTTGATTTCCTTCAGTTCAGTTTGGACTTCAGTTCAGCCAGTATTTGTGAGTATGTGCCAGGCTTTGTTTTTTATTTTACTTTAAGTTCCAGAGTACATGTGCAGGATGTGCAGGATGTGCAGGTTTGTTACATAGGTAAATGTGTGCCACGGTGATTTGCTGCACCTATCAACCCTTCTTCTGAGTATTAAGCCCAGCATGCATCAGATATTTTTCCTGATGCTCTCCTTCCCCACCACCCCGACAGGCCCCAGTGTATGTTGTTCCCTTCCCTGTGTCCATGTGTTCTTATTGTTCAGCTCCCACTTTTAAGTGAGAACATGCAGTGTTTGATTTTCTGTTCCTGTGTTAGTTTGCATCCAACTCCATCCATGTCCGTGCAAAGGACACGATCTTGTTCCTTCTTATGGCTGCCTAGTATTCCATGGTGTATATGTACCACATTTTCTTTACCCAGTCTACCATTGAGAGGCATTTGGGTTGATTCCATGTCTTTGCTATTGTGCTGCAGTAAACATATGTGTGCATGTATCTTTATAACAGAATGATTTATATTCCTTTGGGTATATACCCAGTAATGGGATAGCTGGATCAGATAGTATTTATGGTTCTAGGTCTTTGAGGAATTGCCACACTGTCTTCCATGATGGTTGAACTAGTTTACATTCCCACCAACAATGTAAAAGCATTCCTGTTTCTCTGCAATCTCGCCAGCATCTATTGTTTCTTGGCTTTTTAATAATCGCCATTCTGACTGGCATGAGATGGCATCTCATTGTAGTTTTGATTTGCATTTCTCTAATGATCACGCATGTTGAGCTTGTTTTCATGTTTGTTGGCCACATAAATGTCTTATTTTGAGAAGTGTCTGTTTATGTCCTTTGCTCACTTTTTAATGGGGTTGTTTTATTTTCTTGTAAATTTGTTTTAAGTTCCTTGTAGATTCTGGATATTAGACCTTTGTCAGATGGATAGATTGCAAAAATTTTCTCCCATTCTGTAGGTTGTCTCTTCGCTCTGATGATGGTTTCTTTGGCTGTGCAGAAGCTCTTTAATTAGATCCCATTTGTCAATTTTTGCTTTTGTTGCAATTGCTTTTGACATTTTCATCATGAAATCTTTGTCCATGCCTGTGTCTTGAATGGTATTGCCTAGATTTTCTTCTAGGATTTTTATAGTTTTGGGTTTTACATTTAAGACTTTAATCCATCTTGAATTAATTTTTGTGTAAGACGTAAGGAAGGGGTCCAGTTTCAATCTTCTGCATATATGGCTAGCCAGTTCTCCCAGCACCATTTATCAAGCAGGGAATCCTTTTCCCATTGCTTGTTTTTGTCACGTTTGTCAAAGATCAGATGGTTATAGATGAGTAGTCTTATTTCCAAATTTTCTATTCTGTTCCATTGATCTATGTGCCTGTTTTTGTGCCAGTACCATACTGTTTTGGTTACTGTAGTCTTGTAGTATAGTTTGAAACAATATGGTCATTTTCACGATATTGATTCTTCCTATCCATGAGCATGGAATGTTTTTCCATTTGTTTGTGTTCTCTCTGATTTCCTTGAGCAGTGGATTGTAGTTCCTCTTGAAGAGGTCCTTCACTTCCCTTGTTAGCTGAATTCTTAGGTATTTTCTAATCTCTTTGTAGCAATTGTGAGTGGAAGTTCATTCTTGATTTGGCTCTCTGCTTGTCTGATGTTGGTTTATAGGAATGCTTGTAATTTTTGCACATTTGTTTTATATCCTGAGACTTTGCTGAAGTTGCGTATCAGCCTAAGAAGCTTTTGGGATGAGACGAAGGAGGTTTTTGGACATAGGATCATGTCATCTGTAAACAGAGACAGTTTTACTTCCTTTCTTCCTATCTGAATACCCTTTATTTCTTTCTCTTGCCTGATTGCCCTGGCCAGAACTTCCAATACTATGTTGAATAGGAATGGAGAGACAGCATATCATTGTCATGTGCTGGTTTTCCAAAGGAATGCTTCCAGCTTTTGCCCACTCAGTATAATACTGGCTGTGGGTTTGTCACAAATGACTCTCATTATTTTGAGGTATGTTTGTTCGATATCTAATTTATTGAGAGTTTTTAACAATTAAGTATTTTTATTGAGGCCCTTTTCTACATATATTGAGATAATCTTGTAGTTTTTGTCTTTAGTTCTGTTTATGTGATGAATTACGTTTATCAATTTGCATTTGTTGGATCAGCCTTGCATTCCAGGGGTGAAGCTGACATGATCGTGGTGTATAAGCTTTTTGATGTGCTGCTAGATTCAATTTGCCAGCATTTTATTGAGGATTTTTGCATCGATGTTCATCAGGGATATTGGCCTGAAGATTTCTTTTTTCGTTGTATCTCTGCCAGGTTTCAGGATGATGCTGATCTCATAAAATGAGTTACGAAGGAGTTCCTCCTTTTCAGCTGTTTGGAATAGGTCGAGAAGAAATGGTACCAGCTCCTCTTTGTACTTCTGGTAGAATTTAGCTATAAATCTGTCTACTCCTGGGGTTTTTGGTTTTGTTTTGTTTGGTTTGGTTTGGTTTGGTTGGTAGGCTGTTTATTACTGCCTCAATTACAGAACTCGTTATTGGTCCATTCAGGGATTCAGCTTCTTCCTAGTTCAGTCTTGGGAGGGTGTATATGTCCAGGAACTTATCCATTTCTTCTAGATTTTCTAGTTTATTTGCATAGAGGTGTTTATCATTTTCTTTGATGGTTGTTTATATTTCCGTGGGGTCAGTGGTGATATCCCATTTATCTTTTTTTTACTGTATCTATTCGATTCTTCTGTCTTTTCTTCTGTATTAGTCTAGCTAGCAGTCTAGTAATATTTCATTAATTTAAAAAAAGTAGCTCCTGGATTTGTTGTTGTTTTGAAGGGTTTTTCGTGTATCTACCTTCTTCAGTTCCACTCTGATCTTAGTTATTTCTTGTTTTTGCTAACTTTGGGGTTTATTTGCTCTTGGTTCTCTAGTTCTTTTAGTTGTGATGTTAGGATATCTTTCTAGCTTTTCAATGTGGGCATTTAGTGCTATAAATTTCCCTCTTAACACTGCTTTAGCTGCATCCCAGAAGTTCTGATACATTGTCTCTTTAATCTCATTAGTTTCAAATAACTCCTTGATTCTGCCTCAATTTCATTGTTTACCCAGGAATCATTCAGGAGCAGGTTGTTCAATTTCCATGTAGTTGTGTGATTTTGAGTGAGTTTCTTAATCTTGAGTTCTAATTTGATTGTGCTGTGGTCTGACAAACTTATGATTTCAGTTCTTTTGCATTTGCTGAGTAGTGTTTTACTTCCAATTATATAATCAGTTTTAGAGTAAGTGCCATGTGGCCAGGCTTTGTAGTTTGTAAGTAGCAAAATTGAAAGATTTGTCCTCGCATCAGGACTTAGAATTCCAAAACTACATTGGGCATCTTAGCACATGTGTGCACAACCTAGGTCTTTGAGAGGGGCAAGTCTGAATTAGAGTCTGTTAGCATGGGCAAGAGAGACAGTTGGCTAAAGTTATTTCAAATAGCTTTTAACTTTTTCTCACTTTTTAGAATGCTTTCATCACTTGAAAAAAAATCCCTGCTGCTGTGAACTAAATTGCATGAAGCATTCATCTTTCCTGAATTCTCCCCTCTTCCTTTGTTTTGTTTTTATTTAGAAGCACTAGTGGAAAATAATTCCAGAAATAGAGTGGTGTGGATGTAGAGGTGAGACTACAGTCATAAAGGTAGAGAATGGGAGCAGATAAGCAGATAAGTCTGCCGCCACTCAAGAGAGTTAGTTACTCCATTGTGTTACTGGAACTGTGGTGATTACCAGCCAAAAGAAAGAAAAACCTCCCTTTCCCATCCCCACTCTACTCCAATTAAAAAATATTATTTGTAGCACCACAGATTCAGATCAAAGTGGCTTTAGGATTTCTCTACTTTCGTAGTTAAAGAAGAAACTAAGGATGCTGTTTTGTTTAGCTATTCATTCTGCAACATTTGAATCCTCTGTACTAGGCACAGTTCTAGGAACAGGGGTTCAGAAATAAGATTTGCATCCTACCTTGATACATACTGTAATTAAAGTGCCCACTAGGACCTTACCATCCAGTTGAGAAAACATGGCATATAGATATAAGTAGAAAACATGAAAGATGTATAATTAAGTGCTAAGTAGCACATTGTAGCCTATACGTATATTAGTCAACAAATAATTATAACACCCATTATGAGTCAGATACTGCTCATATACCAGGGACACAGAGATTTTTTTTTAAAGATTTCATATAGGCCGGGCGCGGTGGCTCAAGCCTGTAATCCCAGCACTTTGGGAGGCCGAGATGGGCGGATCACGAGGTCAGGAGATCGAGACCATCCTGGCGAACACAGTGAAACCCCGTCTCTACTAAAAAATACAAAAAACTAGCCGGGCGTGGTGGCGGGCGCTTGTAGTCCCAGCTACTCGGGAGGCTGAGGCAGGAGAATGGCGTAAACCCGGAAGGCGGAGCTTGCAGTGAGCTGAGAACCGGCCACTGCACTCCAGCCTGGGCTACAGAGCGAGACTCCGTCTCAAAAAAAAAAAAAGATTTCATATAGTTTATGTGCTTAGAGAGGAGAAAGATCAAGAAATGTAGGTGTTAATATTTGGCAGGATAGTACTTAAAAGTTTCCTTTCAAAGCCAGCTCTTTTAGTTATGAATCAGTTAATTGCATCAGCTCATTTGTGTATCAACCTGAATATTGACATTTTGGCATAAGTGAGCAGAAGGTAGTAGGTAAGTTGCTGCCTAGAGTATACTGCCTTGAGGACTTTGTAATGTGTATGTATAATACAATATTTATAAATTTCCTAAATAGGAGTTATTAGGTGATTTTTTTTTCAACTTTTATTTTTAAATCAGGAGGTACATGTGCAGGTTTGTTAAAAAGGTATATGGTATGATGCCGAGGTTTGGAGTATGAACGAATCCATCACCCAGGTAGTGACCATAGTACCCAATAGGCAGTTTCTCAGCCCTTGGCCAGCTACCTCTCTCCCCCTTCTAATAGTCCCCAGTGTCCATCGTTCCCATAATTATGTCCATGTGTACAAAGTGTTTAGCTCCCACTTGTAAGTAAGAATGTGGAGTATTTGGTTTTCAGTTTCTGTGTTAGTTCGCTTAGGATAATGGCCTCTGGCTGCATCCATACTGCTGCAAAGGACATAATTTCATTTTTTATGGCTGCATAGTGTTCTATAGTGAATATGTACCACATTTTCTTTTTCCACTATTGATGAGCACCTGGGCTGATTCTGTCTTTGCTATTGTGAATAGTGCTGCAGTGAACATACAGGTACATGTGTCTTTTCGGTAGAATGATTTCTTTTCCTTTAGGTGTATGCCCAGTAATGTGATTGCTGAGTTGAATGATAGTTCAACTCTTAGTTCTTTGAGAAATCTCCAAACTGCTCTCCACAGTAGCTGAATTAGTTGACATTTCCACCAACAGTGTATAAGTGTTCCCTTTTCTCGGCAGCCTCACCAATATCTGTTGCTTTTTGACTTTTTAACAGAAGCCATTCTGACTGGTGTTGTCAGATAGTGTCTCACTGTGGTTTTGATTTGCATGTCTGACAAGTAGTGATGATAAGCATTTAAAAAAATATGTCTGTGGGCCACTTGTATGTCTTCTTTTGAGAAGTGTGTGTTCAGCTGGGCCCAGTGGTTTATGCCTGTAATCCCAGCACTTTGGGAGGCCGAGGCGGGCAGATGACTTGATGCCAGGAGTTCAAGATCAGCCTGGCCAACGTGGTGAAACCCCGTCTCTACTAAAAATACAAAAATTAGCCAGGCATGGTGGCTCACGCCTATAATCCCAGCTACTCAGGAGGCTAAGGCATGAGAATCACTTGAACCCATGAGGCAGAGGTTGCAGTGAGTCATGATCGCACCACTTCACTCCAGCCTGGGTGATAGAGCAAGACTGTGCCTCAAAAAAAAAAAAAAAAAGAGAGAGAGAGAGGGAGGTATCTGTTCATGTCCTTTGCTCACAAAATTTTTAATGGGGTTATTTGATTTTGATTTTGCTTGTTGATTTGTTTCTTATAGATTCTGGATATTAAACCTCTGTCAGATGCATAGTTTGTGAATATTTTCTTTCACCCTTTAGATTGTCTGTTTACTCCTTTGATCATTTCTCTTGCCATGCAGAAGCTGTTTAGTTAATTAGGTCCCACTTGTCAGTTTTTGTTTTTACTGTAATTACTTTTGAGGTCTTAAACATAAATTTCTTGCCAAGGCTGATATTGAGAAGGGTATTTCCTAGGTTTTCTTCTAGGATTTTTATAGTCCTACATTTAAGTATTTCATACATCTTGAGTTATAGGGAGATAGATACGGGTCCAGTTTTATTCTTCTACGTATGGATAGCCAGCTATCCCAGCACCATTTGTTGAATAGGGCATCTTTACCCCCTGTTTTTTTTAATTGACTGTGTCAAAGATCAGAAGGTTGTAGGTGTGTAGCTTTATTTCTGAGCTCTCTATTCTGCTCCATTGGTCTCTGTATCTGTTTTTGTACCAGTACCATGCTGTTTTGGTTATTGTGACCTTGTAGTATAGTTTGAAGTCAGGTAATGTGATGCCTCCAGCTTTGTTCTTATTACTTAGGATTGCTTTGACTATTTGGGGCCTTTTCTTGTCTCATTTGAATTTTGGAATAGTTTTTTTCTAATTTTGTGAAAATTGGTATTGACAGTTTAGTAGGAATTGCATTGAATCTGTAGATTGCTTTGGGCAGCGTGGTCATTTTAATGATATTAATTCTTCCAATTCATGAGCATGGAATGCTTTTCCATTTATTTGTGTCATCTTAGATATCTTTCAGCAGTGTAGTTCTCCTTGTAGAGATCTCTCACCTCCTTGGTTAACTGTATTCTTAGGTATTGTGTTCTGTTTGAGGCTGTTGTAAATGAATGGCATTCTTGATTTATCTCTCAGCTTGGTCATTATTGTTGTATAAAAATGCTATAATGATAAAGGGTTCAATTCACTAAGAAAACTTAACTATTTTAAGTCTACACACACCCAACATTAGAGCACCTAGATTCATAAAAGTTCTTTTAGACCTATGAAAAGACTTAGATAGCCACACAATAATAGTGGGAGACTTCAGTGCCCCACTGACAGTGTTAGATCATCGAGGCACAAAACTAAGAAATTCCAAATTTAAACTTGATACTTGACCCATTAGACCTAATAGACACCCACAGAATACTCCACCCAGCAACCACAGAAGATTCTTCCCATCTGCACATGGAACATTATCTAAGATTGACCACATGTTCACTATAAAGCAAATCTGAATCAACTAAAAAAAATCATGCAAAGCATACTCTTAGACCACAATGCAATAAAAATAGAAATCAATATCAAGAAGATTTCTCAAAACCACATAATTACGTTGAAATTAAACAAGTTGCTCCTGAATGACTTTTGGTTAAACAATAAAATTAAGGCAGAAATCAAAAAAAGTATTTGAAATCAATGAAAACAGAGGCACAGCGTACCAGAGTCTTCAGAATGCAGCTGAAGCAGTGTTAAGAGGAAAGATTATCATACTAAACACCCACATCAAGAAGGAAGAGCTCAAATTAACAATCTAACGTCACATCTAGAGGAACTAGAAAAACAAGAACAAAGCAACCCCAAAGCTAACAGAAGAAAACAAAGTCAGATCAGAAATGAATGAAATCGAGACATAAAAATCTATACAAAAGACCAGTGAAACCAGAAGTTAATTTTTTGAAAGAATAAACAAGATTGAGAGACTGCTAGGTAGAATAACAAAGAAAAAGAAGATCCAAATAAGTGCAGTCAGAAATGACAAAGGTGATGTTACAACCAATCTCACAGAAATACAAAAGATCCTGAGACTGTTACACCTCTGTACACACATATTAAAAAATCTAGAAGAGATGGATAAATTCCTGGAAATACACAGCCTCTCAAGATTGAACCAGGAAGAAATTGAAACCCTGAACAGACCAGTGAGTTCTGAAATTGAAGCAGTAATGGAAAGCCTACCAACCAAAAAAAGCCCTGGACCAGATGGATTCACAGCCGAATTCTACCGGACATAGAAAGAAGAGCTTGTACCAGTTCTACTGAAACTATTCTAAAAAGTCGAGGAAGAGGGACTCCCTAACTTGTTCTACAAAGCCAGCGTTATCTTGATACCAAAATTTGGTAAAGCAACAATGAATAAAGAAAACTGCAGGCCAATATCCCTGAGGAACATAGACACAAAATTCTCAGCAAAATACTACCAAACCAAATCCAACAGCAAATCAAAAAGTTAATTCACCACAATCAAGTAGACTTTATTCCTGGGATGCAAGGTTGGTTCAGCATACACAAATCAATAAACATGATTCACCACATAAACAATTAAAAACAGAAACCATGTGACTATCTCAGTTAACACAGGAAAAACTTTCAACAAAATCCAACATCCCTTCCTGATAAGAATCCTCAACAAGCTAGGTATCAAAGGAATATACTTCAAATAATAAGAGTTGTCTATAACAAACTCACAGCAAACATCATACTGAATACACAAAAGCTGGATCCATTCTCTGAGAACCGGAACAAGACAAGAATGCCCCTTCTCCCCACTTTTATTCCACATAGTACTGGATGTGCTAGCCAGAGCAATCAGGCAAGAGAAAGAAATAAAAGGCATCCAAATATAAAAAGACATCAAACTCTCTCTCTTCACCGACGATATGATTCTCTACCTAGAAAACCCTAAAGACTCACCAAAAGGCTCTTAGAACTGGTCAACAATTTCAGTGAAGTTTCAGGATGCAAAATCAGTGATTTTTTTAACTTTAGGAGATCCAGAAATTATATATAGAATTATTTTTAATCAGGTTTAATTCTTTCGTTCCTTTAAGTGTACCATTATGTAATTATTATCTCAAGAAAACTCAAACTGTTGGAGTTCCCAGTAAGCATATTGGTGACCTCGTTCATTGTTGAATCCATAAACAAACTAACGGAACCACATACAGTGTAATCATTACACATATAAATTTCTTTGAGTAGCTTGAATTCAAAATGAGTACCCAAACAAATTTTACTTAGTAGATAATGAAGAGAGGTAGTATTTTTAAGTCAGCAGGCCACACACAAAGATGACTAAATTGGTTTGGAGGTTTCTCCAATGCTTAGTTGGGATCTGTTTCTACTCATTCTTCTCATTCTTTCATAATGAAGGTTTTGTGTTGTTTTTGTTTTGTTTTGTTTCGCTTTTTGTTTTGAGATAGGGTCTTGCTCCGTTGCCCAGGTTGAAGTGTGGTGGCGTTGTAATAGCTCACTACAGCCTCTGAGGGTGGGGGCGAAGAAAACATAATGCAGCAGAACTATTCTTAAAGGGTTGCCATTTTCACTAGGCTCTTTGAAGTTCAAATACTCTGCTTTTTCTTGATTAGTGGTCTTGCATCAATATATATAGTTCATATATAAATTGTTTCCTTTTAAAGTCTTTAGAGACAATGCTCATAAAATCTTGTTCCTTTCTTTCTTGATAATGTTCTGTCAAGTGCCTTGTACTAAGTGAATTCCTAATAGATGTTGTTAAACAACTTCTGTGTCAAGGTTAGGAGGAAATTTCATAGTTACTCTCTTCTTTGGAAATAATAACTTTGTGTATGGATCTCACTCTATTAGTGTAACTCTGTGTATTAGTGTCCTTCTCTGACCTTCACTCTCTCCTTCCATCTTTCTGTTCTGTCTTCACTTACTTAATGTTTATGTTTTCCTTGGTCTTTAAATATTAGTATCATTGTTAATATATTGATCTCATTGTATCACATATGCTTCCATCAGCATCTTGATAATTTAAAAGTGCTCCTTTATATATTTCTTGCTTTTAAGCCCTTGCTCACTCTGTTTATCTAGCCATTTGTCCACCTATCTTACCAAGCCCTTATCCTGTCTTCATTCATTTTGATGCTGGTATTACTATTATCACTAGGCTCTGTTCTCATAATACAAGTCATAATTCAGACTATGAACTACATGATTTATTATTTAATCATTGAAGTTATAGTATATATTACATACAATCACATTGTTATCATCACTATGTGGGTTTTTTTGGTAATTTCAATGTGATTTTATCAAGATAATAGAATGTAAGAGTACTTTCTCATGTTTGATCTCATTAAGACAGATAATTGCCATAGATTAGATTTCCATATAATATACTTTTAGTTCTAGGTGTCCAATATAGTCATAAATAAGTAATAGGATTTCATTGTTGAATAAGATAGAGTTTTGATGTTGAGAGTGGTTTTTGTAGCTTCATTTCAGTAGTCTTTTTGTTCCAAATGATATCTGGACTGATTTATGCCCTAACACTCTGCAGAGTTACCTGTTACACAGGTGATATAGGAAGTTCTAACCTACATGTCAGAACCAGGTAGGGTAAAACAGATGCTGGAACTTGATAAGCTAATGAGCTGAGCTTACCCTTTAGACAGTGTCTATGCTATGATCATTGGTACTATGCATTGAGAAGATTAATTTGAGAGAGGCGAGTAATATGGATTGGAGAAAAGAGAGAGGGAAAAATTAGATAATCCAGTTAGGAGTTTATTATAAACTATAGGTTATGCAGATCCAGAGTCAAGAAATTTTATTTTTAAT
The DNA here is from genome assembly GCF_008728515.1 of Papio anubis. Taxonomy (NCBI): domain Eukaryota; kingdom Metazoa; phylum Chordata; class Mammalia; order Primates; family Cercopithecidae; genus Papio; species Papio anubis. The sequence goes on from NC_044987.1 coordinate 23,807,627, forward strand.
TAGAATATTCTCAAAACATAACAAGTGAATTTATGTGGGAAGCAAAAGAGGGAGAGTCTAAAGTTAAACATTAGGATCCTTATGCATTGCTGGTGGAAATGTAAACTGGTGTAACCGTGGTGGGAAACCGTTTGGCAGTTCCTCAGTAAGTTAAACGTAGAATTACCGTATGATCTAGCAGTTCCACTCCTGGGTATGTACTCAAAAGAATTGGAAACAGATATTCAAAAACAATATGTACATGAATTCTTAGCACTATTCACAATAATAGCTAAGTGGTGGAAACAACCCAAATGTCCATCAGTTAATGAATGGATAAACAAATGTGCTATAGCCATTCAACGGAATATTATTCAGCAACAAAAAGGAATGAAGTGCTAATACATGCTACAACATGAACAGATCTTGAATACATTATACTTATGGGAAGAAACCATAAATGAAATGATAGATATTGCATGATGTGAAATACTCGAAATAGGCAACTCCGTAGAGACAGAAAGATGTTAGTAGTTGCCAGGGACTAGGGGGAATGGGGAATGACTGCTTATAGAAAAGCTCACAGACTGCTTATAGACTATAAGCTTAAAGCTTATAGACTGCTTATAGAAAAACCTATATGGTTTTTCTTTAGGGGTAATGAAAATATTCAGGAACTAAATAGTGATAATGGTTTTACAACACTGTCAATGTGCTAAATGCCACTGAATTATGCATTTTTAAATGTTCACAATTGCAATATTTTACGTGTGTTTTTTATACTAGTTTTTTGTTTTTGTTTAAAAAAGAAAAAGCACACTAGTGTAAGAACCATAGACTAATGCTTTCAGAGAACTCGGAGGTTCAATAGACAGAGTAAAGTAACAGAGAGGGAATGTGGCTAACTGGGCATTCAAAATCAAATGTTTTTTAAAACTCTTGTTGTGAGGGTGTCAAATAAAATATGAGTGTGGGCTGTGGTTTCCAACCTCTGCTAGAAACTGAGTCAAGCAGCTAAACTAGTTCCACAAGAGTAGAGAAAAAAAATCAAACTTGTTTACTCTATATATTAATATAGCAGTGTCTAGACAGTACATATAGATGCTCAGTTATTTGTTTGATGAAAAATTAAAAATAAGGAAATAAAGTCTGGACAGTAAGGTTATGTTCTTCTTCTTGGTCAATTTCATCTCCAGCTCACCCCACCCCCAGTAAATCAATGTATTAATTTTAACAATCTCTATCTTTTATGTTTTCTGTTGTCTTTCCTATCCCTTTCTCACTGCCAACTTGGGTGTGCAACATCTCTTACCTAAGATTACTGCCGTAACTTCCTAATGGTCTCACTCCCTCTAAGTTGCCTTCCTGTGTATTCTTCAATGTACAGGTTGAGTATCCCTGTTACAAAATGCTAGGGACCAGAAGTATTTTGAATTTCAGTGTTTTTTTTTATTTTTGAATTTTAGTTTTTTTAATTTTTGAATATTGGCATGTAGATAATGAGATATCTAGGGGATGGGACCCAAATATAAATACATAATTAATTTGTATTTCATATACTTTATATACATAGCCTGAATGCAATTTTCTTAATTTTGTTCATGAAACAAAATTTGTATACTTGAGGCCAAGTGTGGAATTTGTACTTGTGGTGTCATAGTGGTGCTCAAAAATTTTAGGATTCTGGAGCATTTTGGATTTTGGATTTTCGGATTAGGGATGCTCAACCTGTATTACAAAATGCAATGTCCTGCTCAAAATCCTTTAGCACTTCCAGATAAAATCTAAGCCCCTTACATGATAGGAGAAACACTGATGACTGTACCACTTTCTCATCTGCTGCTAATCTTTCTCAAGCCTTTATAACCCCTGCCGTTCTGAATTTTCCAGTTACTGAAGCACAAGGTGCATATTTGACACACTCTTCCTTCTTAAAGTGCCCTTCAGCCTTCATTGATCTCTCTGTTTATCCTTTAAACTTTGGTTCCTCCAAGGAATTTTCCTAGCCAATGCAGTCTGAGATAGGGTCTCCTGTTTTTGCTTTTTTGTACTCCTGCACTCTGCATTTCTTTTATTGCACTTACATTCCTTGTTTATCATCATGTTACTTGTCTGACTTATCTATCAGATTGATAACTCCTGGAGGCCAAGGACCCAATCTAGCTCCTATGCCTGGCACATGGCAGGTACCCAGAGAAGAAAACACTTATCACTATTACAAATAATTTATTATATGGTAATTGCATGCACAATAAATGTTGAATGAGAATATTTACGATATATAAAGCAGAATATAGGTGCTAGATGTCATATAAGAGATGCCAAGCAAGGATTCAGTTGATAAAAAGTCATGAAAGAGTTGACATTTGGAATGGGCGTTGAGAAATGGGTAAACTTTTGGAAGGTAAATTTTATTTAGTTATTCAACAATTATCGATCAGTGACCATGTGCTAGTTATTTTACCAGGCTTTAAAGTTATCCAGATCCTATCTAGTACTTTTTATCATAATCTCTAATTGATTCCTAATAAACATTGGCATTTCCAAGTATTCTGAATTTTATTTTCTTTATAATTTATGATTAAGCAACACTGCCTCTGAAACTTTAGCTGAAAGTGGACTCATTTTTAGAATGAACTTTAGTTTTAAATACTGGTATGTTACTGTGGCCAGGTTTTGTGAAAGCTGTTTTCTAGTTTTAGTGAAAAATAATCAAGTTTCTAAAACTTGTTTTTGCTTTTCAGAAATGATTTCACAAACCCATTTGAAAACGGAATGTTAATACATAAAAAGCAGGCAACAGGTGAATTCCTAGACTCTGCTTGTATTTGTTAGATTATTTTAGAGCTCTATTAATTATAACTCGTAAGTCCTAATTAGGCTATATTAAAAGGCTAAATAGAAGTTTCTAGTCTTACCCTTTCCCCATTTCCAACTCTAAAAGAATAAAATAAACACATCTACACTTCACTCAGAATAAAAATAAACACTTCAGAGTCGTAAAATTGAGAAATACGTTTTTAAGTAGGAGACTTTAATATTGTATTAAAAAAACACAGAAGTTGTGTTTTTGTTTCCTTCCATGAAAATTTTTTCCTTTCAAATTATGTGAGTGCTGAGACGTTTACTTTTATTCTAGTGTACAGCATGAATTTTTTAACCAATACTTAGTTTACTAAAGTCTTCAGGCATCTCTCGCCACACTTACATATAGGTTTTTAAAATGACAGCCTGATAGATGCACACAGAAAAAGAAAATCGTTTAATTTTATTGTGAATTCTCCCTGACACCAGCACCAGTCCACTTATTTGAAAGCAATATCATGAGGAGGAAAATGAGTTACTGTGTATGAAAATCCTTTGGGATTGCTTTAAAATTTAAACTATTTTTTAAAATAACCTAATTAATCTTTGGCCTAGGCCAACCCCACCCAAAATAATAATAATAATTTTCCAATTACTTCAGATTAGCCTTTATTTATAAACATTTAAATGTTTTGGAAGTATTGTTTAAACCAGGGATCCACAAACCATAACCCAGACAGGTTGCCTATTTTTGTAAATAAAGTTTTATTAGAACACAGCCACACCTGTTCATTTATGTATATGATTGATTTTGCAATACAAGGGCAGAGTTGAATAGTTTTGACAGAGAGGGTATGGCCTACAAAACTTAAACTGTCATCAGACCCTTTGAGTAATAGTTTGAAGGTCCCTAGTTTAAGCCATACTGCAATCTGATGGCTTCTTCTTATAATCAAGAAGCAGTTATTTGTTGGATACCTAAACCAAAATGCAGAAGATGATTTTTCCTCTTGCAAAGTTTTCTTGTTATGCAATTAAAAAATTAAAGCTCAGCAGAATATTATTTTAGCCATTCTTTCATCCATTCATTGCTTAGTAGCCTTGTGCTTGCTCGGTTTCAACAAGTGAAGGCTTTATTTTTGTTTTCTATACATTTGAAAATCACATGTACTAAAAGATTCCATTATACCTTCTTCCACTCCCCCAAAAGAACTTGAGAAAGGACTTTTTTTTTTTCTGTGATGGTGAATGTAGGCCTTTTCTTTGTTCTCTGCTTAATTCCAACCTATAATATCAAGCATAGAAACTCCTTTTCCCTTTTCTTTCACAGGACTTTGATTTATTTACTTGCCTTGTCATTCACCTGTATGTATTTAAGTTATACGTAATATGTGGTTAATTAGCAATTAGTGAGCATAGTAGACTTCACTTCCTGGAAGGGGTAGCTATAGCTGAGAAATCATAGGAAATGATGGAGTAACTCTCAAAAGTTCAACTTAGCTGAAGTAGAACTATAAACTACTTATACTTACTTGGAATACACCATTGTAGAATTTTACAATGTTAGAGCTAGAATGCGTTGTAGACTCATGATAGAGAGTTGATCTCATGTGCGTCAGAATCAAATTTCAATGTGCGTTAGAATCACCTGACTGGCCTGTTAAACTGCAGGATGCTGAACCAGCCCTCCAGAGTTTCTGATTCCATAAACCTGAGGAAGGCCTGAGAATTTGCATTTTTAAAACATGTTGCTGGTTGATGATGGTGATGCTGATCAGGAGTCCACACAATGAGAATGTAATAGAGAAAGGGATGGCTGACCACTGGGGATTAATTCAGAGCTATTAGGATAGTGTATGGGCCTCATACTTTTAGTATACCCAGGGGAGATCAGACACTGTGACCCATACTATTCAAACCCAAGAAACATAGATAAGCCATAATTCTCCTTTTTTATAGCTGCCACATGGACCTGATAATTGAGCTGACAAGTCATGGCCTCTTACACCTTATGCGTTGTTGGAGACCCTGACAAATACTTGTTCTTTGAGCTCCTCGTTTAATTAGACTAATTTAAAAAAAAAAAAAAAAACTGTTCTCGTTGTCATTATTATAACTTTTGCATGGCGTTAAATTTAGTTCAACTTTGGATTGTTTCCCTGAAGTGACTCTCAAATATGCTTAGCTACATATTTATAAACTATATTTTAGGATTGGAGTGTTCTCACAGACATAGCCAATCATATCCATTATCCATTTCCCTCTCATCAATAATCTTAATTCCACCTTTTGGATATATGTTTAGTTAGTCCCATATGTAAATTATAAATGAAATTTAAAGATCATCTAGTCCTAGTCCAACTAACTTACTTTACATATAGGAAACTAAGCCAACCAGGTAACTTGCCGTATCACACTACTTAGCAAGAAGACTTGGATTAGCACTCCACCCAAGTCATTAAATCCTAAACCACTGAACTCAGTCACCATGGCTGGACGAGGAAGCTGAGTCAATGCAGTGTTTGCCCATTTGAAAGACTACATAGAATTTTTTAAAGTATGTGAAACCATACTTGTAAATCACCTTAGCAGCTGTATATTTTGGCTACCCTAAATAGCTCCAAATCTGTAAAATGAAGGATAGTAATACCTACCTTCAGGGATGATTGTTTATCTCTCACCTTTCCTTCCTCACCAGCTGTACCCACTTTAGAATCTTTAAAGTCACATTCTTGTGTTCAGCTGCTAAAAAAACAAGAGTTTTTGCCCTTAATTCCTCACTTCTCATCCTTTTACTCCTCAAATTCCAGACATTTGAGTTCTGCCCACACCATTCTCCTGGAACTGTTTCCTCAACGGTCTTAAAGACCAACTGATGACTTTTTACCCCGAGACACCTTTTCAGACCTCAGCTTGTTATCCCTTCTGTCAATTTCAGCACTAGTGACCACCACTACTTTTTATTATTTTTCTGCTACTTCATTCACCAGTCTCCATCTTTGTTCATAGGTTCTCTTCCCTTCATCTCTGCAACGTACGTCTTTTCTCAGGGATATGTTTCTGCCTTTTTTCTTATTTTGTGCTCCTTCCCTTGGCAGTTCTAGCCATTACAAAGAGTTATTTATGCACCTGTCTTTGTATGACATCTCTGCTTCTGACATCTCTTCCAAGTGCTGCATGCCTACCTGATTTTGCCATACCACCTAGCCCACTGATAATTTCAGACTCAGTATATTTGAAATTGAGGTCATCTCTTCTTTCCCAACCACTATAGGCTTTCCCTCCTTTGTTCTTCATTTTCGTTAATCTCTAAAATGTGCAGATGCTCCTCAACTTACAATTGGTTATGTGAGAATAAATCTATCATAAGTGGAGAATATCATGAGTAGAAAATGCATTTAATACACCTAACCTAGCACAGGAAAAGAGTAAAATTCAAAATCTGAAGTACAGTTTCTACTGAATGCCTATCAGTTTCACACCATCATAAAGTGAAAAAATGGTGAGTCAAAAAATATATAGAAATGCAAAAGACCTAGATTATCTAAAACAGTCTCAAAAAAGAAAAAGTTGATGGACTTAACACTATGTAATTTTATGATTCACTATAAACCTAGAACAATAAGACAGTGTGGTTATAGCATAAGAATCAATAAATCAGTGCAACAGACTAGAGAGGCTGGAAATAGACCTATGCTTTATAGTCATGTAATTTTACAAAGGTGCCAAAGCAATCCATTGAGGAAGGGAATTTAAAGATCTATAGTCCTAGTCCAACTAACTTACTTTACATATGAGTAAGCACCAAGTCTTTGGTGTAAATGGTGCCAGGAAAACAAAGTATTTGTATAGAAAAAAATGAACCTGGCCCTTTTCCTTATTAACCAAAATTAATTTGAGATGGATCATAGACTTAAATGTAAAAACTAAAAATCATACATATTTTAATAGAATGCATTGGAGAATATCTTGATGAGTGGGGGATAGGTGAAAGTTTCCTAGAAAGGTCACAGAAAGTAAACACCATATGAAAAAATTTGATAAACGTTATCAAAATTTAAAACTTTTTGTCAGAAACATTATTAAGAAAGTTTACAGACAAGCAATAGACTAGGAAAAAATACTTTCCAAAACACATAACCTGACAAAGGACTGGAATTTAGGATCCAATACATAAAAAAGTTCCTACAACTCAATAGATAATATGTATATAATAACACATAACCCAAATTGTTTTAAATGAGCAAAAGACTTGAAGACAGTTCACCAATGAAGATAATGCAAATGGCCAGTAAGAACGTGAAAGAAATTAGCAGAGAAATGCAAATTAAAATCCTAATTAAAGACTGGGTGTGGTGACTCAACCTGTAACCCTCGCACTTTGGGAGGCTAAGGCAGGCAGATCACCAGAGGTCAGGAGTTCAAGACCAGCACAGCCAACATGGCAAAACCCCATCTCTACTAAAAATACAAAAATTAGTTGGGCGTGGTGATGCATGCCTGTAATCCCAGCTACTTGGGAGGCTGAGGCAGGAGAATTGCTTGAACCCAGGAGGTGGAGGTTTCAGTGACCCGAGATCACGCCATTGCACTCCAGCCTGGGTGACAGAGTGAGACTCTGTCTCAAACGAAGAAAAAAAAAATCTTAATTAAAGGCTATATATATCCACTAAACTGGCCAAATTCAAAAGACTGACAACACCAAGTGTTAGCAAGGTCGTGGAGCAACTGGAACTATTTTACAGTGTTGCTGGGAATGTAAAATGGTACCATCGTTATGGAAAACTGGTAGTTTTTCTAAAATTAAACATATACCTACTCTGTGACCTAACAATTCCACCCTGAGGTATTTACCCAAGGGAAATGAAAACATAGATACAAAAAGACTAGTACCAATGTTTAATAGCCATTTTATTATTAATAGCTAAAAACTGGAAACAGCCCAAGTGTACAACAATAGAAGAATAAACTCTAGTAGATTTATACATTGAATACCTAAGTGGGATAAAGGAATGAGTTACTGATAAACGTAATAACATGAATGAATTCCAAAAACATGAGGAAGTAATATCTTACACAAAAGAATAGATACTGTGGTTCAATTTGTATAAAATTCTAAAACAGGCAGTCTTCCATGGGAAAAAAAAAAAAATCAGAATAGTTGTTACCTCTGGGGTGATCAAGTAAGGATTGACTGGTATAGTTTGAGGTATTTGGGATCTGACCAAAGATTTAAAATATGACCATTGTACAGGGTTGCATGAGAGAGTAAATTCATCACAGTATGAGACTGTCCAGAGGCATATGGCAAGGGGCCACCATCCAGAAGGGAAGGAGGGCAGGGGAGAAAAGAATCAGAGCAGATATTTCTGGAGAGAACATGTCCATTCCTCAGTAGTGTGGAATGGCTAGGTCAGAGAGCTCTAAAGGGCAGGAGCAACTTGGGGGTTTCATAACCACAGACACTCTTTTATCAATGGCCAGCAGGTGCTGGGTGTAGTTCAATGGAGTATGCAAAGCAGGCAGGCTGTTACTGGCTAAAAATCTGATTGTTTGGGCTATTTTTAAAATACTTCGATATATAAAAATTTGAGTTTGGTACTAATGAGGTTTTGAACTAACAGGTCTCAGCCTGCAGTAAAGAAATAAACAACTCAGGAGCCAATCCATAGAGACTATATTTGGTTACTTTATATAATATCTGAGAAGGGGCAAGAGGGAATTATTTGGAGTGATGATCATTTTCTAAATCTTGTTAGAGGCTTAGATTACACAGATGAGTACATTTATCAAAAGTCAGTGGATATACACCTAAGATTTGTGCATTTTGTTGTGTGTAAATTTTATATCAAAAGAAAAATTCAAAATAAATAATTGAACTCTTAGTTAGTGATATGTATACTGAAGCATTCAGGGGGACATGTACTGCCTGTATGTCGTTTACACTGAAATGCCAAAAATAAAATGAATTATTCAATGGATGGTTGGATAGGTATTTAATAAAGCAAGTATAGTAAAATACTAATGGTGAAATCTAGATTGAGATACATATACATGTGTTTATTATAAAACTATTTCAACTTTTCTTTGTTTCAAAATTTTCATAATGAAATATTAAAGACAACTGTGTGTAGAATAGACTCAGGACCAGTTAGGATGCTATACCATTGTATTAAAAAACATTATAGAGTTTTATAGTTCTTGACCAACTATAAAATGATCATTTGACTAACTGATCTGTGGCATTTGATCTGTTACAGGGAAAGTCCTTCTGCTAGTGTTGACACGTGCACATTTCTGTCATCATTTGTGTGCTCCAGTAGGACTCTGCTGATTGATGGCCGGGCAGAACTCAAAAGAGGCCTCCAGAGGCAGGAGCGGCATCTTTTTCTATTCAATGATCTGTTTGTTGTGGCCAAAATCAAGTACGTATACTATATACTCCTGATTATCATTATAAAATTGCACTTTTACTAACAAAGATACCCTTTCTACTCAATGCTTACTGTAAGACGGTTTTGCCTCTGTTACTATAGGTAATGTCTAAAGTGATTTTATGCCCTTTTTTGCAAAAAAAAAAAAAAAAAAAAGGTTGTTCATTTTTTCAACAAGTGTTTATTTAGGTCCTGTTCTGTGCCATGTCCAGAATAAATGTAGGAAAATTCAATGAAGAATGTGATGGGTATGGTCCCTGCTCTTTGGGAGCTTATATTCTAATGTGGGAGCTTACAGTCTTATGCATGGGGTGAGGGGGAATGACAAATTGTGATTAGTACTATGAAGAAAATAGGGTGCTGGGTGAAGTAAAAGATGGCATATATGTTAGGTAGGTATAGTCAGGGGAAAAATTCAGTGAAGGATGAAAAGCAATCAGCCATTCAGATATTGGGAGGATGAGCATTCCAGGGAGAGGGCACAGCAGGTACAAAGGTAGTTGAGGAAAGCTTGGCCCTTGGAGGAGTTAAAAGAAGGCCTGTGTAACTGGAGCATAACAAGCCAAGGAGAGTAAGATGAATTAAGATTAGATAAGTAGATAAGGGTTAGGTTATAAGGACCTTTGTAGGCTATATTAATTATCTATTGCTATTTAACAAATTACCCAAAAACATTACAGTTTAAAACTATAAATGTCTCATGCATTTCTCTGAGTCAGGAGTCTGAGAGTGTTTCACTGGATGGTTCTGGCTTACGAGCCTTCATGAGGGCCCTCAAGCTTGTTGGCCTGGGTTAAAGTCATCTCAAAGCTCGCCTGAAGCTGGAGAATCTACTTCAAAGCTCACTCAAGTGGATGCTGTTAGCCTTAGTTCCTCAGTAGCTTGTGGCCAGAGGCTTGAGTTCCTCTTCACATGGATGAGTAAAAGGCTCCAACTAAATACCCATTTATAAGAGATAGTATAGAATACTTAGTGAATTGTTTATACATTTTTTTAAAATTAAAGGCAAGCATAATGATGAGAACTGTTTCGGAATGTGATTCAGATAGAAGGAATGCCTACAGATGTAGTTTTGGAGTGGATATGGTATTATAGGAATAAAGAGAAAGAAAAAGTTTCTCCAGCCACATCTTTGCACTAGGTCCATTTGAAGTTCTAAGTTGGGAAACTATTAATAGAGGAGCAAGTCATTATTTTCAAAAAACAGTTATTCCCTTATTTAAAAATTATTAGATGAGTTCTCTATGCTAAGTATTATAATAGGAGAATCACAAAGATTTCGTTTAATTTTCCTGACAATCTTCCATGATAAGAGTTGTTTCAGATATTGAACACTGAGGCTCAGGAAGGTTTGTTATATACTAAGAAATGGCAGGGCTGGGGTTTGAATCTAGACCTTACTTCCAACGGCTGGCACTTTCTATACTTTTTAGCACATGGTACTCATTAGGTATATAGCTCAGCCTGAAGGTAGATAAATAGACAACATAAATTTTTTATAATAACCAATTTTCTGAACCTTAAGATCTTAAAGACGATTTACTTATAGCATGCATTCAGTTCTTACGGAAGAATGTATTTTCCTTCACCTTTTTCGGATATTTCCCCCCTTAGCAATTACAATGATAATTAGAATAGAGGACCTCTGTTTTTTTACCTGAGGTTATTTATTGTTCTGTATACTGTTAGCATATAAGTTGTTTTTATGGAACCTATGTTTTGCTAAAAATATTTTATAGAAAGACAGTTTCTTTTCCACTAGAATATTGCTGTTTTTAGATATATTGGCAAAATGTGTACTCATCGTCTGCTTCTGTAGCTGACTTTTTATTTTGATTGTCCCTTTCTCACATAAGGTTATACCACTTTTTCCCATACACTGTTTTTGAGATAACTGTGTCCACTTCAATGTTTTTGTGAAGTGAAAAAAAGTCTATCAATTGATTTAAATGCTGTTATTTAAGAGGTTCAAATTATGAAAGATTATTTTAAGTACTTTTTATACCCATTGGGAATATTTAAAAGTGTGAGTGATCTAAGTTATTTTTTGGCATAAATCCAAAACCCCTGAGAGGGAACATACATATTTGAGATTATTATTATTATTATTATTAAATCCTGCCACTTTGCAAAAATTTTGACCACCATTTTTTAGGAAATTGATTACATGATCATTCCACAGCAAAGATTTAGTTATATTCACAGATCCTTCTTAATATGAAATAACTTAATTTTTATGAAATAACAACCAAAAGCAAATAGTCCCTGTAATTCCAAACCTATGTATTTTAGGTCACTTCTTACCCTTGGATGAAGGATTGAGTGTTACCCTGGATCAATTAATTTGTTGAAATAATCTGAAATTAGCAATTAAGTCTCTTAATGAGCCATAGGAGACAAGGAGGGGACCTTAGGTTCCATACTACATCAGCTCATCTTCAGGCTTCTTTTAGATACTGCTTTCAGTCCTTAGGTTGGGCCTAGAGAAATAAACTTGAGTGGGATAAATAATCAACTGCTACATATTTGTTCAGTGAATTTTAGTAAGTACAACAATAAAGCGGGTGTTAAATGCTTCCTTCAATTGACTGAATTATTATATTTGATCTGTTTTGTACTGGATGCTGACAGTATTTGCTGAAAATTGTTTTGAGTTTATGGTAATTCTTTTCCATACTAAATTAGTAAAGTATTAAAGCCAGATGGGTACTTGGGGACCATTTTTTATATTCATTTGGAAGATAAATAGGTTACTTTTCCAATAAAATCATGAATTTTCTTTTTTAAAAAAACAGGATCTGTTTTACAAACATTAAATTATTTAGAAAGAAGTTTACTATTCTCTCTGATAATAGCCATTGAACACCCATATGGAATTTACAGAAAGGATGAATGACTGTATTTACCTCACATGCTCATAAGTCATCACTATTATCATATTTTATGAGAATAAGCAAATAGTAATGAGTTCTCTTTAGGTGAAGAAGATGAAATAAATTTATTAATAGAATTACCATCAGATATTTGTGGAATATATAATGATCTCTACCCCAAAACATGTTCGATAAGACATCCCTATCTTAGAATGGGGAGAAATCTCCCTGGAATCCTGTGTATTTCATCAGTTCACTGGAAATGTTTCCAGATAGGAGGATAGGAAAGCAAAGTGTATCTGTCAGCTTAATAAATTTGTAGTAAGGGACTACATTGTCGAAATAAAGAATTTGGCCAGGTGCAGTGGCTCACACCTGTAATCCTAGCACTTTGGGAGGCCAAGGCAGACAGATGACCTGAGGTCAGGAGTTTGAGACCAGCCTGACCAACATGGCAAAACCCCATCTCTACTAAAAATATGAAAAAAAAAAAGTAGCCGGGCGTGGTGGCAGGCACCTGTAATCCCAGCTACTCAGGAGGCTGAGGCATGAGAATCACTTGAACCTGAGGGGTGGTGGTTGCAGTGAGCCAAGATCACGCCAATGCACTCCAGCCTGGGTGACAAGAGTGAAACTCTGTCTCCAAAAAAAAAAAAAAAAAAGAATTTATTTTTAGGGGGTTTTGTTCAGTCTGTCCATATTGAATTCACACTTTTTAATTCCTGTCTTCGTAATACTATTGGAGATAGTCATTGTCATGCTATTGGAGCCAGTCCACATTAAATTAGCATTTTTTAATTTCTATAGTCTAATACTATTGGAAATTGAAAGTGAAAAATCTGAAGAACCATTCTATGACCCCAAGAATGCCCATTTTAATATAAAACTTTAGTGGAATACTTCTTTTAAATATTTTCAAACTAGTCCATCTAGCTTTATGTTCATAAGTGTTCATGAGATTTCTTCCTCTGCCTCCATAATAGCCACATCAGAAAGCCGTGTAGCTCTGCAGAGATTAAAAAAACAAAAAGCCAAAGATAGAAAAGCTGAAGAGAACTTCATGGAAAATATAATTTCACCCAGGTTTCAGGTGCTTTTTAGGAATAGTGATATCCAGGACTTTTTATAGATGTCTAGTGGTTAAGAGCGTAAATAAGCTCAGGAGTCAGCACTGTCCAAGTTTAAATTCTAGCTCTGCTACTTAAGCTGTATGACTTTTAGCAGGTTAACCTCTCTACGACTCCATTTCCTTACCTGTAAAATTCCTGAGGATCAAGCTAAATAATGTGTGTAAAGTATTTACAACAATGGTATATGGTAAGTTCTCAATAAATATTAGCCGTTGTTTTTATTATAGGAGAATGGAAGTCATTGTTCATACTTTTAGACAGTTGCTTGTTTTGGAAATCGGGGTGGATAATGTAGCACCTTATTGATCTAGGGAAAGGATCTTTGGGATGGCTTTTTTCCCAGGTCAATGGATGTGGATGTTCCCACATGATATCTGCAGTATCTACTAAGATAGAGACTTACATCAGAAAATACAAAATACATGAAAACAAATATGGAAAGATACCTGTTTTTTCAAAAGATGTGTAGTTTTAGTTTTATATTACCCAAACAGTTGGCATCAACAAGTAAGATTTGGTCTGTAATTGGATCTGTTTTATTTTAAAAATCTAAAGATTCATAACAATAGGGGGGGAAATATTGAAATATAGGAAGAAGCCTTAATGCCACAAGACACTTTCTATTACACTTAAATTCTATGGGAAGCATACATGAGGCTTTGAATCTAGATTTTCCTTCAGTTCCTGCAAAATCCTTTTTCATCTTATGAATTTCACTGAAAATTTTTAACTTTAAATAATCCATGAATCAGAGGAATTTTAGGGATACTTCCATGTAAGTTACCTTTGATTTCATTTTAACTTTTAGTATTTACACAAATGGTTCTGAATGCCAAGAGGTACCCATGTTTTCCTGAGCATTCTCTTTATCCTTGTTGTTGCCTTCTATTTAAGTCTCAGGTCCCTGCTGGCATTAAACCTGACAATTAGGTCAAGAGATATGGTGGTTTCCATATCAGGAGTCTACGGGGATTAGGTAGAAATTGTCTAAAAGCAATTTCACTTGAATTAAAGTAGATCACCTTCAGGATCCCCAGAGATGAATGTTAATTGTGTCAATCCTACTTTTTTTTTTTTCAAGTTTGGTTTAGGTTCTTTTTGGGGGACTGCAGATTTTTACTTTTAGCCAGAATATAAGGGGAAATGGTTGAACAAAATCTAAGAAAGGAAATTTAAAATAACCTGTGCTTCTAAAGCCTAGAAAATCTTGTAACCACTTCATTGAAAATGTATTATAAATTATTCTAATTAACTACAGGGATTTTTTTAGTGCATCTCTCTTAAAATGAAAATTTTATAAACATTTTAATAAATCCTGTGTATTTTCTGTTTTCAGCCAAATTGTTTTGGAAATTAGCAAGTTACAAATAATAAATGAATTAATATTTTGTAACAGCAGTACAAATTAGGTTTTTAATGCACTGCTTGACATACAGAAAAATAAGGTGGCCAGTTTATGGCTATTTCTTGCCATAAATGCAGGCATGAGGACTAATTGTTTCACCAATGTTTCAAAGATCTTCTTGGGCCAAGGTAGCCAACCCTGTTTTAGTTTACTCTTCTAGGCACTGAAGATAAAAACACTGAATAAGACACTTGGCCCATGATTAGTGAAAAATGGTCCTTTTATCACAAGTACAGAAGCTCCCATAAATTATTTTTCTTCTAAAAAAAAAAGGATACATGTGCAGAATGTGCAGGTTTGTTACATAGGGATATGTGTGCCATGGTGGTTTGCTGCACCTATTGACCCGTCCTCTAAGTTCCCTCCCCTCAGCCCCCACCCCTCAACAGGCCATGGTATGTGTTATTCCCCTCTCTGTGTCCATGTGTTCTCAATGTTCAACTCCCACTTATGAGTGAGAACATGTGGTAGTTGATTTTCTGTACCTGTGTTAGTTTGCTGAGGATGATGGCTTCCAGAGAAGCTCCCATAAAATTTAAGAAATAAAATAACAAAAGGTTCTGTTTGGTTTTTATCTTTCTAGATATAACAATAACTTTAAGATAAAAAATAAAATTAAATTAACTGATATGTGGACAGCAAGCTGTGTGGATGAAGTGGGAGAAGGCAACACCAATGCCATGAAATCCTTTGTTTTGGGCTGGCCCACGGTGAACTTTGTGGCCACTTTCAGGTAAGAATCACAGCTTGTCCTCTATTTACCTGGGTTAGCTACTATGATCATTTCTAGGGCTGAGATTTAAAAAAAAATAATTATCAAATGTTATTCATCTAATTTTTAAGAGGGAAGTATTTTGTTCTGATTGTGTATTAAGTCAGTAACTCATCTGTTGACACATACACCCAACCAAAATACTTGTATGCCATATATTTCTCCCAATGGGCTTTTGATTAAAATATGTGAAAATTAATGGTAAATATTGGGAACTCTTGGGATCATTTACCTTGGTTTGACTTGTTATTTTTGTGGGAAAAAAAAAAAAAAACAGGAACTTCCAGGAATATGGAAGGGGAATAGAGTAGTCCCGTCTTTAGGAACCCCTCTTCAACATCCTCTTCCTTAATATGTAGGTATTTGTTTTACATATTGAGCTTTTAAGTCTTACCAGTCTTTTCAAACCACTGAAAAAGACCTTCATGGAAGCAAATTGTATAGTCCAATTAAGTTTCAGTAAGTGGTTTATACTCCCGAATTTTTAAATAGTGTTTTATTATACAAATAAAACTAACGTCATGAAATACTGGTTACTTAAATTGTGTAGCAGGTTTTCAGTTGGTGTCTATAGAGATGTGACAACGAAAAGCAAAGGTATCATTTTAAGGAGTCAGAGCTTCCCAAGACTTATTCCTGTGCTAGGATGGGGTTGGAGAATGTATGAATGCAGAATATTTGTCCTCTTCTAATGAACATGCTTAATTGGCACCGTCCAGTTCAGAGTGAACAATCACAGTCACAACCTGTGATTTTGAATAACTGTGTCCCAACCTCTCCAGTATTTGTTTTACACTTAAAGTTAGTGTTCATCCCATGCACATGATGCTTTTTATTTTGCTTCTCTTCTTGCTACCACAAAACTCCTAGGACATCATCCTAAAGCCAGACAACTAAAATTTTCCATGATGTTAATCTATTAAAAGATAGGCATGTCATTAAATTCTATTATGTATTATTTGGCCTACCACAAGATTTTAAGAACTGATTTGGAAAAAAAAAAAGTGTTTGTTTCATTCTCAGCATATCTTTTCCATGACAGATTTCTCTAGATATTATCATTTCCTATTGCTTAATCTCCTTGGAGTTACAGGTGAAAGGACGTAATTTTAAGTGAGGGTATGACTACATGACATTTTTAATCAAGGAATTTTCGTGAAACTTCTTTTATCTTAAGAAGAGGGGAAAATGTGGAAACAAGTTTTACCTATATTATATTATTCAAACTATGGTTCTTTAACCAAATGATCAAGGTTAATATCACCAGTAATGTCACGTAGGTAAAATGTACTCCTTGGTATATTGTGATGAGAAGAACAATTAACCTTGTGATCTTCCTTCCAAAAACCTTTAACTCCAGTCTAATCATGAGGAAATCATTGAACAAACACACATTGAGATACATTATGCAGGATACCTGACCAGCACTCCTTAAAATACTCAAGGTCAAAAAAACAAAATCAGAGAAAGACTGAGAAATGGTCATAGATCAGTTACTAAAGAGATAAAATAATTATAAGGTGGTATTCTAGATTAGCTTCTAGAACAGAAAAAGGACATTAATGGGAAAAATGGTGAAATCTGAATAAAGTCAAGAGTTTGATAGTAATGTACTAATATTAGTTTCTTAGTTTTGACAAATGGGCCATGATAATGTAAAAGAATAATATTAGATTCCTCTAAACTTAAACAGCATCAGAACTATGTAGGGAATCTCTGTATTATCTTTGTAACTTTTATGGAAATCTAAAATTTCTGAATTTATTTTTTTTAAAAAGTGAAGTGTTGAGGAGTTCTGCCTCTGATATGTCAGAGTGAAGTCTTTTGGAGAGGAATTTAAACTTGGAAGTAGGCACAAGTACTGGGTGAGTTTCCTGTTTTTAAAGCCTTAGCCTGAGGGCAGGTACAGTTACATCATGGTGTAGGACAACTAAAACTGGCAGAAACAGTCTTTCTGAGCTGAAGAACCAGAGGACAGAAGCCATGTCATCCACAGCTATTGTGGGATGATGGGGAGAATCTCAAAAAGGAAAGTAGCAGAGAAGGCAAGCTCCAAATTCTATGTATAAACACTGCCCAAATCTCTGACTGGTCACCAAACCCCACATGCATGAGATAGACTGAAAGCATATTGAAGCTAAGACTGAAAGCGTTGAACTGAGCTGCAACCCATCACAGATGAAATAGAGTTTGTAGCATCATCTAATCAAGTTAGTTTCTGCTAAAACAAAAATATCAACACCGTTCCACAAATATAACAGAATACAGTCTCTGAAACATTTGGAATGTCCAGAATACAATCTAAAATATCTTGACATATGAAGAACAAGGAAAAAGATAATCAACAGAGACCAATCTTAAAATGATTCATATGTTGAATTACCAGAAAAGAATTTTAAAACAGCTTTCGTAAGTAAGCATGGCAGGTAAAAGGAAAATTCAATTTAAATTAATAAAAAGATAGTAAATATCAGCAGAGAAATAGAAAATACTGAAAAGGGCCAAATGTAAATTCTAGAACTGAAAACTACAATATTTTAAATAAAATATTTTCTGAGTGGCCTTCTTTGCAGAATGGAAATGAAAGAGGAATTGGTGAACTTGAAGGTTTATCAATACAAATTGTCTAATCTGAGGAACAGAAAAAAAACAAAGATTTTTTAAAGGAAAAATGTGTCATAGACTTGTGGGAATGTATCAAAAAGTATAATATACATCTCACTGGAATTACAGAAAGAGGAGAGGAAATGGGGCTGAAGAAATAGTGCTTAAAAACTACCCGAATTTGGTAAAAGGCATAAATATTCAGATTCAGCAAGCTCACTGAACTCTAGACAATGTGACTATTAAGAATTTCTTAACTATACCTGGTCATGTTATAAACTACTATAAACTACCATAAATCAAAGATAAGAGAAAAATCTTGAAAGCAGTCAGATAAAAACAATGTATTACAAATAGGAAAATGACAATTTGAATTATTATGGCCCTTTCATTAGAAACTATGGAGGTTAGAAGACAGTGGAACTTTATTTATTTATTTATTTATTTATTTATTTATTTATTTATTTACTTATTTTTGAGATGGAGTTTTGCTGTTGTTACCCAAGCCATAGTGCAATAGCATGATCTCAGCTCACTGCAACCTCTGCCTCCCAGGTTCAAGTGATTCTCCTGCCTCACCCTCCTGAGTAGCTGGGATTACAGGTGCGCACCACCACGCCCAGCTAATTTTTTTGTATTTTTAGTAGAAATGGGGTTTCCCCATGTTGGCCAGACTGGTCTCAAACTCCTGACCTCAGGTGATCCGCCTGCCTTGGCCTCCCAAAGTGCTGGGATTACAGGAGTGAGCCACCATGCACAGCTGACAATGGAATATATTTTTTAAAGTGTTGAAGCAAAAACCTTTTAACTTAGAATACAATATTCAGCAAAAATATTATTTAAAAATGAAGGTAGAGTGAAGATTTTTTTTGAAAAAAACTATAATAATTTATTACTAGCAGAATTGTCTTACCAAAAAAAAAAAATGTTAACACAAATTTTCACACTGAAGAGAAATACAAGAGGGAAGCTCAGATCTTTAGGAAGGAGTGGCAATCATTGGAAATGTTAGGGAAATCTAGGTCATGATTCATTTAAAATTCCATCGGGTAGCAGGTTAAAGAAGCAGTCTCTCCAGTTACTATAATAACTGTTTTTTGTAAATGTAGCCAGCCACAGTGGCTGGTGCCTGTAATCCCAACTGCTTGAAAGGCTGAGGTGAGAGGACCACTTGAGGGGAGGAGTTTTGAGACCAGACTGGTCAATATAGCAAGATTCCATCCCTACAAAAAAAGTCAAAATATTACGCAGGCATGGTGGCATACACCTGCAGTCTCAGCCACTTGGGAGGCTGAGGTGGAGGATTGCTTGAGGCCATAGACCTAGGCATTATAGACCCCATCTCTAAAAAAATGTTTAAATTAGCTGAGCATGGTGGTACCCATCTGTAGTCTTAGCTACTTGGGAGGATGTGGCAGGAGCTTTGTTTGAGGCCAGGAATTCAAGGCTGCAGTGAGCTGTGACTGCACTACTACACTCCAACCTGGGCAATATCTCTAGCCTGAGCAAGACTTGGTCTCAAAAAAATAAAAATAAAAAGTAAAAACTAATAGCATTGAAATCTAAGACTGACAATTGCCAGAATCTTTGAAAAACTCTCCATTGAGTCAAATTGAGGAAAGAGCAGACAATCAATGTGAACTTTTCATGCTTTACTTGAAAACAGGGTAGTCACATCCCAAAAAAGCCCAAAAGGAATTTCATCTCTATCACTACACATACTCTGATTCACCAACTTAGGATCTATATCTACCAGAAAAATAGGTGCTGCACCTTGATTTTACAAATAATGGTACTATGGAATGGGAAAATTATTCAGAAAACACAGGAAGTACTTGAATCTGACAGTAGTCTGTCTATAAGAATCAGAAAATAATATGTTAAGTACCTACTGTGAATCTTAGACTACAAACTCAGGTATGCATGTTTATTTATAGATCAAATTAAAACTCATCTTAAACCCCCATTTTGCCAGGCTGGTAGGAAATCAGATTTTCTTCTTTATTGGAACTGCTGTTTTTGTAAGGTAGAACTATAATACAGGAGATTTCTAAGATGCCTCCAAAACAGACAAAGGGCTTCTGACTTTAGTCTATTGTGGTCACTGTTGACATTTTTTTCTATGCTCAGAGTTGTCCCTGTATATCCAGAGATGTTCTGCTTCTTTGCCATAAGGGGCGGGCAGAGGGTGGGTGGAAGATATCTTTGCTGATATAAAAACTTTGGTGCCTAGGACCCAGCCTCCCTAATGACTCCTTAAAATCATTTCCTCTGGGTTCTTTCTGTTTCCTTCGGGCACCTTAACTGAGTGACATATGGTTCCCGGCTCACTGTCAGTGATGACAGGCCTCTATCTCCTCCATAATTTGAGAGAATCTTCTAAGCTGCCATGCCCTTTTTATTTTCCAAGATACACTGCTTTCTCCTGTCTTGGATCTTACTATCTTTTTAAGGGGTTTAAGTATTTATAAAACCCAGAGATAGCCATTGACTTTGAAGTACTTCTATTTTTAGTCCCTTAAAAATGCCTGAGATTCAGAATTACTAAAGAGAGGGAGTCCTGGATTCAGGTATAGAGCAGGGGGGAAAGGGAAATATATAAGAAGATTACACAAATTCATCTCCATATGTTAACCTGACACATTTCATAATTTATATTTTGAAGTAATATATGCTATATATTCAAACAAGGGAACACAGCAATGAAAATGAATTGGCCGGGCGCAGTGGTTCATGCTTGTAGTCCCAGCACTTTAGGAGGCCAAGGCAGGCAGATCACCTGAGATTGGGAGTTCGAGACCAGCCTGGCCAACATGGAGAAACGCTGTCTCTACTAAAAACTACAAAATTAACCAGGCGTGGTGGTACATGCCTGTAATCCCAGCTACTCGGGAGGCTGAGGCAGGAGAATCGCTTGAACCCAGGAGGCGGAGGTTGTGGTGAGCCAAGATTACACCATTGCACTCCATCCTGGGCAAAAAGCGTGAAACTCCGTCTCAAAAAAAAAAGAAAAAGAAAAAAAACAATTATCTAAAACTACATATAGTAATATAATTAAATATTATAAACATAATGTTCAAAGAACCCAGACACAAAATAGTATATACTTTATGGTTACATTTATATAAAGTACCCAAACATGCAAAACTATTCTATGCTATTGGAAGTCAGGATAGTGGAAACTACTGCCTGGAAAAGAACATAAGGGACCTTCCAAGGTGATTTTCTATTTCATGATCTGGGTGCTGGTTTATGTGAGTGTGTTCAGGTTGTTAAAATTCTTCAAGCTGTACATGTAAGCTTTGTGCAGTTTTCTCTATATATCTTTTATTTCAGTTAAAAATTTAAAAAATACTAAGTGTCTTAAAGGGGCAATTTTCTTTAACTGCTTTGAAAAACGTTAGCAGGTCTGAAGCAAACCTCTTATCTATTTCTCAACAGATTTTTGCTAAATAAATCCAAGACTTGACATAAGTGAACCCAGAAAATCTATTTTAGAAAAGAGAGTACATCAAAAGATAGTAAGGAATTGTGAAAGATGGAAAATGTATGCTCAATGGTAAAAAAAAAAAAAAGTTATACACTTTCTGATGGCCAATCCTGGCAGATTGCTTATGGAGAAAATTGCTAAACAACAAAGTTAGTGAATAAATGTATTTTTGGAAATAATAAAATAACTAGGATTTCCAACATCTCTAAAAAGATTAGAAAATTAGCCAGGCCTTGTGGCATGCATCTATAGCCCCAGATACTTAGAAAGCTGAGCCAGCATGATCTCTTGAGCCCCAGGAGTTCAAGGCTGCAGTGAGCCATGATCATGCCTCTATACTCCAGCCTGAGCAACAGAGCAAGACCCCTGTCTTTAAAAAAAATGAGAGAGAAATATGATTTTAAAAGTTTGTTAGTGACAAGACTACATAGGAATAAACTTTAAGTTATTTTTAATCTTAAGAATTAATAGTGAAATCAGCATAAAAATTAATGCTAATTTAGTTGCAAATTGATCTTAATCAGACGGTTATAGTTATTAAGAATAAGTTTTCAACTAACAAATTTACTAAATGATAACCTTGCTGCATGTGATTTTTAAAAATGTTTCTTTTCCTAATAGCAAACTGGTTTCTAGGCAAAGAGATTTCCATCCACATGCCAAATTTCTCTTAATCTCTGTATTCTCAATATTAACCATACTTTCTATTTGTATGGCCGTTTGAGCTACAAAAATACTAACCCAGTTTCATAGATGTAGAAACTGAGGCTTAGAGGTTAAATGACTTGCCCATGATTGTCTAGCTTGCATATAATTTTGAAACCAAGTGTTAGATTCCAAATCAAGTACTCTTTCCACTATAGGAACTCTCTCTCAGTGATATGATACCACTTGTAAAAAAGCAGTAAAGTAGAAAAGAGGGTTTGTCTTATATCCATCCAAAAGGATTTAATAAAACTACATTTGACTGTAGTTTTTCCAAAGGGATATTTTCACTGCAGAGTTCTCCAGAACACAATTATGCCAAGGTTGCAGCTTATGTGTGCAACTGCATTAGTAACAACAGGCTATTGACATTTTCATCTGGATTGACAATCCTAAATCTGCTAGCATAGGTATTTTATGTGGTTTAATTTTTCTCTCCCATTTTCTTTGATTGCAGTTCTCCAGAACAAAAGGACAAATGGCTCTCTCTCCTTCAGAGGTATTTTTTCAGTATTCATATTTTTAATCTTTAACCTTTAATAAATGAATTAAGACATTTTCTGCAGAGATGTGCCCCAAATTATTCCCCTTCTCCTTAGTCGAAATTGTTCATTTGTCCTCTAAATAAGCTGCTGTTTATATTGTACACTAGCTACTTACTTGCTATAAATAATGTTCTCTCATTACATGTATTTCTTAACTTTCTAGGAAGGAGAACATTGAGGTCTAGTTACATCATTTTAGACAGAAGTTAGTCAATAATCTCCTCTCTTTTTCCATTGTCTCCAGCCTACCAATTGGAGCTAACAGTTTCCTCAAAGTATGTATTAAGTTTCCATAAATGCAGGGTTTTCTGCTAAGCACCTCAAAAATAATGGTAGTTATTATCCCTACCATTGAGCATGCAGACTAGAATGATTGATTTAGGCTCATCTGTTAGACTTACAGTCCTTCCCTCCCTCCTGTCCTCTCTCCCTCTCCACACAATAGGATAACCAAGATTTACACCCTACTGGGGAGTTAAATGAGAAGTACAAGGCCATTGCTTTGGTTTGACCTTATAAAATATTTATTATATATGTTCCTATACTTATCAGTAAGGTGCTAGACCTGTCCAAAGAAGACAGGGAAACTTTGAGGGTAAAACATTACCCAGAGGTGCCCTAACCTGGTTGTGCTTCTCAAACCTCACTTGACCTGGATGTCCTATTTTTTTGTGCCCATGCCTAATGTCCTGAATTTTTTTATTCTCTTCCAACCCATAATGTAATCTGACTTTGCTGAGTCTTCTCATCTATCTTTTTAAAAAATAGCATATAAGTATATTGGAAATATTAGCAAAATAGGTTGATTTTTAAAATAAGCCATTAGCGAATTCCATCTGACTCAGTGTTGTTTTGGGTTGTTGTTGCATTTGATTAGATACATCAATCTAGAGAAAGAAAAGGACTATCCGAAGAGCATTCCCCTCAAAATCTTCGCCAAGGACATTGGGAATTGTGCCTATGTAAGTGTTTCTAAGCCAGAAAATTAAATTCCAAGTCCCTGCATAAGATAGAACACTATGGATAAGAAGAGAGACAGGCAGGCAGGAAGGCAGACTGTGTATGTGCTATGAAAGGTAGGCATTTAGAAATACCACGGGGAAAATCCTTTTTCCTGGTTATATGTATGTCTTCATATATATGAAAAATAAGCCCTAGAGACAATGAAGCAAGAGAAATTCATATGAACTACAGTATTTAATATTTACGCTTGGAAAGAACATTGCTTGTGAGATGTCTCTTTCCTCCCTCCGGTATGAATATTTCTCTGAATCTTTTCAATAGCAGCTGCAGAGGCTTGTAGTAAAGCTGTTTCCACGGGAATATTTCCTATTATTATTAAGCAATTTTTTCCCAACTTGTCACTTCTTAAGCAGAAAGTGGTTTTGAAAAGTTCTTCATTCTTTAAGTTTTTAGGGATTGAATCCCTTAGGTTCACAGGAGGATGATCTAGGAGAGGTGACATTTTTAAAGGATCAGCACTTTACTACTTCACAGTGTCTATCATATCAGTCACATAAATGCTAAGTCTTTAACCCCAGCTATTATGTATAATTTGATGACTGAAATCATAGTACAAGAGATAAATGTTATCAATTATGAAAAATATGAAAACTTGTGAATATTTTGATACTGTCAATTGTCATACTTCACAGCAGCTCTAGATCACACAGAATAGCTTTATTTGTATGTGGAAAAATATGTAGTGCAAAATAGTTATGTTCTGGCCAAAAGCAAAAGTTATGCAAATGTTCTGACCAACTCCTGAATGCCAGATGTCACTGCTTGAGGGAAATACTCAAATTTTTATAGTATGAGACTACAGAGATCTGTAGCAAAGTAAAACAAAACAAAACAAAAACCCTGTTTTTTTCTGTCTGCTTTGATTCAGTTGTGGCAGTTGGTTACATTGAGGATTTCCTGTAAAATCCCTTAATTTTTTTTAACACTTTCTTTTCAGTATATGGAAAGTGTGTACTTGAGAAAGGACTGATGTCCCACTGTCATTTTGAAAGAGAAGATAAGAGATATGGTCAGGTTGGGTGCTCTGTTTTTATCACTAGTACCCTGGTTAAGTCAAGAATGATGTAACATACTCTGTCCTTTGCTCTCTAAAGTAGCTTTCATAACAAGACTCTCGTTCAGGGAGCCCTGCCTCCAGAGCGATTCCCCCAAATAGGAGTGCATGTGTGGGAAGCATTCTTTATCTTTGCCCTCTAGTTATACACACCTTGTCAGTAAATTATGCCAATATGGAACAAAATTGCCACATTTTCAGTTTTGTCTGTTATTTGTTTACTAGCCAAAGAGTTCTTTCTGCTGAAATTCACTTGTTTTGTATACTGGAAAAGCATGTAGGAAAAAAATATACTTTCTATAATTATATTTTGAACATATATGCCTAGTATTAAGAAAAACTATTATCTTAGAAACCAGGTTATTGGGAGGATAGATTCTTCACGTTACAAGACTTCATGGGAGAGTTTCTTTAAATTAAATGGAAAAAATTTTAGACTTTTTAAAAATCAGAAGCCTTTTTAAAAATTATCTCTCAAGTTAAAGCCCAGTATGTCATATAACTATAATGCTCTGGTAGAAGACAGACACTGGGTTGAGTGCTCCAAAGACTCCCTGTTTCACTCAGACAATTTTGCACAATCCTTGGGGCTACCAGGAACAGTTTGAAATTGTGCATTTAAAATGCTTTTTTAAATTAAAATTCAATTAAACAATTTTTAGAGGCAATTCATCATATCAAATAATTCACTCAGAGAAATTCTATTAATGAAAAGATAAATAATGAATTATCAGATTTCAGTTACCTATATTTTTGTATCATTTTTGTATTTATGCTACTTTTTTATGCCATTTAAGCCTTCTTTATCAGGGACACAGCCCTAATTGCTGATTTAATCTTATAATTCTCATGTGTAAAACCTATGTATGTATCAAGTTTTTTTTACAACATAGCATTTATATTTAAGTAATGCATTTTGGAATTCAGCAATCTCTATAGATATCTCAGAATCTTCTTAACTCTTTTACTGTTTGCTGCAAATTGTCTATTTTTAAGTAAAAGTATTCAGTATAGTTTAGCACAGAGCTTTTATAGATATTCTGTTCATTGGCGGAGTTGATAATAGAATTGAGCTTTCTAAAATTTTCAATTCTTTCTTCTAGACTTATTTTTTTATGTCCTCCAGAGATTTCAACAATTAAAATCTTAGTGGCCACAGTGTGTGACACATGGAAAGTTCCCAGTAGTGACTTTTAAAAATTCAAAACTTTAAACATCTTTTGTAACCAGTTATTATCCTAATTCTACCTAACCTGACTTTATACCATGCAAAGAAATAAAA
The DNA here is from genome assembly GCF_008728515.1 of Papio anubis. Classification (NCBI taxonomy): domain Eukaryota; kingdom Metazoa; phylum Chordata; class Mammalia; order Primates; family Cercopithecidae; genus Papio; species Papio anubis. The sequence continues at coordinate 23,833,728 of NC_044987.1, forward strand.
CCCTGTATTGTGAAAACACTACTAAGGAAGAAATAGAGATTCAGCTCTTGCCTTTTTTTAATTACCCATTGCCTTATGGAAATACAATTATGGAAATAAGACAGAGGACCAACCTCACTGATTTATTTTTTTAATTGGGAGCTGGGTCCATGTACTCTCTCTGAAATATATGTAGTCTTTCTTATTTGCTTAAGTTTTTATATTCTGTAAGCCATGCATCCTTTAAGAGAAATGTTTTATTAGAGGGCATAATTTATAAGGAAATGAAAGCAAATTATAATCAAAGTTTTATGTTCTCCCTAAATCTTATGCTTTACTCTGTCCACACTTGAAATCAAGATTTGCCTTTCAATAATCATTTGACAGTGACTATTTGTTAACCTGTTTTAAAATTCATTATTTTATAGCTATATTTCTTATTTTTTTCTACAGTCTAAAACTATAACAGTAATGAATTCAGATACAGCGAATGAAGTTATCAACATGTCATTACCAATGCTAGGGATAACTGTAAGTTATTCTGCTAGACATTCTTAATTAAAAATAAACTTTGATTATTTAAATTTATGTAAGTATTTTCCTTCCATCATAAGGCAGTTGATTATTAGAGATACCAAAGTCATACTTTACTCCCCAAAATATAGAAAATAAGAACATTAAAGCTTTAATATGATTAATATATGGGTGGTGCTGTTCTCCTATTTTAAAATCTGTGTGATCTGAAAATTATAAGATTGGACTATAATTTTAAAGTGACAACATGTATTTTATTATGTATGCTGTATTTATATATAAAAATTTTTTTGGTATAAAGTTCTTAATAAAGTGTCATACTCCTTCTCTCCTTGCTACTGGTCACAATTTGACTTTTCCCTCATATAATTATCCTGTTATTATCCCAAGACTCGGTCAGTCTTAGGATGATGAGTTCTGAAGAGTTTGTTCTGTGGTAGAATTTTTACATAAAACCATATTGGCTGGCTACAGGACCTAAGCATGATATGGTTAATACCTCTGATAAATTGGTTAGTAAAAAGACAAGTTTTGAATTACATCATGGATTTGGAGAGCTTTAGTGTGCACACCACATTCTTCCCTGTTTTACTTTTAGCTTTGTATCTTTCTCTTTTCTGTGATAGAGGTGAATTTTTGAGAATTTTAGGAGTGGAGAAGATTAGAACGTTTGAGGATGAGGTAGAGGAAGGAGAACTGGAAGATTGTCCTCATCACCTTGCTACCAGTTGTATAAACACCACACAATGAGTACTTTCATTAAAGGAATGACTTTCAAAAGGATGATAACTAAAGGAAGCACTTAAAAACACCATTCCTTCAGTGAGATTCTCTGTAAATATGAAAGTACATTGTATATAAGCAAATCTAAATACAGTTAATAATACTGTGGAATACTATGGCATGTCTTAAATATGTGTCATGTGACATCATTCAAGGAGCACTGTTTCCAGAGCAATTCATGACACATATTTAAGACATGCCATAGTTTGATTACTTGTGTTTAGATTTGCTTATACACAGTACTATAGTAAGCCCTTTAGAACTCAGGACAACTAGAATTTGGGATAATCTGATAATTAGTTAAATTTAGTGATATAAATTTGATTACATTTAAAATATATGCACCGGGTAAAGTAGGCACCTCCATTAATTTCTAAGCTATATGAATATATTTTGGAAGAAACTAGATAGTTTTAGAGGTATGTAGCGGAATTAATGACAGGATTCATTCTCTTATCTATGCTTTTCCTTTGGATAAAATTATTGATCTCCTTAGACCAAAAAAAAAACTGTTAATTAAGAATTGAGACTATTTGGTTATACCAGTTTTAAGGGATTATTACAGTGTGTTTGGACACTATAAAAAGAAAGGATTTTTATTAGATTGGTCTTCCTATTTACAATAAATTTTTTGACTAGGAGGGATGGGGCAGGGAGGAAGTAACAGATAAACTGAGTATGGGGGGAATGGAATGGTTTTTATGGTATTATAAGGGCAGGGCCATGATTTTTTATCAGAAGTTAAAGGCAAGGATATGAAATATTGCCAACAGACTTATCTGTTCTAGCTTCATTTAAAACATTTCTGCTTTATCCCTCCTAGAGAATTCAGAAAAATCTGTATAATTTAGTATCATTTCTTTCAAGTGGGATTTATAATGTTGCCGGATTATAATTCTGCTAGTGAACAATTTTATTGTTTTCCATGACTGGGCCTATTCTCTAGAATAGAATTCTTGTCCTTTCTTTCCCCAGGACTGAACTTGCCTAAACTAAAGCCAGTAGAGGTTGTGCCAATTACTTATCTCCTCAAAGCCTCTTGGTCATTCTCCTGCTCAGAAGCAGCTGAGCTAATAATCAGCCTTTGAGATATTACTTTTTAATCATAGACACAGCAGTGTTTTGTGGTTTTCTGGATAATAAGGTTGTCTTTGCAGGGGCATGTTGGAGGTTAAGCCCAATATTCTCTGAGAAGTGGAGGAACATAGCAGAAGTCAGGACTCTAAAGGAGAGATTAGCCTTTTAGAGCCAGGAAGATTGTTTTTCCTTTGTAAAGGGGCCTAACTATGATTTTACACTCTGTAGGCTACCTATATAGTGAAGGCCTGATTCCACTGCAGTTCATGGATCTCTAACCATCACTGAGTAGGGGGCAGGAGGGAGGACACAAAACCAAAAAAAAAAAAAAAAAAAATGTGTCCTCATTCAAGTATCAGATGTGAAAGATTTATTGTGACATTTAACTCTTTTTATCTCTAAGGGCTCTGAGAGAGATTACCAATTATGGGTCAATTCTGGAAAAGAAGAGGCTCCATACCCACTTATTGGTAAGTTTTTGCAGAAGTCTAAGATAGCATCGATTGTGTTTTAATTATAAGTCTAAGTGTCTCCGAGAATTGGTCATATGGTCCTAAGCTTAAATACTATTAAATAGGAAATTTCATGGTGTTCATTTAATAAATATCTATCAAGGATTTACTCTGTACTAGACAAATAATATCTCCTCATTCAAGCTAATGGTATAGTTGGGAAGAGAAATACAAACTTTTCTCTCTGCTTTTTCATTTGACAAGAGTCATCCTGCCAAAGCTTTTTAAATTTTTTTCTAAGAAAGAAATATGTGTTGGTATTTTTCTCCATACATTTGTTTTTCATATTCAGTTTTTACATTTCCTGTTCCCTTACCTACTATGTGCCTCTATGGAAGACCATCTAAAATACAACCATGCATCTTAATTCATCAGTGAGTATGTAACACCTGCTATATACCCAGAACCTTCCTAAGCTTCATGAAGAAAATCAGATTAACCCATTTAGACTCCTAAAAGTCTTTATTATCTGCTACTTCAATAACTTAATTGTTTTGCTATTTCTCTAGTCAGATTTTCCAGCATTTGTCATAAGGAATTGTTGATAAATATGTTCCATTTTACCTTATTTAAGCCGTTAACTAAAAAAATATTTCTTGATCAGTAATTTCATTCAGTGTGGGTAACAGAAATAGAACAATTAAAGGACAGTATCTTTACCAAATCTTGAGATGATGACGATGATAATCATGATGATGACAATTTCTGTTAACAGTTTTAAAATGCTTACTACCTGCCAGACATCATGCAGAGCATATTGTATGCATTATTTCATGTAATTATTTCATTTATCTATGAGGTCACAACTGTGTAATTCAGTGTTTCAAGTGATCTTAGTAATCTAAAACCAAATTTTTCTACAAATGTATATGCTCAGATTTAGAATACAGAAAGTGATCATGCACAGAGCTGAAGACAAAATCGACTGCATTTCAAATTTTTAATGTCATTTTTGTAATAGTCAATGAGCAATAGTTAAAGTTATTAAAAATCAAACACTTAAAATAATTATTTTAATAAAATATATTAATGAAAACTATGTAGATGGTAACTTTTAGGCTTATGACAGCCCCAAGCTTCCCGACTAGCTCTTACTGAAAAACAATGGGACATAGGACATTATTGTCCCATGATTTAGCAGCAATGCTTAATCATTATTTTAATGTGCTCTGTAGACCTCAATTATAGATTAACTGCCAGCTATTTTGATAAATTGATTTCATTTTATTGTCATAGAAGCCTTTTTCTGCCTTAATCTCTGGACGCTGCTGTAGTACTTGATATAAATGAAACATTGACATTTTATGCCTAGACCAGGTGAAAAGGAAGAGTAAGAGTTCGCTGAGTTACATTTAATGATAAGTCAGGAATAGAAGGGAACTTGCTGTCTGTACTTAAAAAATCTACATCACAGTGGTATTTGAGGATCACACTAAAAGGACATAATTACTTAGAATACTAAAGAGTTAAAATCATGTTGTAGTCAGATGTCCAGGGTTTAGTTTTTATAGTTTGTACATTCCTCTTTGCATCTGTTTCTGTGTTTCTGATCCCCTGCAGTCTTCCTTCTGATTATTGCCTCTGAACGTCAATCTCAGAGGGCAGCAGTGAGAGAGAAGCATAAATCAAACCAGTCCCAATGCTCTTGAGTAACTAACTATATAACTAATAAAAACTAATGAAATGTTTTTAGGCAAACATCTTGTGTTAAATAATATTAATAATAGTGATACTTGACATATATAGATCCTTATACTTCTGTGGTAGGTAGAAAAAATATTTTAAATCAGATTTGAGACTGAGCAAGGACATGTATTTGCTGAAAAATTATAGATCTAGTTAATGTCAAAGGAGACACTAGAATACCTTTAATTATCCTTACATGCACACATTGGAAAAGTCAGCATTATGGAACTCGCAAACTGATCTGTGCGTTCATTCCAAACAAGATAATCTTTAAAGATTTTTTTCTTCTTTTTCTCCCTCCTCCCCTTAAAACTACTTTGGTAGGACCACCTGCATGCTGGTCTCCAACTGTAAGAGTGTAAATGATCATTCTGTCAAACAAAGGGATTCTTTATGCCAAAAGTGCCAGGAGTAAATTGCAGTACACTCCTATTTTGTAGTACACATGCTAACAGTACCAGTCAGCCTGAAGTCTACATTTAGATTTTTCTCTGGGTAGGGCATGAATATCCATATGGAATTAAAATGAGCCATCTTCGAGACACTGCACTCCTGACACCAGGATCAAAGGACTCTACCACCCCTTTCAACCTCCAAGAGCCCTTCCTTATGGAACAGCTCCCCCGAGAGATGCAGTGCCAGTTCATCCTGAAGCCCAGCCGCCTGGCTGCAGCCCAGCAACTGAGCGGTGAGTTGCTTCTAGCCAAAGTTTTCATTCCTGAACATAAATTTACTACTCAAACCTCCCGCCAGATGAGGTATTTTTTCTTGGAATTTGCTAAGTATTTTGAAAAGGAAAGATGGACTTTTAGAAAAAGATGGTTTTATAAATCAGCAATAGGCATGATTGACTAAGAATCAGCAGCTAGCAGCTAGTAGCAATACAGTCTGTTCCTTCTTTCTTCACCATTCTTTCCCCTTTAACCTTATTCCTACTGCAGAGTCAAAGGCACTAAGCAGTACTGCAGGTGCTTCAATGCCTTCTTTGTACTGTAATACACTCCCAACTGTGTGTTCTCCCTAAATGGCTGCATTATAAAAAGGAGGCTGTCAGTGATGGGTGTCAGAAGATTGTGATGCCCTACCTGGATTCTGGTGCTGATAAGTATGTGAAGACTAAGATGATTTCTACAGAAGTCTCTCCTTAGCCTACTACTCTAATATGAATTCCCTGTGAACATAGCAGCCTCTTACCCACCCCACAGTAAAGACTCTGGAATGATAAAAGTAATGTTCAATATAAGAGAACCGTAATTTACCCTAACCCAAGTTTGAGCTTTAAGCTCTGTCTGAAAGGAAGATTGTATAAGCAACAGAAGAAAATTGATACCAAAAAGTATGAGTGAGATAGTAGAAAATTGATTGTGAATTTCTATAGCTACCTTTGTCAATGTGAACTGGGAGACCCAAGGATTTGTGTTTGCAAAGGACCAAACTTGGACCCCAGGCGTAGTAAGTTTAAAGGGATGACATAGACCTTGAGAGATCACTGAGGCCACCTTCCTGCCACTTGACAGATTATTGGCATCGTCCGAGTACCAGGGGAAAGTCTGAAATCCTTCATCTGTGTGTGATTCAACTGATACAGTATTAATGAAAAATTAGCTCATACTGTTTCTATCTTCATTACAGAACAACCCTACTGTAAGAAACATTTGTATGTACCTATCTGAACTTATAGAAAACAAATTAAATCACTCATTGTAAGGAGTTTTTTGTTTTTGTTTTTGTTTTTGCCTTAAGTGTTAATACACACCAAGATTGTTTTAAACAGAATCTCCTCTAATGCATTTAAAGTTGTTTAATTTCTAATTTATATTTCATACTAAAACATAGTTTCTGAAATAACTACATCAAGAAATTGTAACAGCATTGTGAAACTTATTTTCCTGTTCGCTCCTTTGATTCAAGATTTTGACATTTTATTGGACAAAAAGAGTTGTAACCACCATCTGTTTTCTTCAGCCAGCCTTTGTTCATTCTATTTTTCATCTCTGGAAGCCCAGATTCCTTCTGCTTCTTTCAAACCTACTAAACTCTACCACTTTCTCCATCTGTTAGTCCCCCTGTCCGTCTTTACTTTCCTCCTTATGCAACTTGAATTCCATGGTTATGGTGATCATCCCTGTCTAGCAGAAAACTTCTGTTTCTTTGACCCTCTTTTCTACATTCCTATACACCTCCTAAAATCTCATCTCTAGATGAACTCTTTGCATGGTTGGAAGAAATCATATAGCATCAGGGCTACTCTGCATCATTAGTGACCAACCTTAATGGGCATTTCATACTGGGAGAGTAGTCTTAACTTTGTTTCTGTGCAGCATTCTCCAGCTACTTGAATCAACTGTCTTATATAAATTTCTACCCACGTGGACATCCAGCCTGTCACTTTCTGTTGATGACCTAGCCTCAAATTTATACTTTACCAAAGTCATTAGTAAATCAGTAGATCAATCATCAGGGACCCCCTCATCTTGCCAACATCAGATACACAAATTTACCTTGAATTTGTTAACAGTCATCTCTCTATAATAGTAAATTGAGATTTTGGACTCTAAAATTTTTTGCTCACCTTGGGTAATTTTGAAAGGGGAACACTGAGACATCGTGGTCTTTCCATCCACTAAAATGTGAGCTCCATGAAGGCAGGGATTTTGGTCTTTTTTGTTCACTTCTATATCCCCAGTACCTGGAAAAGTGCCTGGCATATACAAATAAGTATTCAATCAATATCTGTTGAGTGAATGAATAATAGGTCTGTTGTCAGCTCATTAAAGATACATAGGGTATCTTTATAACTAGGCTGAGGAGGAGAATAATCTTCTACTCTTCTACCTTTGTACCTATGTTTTTCAAAACTGTTTTTCTGGGTCCTTGTCAACTTTATTTTATAATAATCAGGAATCCTAAGGGTTTTAACCAGTTTTTCTAATGACTTGCTCAACTAACTTGTAGGCATCCTCTGCTTAGCTTCTTTCTATTGGAAGGGAGGCTAGATGATTCCAGCTGTAAATGATTCATAGTAAATGGGATGAGGGATGGAACAACTATAGACCAGTGATGCCAAGGGCCAGCTAAGAGCATCAGAATCACCTGTGTAAAAAATTACAGGTGAACCACTAATGTTGTTTCTTTTTAAGTACAAAAGAATTTGATGAGCAACTGCCTTTACCAGTGATTTAGATCAGGGGTCAGCAAACTTTTTCTGTAAGGGAACAGATAGTAAAATTTTGCAGGTCAGTATCATAAATCAGGGATATTATGTAAGTGTTATGTAACAGGAGAAAAAAACAAATTTCCACCAAATTTTATTGATAGAATTCAAAATATAACAACAATTGAGTACAATTTTATGTAATACAAATCTAATAAGTGAGAAGTGAATTCTTTGGAGGGGTAACATTTCACTTAGTTGGAATTTAAAGTTAGTGATCTAGCCATCAAAATTGAGTACAAACATTCTGATCTATAATAAAATTTTTATATTTCATCTTTGAAAACATATTTTCTCACATAGGTACTGCCAAATACTGATATCATTCTACAAACATCTAATTTCAGTTCAGCATATGTCTCTTTTACATGGCATTTGTAGAATTTTGTTAGATTCTTCTCCTGATATTTGCCTTTTAGCATATCATTTCATTGCAGATAATCACTTTCAATTGAAGGTTAGGTGGAAGCTCTTCAGTTGCATAGTGAAATGGATTTTGAAATATGGAAATCGCCTTTGCTCTTGTATCGAGAAACACTACTCAAACTGTACTTTGAACTCAAAAAATATATCTGCTGTAAATTTTTATGTGAATCAAGATCTTGCTTCTTGTTTTAACTTTTGATGGCACAAGAAGTATATAAAGCAGCTTAATATTACTTGTAATTAAACATTCATTGTTTTCCAAATTACTACAGTAAAAACTTTGTATGTAAGCACTGTTTTGCCTCGTAATTTTAGGTTGGATTTATTATGAAACATCATCATATCTACAGCAAAAACTAACTTTCAAAGCCATTTAGTGTCCATTAATAGAGGTCGAAGGCTGTTCTTCTCATTCATAACAAGTTCAATCTGGGCCCTGAGTTCAAAATATCACTATGAAACTTTAGCAGTGCTGAGCCATTGAAATGCTGTGTGATAGCATAATGCAGGATAACGTTTAGCATCTATTTTTAACAAAAATTCGCAGAACTGACAATAATTAAGTCCATGAGAGTAAATGAAGTTCACTGTTGACAGTACTGATCCAGTAACACTTGATAGATTTCCATATTTTTCAGGCAGTACCACTGATAAAAACAATACAATGAATAATCATAAGTATTAAACACTTTAAATTTTCACAAGCTTTCTAAATTTGTCAAATTACATCTTTTTCTGCTCTATATATTTTCACTACCATGAAATATAACACAGCAGATTCCACTTCAGGTTGTACTGAATTATTGTTTTCTCAAATGCTTTGAAAATATTCTTACCCATAGTTGTTCTATGCAGACTATTCAAGGTTAATTCTTCAGTCACTTCAAACTCAGCATTGACTTCTTGGCTAGACAACTTAGTGCTATTGGTAACATTTGTCACTTCATCAAGAACCAAGGAAAGTCACTTGCCTTGTTTTTTAGTTTACTATTGATATTACTCCTAATGCCCTCAACTATTCAATCATCTATTCTCACTAAAAGGCTGATAATCTTAAATCTAGTTTCTCTGGACCTCTTAATCTACTGCAAGCACACAGATTTAATCAGTTCACCATTGGTAAATGGGTAAATGGCTTTCCTTGGTTGGCTAACAAATGAGCCACTCAGAAACTTTTATTGTAGCCTCATTTTTATTTTTGTGAGGAAATGCTGCAGTAATGATATATTTCATTTTAAATATTTTTCTGATCCATTGCTTTCTTATGAGTTAGGAACATTATGATTAACCATTGGTCTGTTAACCACTGACATATATTCTGTAACCACAGCTGTTACTTCATTGCACAGTAAACATAATATTTTGCCATTAGTTCCATAACAAAGTTATCTGCATTTCACTTTGCCTTAAAAATTTAACATTAGAAGAAGTCCACTTTTCTTTTATTGTTTTTACATAATAAGTAATAAAAAAGATGTTGTGGTATCATGATACATGTGGCATTTGAAACAGTCAAGATGTAACAGGGTCACTGCAATTTGTAGTGCCCTGAGCAGCAGTGCAAAGTAATGAACGCACCACATACCATCTCTGTCACAGCTACTTTGTTATTGAGTGTGAAGTGAAAGCAGCCATAGACATTACATGAATAAGTTGTGGTCATGTTCCAGTAAAACTATTCTAGACAATAAAATTTGAATTTTTTTTTTTTTTTTTTTTTTTTTTTTTTTGAGACGAAGTCTCATTCTTATCACCCAGGCTGAAGTGCAGTGGCACAATCTTGGCTCACTGCAACCTCCACCTCCTGGGTTCAAGTGATTCTCCTATATCAGCCTCCCGAGTAGCTAGGATTACAGGCGCCTGCCACCATGCCTGGCTAATTTTTGTATTTTTAGTAGAGATAGGGTTTCACCATGTTGGCCAGGCTGGTCTCAAACTCCTGACCTCAGGCGATCTGCCCGCCTTGGCCTCCCAAAGTGCTGGGATTACAGGCATGAACCATCACACCTGGCCTAAAGTTTAAATTCCATATAATTTTTATGTGTTACTACATATTATTCTTTTGAATTTTTTTCAACTTTTTAAAAATGTAAAAGCCATTCTTAGCTCACAAGTTATCCAAAGGGAGGTGGCAAGCCAGATTTGGTCCAGGGAGCATAGTTTGTGCCCTCTGATTGAATGATTAAAGTATGCATAATTTAAAACATGCCAGCTGAAGTCTCCATATTCTGCAAGACTTTATAACAGAGCTCACACAAGTAACAGCCATCTTATTTGACTTGTCTTCATTCCTTTGCCTGTTACATCTTTGTCATGTTCTAATTTGAGCAAGAGTATCTTCATGCTCCCTTGTTCACATACATACCAGCTATTAACCTGACTTCTAATGGGGAAAAATGAGCTAATACTTCTTTTTTGGCACATAGTATAAACATAGAATTTTGCCTTATTTACCAAGTGCCACTTGTTATAGTCAGAATCTTTCACACTTGTTTATGGCCTGTATATTTAAAATCCACAGAATTCATAAATTCTTAAATTGCTTAGTCCTAGGAAATGGGTATTTTGCATGGTCTCTAATGTGAAAAACATGTCTTGTTTTCTCCCCTGGAAACAAAGGGTTAAAATCTAATGATTTCTGTTAGAATATTGTCTGAGAAAAATATTTTATTTTTAAACTAAATATAAAGCTTTCTCTAATAAGCTTTCAGAAAATATCCCTGTTAACCAGGATAACCATTGGTGAACACAGTCATTGCCAATCTGTTTTTCAAATTTCTGCCTCAGTGTAGAGAAGGCCTCCTAGTAAACAGCCTTATACTGAAAACATAAGAGCAGTAGATCTTTCAGAAGGCCCCCGCTGAGACTGAGATCTGTAACTCATCTTTGGAATGGTTGGTCCCCAGTGGGAAAGCTCTAGTGTTAATTGTGAAGGTTCAAGATATAGACATTCAAAGTTCTGACCTCAAGGCCCCACTCACATGTTACTGTTACAGGTTACTGTTACCGTTGCATGTTACTATTAGATGTTACTGTTACAACACTTTGGGGTTGTCACTTTTCCGGCCAGAAATCTCTGTGGACAGTGACGCCTTTGCCCAAGATTTGCTCAGTCCACTGGGTTCATTCCACCCACTCGGCCTTGCAGGCTGCACTTGGCTCTTACTACCAGCCTGGATCCCATGCCTGCCAGAGGCAAGTCAGGTGTGGAGTGGCGAGGGGTGTGTGAGTGAGCCTGGGGCCTGGCCACTGCACACAGTCAGACCAACTGCTGCAGTCGAGCGGACAGCTCCACGTGCCTGCACGGGTGCTGGCTGGCTGTGAGGCTGCAGCCAGATCAGGCACACTACCAGCAGCTTCCATGGCTGGCACCAGGGAACACAGTGGTGCCCAGAAGCTTGGAGATGCCAGGAACTGCAGGGACTCAAAGTGGGAGCCACAGCCCTGCTCAGGGAGCTCCCAGGTCTGGGCTTCCCAAAGGGCCACAGCTCTTATCTCCTTCTCTTCACACACAACGTGGTAAGCAAGGGGCATGTTTCAGCCCTGTCTGTTTGTGTTACCATTCTTTCAGCCTCACATTCAGTGGGTCCCAAGTTCTCATCCTGTGACCAGGAAGAATGAGGCACACAGACAAGTAAGTGAATGGTTAGCAAGATGAAGAGGAGCTTTATTGAACAATAGAACAGCTCAGAGGAGACCCACAGGGGGCAGCTCCTTTCTGCAGCCAGAGTGTCCCATCAAGTGTTCAGCTCCTAGCAAACAGAGTAGCTCCTCTCTGCAGGCAGGTTGTCCCGTCAGATGTCCAACTCCTAGCAGAGAGGGTAGCTCCTCCCTGTAGTTGGTGGTTTTGTCATCTGTGCAGCTCTCAGAGAGGAGGCCCTGGAGTGGGTAGCTCCTCTCTGCAGATGGTCATCCTCACGTCTGCAGCTCTCAGCAGAAAGGAGGCCCTGGAGTGGGTAGTCCTCTCTGCAGCTGGTTGTCAGGACATCTGCTTAGCTCTGGCTGAGCCTAGGAGCTTTATGGGCCTCAGAGGGGAGGAAGAGCATGCTCATTTGTCCATGGGCAGCCATGGGCAGGCCCAGAAAAAGCACCACAAGTTCCCACTCCAGTCCACAGGACTCGCAGCCTGGCTCCCAGCCTTCAGGCCCTCCCTGGCCTGAAAGTAGACCTCACCAGGGATCATCCCCTTCTGCCCAGGAACCTTTCTGCCTCCTGCTGCTGTTCATGGTGCCTGGGCTATAGGTGCAAAGAGGCGCCTGCAGGCCAGCGCTGAGCTGCCTCAACCCCCCATTGGCTTCCCTGCTATGCTTATTGGCACCCAAAGTCCAGAGCAGGCCAAAGCACCAGGGGGCTGGCATGTCAGCACTGCCCCAAGTGTGTGCACAACCCAGCTGGGCTGCAACGGCACCTGGGCTCACCCAACTTTGCACCATGATCAGAGCAGGTGCAGACAGTAGGGAGAAGCCAGGCAGTGGTAGCAGGCACTTCTGAGCCTGCGAGGGCAGGGGTGGCCTTACAGAGCACCCAAGAGTACAGAAATGCCTATGTCTACAGCTGCAGTTTGGTTGGCTACAGCTGTGTTGGGGGATGGGGGATGGGGCCCTGCATGTTCAATGGAGCAAGAGGCCTGGGTCTGCAACCATGACTTGGGTGACTGGAGCTGCACCTGGGAGGGCGGTGTTCCTGCCTGCTCCTACCTGCCCCCTACAAGAGCACAGGGAGTCCTGGTCTATAGCCATGACTTGGGTAGCTGCAGCTCCTGGGGTCTATAGCCATGACTTGGGTAGCTGCAGCTCCTGGGGTCTATAGCCATGACTTGGGTAGCTGCAGCTCCTGGGAGGGCAGGGCTCCTACCTGCTCTGTGGAGTGAGAAGCCCAGGCCTGCAACCACCACAACTTAGGTGGTTGCAGCTGTACCCGGGAGGGCAGGGCTCCCACCTGCTCCCAGGTCCTGAGAGCCCAGGGATGCCAATGTCCATAGGCATGGCTTGGGTGTCTACAAAGGCACCCAGGTACCTCCCACCCCAACTCAGAAGGGGCAGGGCTCCCACTTGTCCCAAGCCCCTGCCAGCTCCATGAAGTGCGCAGCCCTGGCCATGCCTCCCCGCTACAGCCAGTGTGATGGTAGCAGCTGCTCCAGACAGCCCACTGCTGCCATCATTACTTCTAGGAAATCTTCGTTCTTTCAGGCAGGTAACACTTTATACATATCTCTAGTGTAACATATTTTTTAAAATCACATTATGATTATCTGTTTATATAATCTACTTGTCTCTTTAGACAATGACCTTCTTAAGACCTGGGAACTCATCCCAGGGCTTAGTCTAGTGTATAGAACAGAGTAGAAATTAAATGAAAGATTGAATGGCTTACTCATCCCTAGTATGGAAAAACTTGGAGTGGAAGAGTTCTGGAATTAAATGGAATCTTTGTGAGTGTAGTCTGAAATAGTTCTTAGAGTTCCAGTCTGTCCTGAACTCCCAGCTCTATGCCCAAAGTAGGTTCACTTTCCACACCTACTTCAGACTTAGGACTGAACTGGAATTGAACTTTTATGGTGGCTGGTAAAATATGGGATACATCTTTTTTTCTACCTGTTTACCCTGTAGTTCCAGTATTCACCTCTGTGTTTTCTACTCTAGGAAAAAAAAAAAAAAAAAAAAAAAGGTGGGGTATTCTTAATTTGGGAAGTTATATGGCCAGAATAGAATTTCTAACATTTTTGTTATGATTATTATATAAACACAAAGTTTTAAGCACTGTAAATTTTAACATTCAGTTATCTAATTTAAGCATGTAAACACACTAACTTGAATCTTGCCAGGGACATTTAGAAAAACTAGATTTACTTGAATTTAGTTTGCTTTACATTTATTTACATCACTTGTATTTTTTATAGCAATAGCACGTTTTTTCATTAGCCTTTGTGACATTTAGAAAGTAAGATCTGTGCATTAAAAGCTCTGTAAGAAAGTAAACTTTAATGAAATTTTTTTCTCTCAGACCCAGAGGAATCCTGAACGCTCAGGTTGAATGCCGTATATATAGCAAAAGGCATGGCTACAGCTGAAAGTATTTATGATAAAGTAAAGGACTCAATTTCTACTTTATCCTCTGTCAACACTCATAGGGTAGCTAAGTATATAACTTTTTAATAGAGCATTCTTCTTAAGTATGTGAAAGCTAAAAAAAAATCAAATAACTTTTTATTTTGATTGTTTTAGAAATAAAATCAGGGCTGGGTGCAGTGGCTCATGCCTGTAATTCCAGCACTTTGGGAGACCGAGGCAGGGGATTGCTTGAGCCCAGGGGTTTGAGACCAGCCTGGGCAAACATAGTGAGACCTCATCTCTTAAAAAAATAATAAATAAAAAATAAAAATCAAGTAAATGTGAGCAAACCACAACTGAGCACAAGTACTCAACATATATATTCACATATATATTAAGCACACATTTGCATAGATTGACCTTGCTAATACAGGAACCCCTTCCTGGACTTCAGAAAAGGTTTAGTTTCCTTTTCTGTTTTTGTTTTATTTTTTAAATAATGGAGGTTGGGAATGTCAGAACAGGAAGAAACTGCTTTAGTTACGTGGAGTATTGGTATTCCTTCATAACTGGATACCTGCTGAAGGCTGTGAAACCACATGGAGAGGAGGTGCAGAGAGGTTGTCCTCTTTGTGGGGAGGAGATTGGTATCTTGGCAACGTTCATCAAGATCACTGTGACAAAGTAGTACTTTTCAGAGACTGTCCTATACAATCCTTTCAATAAGCCTTTGAGGGCTAATTCATATCCGTTACATTTTAAGGTTGAGGAAAGAAAAGGGGTTAAGTAACTTGGTCTAAATAAGTGAACTGGGAGTGCAGAGAAGCTCCTGACTCTGGAGCCAAAGAGCTTTACATACCTGTGTGTGTGTACATCAATGATACATTTGCTGTATTTCAAGGAAGTGGTGTGTAGATGATGGTCTTAAGGCCATTTGGTAAAATGTTGCTTATTTATTTATCCTCCCACAACTTGGCTTTTTAAATATTGAGTTAAGTAGGTTATTCTAAGGAAATAAAATTCTAAGGTTCATTATAGCCAAACAATATAGAAGACTTCTTTGGAATTAACATGTCTAATTCCACTGAAATGACAAGACTGCTGACTGTGTCCTCCTTAAAAAGATCAATCCTTCAGTATTTCATTATCAGGGAATGTTGGTTTAGTTTGGCGTCATAAAGAACAGTGCCACACAGCCAGTCTAATTACCAATTCCCATGCACTCTCACTGGAGAAAAAGGAGTCAAACCATGAGTGGGCACTACCTAGGCATTATGGCTCCTCAGATCTCAGTTCTGTCAACCTTAATTGCAAGCTTCTTTGAATCTGCCCCCATGAATGCAAGCTTCAGGGGTTAGCCAGAGATGTGGGCAGAATTTATACACAATATTTAGGGCTCCCACTATCAGGTTTTCTTCTTTCTGGGATCCACCCTCACTTTCCAGCTGTGGGTACCTCTGTCTCCCTTCTCTAGTTCTTCAAGTCAGTAAGAGTAGAGGTTTCTTCCCAACTTTTAGTCACCCCTATTACCCTGGGGCCTGCTCTCAGCCTAAAAGCTGTAAGATTAGAAAACTGACCCAGTGCTATGCCATTCCCTTCATCCAAGTGTCACACTTTGACCTCTATATCTGCCTTCTTTTGTTCACTCTTTAGTGCCTTCAGCTAGGTTTATTTTGGTTGGTTTTCCAGAGTTTATAGTTGTTACTTGTGTGTATCTGTTGGGAAGAGGGGACAGAGAGATCAGCCACTTTTAAAAGTGGAACCTTAAAGAGCTTTTTGTGTATTGAATCATAAGCAAACCTGTTAAACTTCTTATTAAAATTAGACACAAATGACACCAAAAACATTTTGGCACTATAGTATAAAACCATACCTTACTATTGACCTTTCTTCTGCCTATTCTTTTTCATGTTGTCTTTTTCTACTTAAATCCCTCCTCAATTTCAATTATTGTTTAATAATGACTTAGCGAGTACTTACTAGATGGAAGGCACTATGCCAGATGCTCTTATCTGTTAAAATCTTGTTCATTCAAAATCCAAGTCAAATGCAAACACTCCCAGGATCACCCCCTCCCTCTTATTGACCACATGTGATTTACTTTTAGTACTTTGTTCCTACCTTATGACATTATATTTATTAACATACTTGCTTTTCTCTCCACCCCAACCAGTTCTTCATCTCTGTTAGATTATAAACTTCATCAGTAACGGCAAGTCTCACTCATGTTTGTGTCTATCCATGCTGCCTTAAACATACTTTAAAGTCAAGAACTGAAAAGAAACATAAAAGTCTGCAGTTGCAAAGGAAGGAAAAAACTTTAGGACATTAGCTTCCTGTCTGTGTTCTCAAGAGGAGAGTAAGATGTCAGATACTAAAGCATTATTTCTAAAGAACATCTTAACCGAGAAAACTCCTCTCCTCATTATTCTCCCCACTTCCCTTCTCTTCCTCTTTCTTCCTCCATTTCCCTTTCATCTTGTCCTTCTCTTACTCTTGCTTCCCCTTCCACCTTTATCTTTCCCTCTTCACACTTCCTTTTTTTCTCAGTATTTAACTATAGTCTTATTTAAACTTTTCATATGCTTAGTCTCCTCTTTAAAGTGGGAAAATAAATGGGTTTGTATGAACAGACCAGTGATGTCCAAAAACTGGGTGGAGAAGAATCCAAACATTTGATTCTTCCTTTATTGATTCGTCTTTCATTTATAAGATACCATAATGAAATTTTATAGTTTGAATTTTCAGTGACAAAAGCCACATATTAGCATCTTTTTCTCTTTGAACCATAGCAACAAACATACCATAAAATGGAAATTATAGAAATAAAGTGAATGAAACTCATTTTTCTAATAAGCTCACTTCTTCCTTAGATTCAGGTCATAAGACATTTAAAAGGAGAAGATCTATCATAAACTGGGCCTTCTGGCGAGGTTCTAGCACTCACCTGGACAACTTGCCCACATCGCCAACATCACCTATGCCAGGACAGCTCTTTGGAATTTCTCTGCCAAATATTTGTGAGAACGACAATCTGCCCAAACCTGTCTTGGTAAGGCTCATTTTGGTCTGTAAACTGATGGGGAAGGGTGTTTGGGAAAGGAGAGCTCTGCAAGGTAAATCTGCCCCCAAATGGAAAAATTATAGACATCATTGTCTTTGGCTAAGAATCTTCATTATTATTCCTCCAAATAACAAAATCAGATTTAGCTACTGTGAAATCAGAAGGACGACATAATAGGGAGAGATAACCTAGTCTACTGATTTCAGGAAAGAGCCACGTAAGCCTGCTCAGATAAAGTAGAATTTGCTCTGTAGACAGAGAATTCACATTATTCCTCACAAATCCTTTCTTGAACGTCACATTGTTCTCAAAGTCTTCTTTGATCATTGTAGCAGCAGAAGCTACTCAATGTTACACTTAGGTTTTTAAATCCGTTTTATTTCTATTTCAAGTGCTCAGGCATAAAGATACATTCCCTGGCATTTGTTTATCTTTTGTATATAGAGTGGGTCAGATGAAAGCCACTGGGTTTATATTATCTCCAGTTGATATTTTAAATAATCACTGCTAAGCACCGTTTATTGAGTCTCCAGTATCCTTCAAGCACTATACTAGATATATGGCATTTTATACTGTATTATGCATCTACAAATGCCAGACACTTGTCTAGCCACTTTGTTTATTCTTCACAACAGATTTAGGGGATAGTTATTATCATGTCGTCATCCCATCCCTACTTTACAAATTGTTTTAAAGCCTCAGTACTGTGCTCAATGTTACACAGTAACTAAGTGGCATAACTAGGTTTTGAATCCCAGGGATTGCTTGTGTTCAAAACCCATTCTCTTCTTACACTGTAAGCAGAGGACATAGTGATAGAAAGCAAAATTAGAGAACACTTAAAACTCTCTCTGAGCAATTTTTAGGAATACAGTGCATTATTAACTATAATGATAATGTTATATAATAGATCAGGTGACCTTATTCCTCCTAACTGAAATTTTATATCCTTTGACCAACATCTCCTCAACCTCACCACCACGCCCAGCCCCTGGTAACCACCCTTCCACTCTCCAAAAAGGTGACTTTAATTTTTCCAGCCATTTATTTAGCTCCAATCCTTCAGTGCTTTTACCCTAGCACACCCTAGCCTCTGGCATCCAAAGAGGGCAAGTATATACATTGCCTTATTTGTGTGTGTCAAGTATCATTTTGTTTATTTTCCTTTGCTTCCCCATAGGATATGCTTTTCTTTCTTAATCAAAAAGGACCCCTCACCAAAGGTATCTTCCGGCAATCGGCCAATGTGAAATCCTGCAGAGAACTAAAAGAGAAATTGAATTCTGGAGTTGAAGTACACCTAGACTGTGAATCTATTTTTGTGATAGCATCTGTCTTAAAGGTAAGAAAAGTCCTCCCTTTATCCACCCCATGGTGTAGCTCTAGAGAAAGAAAGGGTGTTTTACTTTTTCATTATGAACATTATTTCTATCTGCAAAGACCCATAATAGATTTAACATAATTTTTACACTAAAAAGTGTTTAAAACACGTTTCACAAAGTCAACATTGGACTTTAAAAGCTACCACTGATGATATAACATATCAAATATGTTTTTTAAATTTTTTATCCCACACTGATCTCATCTTTACTTCTGCCACTCCATGTAAAAAATAAAAATTTTAAGTTTAAAAAATCAAAAAACACACGTATACCAAAAGAGACATCCTGCTTATGATTTCCTCACTATCTCACTACGTTCTTAATGAAAGCAGTTTTCAAATATAAACATTAAATGTTTGAAAATAGGTAAAGAAGTTTGCCATAATAAACATTTGCCTCACAATTGAAATAAAAAATTGCTGAAATCACTGAAATTCTATTTATTTTCATAATCATCATGCCTTCCCTTGTCCCCTAATGCCTTTTACCTTTTTTTTTTTTTTTTTTTTTGAGATGAGGTCTCAGTCTGTCACCCAGGCTGGAGTGCAGTGGCATGATCTCAGCTTACTGCAACCTCCACCTCCCGGGTTCAAGTGATTCTCCTGCCTCAGCCTCCCGAGTAGTTGGGATTACAAGCGTGCACTACCACGTCCAGCTAATTTTTGTTTTTTTACTAGAGACGGGGTTTCACCATGTTGGCCAGGCTGGTCTCTAATTCCTGACCTCAGGTCATTCGCCCGCCTCAGCCTCCCAGAGGGCTGGGATAATAGGCATGAGCCACCGCACCAGACCTAATGCCTTTTACTTTAAAAGTGGAGTAGGAACGACTTCAGCATCTAAGTTTTCTTTTACTTTTACCACACTTGGCATTCTTTATAGTTCTTACACTTTACCCATTGTTACTTAAGTCACGTCCATAGTTACAGAGATACAGAGTTCTGAAATGTTTTCTGCCCCCACATTCTTGGAAATGCTCTACATTTTTGGAAACACCTACAGTCAAAATGAGCTTTAAGCAGAGCTTTTGACCTTAGCAGTATCTTCTGCAGACCTGTGTCAGGCTCCCACGTCCCAAAGAATTAGAATGCACCAGAGCTAGGGGTCAAGACAAGGCCCCAGCCTGTATCTCAGGCTGAAACATGAAAACCAAGTTAAGGAAAATATGGTGAAGAAGATTCTTGCATACCCCTACTCCAGCTAAGTGCCCAGGTGCTTATAGAATGTTACTTCATGACTTTATATACAATCAGATGTTTCTTGGTAAATAAGCCATATCTGCTCTTAAACCCTGCTATAGATTTTTGCAATTAAATATCATGCAAGAGAACTGGAGGGTTGAAGCTAAGGTCATCTCATCTGTTTTGCACAGGGTTTATGATTACTCTTCAGTCCTGGAACACACTAAAAATATGAATACGTATTTTACATATACACATATGTAAAAATATGTAGCCAGATATATATGCCAAGGTTTTTTATGCATGATAAAATTTTTTTTATATATCTCTTAATTTACAAAGGTAAAGCTTGTGTTTTTTGGGTTTTTTGTTTGTTTTTTCAGACGGAATCTCGCTCTGTCACGCAGGCTGGAGTGCAGTGGTGTGATCTCAGCTCACTGCAAGCTCTGCCTCCCATGTTCACGCCATTATCCTGCCTCAGCCTCCAGAGTAGCTGGGACTACAGGCGCCCACCACCATACCCAACTAATTTTTTTGTATTTTTAGTGGAGACGGGGTTTCACTGTGTTAGCCAGGATGGTCTCAATCTCCTGACCTCATGATCGCCTGCCTCGGCCTGCCAAGCTTGTGTTTTAAAACAATTTTCTTTAAACAACCAAGAATGTCTGCAGAAAAAAAAAAAATTCTTACTGTGCTGTTCTTCATAGCATTACACTTCTTAAAATTTTGTGCTAAACTGTTGATGCTATTGCAAAGAAGCATGGTTCTAGAAGAGTTAAATTATGTTTCAAATTGTAGAAATATTTGTCCAAAAATAACCAAAAGGCAAAAAATGATCCAACTGATTGAAAAATCTGGTTAAATGTGTTCCAAGTAATTAGCATTTTATTGTATGTTTTACCCCCTTTTCTTCCAAGTGCTTGCAGAAAGGGAGATAATTTTTAGAAAAAGTTTTTAAGCTTTTGTTTTGTTTCTTGTTTTTAAATCTGTTTTGAAGTGGTACTTACATTTTCCTTTAATTTTTCACTTATGCTGGTTTTGCTTAAATATAAGTTTAAGTTAAAGCTTAACTCTTCAAACTATAATTGGATGAAAATTGTTTAAGACACTATAACTTTGATCCATCAAACCTTTGAGGAAAAGTTCATATTTAATCCTGCAGTATCTCATCTCAAATGAATTTGGGGGTTCTGCTGATGGCCTTGGCTCTGCTTTTGGAGGAGAGGAGACATTCAGTTAAGTGCTGTGAGCTGGTGATTGCAGTTCAGAATCGGCTCTCACATCCTTCTCAGCTGTGATGATGGTTGTATTTCGTAACTTGTTATTCCAGCTGTGGGAGAGTTCATTGAGATGTTACGAGTTATTATCTTTCAAGTGTAGGTTTAAGATGTTAATGATGTTTTTCTTCAAGACAGATCATAAGTATGTTTTCCACGGAGATTTAAAAAGAGAGCTATTGTCCCTACCACATTTTGAAATAACAAATTTTGCCTCTTCTAAATCTAACTTCTAAAGTGGGTACAGCAGCTAAAATTAGTTTGGAATTATGAAAATTAAATCACTTTACCCAAAAAGAGGTAACTTTTGTAATGATATACCTGAATCACAAGTATGCAAGTACATTTCTGCTATAAGATATAATAGAACAGAAGAAGACTTTGAATTAGTCAATCTTCCTTCTTGTTAAACATTCTAAAAAAAAAAAAAAAAAGGATGGTAATAAAGTGACATGACTACAAAGAGGCTTTTCAGATTATCTTAAAATCTCAGTTACAGTTGATTGGCCTTCTCTTGGCTCCCATTAATATTTGGCCATATGCAATATAGCAGTAGTTCACTAATGACCTCTACTATGACTAGGACTGTGCTTGGCATTGACATGTACAAAGAAGGTAAGGGTCTGTCCCTACCCTGGAGGAGCTCATAAGCAAGTGGGGAAGATGCCCACACAATCAGCTAATTGTAGCAATAAGTTATCACAGCTTCTATATTACTGTTATAAACATGATATCTAAGTAACAAGGTGTGTGTTGCCTTCAATAAGGCACATAGGTAAAATTATTGATTTGATTTAGCAAGAGTTAAAATTGCCCAATCACCTGTCCTCATGTTGTAAGCAGGGAATTGCAAGAGGGTAGCCAACCATGTGTATGGTGCTTAAACACGATATTGAGTTTACTCTGGCTAAAGTTTACTAAGGTGGAGATCAGACTGTAAGCTTGACCTTGGTAATGCCACAGCAAAAGCAAGAGAGACAGTTGGCCTAGAGTCAACTCTGTAGGACCAGGACAAGAACCAAATTTTGTTATTTTTAAGTTTTTTGTAAACAAAAACCAAACAACAAAAGCTAAACAACAAACATCCTTGGTCATTTGCTGTTTGTGTCATAGTTCAGCCTTACCACACTCAGCCCTGCCAGTGATCTCAGCAGAATAGGGTCTCCTAGAAAAGGATAATATCCTGTGGACATGTTATTTAGAATATTTACATCAGGCATAGGTGTGCTGCCCAAGTTTCTAGAACCCAGCCATCACCTGAAATGCTCTCTCTCCCCAAATATATGAGAACCTTTCTACAGGGAATACAGGGAGAAACCTTAAGTACCTCTTTATGCAACTGTGCACTAATACCACTGGAATATAAAGTTCTAAGGTAACAGATACTTTGTTTTATTCACTTCTCTATCCCCAGAAACTTAAATAGTGCTTGGCACATATGAATAAATGCACATAGAATGATTGAATTAATGACTATCAGACAATGAACCTCATAGATACCTTGGTGCATTTCCTTGAACTAGCCGTCTAAGGGACAGGGGAAAGGAATTTAGGATGGTTTACTGCCAGACCTTCTTATGTCATACTAGTTCACTAAAATGTATGCAAACAGGAAGTTTCAGCCAAATGGGTTGTCCTTTATTTTCCCACAATAATGAAGACTCCAGTCATCCCAATGATTTTTGCTGTAAGAAAATCAAAGTACATGTTTCTGTGTCCCCAAGTCAGTGGAGAGTTGGTGCAGAGCTGTGTAGTTCACAGAAGAGAGTACTTAAGGGAACTTTTCAACAAAATGTCTTCTACTTTCTCTAATACATGTTTGGCATGAGGATAATGATTTGAAATATTTGTTTTTCAATCTATTTAAGGATTTTCTGCGAAATATTCCAGGAAGTATTTTTTCATCAGATCTCTATGATCACTGGGTCTCTGTAATGGATCAAGGAAATGATGAAGAGAAAATAAATACTGTTCAAAGGTAATTATTCTAATTTGGTCATGTCTCAAATATACTTTTAAAATATTTTATAAGATTATTTATTAAAATAATGACAGCTATCAAAGTCATATCCATGTGGGCCAGTTTAGAAATAGATTTATGCTAGTTTGTCATTGTTTTCCTCCTTAATCTTATAGTTGAACATTGTAATACTTGAACATTGTATACCTTCCATATACCTGAATCTGATGGGAGCTGAAATCCATTAGTCCACTAGCTAATACTATAGGCCCAGTCTTCAGTTTATGATCTTAATTTTTGTAAATATTTAACCAGACAACTCATCATATATTGCATTCACCAACTGAAGTCATACAGAGAAAATGAGCTATTCTGTCTTCTCACAGAACTCACAGTCTGGTAAGGTAGATAGAAAAATCAAGAATTACAATGCAGTACAATCAGTGCTGGGGGGAGATTTGGAGAGTGTTGTGGAAGCACAGCAAAGGCACAGTTAAGTCCTTGAAAAGTGGAAAGGAAAAGCAGAGTTGCAAAGTACATCTGATCATAAAGGATGTGCTGTCTCTACTCATGCAAAGGGAAATTGCTGGTAGAACTCACTACCCCATTCCTGAATGTTTCCTGCATTATAAGAGAATAGGAAAGAAACGTCCCTTAACAAAAAGCAATATTTCTACTTCTGTGAATACTCAGGAATCTCAATATTATTTACTTGTATTTGCTTGTTTAGTACAGTTGTTTTTTTTCTTAAGCAACTTTCATATATGAACTATCTACATCTTTCACCAGTAGAACATAGTACAGCTGCTGAAGACACCAGAAACCAAGGCCGTTTAACAAAACACCACCTCCACTTCCATTATAGTTTGGCGTAAACCATTCAGATAGTGAGCATCAAATTCTAAACTTTGTTGCTAATTGTCTAAAACACTATATATCCTATAAGCTGTTAAATGATTTTTTTTGGAAAAAGGTAAAATTATGACTCTCATGCAAATATGAACACGTGAAATATTTTGTTTAAATCATTTATGAGGGAACTAATAAGATGTTAACAACCAGTTCAAAGGAGATTTCAAAGTTGAAATCATATATACATTCATATATATTCATATATTCATAATCATATACATATTAATATATATATGAATCAGAAATGCTAAAGTGAATTTGCAAATAAATACAAACAAAACTGACCTTTTCTGTCAGGGCAGGGGTGCAGATAAATCAGTTGTCTCTCCACCAGACAGGAATTTTCACATATTTAGACAAGTATTAGATGCTCTGCTATCAGTTGTTTACAACTTACACAGAGTTGTAAAATACCTCTTATTGTGAAAAATCTTAGGGCCCTATAGAAGCAGAAAACCCAAACGCTTATGCTAGATGCCTTATTTTCCATTGAATACACCCAGTAATCTTTTGTTCCATTTCAAAGTCCTTCATAACTTACCCTTACAAAAACTATGCTCATTGTCGGTCTATTGTACTGAAGAAAGGCCTCCCTGTTATTTGTGCAAGCAGCAGTCAGACTATCTTGTTTTCCCTAGGTTGCAAGTTTCTGTTGAAAAAAAAAAAAGAGTCATGAATATCAGTGTATTTGTAGTTTTTTTGGATAATAGTAGTCATTTTTGGTGACTGATCATTTAAAAATTCCTTATCAATTACAACATGAGAACAGTAGAAAATATACTACTATAAGCAACTTATATGTGAAAGTGATACGATGAAACAGATTTAGGACAAAATTGACCTTGGAAGCTGGTGGAGCAGAGCATAAGCTCTCAAAATGGACCTGGACATCTTGATAGCTAAGGTTTGGGTTCTTACCAAGAGACAGCATTGCTGTGTTGCTACTTGGAAATAAAGGAGCATTTTATAAATTACTGTTTAATTTTATCAGAACGCTTTTTGTCGTTTTTGGTTGAAAATATTCTGAAATGTTACAGGATTGGCCTAAGTTTGCATTATGCTAGTTTCAGGGAAATATTTCAGGCAGCATTTTTTTGAATGAAACATTTTTCTGCATTCTTTTACATTTTCATTGAGATGTGAAGACAATATAAAAAAAACAAAAAATAAATTCCCAGTGCCTATTTTTTCTTTCTGTCCAGGCAGTCCTCACTTTGTATGGTACCATGTTAACTGAAACTCTTGCATATCTGAACTATGTTCTTGATTTGCCCTCTTCCCCATTCAAAGTGAGAGTTGCTTGTCTTTACAAGTTTTTAAATGAAATGTCTTGCTTAAAGAGTAATTTTTCTGTCTTTAGGCTATTAGACCAGCTTCCGAGAGCCAATGTTGTTCTCCTAAGGTATCTTTTTGGGGTGTTACACAACATTGAGCAACATTCCTCATCCAATCAGATGACTGCATTTAATTTAGCTGTGTGTGTCGCTCCAAGTATTCTTTGGCCTCCTACTTCCTCCCGCCCAGAACTAGAAAACGAATTTACAAAAAAGGTAATGAAGTTTTTCATTTTTATGCCCTGGGAGACTGAGTCCCCATTTTGAAACTGAAATTTGGGGTATTCTAAAAGATGATTTCTTAAATAACTTAAGTATACCTCCTTAGAAAATTTGACTACTGGTAGACTATAGGAAAGTGATTTGTTAAGTAGGAAATGATAGCAGATGGGTTACTTCTCTTTTCCCTTTAAGGAGGCTAAACACTATGACTAAAACCATAAAGTGAGAAAGCAGCTGATATGATTTTTAAAATGAAAAAAAAAAAAAAAGGACTTTGGAGTTAGGACAGCCAAGCTTTCATTCTCAGCTCTACCCCCTTGCCAGATGTATAGTCTTGGGCAAAGTTACATTGACCTACAGTGTCCTCATCTAGAAATAAAATGGAGTCGGTGATAATACAGTAGTTATTTGAAATCACACTCCTGTAGTCCTGGGCAGTTAATAAGGGGTGTGGGGATATCAGTTCCCTTGCTCTTAACATTTCTCCTGCCCCTTGGCCTCAGCTACTGGGGCAAGGAAACTTCAGAAAGGTTCCAGTACCTCTCAATGGAGTCACAAAGCTCCCTAATAAACTCTTACCTTTCCCCACAAGCACCTCTTGTTAGGGAGCCTAGCAGAAGGTGGCAGTACATGGATAGACCTGTCAGCCAAATGCTTGGGTAGAGACTAGTCAGGAACACAAGTTTTCTTCCTAGCTGTCTTTCTCCTTCACAGTGCACTCGCAGATGAGCCCTCTTCCCAAGTTTATGACAGCCTGCCCTTTACACAATAAATGGTTTTTATAAGTCTTTGTCTAATGATGCTTTATAAATTTTAATAACAAAGTATATTTCTTTACCCAGTTTTACAAACAGAGCCATTGGTATAAAATGTTAACATTAAGGCAAGGCTACAAATAATAACTTTAGTCCACCGATTACATTTCTATGCCCAAAGTACTTTTAAAAGTTATCATAGTTTTTTAGGGGAAACTGTTTAATGTACTTTTAAAGCAGATATGAATTTTTCTGTGGGTACATGTGCTTTTTGTTGTTAAAATCAGGATTTATATATGAAATGTGATTTATAAACATGTAATATGAAAAGTAATACTTCATTTGTCCTTTTTCTTACAGGTTTCTCTGCTTATACAATTTCTGATTGAGAATTGCCTTAGGATATTTGGAGAAGAAATCACTTCCCTCTTCAGAGAGGTTTCAGTGAGATGTGACACTAGAGAGAATGCCTCAGGTATTTTGAATAATTGGATTGGTTTTTGTGAGAAACAGACACATGTTTGTAAACATACTGGGATAGGGGTTTTCCTGGAGTCCACAGCAGCTGAAGTGAAGGGAGCCTCTGATCCAGGTCAGTGGGGCCCAGGGCTTTTGATCCTTCCTTAGATGGCCTGCCAATAGGTTAGCATGTGTTAACAGTGTAGTGGGATTAAGAACTATATAAAGATTAGGTTCCAGCCTTCAATAAGTTAGTGGCAGCATGCTGTGGTATGATGGTTTTTGATGGGCTTTTTATGAATAACCCTAGTATGTATAACAGAACTGCTGTGGGTGAAACTGGTGTAGAAAGCCCAGAGGTAGTGGAGGCATGAGTGGTTTTGTTTGTTTGTTTGTTTGTTTTTTGTCCTCTCCTTCCTCATACTGGTCCCTCAGGCACCTCAGAATTCTAGTGTGCTATGAAACAGTTTGAAACAACTGGCATCATTTGGCTGGGAGGGTGGGGGAACATTGAATTCAAAGACATACAGCTGCCTTCAGAACCTGAATCCCTGTGCCATCAATTACTAGATATGTTATCTTTGGCTGGTTGTTCTATGCCAGTGAACATCATTGTCTTTATCTCTAAAATGTGGATAAAAATAATGTCTAACTTTTATGGTTGTTGTAAAGATTAAATAAGGTAATGGATATTAAAGAACTTTGTAAAAGGACATTGTTAGAGTTAGTAAATGGTTTCCCCAAGACTAGCGTTATGTGTAACCACCAGCAACCTGTTAGAAGGCAGAGTCTCACTCAGAATCTGGATATACTCATACTATGAAAGCATTAATTCCTTCATATGTTTCACCATTTCTTGGTCATATGACATGTTCATTGCCTTAAGAAAATTTTAAGGAAAGCCCATTCATCAGGAACTGATGTAAATCTCCTATACCCCAGCAATTTTATTTTTATTCTTCACTAACAATTGAGATTGTGAAAGATTCTTTCTTGAGAGCAGGAATTTGAACACTCCACATGAAAAGAGAATTCAGCTAAGCACCATAGTTTGTTCTTAAGGAAGCATAAGTATATTTGTGGTAAGTAAACATGCTAATCATGGTTTAATTTTTTTGACAGATATTTCTTGCTTTCAACTGAATGACTCCTCCTATGACAGCTTGGAAAATGAGCTAAATGAGGATGTTGATGCACCATGCAGTGACTTGGTAAAGAAACTTGGCCAGGGGAGCAGAAGCATGGACTCTGTCTTAACCCTCAGTGACTATGATCTTGACCAGCCCGAGGTTGAAGGCCTTTTAACCCTAAGCGACTTTGACTTGGCCCATTCTAAAGATGAAGATGTTCAAATGAAACGGCCTCTTGAATCCAAGCCAGTGAACATTTTAGCATACACAAAGATCCCACTGCGGGATCATGCCAGGGCCCCGTCTGCCATGTGCACACCCAGCTACCTGTCCACAGCTGCAGCAAATGCTGCAAAAAGCCTGAGGCGACACCGGCGTTGCTCAGAGCCCAGCATCGACTATCTGGATTCAAAGCTTTCCTACCTCAGGGAGTTTTATCAGAAAAAGCTACGCAAGTCCAGCTGTGATACAATTCTTTCTCAAAAAGATGAAGACTATCTGAAGCAGAATCAACCCCTCCAGGAAGAGGGAAAGGCATGTTTTAAACAGAGTTTAGTCACAGGCACTGATGTCAGCAAGAAAAATCCCACTACTCAAAACACTAAGAAGAAAAGCTTGTCTGGTAGTGAAGGAAATCATATGAAACTTTTCCCTAAGTCCAAGCCAGTGGCCATTTCTGTGGCGTCTTATAGTCCTGTGTCCTCACAGGATCATTCCAAGAACCAGCCCTTTGATGTGGATACATCTGGATACTCCCCACCACACACAGCAGATGCCCTCAAGGGTCCAAGGACACACCGGCGCTGCTCAGAGCCCAACATAGAAGACCAGAACCGCAAGCTGACCTATCTCAGGGGAATTTATTCAAAGAAACAACATAAAACCAGCTGTGAAGCTGGTCTCTTGCATGGAGAGGAGGATTATCTCAAACGGCATAAGTCTTTGCAAATGGAGGGGCAGAAGCTTATTAATCAGAGTTTAGTCATGGGGATTGAGGTGGGCAAGAGTAGTGCCACAAACCAAAACACTGAGAAGGTTCTACCCCCAAAATTAAACCTTTGCCCAAGGACCAGCTATTCCAGCTTATCCTCCCCAGGCACTTCCCCATCCGGCTCATCAGTAAGCTCCCAAGACAGTGCTTTTTCTCAGATTTCTGAACACTCTGTGTTTACACCCACTGAGACTTCCTCTCCAATAGATTGTACTTTTCAGGCTCAGAGAAAACGGGAAGAGCTTTCTCCTGACTTTAGCAATGCCAGCCATGTTTCTGGAATGCCCGGTCCCTCATCAGGGCAGGCTTGCAGCCGCCCGGCCTATACAAAGAAGGACACCATGGAGTGGCATTCACAAATGCATTCTGTAACTCTTCATCCCAGCACATGGTTGAGAAATGGTGTGGCCAGTCTGAAAAACTGGTCCCTCAAAAAGAAAGCAAAGGCAGCCAGACCAGAGGAAAAGAAAACAGATTCTCCAAAAGGACCCCTAGAGCCACCCCTACATGCTTCTGGTGTTCCAGAAGCCAACTCACTGCAAGAGGAACAAAAAGACTTGCCCTTAAGGGCAGCTGAAGGACTGGCCCTCATGCAGTCAGCCCAAAGTTGTAGTTCTTCTCCCTTCCAGGACTCAGAGAGACACTGTAGCTCTCCATTCAGCCTGGTGGAGAGCAGACTCAAGCTGTGTATGAAGTCACATGAGGAAATAGAGCCTGGTAGTCAGAGCTCTTCTGGTTCTCTCCCTTGGGAAAGAGCCTCAGCCAGCTCTTGGACTCTAGAGGATGTGACCAGCCCAGACTCAGGGCCTACAGTGGTCTGCGACATTGAGGACAGGTATTTAACCAAAGACATTTAACCATAATAAGAATCTGATGTCCACAAGGACAGGAACTGGGTTAATAATAATAGACAATAATTATTATGACCACTTTGTATAAGATACCTGGGAGAGGTAGCATAAGGATTATCATTGCTAATACTTAGGACAATGAAATAATTCTCTTTATTGAGACTACTTGACAAATAACTTTATGCTAAAACTTTTGTCACCTAAGTGTTTAGGAGGCTTTTTCTTATTAAAGGTTGGGATTGGTCCTGTCATGTGGTTTTAGAGATACTAACAGAGGGCTAGCGAAAGCATCTTCTGTAGAGGAACCACTTATGGGAACAGTCTGTGAGACTGGTGTCCTGAGAAGACCAAGATATCATGAATAAGGAATAGGGGCCTGAGGAGAGAGGGGAAGGGTACAGAGAAACCATCTACATTCCATGGAATGTTTTTAATAAGTAGGCAAGAAAAATGCCACTAATCAAAGCATTAAGTGTGTCCAGTAATGAAGAACATCATGTAAAACCTTTCCCTAAATCCAAGCCAGTGGCCATTTTTGTGGGATCTTACTAATCATGTGTCCTTACAGAATCATTCCAGGAACCAGGCCATTGCTACAGCTAGAGTGGAGAAAAACAGAGTGACTCAAAAGCCATGGGTACCATGATAATCAGTTTTGTTGGTTGTATTTGTCGATTTGTTTTTTCATTAGTGTTGAAGTGCTTTGCAAAGGCTTCAGGAAACAGAGTTGTGAGGAGAAAGAAGAAAATGGCTGCTCATGTCGGTACCCTTTTCAAAGGTGTCTCTGGCTAGAAACATTCTTCAGAAAAGCAACTTTCTCTATTTAAAAGGTGACCTCCTGACAGCATTCACTCTCAGTGTGGGGGAAAAGACCACAACAACGGTCCTTTCTCAATTACACGAATGCTGTTAACGTGATCAAACCATGGCATCACTTTGCTGAAATGTTTCTGCACAGTCCTGCCTCTTAGGTTATAGTCAGCCAGAAAAAACATAAATCATTCCCTTTTCTGATTTTTATAGTTTGGCAATTGAGAGAGCAATATAGAGGGTGGCAGATTATAAGGAGTCCCACAATAGAATACCCAACAAAGTGGCTACCAGGCCTTCTCAGACAGCCATTTGCTTTGGGTTTTACTTCCAGACATCGTTTCGTATTTTTGCTCCAAATGTTTCATGGCTTATACCCCATTGGTTTATTTTATATCCATGGACCTTTCTCCGCTTTCTTGACTTAAAGTTTACAGCAGTACATCTCATCACCTAGGAACAGATTATCAGGCCTTGCCAACTAGTATGCAGGGACGGCACTGAAAATGGATGTGCATCTTCTTTCACATTAACTACTTACCTATAAGAAGTTGCTCTGAGCCCATTCTCTTTAGTTCACCACCAGATGGATCTTTCTCTCACAAGCTAGCTTATTCCAAATTATTTGTTTTATCAATCAGCCAGAAAATGGTCATATCAAATGTTTTCTTTTTTGTTCTAAAGGTTGCATTTTCAGTTATAGGGAAAAAATGTTTTCTCTAAGATAGAAGAAGTTATTTCAGTATTAGCTATAGGTGCTACCTACCTCGTGGGGACATGGCCCTGTTTGTGCTAACCATTACAATGATCTTTAAGAACTCTGCATCCAAAGAGCTACTTCATGACACTGGCCATCTCAGTCACAGATGTGAAGTCGATTTCACTTTATAACTAACCAGTCCCACATATTAAGACTCCTAAGTGGCCATATGCATCTTTTTTGGTATAATATATAAAGTCAGCAGGGACTCCCCTTTCCCTTAGGGCATACTACTGTCAGAACTGCAAGATGTGAATGAAGCTCTTATGGCTTGGAGTGTCTTTCTGGAAGAAATTGCCTTTTACTTTTTCATATTAGCAGGTAAAAAAATCATTCACCCAGTTTGAAGCATCGAAGAAAATAGTTGCTGAGGTTTTTTAATAACCATTCCTACTATCTGTGTTCCCCTAGATACTCCTGTAATTCTTAATGTGAATAGTTTGTTAATATTGCTGTAAAGTATTATATTGTATGATTTGAAGACAGACTATATGTCATTTTATTATACTCCATCAATCTATAATATATTAGACTGATGCTTTATCTAAAATGCTTTGAGTTTGTATAATATATCTTGACAAATTTTACTACCATATGTTATGTAATAAATGTGTATTTTTGTACTTGCAGAAACTGCTGCTAACTTTTAAAGTTGTTTGGTTTTCAAGGCACTGATAATGGATATGTATGAAGTCCATGCTGTCGGTTAAATAAAATGCCATTCTGCAGAATTAACCATCCCACCAGAGCAATATTGCCCTTTGTAGAATTGTTCTAGTTAATGATCCCAGTCTCTGCCTAACATTGGAAATTTCATAGAGTATAATTAATGTTGAATTTGAACCTTGAGCTTTTAGTCAGAACCCATGGTCAGTCTGTCTTTTTAGGAAAAGTGGTTTTATAAAATATTTTTTTTCTAATGTTATTTACCAAACAAGTCATGTTTTAGATACAAAGTCTTCATTTTCTTAGGCATTATGTTTTCATTGTGCTCCTGGAATGAGATATAGTCAGTATTTTTATGTCAAAGAACCATCAGATCACTTCGATTGTGTGAGATTTTCTTATCTAAGGTTGGACCATTCTAGCCAGAATACCCAGATGACCCCAGATACATGCCAAGACGTTTCTGCTTTTCAGGTCATATAAATGTATTTAATATGACAAGATTGTCGTGACTGCTACAGCTTTGCCGTCTTAAAGTTGGCTGAGTTTCCCCTCTGTGTAAAGTTAATCACTATTTCAAAGCGATTCAAAAACATACACTACTTTAGTCCAGAAAGAATTTCTTCTAACTGGGTGGAAAAGAACACAACTCCAGTCAGGTTATATTTGGGCAATGTACACACACACTGGTGTTGATTTCTCTCAGAAACACAATGATAATTTCACTTTTTAAAAAGAGTCTTAATCTAAAAGCACTGAATTTAAGAGACTATCTCCTTTGTGCTTTTCTACTTTTCATGACATGACATTGATTCAAAGGGATCTAATGTATATCTTTGAACCAATGCCATATT
Organism: Papio anubis; assembly: GCF_008728515.1. Lineage (NCBI taxonomy): Eukaryota > Metazoa > Chordata > Mammalia > Primates > Cercopithecidae > Papio > Papio anubis. Next base: position 23,866,594 of record NC_044987.1, read on the forward strand.
GTTTCTGCTAAAAAAAAATTCTAAGAATATTATGTATTTTCATCCAGATTTTGGTGGCAAGTGTTTAATTCGTATTTTCCTTCCAGGTCATGTTTTGTTTGTTTTGTTTTGTTTTCGTTTTTGTTTTTTGTTTTGAGACAGAGTCTCACTCTGTAGCCCAAGCTGGAGTGCAGTGGCGTGATCTCAGCTCACTGCAACCTTCGCCTCTGGGGCTCAAGCAGTTCTCCTGCATCAGCCTCCCAAGTAGCTGAGACTACAGGTGCGTGCCACCATACCCGGTTTTTTTATTTATTTATTTATTTTTAGTGGAGACGGGGTTTCACCATGTTGCCCTGGGTGGTCTCGAACTCCTGAGCTCAGGCCATCAACCCACCTTGGCCTCCCAAAGTGCCAGCTCATGTTTTAATGACACAGAGAACATCTTTACAAACTGCCTATTCCAATGCAAAGAAAAATTCATTACAAAAAAAAATTTTAGTAAATGACTTTTATTCCCTGAATAATAAAGTTGGATAAAATGTTTACTTTCTTCAACATCTATTCTGGCTGTGAGGATTTCTCATAAGGTAAGTTTCTAAGTATTCTTGAGTTCTGTGCTGACTTACCCTGAGCTAGCATTTTACCCTGTTCCTGAGCCACCTTCATGTTGCATTCAGGTTTTTTTTTTTTTTTTTTTAAATACCATGAATTCTTAGCTCTGCCCTCCATAATGTCAGCTGTTATGATAGAATTAATTGACAGAGGGCTCTGGGTTGTAATTTGTAAAGTTTTGTTTTGAAATCCCGAAGAAGTACACACAGATGATGGTATTAGATGACCATTGCTCCTTTTTTTTTTTTTTTTTTTGAGATGGAGTCTCATCCTCATTACCCAGGCTGGAGTGCAATGGCGCAATATTGGCTCACGGCAACCTCCGCCTCCTGGGTTCAAGCGATTCTCCTGCCTTAGCCTCCCGAGTAAGTAGGATTACAGGCATGTGCCACCACGCCCGGCCAATTTTGTATTTTTAGTAGAGACGAGGTTTCTCCATGTTGGTTAGGCTGGTCTCGAACTCCTGACCTCAGGTGATCCACCCGCCATGGCCTCCCAGAGTGCTGGGATTACAGGTGTGAGCCACCACGCCCGGCTGAGCATTGTTCTTTAATGTGTATTCACTTAGTACAGCACCAGAACAGATACACATTTTTAGATCAAAATATATTTTAACATTTGTTAAGGTAAAATATATGTTTTCTGGAGTTGAATTTTGCATGGTAATATATAGGCTTTGGAGACATTAAGATTTAAATGCTAGTTGTTATAGTCTAGACTTGATATTAGATTACAGTAACTTGGAATTAAATTTAGGACTTCTCCTTGCAGCCTCTTTATCTGCTATGAAGTGAATAAATCAGCTAAAATCTTGTGAAGTAGTTCCATTACTCTAAGCAAATAAAATGGGTGCTACAAAGAAATGCGCCTTCTCTGCCAGATCACAGGGGCTGCAATTGTTACTGCCTAAAATTTTCAGGAAGAAAGGAAATGAGTATCTTTTCCCAAGAATGGGATGATTAAGTAGCAGAGAATCATCAAAATACATGAACACAAGACGCTTCCTGCTTGATGGCACAGCAAGTGAGTGGAGAGGGGGGAAAGCCTTAAGTAAGCATTCTAATTCGTACAAGAAATTGAATCACAGGGAGTTTAAGAAACAAAACTGAAAAGAAGGAAAGACCATGGCTTGGGAAAATGAAAGTGTTAAAAGTGATATAATGTTATTCAGGCAGCTAAACTTTTATTGCGAGGTACTGTTCCAGACCCTAGTGATACAAGGTGAAAAAGACAAATTATTTCTGTCCTCAAGGACTTTAAACAGGGAAGGGAAAAATTGGGCTGTGTAGAAGAGTGGGAACAGTAACATTTATTGGGTACTTTGTTGCACGTATGCACTGGTGATGAATGTATTACATGTAGTATTTCATTTAATGCTCACAATAGATCTTGTGTCATGGGTACAGTCAGCTGGCACCTCATTCTAACCACAGGCTTTTTTTTTTTTTTTTTTTTTTTTTTTACCTTTTCCTCTTAAAATAGGTGAGACAATACTTCTTTCATCATAAAGCAGGCACAAATTATGTATGTGAGGACCATCCAGACTTTCCTAAATTCTTGTGTCTAGGCTGGGTATCTCAAATTTATGAAAATCATATCAGAAATAATTCCGAAAGCTACGATGAATATAAAAATAATTGGACTGAGAATTTGGTTTACACAAAATGGCAGACTTGTGTCTCCATGCTCCTCTCTGCTAAGTACAACTGTAAATCCTATAAGTATACAAGAGACAGCCAAAAGAAAATCTTGAAAGGGGATAAGAGGCAGTGAAACTGGTTTGGAACTCTAGGAGTGGGGGAACAACGCAGTGGCAGAGCATCTCACATCTCCTCACCAGTAGAAGAAGGTGACCCAAGGCCTGACCTTTCCCAACTAGCAACACAGGGCAGCTCAGAAATGCCCCTTTCCCTGATCAGTGAGAATCCCTCTGACACCACCTGGTGAAGCAGGAACCATCGGCAAGATGGACTGATGAGAGCCCCACTAGTAATAAATGACCTTTCCTGCTAGGCCTGACACTTCCCTCACCCCTGAAAGATAGTTGGTCAGGCAACAACAGCAAGAGGGACCCAGCCACAACCCGCAGCTAATCCTGGAAAGCTAATTGGCCACAGCTGCTGTAAGAGTCCCCTCCCCTGTCCAAAAACACTGGAACAGCCAGACGATATGGGAAGGATTCCACCACAAAAAATACCCAGCTAGGGCTGTCTCAGGCATGAGGAACAAAGAGGCCTCCCTGACCAGAAACATCAAAATACACCACAAAAGCTCTGAAAATTAAGTTGTCACTGGGCCCACCACCCCAAACATAGGCCAGATCTGTGGGTGCTGAAACTAAACAAGGTGACTGCCTGCTAAACTAAAAAGATTTATGTGGGACCCAGAGTCTCTTAACATAATAGACAAAATGTCCAGGATACAATTAAAAATCACCTGTCTCACCAAGAACCAAGAAAATCACAATTTCAATGAGAAAAGACAATGTTAACATTAAGATGATTTTTAAAACAGCCACTCTAAAATGTGTCAGAAACCGAATACAAATTATCTTAAATGAAAAAAATATAATCTGAGCAAATAGAAATTATACAAAAGAACCAAATGGAAATTGTTAAACTGAAAAATACAATAGCAGAAATCTCAGTGTATGGGCTCAATAGCAGAGTGGAGATGAAAGAGCATAGAATCAGTAAACTTGAGGACAGATTGATAGGATTTGATGACAATCTGAACAACAGAACAGACTGGAAAAAATAATAATAGAGTCTCAGGCACCCATGGAACACTAACAGAAGAGCCAACATTTGTGTCAGAGTTCCAGAAGGAGAGAGGGTAAGGCTGAAACAGTATTCAGGGAAATAATGGCTGAAAACTTAACAAATGTGGTAAAAGACATAAACCTACACATTCAAGAAACTGAAACCTAAGCAGGATAAGTGCAAAGGCATCATAATTGAATGTCTGGAACCTAAAGACAAAATCTTGAAAACAGAACCAACACCTTACCTATAGGAAAACACAATTCAAATGACAGGATTTATCATTTGAAGCCATGGAGGCCAGAAGGAAGTAGCACAACATTTTACAAGTGCAGAAAGAAAAAGAACTGTCAACCCAGAATCCCATATCCAGTGAAACCAACCTCGATGAATGAAGAAAGAATAAGGACATTCTCAGATGAAAGAAAATGTCAGGAATGTGTCACTAGCAGATACATTTGTAAAGATTTGGTAAGGAAAGTTTTTTAAACAAAGTAAATAATAGAAAATTTGGAGCATCAGGAAAAAAAACAGAAATAAGGGTATGTATGACAGGCAATCTTCAGTTTTATAAATCATATTTGATACTTGAAACAAAAATTATAACACCATTTGCTACTCAATGATATTGAAAAGTGGAAAAGATAAAAAGGACCTAAGTGGAAGTGAGGTTCCCATACTTCATTCAAAGTGGTAAAATGTTGGTACCAGTAGTGTGATATGCTACAGCTGTATATTGTAATATCCAGAGCAACTACTACAAAAACTATATATTTGGAGTGCGTGTATCTCAAATAATAAATCAAGATGAAATTCCAAAAAAAGTCTTTAAAACCCACAGGAAGAAAAAAAAAAGCAGAATAATAAAGCCAGAGGAAGCAAATAGAAAATAGTAAAATGGCATACTTAAGCTCTAATGTATCAAGAATTGCCTTAAATGTAAATGATCTACATATACTGATCAAAAGACAGAGATTGACAGAGTGTTTAAGTGTGTATGGGGTGGAGGAGGAATAAACTTTTTTTAATGACCTATTTCTTGTGTACAAAAATTAACTTTAAATTCAACAACATAGGTAGGTTGAAAGTAAAATGGTGAAAAAGATATATCATGCAAATATTCATCAAAAGAAAGCAGGAGTGGCTAAATTAAAACTGGGAAGATAGACCTATAAAACAAAGAAAATTACCAGAGACAGAAAGGAACATTATATGACAATCCACCAAGAAGACATAACAACCCTAAATGTGTACGCACAAACAGCAGAGCTTCAAAACATTAGAGCAAAACATGACATAACTGAAAGGAGAAATAGACAAAGCCCAATTATAGTTGGAGACTTCCACACTCCTCTCTCAACAATTAAATAAAACTAGACAGAAAACCAGCAAGGATATAGAAGAATTTTCATCAACACCATCAATCATATCCAATCAGCCTTTATAGAATAATCCATGCAACAGCAGAGTATACGTTCTTTTCAATTGCTCAAGGAACATATACCAAGAAGCCTTACTCTGGGCCATAAAACAAACATCAACATTTTAAAATAATTGAAATCATACAGAGTATGTTTTGAGACCACAGCGGAATTAAACTAGAAGTAAACAACAGAAAGATAACAGGAGAATCTCCAAACACTTGGAAACCAACACACTTCTGAATAATCTGTGAGTCAAAGAGAAGTTTCAAAAGAAAACTTTTTTAATCACAAAACTAAGTGGAAACACAACATTTCAAAATAGAGCAAGTCCTTGAATAACGTCATTTCATTCAATGTTGTTTCATTATAACCCTGATGAAGAAAGATAAATAAATTGATTTCCAGCTGGGGCCACTGTCTATGTGGAGTTTGCACATTGTCTTTATGTGTGCCTGGGTTTTTTCTGGTACTCTTTGAGTTCCTCCCGCATCCCAAAGATGTGCCCGTTAGGTCCACTGGCATGTCTACGTTGTCCCAGGATGAGTGTGGGTGTGTGACTGCACCCTGCGTTGGGATGACATCCTGTCAGGGATGGTTCCCGCCTTGCACGCTGAGTTGCCAGGACAGGCACCTGCCACCCGAGACCTTGAATTGGAACAACTAAGTATCTTACTTATGTTTATTAATCTATTTTAAATATATAGAGAGGGTTAGTATTTATTCCCAGGTTCAATATTAGAATAATTTGGGTCTTTATTTAGAAGTTTGACAGTGTTTTTGTGACCAGAAACACCGAAGAAACTTAACTCTTGTTTATATCAATTAACGTTAGGTAAAATTGGTTTAATTTTGTCATCCTTTTGCTTAAAGTCACAGTTTCCGAGAACATATTGATGACATTAAATGAGGATTTACTACATATGAGATACTGGTAAAGCAGTGCCTAGAGGAAAATTTATAACACTAAATGCTTACATTAAAACAGAGGAAAGATCTCCAGTCAATAAGCTAAGACCCCACCTTAAAAAACTAGAAAAAGAAGAGCAAAATTAATCCAAAACAAGCAGAAGGGAGAAAATAATAAAGATCAAAGAAACCAACAAAATTGAATATAGAAAAATAGAGAAAAAGATGGCTCGTTTTTAAAAATCAATAAAATTGATAAATCTCTAGGAAGACTAATGAAAGAGAAAACAAATCACCAATATCAGGAATAAAACAAGATATCATTACAGATTCTGCAGCCATTAAAAGGATAATAAAAGAATACTACAAATAATTTTCACATTCATAAACTTGACAAACCACAAATTACCAATACACCACCAAGATGAAATATAATCTGAATAGTCACATAATCACTAAATAAATTAAATTCACAATGTAAAGCTCCCAAAGAAAAAAATCTCCCAGGCCCAGATGGTTTCACTGGAGAATTCTAACATTTAAAGAAAAATTGTAACCAATTTTATACAATCTCTGTGAGAAAATAGAAAAGTAGGAAACACTTCCAACTCATTTTATGATGTCAGTATTATCCTGGTACAAATTCCAAAAAAGACAGTATGAAAAGAAAGAAAGAAAGAAAGAGGAGAGAGGAAAGGAAGAAAAGGAAGAAAAGAAGGAATTACAGACCAATGTCTCTCATGAATTTATATGCCAATTTTTTAATCAGCAAACAATCTAGCAATGAATAAAAGGAATTATTTACTATGACTAAGTAGGATTTTTTTTCAGATATGCAAGTGGTTCAATATTTGAAAATCAGTATATCAACCATATAAACCATATATCAACAGGCTAAAGATGGCAAGTCATAGTATCATATAAATTGACACAGAAAGACATTTGAAAATCCAATACCCATTAATGATTTTAAAAAATAACTCAGCAAGTTAGAGGGAAAATACCTGTTTGTTTTTTGGTTTTGTTTGTTTTTCTGAGATGGAGTTTCGCTCTTGTCACCCAGGCTGGAGTCTAATGACGTGATCTCAGCTCACTGCAACCTCTGACTCCTGGGTTCAAGCGATTCTCCTGCCTCAGCCTCCTGAGTACCTGGGATTGCAGGCACCCGCCACCCACGTCCAGCTAATTTCTTGTATTTTTAGTAGAGACAGGGTTTCACCATATTGGCCGGGCTGGTCTCGAACCCCTGACCTCGGGTGATCCACCCATCTCAGCCTCCCAAAGTGCTGGGATTACAGGCATGAGCCACTGCACCCAGCCTGTTTGATTTTTTTTAAATCTACAAAAAGTCTACAGCTAATCTTATACTGAAATGGTGAAAGACTAAATGCTTTCTCCTAAGATTAGGAACAAACCAAGGATGTCTGCTATCACCACTCTTGCTGAACGTACTACTGGAAGATATAGCCACTGAACTGAGGCAGGAAAACAAAGGCATACAGATTGGAAAAGAAGAAATAAAGCTATCTGCAAGTGTCATAATTGACATGACTGTCATAGAAAATCCCAAGGAATTTTTTTTTAAATACCTCCTAGAACTAATAATTTAATTCAGCAGGGTCACAGAATACAAAGTCAACACACAAAATCATTTTATACCTATATATGCCAATAACATGCTGAAAGTAAAATGAAAGACAATACCATTTATAATTACTCTAAAGAAAAATACTTAGGCATAAATCTAACAAAATATATATAGGATATGAATGCTGAAAATTACAAAATATTGATCAAATGTTGGTAAAAATAATCAGAGGACCTAAATGGGGAGATATGCAATATTCATGGATTGGAAGGCTCAACGCAGGAAAGATGTCGACTCTTCCCAAATTGATATATGGGTTTAATTCAATTCCAACCAAAACACCCAGAAAGGATTTTTGTAGCTGTAGATAAGTTTCTTCTAAAATTTATTGGAAAGGCACAGGCCTTAGAATAGCTAACATCACCTTGACAAAGAAGAATAAGGTGAAAAGACCACATTTCTCAAAATTAAGGCTTACTGTACAACTAGAGCAATCAGGAGAGTACAGTATTGGTGGAGAGATAGACAAACATGTCAATGGAACATATCTGAAACACATCCATAGACTTAGATATGGCAGAGATGTTGGAATTATTACACCAGGAATTTAAACAGCTATGATTAATATACTAATGGTACTAATCAAAAAATTAGACAACATGCAAGAACATGTGAATACCATAAGCAGAGGTATGGAAACTCTACGAATAAAAAAACTCTAGAAATCAAAAACAGTGTAACAAAAATGAAGAATGTCTTTGATGGGCTCATCAATAGATTCGATATGATTGAGGAAAGAACCAGTGAGCCTGAAGAAATGTCAGTACAAACTTCCAAAACTGAAAGGCAAAGAGAAAAAGGAGTGAAAAATATAAAATAGAATATCCAAAAACTGTGGGAAAATTACAAAAGGTATGACATACATATAATGCAAATGCCAGAAGGAGAAGAAAAACAGAAAAAAAGCACTTGAAACAAAAATTATTGAAAACTTCTCATGATTAATGACACACACACCAAACCACAGAGCAAGGAAGCTCAGGACAAACACCAAAATATCTACACCTTGGCATATCATATTTAAACTGCAGAAAATCAAAGTCAAAAAGAACATATTGAAAGAAGGAAAAACAAATACCTAGAGGAACAAAGGTAAGAATTACAATAGACTTCTCATCAGAAATCATGCAGCAAAAGAGAGTGAAATATTTAAAGTGTTGAAAGAAAGTAATCATCATCGGCCAGGTGCAGTGGCTCGTGCCTATAATCCCAGTACTTTGGGAGGCTGAGGCAGGTGGGTTGCCTGAGGCTAGGAGTTCGAGACTTCCTGGGCAACAAACGTGGCGAAACCTTGCCTCTACAAAAAATACAAAAATTAGCCAGTCATGGTGGTAAGCACCTATAGTCCCAGCTACTCAGGAGGCTGAGGTCAGAAGATCACTTGAACCCAGGAGGTAGAGGTTGCAGTGAGCCAAGATCACACCACTGCACTCCAGCCTGGGGAACAGACCAAGACCCTGTCTCAAAAAAAAAAAAAAAAAAAAGAGAGAAAGAAAAGAAGAAAGAAACCACCATCCTAGGATTTTGTATCTTGTGAATTATCATTCAAAAGTAAAGGGGAAAAAAGACTTTCTCACACAACAAACATTGAGGGAATTTGTCAGCAGTAGAACAGACTTACAAGAAATGTTAAAAGAAGTTATTCAGAAAGAGGACTTACATAGAGCATTAGAGAAGGAATAAAGGAGGATAAAATAAAATATTTTATTTTTCTTATTCTTAATTGATCTAACAGGTAACAGTTCAAAATAAAAATACCAACAATGTATTTGGAGATTATAGCTTATGGAGGAGCAAAATGAATGACAGCAATGTTAACTGAAGATGGGAGGGAGGAATACTGTATTATAAGGTACTTGTGCTATCTGAAATGACACAGTATTATTTGAAAGTGGACTTCGATTCACTATAAAAGTATATTGGAAACTCAAGGGCAACCACTAAAAAAAAGTAAGTTTTAAAAATGTATAATTGATATGCTAAAAGGAGAAAAAAATGGAATCATAAAATGCCCAATCAAAAAGAGAGGCTAAAGGAACAGAAAACCAAGGACAATGAATAGAAAATAGTAAAATGATTGATATTCATACAACTGTACGAAAATCACTTTAAACATCAATGGCCTCAACATACCAAAGAGAGACTGTCAGAGTCAATAAAAAAAACCAAGACCCAACTCTGTGTCCACAGGAAACTCACTTTAAATAGACGAAAAGTAAAGGGACACAGAAATGCTAACGTGAATCAAAAAAAAAAAAAAAAAAAAAGCTGGAGTAGTTATGTTAATTTCAACAAAGACTTCAGACCAAAGGAAATTATCAATTTAGGAAGAGTTGACATCCTTACTGTGTTGTCTTCCAATCCATGAATATCGCATATCTCCCCATTTATTTAGGCCTCTGATTATTTTCAGCATTCACATCTGTATATATTTTGTTAGATTTATGCCTTTCTCCTGTAGCAGGAGTAGCTGATGGGAAAGATAAGAAAAAGCAAGGTCTTTTTCATCTTTTCTTGGGTTGGAAACCCAAACTAGATTATATGCGCTCGGAGCAGTTTCAGATGCCACTAAACTAGAAGCTTGAATAGATCTGGGTTCCTAGAGGTGAGGCCTGACCCGTCTGACTTGAGGCAGTTGTGTCTTTCCAAGCCTAAAAAGTATGTGAGGATTCCTCTCCCTCTTGTGGCCCTTCTGCTTCCATCCACAGCCCTCCCCACTTTTAGTGCCAGTCCTGAAGGCTGACCATCTCTTTTGGCTTGGTGCCCCACTCCCACTTTTGGGCACAGATGTGGCAGGCTGAGTGCTCCCCTGGTACCTGCCCAGACTATTGGTCCAATCCTTTGCGATCACTTAGAAACTGTTCTTCCCCATAATCCCTCACCTCAGCAGCCCACTGATGACCCCCATCTCTCCTCACTGGTCCCCAGATGGTGCTCCAGCCAGGCTGACATGTGAGGGCAAACTATGTGTGTGGTGACACCATGAGTGGACCCACCTCTCAGGGACATGGCTGCCCGGAAGAGATAAGGTCACTTTCTCAGCAGAAAGCACAGCTCTCAGCCCATCCCAAACCCAGTCATTGGAAATGAGCATAGATACATTCTGCCTCAATTTCCTCTTCTGTAACATCTACTCAAAGAACATAAAACATTGATTTAGTCATTTGATAAGTATGTATTGATAACTTGCTATGTGCCAGGTACTATCCTCACTGGGTACAGCAGTGAACAAGCAGTGCACAACTGCTGGATGGATTGCGGTTTCGCTCTTTACCCAGCTCAAATTGGCACGCGTCTGGGTGGGGCCTGCCAAGTGTGTGGCAGGTTGGGGCCCTGCACACGCTACCATCTGCAGTGCTGGAGCTTTAGAGGCCTGGGGTACTTGTTGGGAGGGTGGGGGCAACTTGAAGGGGGCTAAATGTGGGAAACTGATAACCAGGCTAGGGGCTGAGCATCAGTTCCCTAACCTGGAAAAGTCTTCGGTTTTCCCCAGGTTCACCCTCTTATCCAGAGTGAGACCTGCCAGAGCTTTGACGTTCACCCCAGCCCAGCCCATGCCTGCGTGTGACTGACCAGGCTACAAAGGCTCTCTCGGAATCTGAGGTTAAGAAAGATGAAGGGCCAGTGCCGCCTGTCTGTCTGCAGTGGGCATATTGCATAATCACAGCTTTCTCTGATCTTTCTTGTGAGAGCTCTTCGTTTCTCCGCTTCTTCCTCTCAGCTTTGTAATATGACACCCGGCCACTGGCCTCTTATCTTTGCTGCCTCCCCACCTCCCAACTCCTCTCTCAGATACACACAGAGAACAGAGACTACTCCTGCTTTGAGGCCTCAAGGATCAAGTTCATTCCCTTAACACCCTTTGCTTGCTGGACTCACTGCTGATACCACAGCCAGGCGAGGACCTTACACTTTCCACCCCGCCTCCCACGCCACTTCATCCTGCCCTCATCTCCTCCCTCTCCAGATTATACAGCATCTCACTCAGGCTCTGGGGACCCGTCTCGGGGTGGAGACAGGGTCTGGATTTGAATATTTGTTAGGGAGTTTTTTGGCTTCTCCACAAACTAAGAAGACATGAAAAAACAAGACTGCAGTTTTTCTCAGACCACTTTCATGTTTTGAACACTCCTTTGGAGGGGAATAAGGAGGAGCCCTGGGCTATCAGGCTAGATCCCCACATCTGGCTGGAGGAGGGGCAGCCTGTATGGTCCAGCTTAACACTTCTAGGCCTAAGCTCAGCTGGGTACCATGGGAGCGGATGTTTTCCACCTATCAAAAACTTTAGATCATTCCCATCACAAATTGGCAATCTGCATCATGGAGACTCCCTGCCTGCCCCCTTTGCTCCTAAGAGGAACTGTACTTTAAAGCAAGTAAAAAGAAAAGCATTGTCCTCATGTAGCTTTTCTCAAAGGCGTGGACTGCAGTGAGCAGGGACCATCCTTCCAAGGTCTCAGACTGCTCGGGTTTCTCAGAGGTAGGAGCAGGATACCTATAACATGTTCAACATTTTGAAAAAGACAATTATAAAACTACACAGGTTAATGGCACTTACTTTTGGTTGTATGTAATTCGTGAACCCATATTAACTTGTGGGAAAGTAAGGTCTGACTCCTGACAAAATAAACTACCTGCAATCCCATGAGTTTTTTGGTGAAAAGGTATGTTAAAAATTGGGGATGCAGAGGGGGAAGAAAAATCACAAAAGCAGCCACGAGAGGTCACGAGGCTAGACACCCATGGCAGCCTGCTCAGGGGCTCATTCTGTGTCCCCATCCATTGTGAACCTCTCAGATTCTCATGTGAGCCTCCCACTGCACAGCTCAATGCCCAGTATACAGCACCATGGGACTAATACACCTCAAGGGTGTTTCTTCTGGAAATACAAACAGGTGACAAAAAAATGGATTCAAGTTTTACAGTCTTTCCTTCCCACCTGTCCCCTAAGAAAAATGCTTTTGAATATGAAATGTTCAGGAGTAAGAAACAGGGAAGCAGGAATTAGATAATATAATGGTAGTTAATAGACTACTGTAGGGTGGGTGATAATAAGAGTGGTGGTTATAATATAATGGTAGTTATAATATGATGGTGGTTATAATGGTGGTTACAATATAATGATGGTTATAATATAATGGTGGTTATAATGGTGATTATAATATAACGGTGGTTATAATATAATGGTAGTTATAATATAAAGGTGGTTATAATATAATGTGGTTATAATATAATGGTAGTTATAATGGTGGTTATAATATAACAGGGGTTATAGTATTATACTACTCATGATGACTTGTTGAGTGCTTTTGGCTTTCAGTTTATTCAAAGCCCACTGTGATATGGGCTGAGTAAGCTCAACAACAACCCCCCATCTTACAGATGAATAAACTGGTCACTCAAGTAGTAAATGGCTGAGCCAGGCCTTCAGTTTAGGTCTCCTGATTACTCACTAACCTTGTGCCCTCTCCAAGCACCAAGCTGCAGGGCTGCTGTAACCTTAAAAGGTGAAGGTTCTACCAGCCCCTTCCACTCCCAATTTTTCCAGGTTCTTTTTGGTATCTCAGACCTCCTGTCTCTCACAGATAAAAAGAGTCTCTCATATGAAAATTAGATCAGTCAGCACTAACCATTAAAGACAAAAACTGATAAATTGATATAAACAAAATTAAACATGTCTCCTTATCAAATTATACCATTAAGAAGATGAAATAGGCCACAGGCCACACACTGCTACATACACACACAGCACATATCTAACAAATCCAGAATATATAAAGAAATCCTACAAATCAAGTAAAGACAAAAAAAAATCCAAGTTATAAATTGGGCAAAGATCTGAAAAGACACTTCACCAGAGGAGATTTACAAATGACCAATAAAACACTTGAGAAATGCTTAACGTCATTAGTGATAGGAAAATGCAAACGAAAACCACAATAAGATAGCACTCCATACCCACTAGAGTGGATAAAACTTAGAAGACATCATCCAAAGATGTAGGGCAACTGGAACATACATTACTGGGGACAGGTGTGGGGTGGGGCAGAAGAGTGTAAAATGGCATAGCCACTGAAAAATTGTTTGAAAATTTCTTGGCCGGGCGCGGTGGCTCAAGCCTGTAATCCCAGCACTTTGGGAGGCCGAGACGGGCGGATCACGAGGTCGGGAGATCGAGACCAAAAAAACCCCGTCTCTACTAAAAAAATACAAAAAACTAGCTGGGCGAGGTGGCGGGCGCCTGTAGTCCCAGCTACTCGGGAGGCTGAGGCAGGAGAATGGCGTAAACCTGGGAGGCGGAGCTTGCAGTGAGCTGAGATCCGGCCACTGCACTCCAGCCTGGGCGACAGAGCGAGACTCCGTCTCAAAAAAAAAAAAAAAGAAAATTTCTTGTAAGGTTCATGCATTTACTCTAGATACTTACCTAACAGGAGTGAAAACCATATGTCCACACAAAGACTTGCACACAGAGATTCATTATAGTGTCTATTCACAGTGGCCAAAACTTTAAACAATCCAAACATTTGTTAACAGGAAAACAGATAAATAAATTGTGTGTTCACGAAATGAAATACTATTTGGTACTGAAAAGGAATAAACTGCTGATACATACAACGACATGATAGAATCTAAAACACACTGTGTTGATCAAAAGAAGACAGACACAAAAGAGGGAATGCTGTGTGATTCTATTTCCATGGAGCCCAAGGACAGAAATTACTAGTCTATCATGATAGAAGGCAGAAAGTGGTTAGGAAGGTGATGGACTAGATTGGGAAGGGGCACCAGAGAGCTTTGGGGTAATGGAAATGTTCTGTATCTTATTTTAGGCGGTGTTTAAGCAGGTGTCTACAACTTTCAAAACTCTTCACACTGAGCCCTTAAAAACTATGTATTTTATTGTATGCTAATTAGCTCTCAATAAATTTAAAAACGGACCCTGCTGGGTTAGCTATAAGGGTCATAGCCTTGCTCCTTGGAGGCCAGTTTCTTCCCCTCTGACTGAAACCTGAGCTATGAGCTAATGAACTCCCCACATAGCCTGGGCTTAAGGGGTAATGGCAACGAAGAGTTTCAGCAAAACAGCTCCAACCAAAAGCTGTTTCTGTCCAGCAGTGCTGAAAAGGAGGCTTCGGTCTGCCTCTCCACCCCACCCCAGGGATGTACGGGCCCCTTGTTTATTATCTTCAAAATATGAATGGGGAATGCCAGAGGTACTTGCCTGTCACCTCCCAAAAAGGAATAAAGTACAACTCTCTGCAAAGTGCTACCAGCTTAAGAGGCTCAGAGTCACAGGTCCTGCTGGGCAGAGATGTACCTCATTGCTGGCATAGAAGTCAGCTCCAATGACAGACTGGCTCCTAATTTTAGAATTCAGTGGACGTCACAGTTTTATAGGTTGATTGTAAAACTCTGGAAAAGGATGATTAAAAAAAAAATAAAAAATAAAAAAAGGGCCTCCGGCCATTTCTATATGTGCTGGACCAGAGTGCCTGGGTCCCTGCAGAGGCATAGTCCGATGGTGTCTAAACAACTTCTGGGGGCCAAAGAGTTCCTATCCCAGAGAGACCAGAATGCCAGGGGGCTTGGAAACCAGTCATAGAAGGGGCAGTCACAGGAATCACACGCCTTTACCTGGGAAAGTGTGGGAGACGCCGCAATCATTCAAACACTTGAAAAGCTGGCTAAGGGTAGAAGAAACAGGCTTCATTTATTCCAAATGGCAAAACGTCAACTAATGTATAGAAGTCACAAGAAGCTAGATTTTAATGCAACAAAACAAGGACCTTTGCAACAACTGAAGCTGCTTAACATTCCATTCACATATCAATTCATTTAGCAAATAATTTCTGAACACCTACCACCTGTGCACACAGCAGGATGGATCGGCTGCAGACTTAGCCCCAAAGAGTGTTTAGTGCAGGATAGGGGACAAGACATGACTAGAAATAACTCAGCTACAAGGCAGCAGGGGACAAGTACAGACGAGAGGGCCAGAGCAGGAGAGGAAGGAATTATTTCCACTGCAACTGGGCCCTCTGTGATGCTCACCAGTCATTTTGCTCCTCTGTGTTCATTCTTTCATCCACTCAATATTTATCAAGTCCTGCTTTGTGTCAGGCACGATCCTAAATGCTGAGACATACAGTGAAGAAGACAGACAACTTGTCTGCATGGAGTTTATATACTACTTAGGAAAAAAAAACAGCCAAATGCCACACCAGTATTACGTCAGGTGGTGACAGGTGCTACAGAGAAACAGCATTGCTCTGAATCTTTATCACTCTCTTCAACCTATGGAACAACCCCTACTTTCTTGCTTTCAACTGCAATGACCTCCTACCTCACTGAGAACATTGTGGCCTAAGCCCCTCTCTCCTGCCCATCACAACTGTCATCATCTCTCCCATCCTGAAGGAATTACTTTCGGATTCTGAGGAAAGAAAGATTCTTCCCCCAACACAGATCTCCCCACTAGTCTCTTCCCACTCCTCAGGGACCTCGCTCTATCAGCTGTGCCAGCCCCTGCTTATCTCTTCTCTCTTCACTTAGTATCAAGACCTCAGTTCACAGACCTGTTCATTTCTCAGACCCAAAGCAACATTCCTAGTCTATCCCCAAGAAGGCAAGTAGGTGTTAGTCAAGAGCTAAACTTAGACCAGTCCCAGGATCACATATGGACTTGCAGAAAAGCTACATCTGGTGGATTGGTGTACGCCCCCATGGCCACGGGGGCACGAGGTATGTGGGGATCATTGTGAGATCCTACAGGTAGTTCCCAGCTCCCAAATTCTTCAGAGCTCTCACTACTTGCCTCTACTGCTTCATTTCTTCTTCATCACCTTACCTGCTCCACCATGCTGTCTACTGAGACTGGTTGTGTAAAGATCACCCAATGATCACCTGATTGCCAGTACAATAATTTTCCCTGTCGTTGTGTTTGGTGTCTTCATAGCATTCCATGTGGATTTCCCAAGCTTATGTCCTCAGCTCTCTACTCAACTTTCTGTCACTCCTCAGACAATCTCATCCATTCCATAGATCCAAAATAACTTGTATTCTGGAAGCTTCTCCATTGCATCTCCTGCCCAGGGAGTTCTCCTTAACCACTGGGCAGTACCACTTGGATCTCTTGCTAAGCATCTCAAACTCTGGGTCCCCAAAATTGGATTCGTTTTTCTTCTTAAATGCCCTGTTTTCCTGAATAGTGTATCATAGTGTATAGAATCACCAATCTTGCAGTTAACCAAGCCAGGAAAATTTAAGGGATTGTTGATATATTTTATCTTATCTTCTACATCAAATTCATGCCAGCTCCTTTCTGTCAATTCTACCTCAGAAATCTCTCTTGAATCTGACCTCTTCCCCATCTTCATTGCCACTTCCTTAGTTCCACTCCTCATCTCCCTCTTGTCCTATTGAAATCACCTCCTACTTGTCTCCATTTCTCTTATTTATACTAAGTACTATTCTAGTCCAATGTCTTCTTCTTCCCCTGCCTCTAGAATCCTCTCCTTAGAGGAAAAAAGTCAGCATACTATTATTCCCTTAAGTAAAGATCTTCTGGGAACTACCCAAATGTCCTTTAAATGATGAATGCTTAAACAGACTGGTACATCCATACCATGGAATACCACTGCACAATGAAAAGGAGTGAACTCTTGATGTACACTGCAATTTGGGTGAACCTCAAGGAAATTATGTTGACTGAAAAAAGTCAATCTTAAAAGAATACATGTTGCATAATTCTATTTATGTAACAGTTATGAAATAACTTAGTTAGATGAAGGACATATTGCCAATTACCAAGCATTAGGGATGGGGGCATAGTGTGACTACAAATAGGAGACACAGGGGAATTTTGTGGCAATGGTAATCAACAAATACCATTCCCAAGATACTCAACAATCAAGTTGAAATCTAAATAAGTTCTATGGATTGTAGCAACATCAAGTTCTTGGTTTTGATATTGTGCTATGGTTGTATTGGAAGGGGCTGGGTAAATGGTGTATGGGACTTTGCTATACCTTTCCTTGCAGCCTCCTGCAGCCTGATCAACATGAAGAAACCCCATGTCTACTAAAAATACAAAATTAGCTGGGCATGATGGTGCATGTCTGTAATCCCAGCCACTCGGGAGGCTGAGACAGGAGAATCACTTGAATCTGGGAGGCGGAGGTTGTGGTGAGCCAAAATCATAACATTTGCACTCCAGCCTGGGCAAGAAGAACAAAACTCTGTCTCAAAAAAAAAAATTACAAATTATAAAATACATACATAATTATTAAAAAATTAAAACACACAGCCAGGCGCGGTGGCTCACACCTGTAATCCCAGCACTTTGAGAGGCCGAGGCAGACAGATCACCTGAGGTCAGGAGTTCGGGGCCAGCCTGGCCATCATTTAGTAGAAAACCCATCTATACTAAAAGTACAAAATTAGCCAGGCGTGGTGGGGCGTGCCTGTAGTCCCAGCTACTCAGGAGGCTGACGCAGGAGAATCGCTTGCACTCGGGAGGCAGAGTGAGCTGAGACTGCGCCATTGTACTCCAGCCTGGGCAACCAAGCAAGACTCAATCTCAAAAACAAAACAAAACAAAAAACACACACACAAGAAAAACCTTCACTGGCTCCCCATTTTTTACAGGACAAAATAAAACCTCCTTTGTTCAACATTCAACCTTTAGCAATGAGGCTTCACAGTATCTTTCCAGCCTTCTGTCCCACTGCTCTTCCTTTTATTCCCTTCATTTATTAATTACAACGGTTGCAAACCCATGATGGGTCTTCAGTGTGATATTGAAAATACAGTGGTAAGCAAGATAGATGAGACCCGTGCCCTCAGAAACTGACAGTCTTTAGTGAAAGCCAATTTGGCAAGCAATTTTAGTGAAATGGGCCAAATGTTACACTTGGTACATGCAGCTATCTATTTATTAATATTCTCCTCATACCTTTTCACTCATTCTGTTCCCTTTACCAAAAATGCTCTTCCCTGCAATAATAGACTTCCTCTCTCAACTCCTCTATGAGATCTTCCTATTATTCAATCATTCATCAAACATTTACTGAGCTCCAACTCTGTGCCAAGCCTTGTTTCATTAGAGCATTGGGGCTACAACTATGAACCACACAGCAAGACCTCTGCCTTCAAGTGTCTTATGTTAGTGGGAGAGACAGATGATCAACAGCCAAACAGGACAAATGCCAGCAATGAGCTGGACAGCTGGACAGCTGGTTATGGCTGGATGGGTCAGGGAAGTGCTCACCAAGTAGGAGATATTTAAACAGATACTGAAATGGCAAGAGCGAGCACGGAAGAGCATTATAGATAAAGGTGAAAACTGGTTCAATGTCTTAACAGGGAAACACTTGGGCTGTTTAAGGAACAGAAAGGTTAGTGTGCTGAAGCAATGTGAGAGGTAGAGGCAGATACTGGAGTCCAGAAAGTCAGAAAGGTGGACGAGGCCCGTTTTGAGGGGCATTTGTAAGTCAGGATGGTGGGTTTAGATTTTATTCCATGTACAACAGCAAGACTCTGGAGGGATTGAAGCAGGGGAGGAACATATCAGTCAGAGTCAACCCTCTGACAGGTGTGGAGAGAAGAAATTGTAAGGTGGGGGACAAAAGAAAGCAGGAAAGATCTAAAATTGGCACCCTAACATCACAATTAAAAGAACTAGAGAAGCAAGAGCCAACAAATTCAACAGTTAGCAGAATGCAAGAAACAACTAAGATCAGAGCAGAACTGAAGGAGATAGAGACACAAAAAACACTTCAAAAAATCAATGAATCCAGGAGCTGGTTTTTTTAAAAAGATCAACAAAATTGATAGACTGCTAGCAAGACTAATAAAGAAGAAAAGAGAGAAGAATCAAATAGATACAATAAAAAATGATAAAGGGGATATCACCACCGATCCCACAGAAATACAAACTACCATCAGAGAAGACTATAAATACATCTACGCAAATAAACTAGAAAATCTAGAAGAAACTGATACATTCCTGGACACATACACCCTCCCAAGAGTAAACCAGGAAGAAATTGAATCTCTGAATACACCAATAACAGACTCTGAAATTGAGGCAGTAATAGCTCACCAACCAAAAAAAAAGTCCAGGACCAGATGGATTCACAGCCAGATTCCACCAGAGGTACAAAGAGGAGCTAGTACCATTCCTTCTGAAACTATTCCAATCAATAGAAAAAGAGGGAATCCTCCCTAACTCATTTTATGAGGCCAGCATCATCCTGATACCAAAGCCTGGCAGAGACACAACAAAAAAGAGAATTTTAGACCAATATCCCTGATGAATATCAATGTGAAAATCCTCAATAAAATGCTGGCAAACCGAATCCAGCAGCACATCAAAAAGCTTATCCACTACGATCAAGTTGGCTTCATCCCTGGGATGCAAGGCTGGTTCAACATATGCAAATCAATAAACGTAATCCATCAGATAAACAGAACCATCGACAAAAACCACATGATTGTCTCAATAGAATCAGAAAAGGCCTTTGACAAAATTCAGCCATTCATGCTAAAAACTCTCAACAAACTAGGTATTGCTGGAATGTATCTCAAAATAATAAGAGCTATTTGTGACAAACCCACAGCCAATATCATACTGAATGGGCAAAAACTGGAAGCATTCCCTTTGAAAACCGGCACAAGACAGGGATGCCCTCTCGCACCACTCCTATTCAATGTAGTGTTGGAAGTTCTGGCCAGGGCAATCAAGAGAAAGAAATAAAGGGTATTCAATTAGGAAAAGAGGAAATCAAATCATCCCTGTTTGCAGATGACGTGATTGTAAAGTTAGAAAACCCCATCGTCTCAGCCCAAAATCTCCTTAAGCTGATAAGCAACTTCAGCAAATCTCAGGATACAAAATCAATGTGTAAAAATCACAAACATTCCTATACACCAATATAGGTGTATATATACTATATTGAGAGCCAAATTGTGAGTGACCTCCCATTCACAATTGCTACAAAGAGAATAAAATACTTAGGAATGCAACTTACAAGGGATGTGAAGGACCACTTCAAGGAGAACTACAAACCACTGCTCAAGGAAGTAAAAGAGGACACAAACAAATGGAAGATCATTCCACGCTCATGGATAGGAAGAATCAATATCATCAAAATGGCCATACTGCCCAAAGTAATTTGTAGATTCAATGCCATCCCCATCAAGCTACCAATGACTTTCTTCTTCACAGAATTAGAAAAAACTACTTTAAAGTTCATATGGAACCTAAAAGGAGCCTGCATTGCCAAGACAGTCCTAAGCCAAAAGAACAAACCTGGAAGCATCACACTACCTGACTTCAAACTATACTACAAGGCTACAGTAACCAAAATAGCATGGTACTGGTACGAAAACAGAGATATAGACCAATGGAACAGAACAGAGGCCTCAGAAATAATACTACACATCTACAACCATCTGATCTTCGACAAACCTGACAAAAACAAGAAATGGGGAAGGGATTCCCTATTTAATAAATGGTGCTGGGAAAACTGGCTAGCCATATGTCGAAAGCTGAAACTGGATCCCTTCCTTACAACTTATACAAAAATTAATTCAAGATGGATTAAAGACTTAAATGTTAGACCTAAAACCATAAAAACCCTAGAAGAAAACCTAGGCAATACCATTCAGGACGTAGGCATGGGCAAGGACTTCGTGACTAAAACAGCAAAAGCAATGGCAACAAAAGCCAAAATTGACAAATGGGATCTAATTAAACGAAAGAGCTTCTGCACAGCAAAAGAAACTACCATCAGAGTGAACAGGCGACCTACAGAATGGGAGAAAATTTTTGCAATCTACCCATCTGACAAAGGACTAATATCCAGAATCTACAAAGAACTTAAATTTACAAGAAAAAGGCAAACAACCCCATCAAAAAGTAGGCAAAGCATATGAACAGACACTTCTCAAAAGAATACATTTATGCAGCCAACAGGCACATGAAAAAATGTTCATCATCACTGGTCATCAAAGAAATGCAAATCAAAACCACAATGAGATACCATCTCACACCAGTTAGAATGGTGATCATTAAAAAGTCAGGAAACAACAGATGCTGGAGAGGATGTGGAGAAATAGGAATATTATACTGTTGCTGGGAGTGTAAACTAGTTCAACCATTGTGGAAGACAGTGTGGTGATTCCTCAAGGATCTAGAGCTAGAAATACCATTTGACCCAGTGATCCCATTACTGGGTATATACCCAAAGGATTATAAATGATGCTACTATAAAGACACATGCACATGTATGTTTATTGCGGCACTATTCACAATAGCAAAGACTTGGAACCAACCCAAATGTCCATCAGTGATAGACTGGATTAAGAAAATGTGGCACATATACACCATGGAATACTATGCAGCCATAAAAAAAGGATGAGTTCATGTCCTTTGCAGGGACATGGATGAGGCTGGAAACCATCATTCTGAGCAAACTGTCACAAGGACGGAAAACCAAACGCCACATGCTCTCACTCATAGGTGGGAACTAAACAGTGAGAACCCTCGGACACAGGGTGGGGAACATCACACACTGGAGCCTGTTGTGGGATGGGGGGCCAGGGGAGGGATAGCACTGGGAGAAGTACCTAATGTAAATGACGGGTTGATGGTGTAGCGGGCCAGCATGGCACATGTATACCTATGTAATGAGCCTGCACGTTGTGCACATGTACCCTAGAACTTAAGTATAATAATAATGATAATCAAAGAAATTGTAAGGTGGGGCAAATGGGCAGGAGAAGAATCAGAGAAAAATTAGGAGGCAAGAGATGCTGGTGACTCCATGGTGGCTCCCTAGGGCCTTCTTCTCATTGATGATGTCTTATTGTCACCTTGGTTTAGGATTCATTGTTTATATGCCTGCCTTCCTGACTAGGTGTTCCTGATAGAGGAGAGGGACCATGTGTTATTCTTTTTTGTCTCTCTCATGCCCAGCAAGCACAGTAGTGTCTTTATTTTCCAACCTTCATTTTAGGTTCAGGGAATACATGTGCAAGTTTGTGACATGGGTAAATTGCAGGTCACACAGCTTTGGTGTACAGATTATTTCATCACCCAGGTAATGAGCATAGTACCCAATAGACAGTTCTTATTATCCTCACCCTCCTCCTACCCTTCATCCTCAAGTAGGCCCTGGCATCTGTTGTTCCTTCTACTTGTCCATGTGTCATCCATGTTTAGTTCCCACTTCTAAGTGAGAACGTGCAGTTTTCAAATTTCTATTCCTATGTAAATTCACATAAGATAATGGCCTCCAGCACCATCCTTGTGGCTACAAAGGACACGATTTTGTTCTTTTTTATAACTGCGTAGTATTCCATGGTGTATATGTATCACATTTTCTTTATCCAGTCCACTGTTGATGGGCATCTAGGTTAATTCCATGTCTTTGCTATTGTGAATATTACTGTGATAAACAGACGCATGCATGTGTCTATGTAGTAGAACGATTTCTATTCCTTTGGGTATATACCCAGGAATGGGATTGCTAGGTGGGATGCTAGCTCTATTTTTAAGTTATCTGAGGAACCTCCAAACTGCTCTCCACAATGGATGAACTAATTTGCATTTCCACTAGCAGTGTATAATCATTACTTTTCTCCACAACCTCACCAGCATCTGTTATTTTCCAACTTTTTAATAGTAGCCATTCTGACTGGTGTGAGATGCTATTTCATTGGGGTTTTGATTTGAATTTCTTTGATAATTAGTGATATGGACATTTTTTTCCTATGCTTGTTGGCCATGTGCATGTCTTCTTTTGAAAAGTGTCTATTCAGGTCCTTTGCCCATTTTTTAATGAGGTCATTTGTTGTTTGCTTGTAAATTTAAGTTCCTTATAGATTCTGGATGCTAACATCCAGAATTTTGTCGGACACATAATTTGCAAATATTTTCAACTCTGTAGGTTTTCCGTTTACTCTGTTGATAGGTTTTTCTTGTTTATTTGCTTGCTTTTTGCTGTATGGAAACTCTTTAATTCGGTCCCACTTGTCAATTTTTGTTATTGTTGCAACTGCTTTGGAGTCTTCATCATAAAATCTTTGCCAAGACCTATGTCCAAAATGCTATTTCCAAGGTTTTTCTGTTGAGTTTTTATAGGTTTAGGTTTTATTTTAAAATTTTTAATTCATCCTGAGTTGGTTTTTGTATATGGTGAAAGGAAGGGGTCCAGTTTCATTCTTCTGCATAGAGCTAGCCAGTTATCCCAGCACCATATATTGAATAGGAGGTCCTTTCCCCATTGCTTGTTTTTGTCAACTTTGTCAAAGATCAGATGGTTGTAAGCATGTGGCTTTATAGCTGAGTGCTCTATTCTTTTCCATGACCTATGTAACTGTTTTGTACCAGTACCATCATGTTCTGGTTACTGTAGCTTTATAGAATAAAGTCAGCTGGTGTGATGCCGCCAGCTTTGTTCTTTTTATTAGGATTGCTTTCGCAATTTGGGCTCTTTTTGGTTGAGAATCATTTCTTCTAATTCCGTGAAAAATGTCATTGGTAGCTTGATAGAAATAGCATTGAATCTGTACATTGCTTTGGGCAGTATGGCCATTTTAACAATATGGATTCTTCCTATCCATGAGCATGGGATGTTTTTTCATTTGTTTGCATTATCTCTAACTTCTTTCAGCAGTGTTTTGTAATTCTTGTTGTAAACAAATGTTTGTGTTATCTCTTTCATTTGTTTGTGTTAGCTCTGATTTATTTCAGTAGTGTTTTAGAATTTTCATTGTAGAGATCTTTCACCTCCCTAGATAGCTGTATTCCTAGGTATTTTATTCTTTTTGTGGCTATTGTAAATGGGATTACATTCTTGATTGGTTTCTCAGCTTGGACAATATTGGTATATAGAAATGCTACCAATTTTGTACATTGATTTTGTATCCTGAAACTTTGCTGAAGTTGTTTATCAGATCTAGGAGCCTTTAGGCAGAGACTATGGGAATTTCTAGGTATGGAATCATATCATTGGCAATCAGAGAGTTTTACTTCCTCTATTCCTATTTGGATGGCTTTTATTCCTTTCTCTTGCCTGATTGCTATGGCAAGGACTTCCAGTACTATTTTATACAGGAGTGGTGGGAGTGGGCATCCTTGTCTTGTTCCAGTTCTGAAGGGGAATGATTCCAGCTTTTGCCCATTCAGTATGATGTTGGCTGTGGGTCTGTCACAGATAGCTATTATTATTTTTAGGTATGTTCCTTTAATGCATAGCTTGTTGAGAGTTTTTAATGAGAGGATGTTTAATTTTATTGAAAGCCTTTTCTGCTTCTATTGAGATCATGTGGTTTCTGTTTTTAATCGTTTGTGTGATAAATCACATTTATTGATTTGTGTATGTTGAACCAACCTTGCATCCCAATGATTAAAGCCTACTTGATTATGGTGGATTAGCTTTTTGATGTGCTGCTGGATTCAATTGGTTAGTGTTTTGTTGAGTATTTTGCATGTATGTTAATCAAGGATATTAGCCTGAAGTTTTTTTTTTTTTTTTTCATTGTGTCTCTGCCAGGTTTTGGTATGAAAATGATGCTGGCCTCACAGAATGAGTCAGGGGGGAGTCCCTCCTCCTCAACTTGCTGCAATAGTTTCAGTAGAATTGGTCTAGCTCTTCCTTGTATATCTGGTAGAATTCAGCCATGAATCCATCTGGTTCAGGCTTTTTCTGGTTGGCAGTCTTTTTATTAGTGCTTCAACTTTGGAACTCATTATTGTGGTCTGTTAAGGGTCTCAATTTCTTCCTGGTCCAATCTTGGGAGGTTATATGTTTCCAGGAATTTATCCACTTCTTCTAGGTTTTCTAGTTTTTATGCACAGAGGTGTTCATAGTAGTCCCTGAGGGTTTTCTATATTTCTTTGGGGTCAATGGCAATGTCCCCATTGTCATTTCTGATTGTGTATATTTGGATCTTTTCTCTGTTTTTCTTTATTATTCTAGTTTGTAGTGTATCAATTTTATTGTTTCAGAAAACAAACTTTTGGTTTTGTTAATCTGTTGTATAGTTTATTTGTGCCTCAATTTCATTCAGTTCAGCTCTGATTTTGGTTATTTCTTTTCTTCTGTGAGCTTTAGGGTTGGTTTTCTCTTGTTTTTCTGGTTCCTCTAGGTGTTATATTAGGTTATTAAGCTGAGATCTTTCTAACTTTTTGATGTGGGCAGTTAGCACTGTAAACTTTCTTCTTAACGCTGCTCTAGATGTATCCCAGAGATTCTACTATGTTGTATCTTTGGTGCATATGCACAGACCTCACTGCCATGCCATCACTGGACAAGAACTCCACCACCCCACTGCCACCAGTATCCAAGTGTGCATGCCAACTCTGCTGTGCCACTGCACTGCCACCCTCCTGTACATGCAGGTGGATGTAATGTATCTTTTCATTAGTTTCAAAGAATTTCTTGATTTCTGCTTAATTTCTTTGTTTACCCAAAAGGCCTTCAGGAGCAGGTTGTTTAATTTCCATATAATTGTATGGTTTTGAGAGATCTTCTTGGTACTGATTTTTTATTGTACTGTAGTCCAGGAGTATTGTTGGTATGATTTCAGGTTTTTTTTCTTAATTTGTTGAGAATTGCTTTATAGCTGAGCATGTGATTGATTTTAGAGTATATGCCATGTGCTTTTGGGTGGAATGTTATGTAGATATCTGTTAGGTACATTTGGTCAAGTTTGAGTTTAGGTCCTGAATATCTTTGTTAGTTTTCTACCTCATTGACCTGCCTAATACTATCAGTGGGGTGTTGAAGTCTCCTACTATGATTGTGTGGTTATCCAAGTCTCTTTGCAGGTCTCTAAGAACTTGTCTTACATATCTGGGTGCTCCAGTGTTGGGAATATATGTATTTAGGATAGTTAAGTCCTTTTGTCAAATTGAATGCTTTATCATTATGTAATGCCCTTCTTTGTCCTTTTTTATCATTGTTGGTTTAAAGACAGTTTTGTGGAAAATAGGAATAGCAACCCCTGCTATATTTTAATATAATTTTTTTTTTTTTT
The DNA here is from genome assembly GCF_008728515.1 of Papio anubis. Classification (NCBI taxonomy): domain Eukaryota; kingdom Metazoa; phylum Chordata; class Mammalia; order Primates; family Cercopithecidae; genus Papio; species Papio anubis. The sequence goes on from NC_044987.1 coordinate 23,892,972, forward strand.
GGTTTGGTTTCCATTTGCTTGATAGATTTTTCTCCATCCCTTTACTTTGGCCCGGTGGGTGTCATGCATGTGAGATGAGTCTCTTGAAGACAGCATAGAGTTAGGCCTTGCTTCTTTATCTGACTTGCTACTCAGCACGTTTTAAGTGGGGCATTTAGCCCATTTATATTCAAGGTTAATATTGATATGTGCTGATTTGATCCTGTCATCATATTGTTACACGGTTGTTATCTAGGCTTGATTGTGTAGTTGCTTTATAGTGTCAATGGTCTATTACTTAAGTGTGTGTGTTTTTATGGTGGCCAGTAACAGCCACTCATTTCCATGTTTAGGACTCCCTTAAAGACCTCCTTTAAGGCTGGTCTGATGATAACTAATTCCCTTAGCATTTTCTTGTCTAGAAAGGATTTTACTTCTCTTTCACTTATGAAGCTTAGTTTGGCTGGATATAAAATTCATGGTCAAAATTTCTTTAAGAATGCTAAATATAGGCCCCCAATCTTTTCTAGCTTATAGGGTTTCTGCTGAAAGCTCTCCTGTTAGCCTGATGGGGCTCCCATTATAGGTGACCTGCCCCTTCTTTCTAACTGCCTGTAATATTTTTTTCTTTCACATTGACCTTGGAGAATCTGAATTACCATGTGTCTTGAGGATGGTCATCTTGTATATTTTGCAGGGGTTCTGTAAATTTCCTGAATTTGAATGTCAATCTCTCTAGAAAGGCTGGGGAAATTTTTGTGGACAATATCCTCAAATATGTTTTCCAAGTTGCTCACTCACTCTCCTCCTTTTTCAGGAATGCCAATGAGTCATAGGTTTGGTCTCTCTTTACATAATCCCATATTTCTCAGGGGCTTTCTTCACTCTTTTTTCCTTATTTTTGTCTGCTGAGTTGGTTTAAATAAACATTCTTGGAGCTCTGAGAGTCTTTCCTCAGCTTTGTCTATTCTGCTGTTAATATTTATGATTGTATTACAAAATTCTTGTAGTGAGTTTTTCAGCGCTATCAGATCAGTTTGGTTTTTTCTTCAAATGGCTATTTTGTCTTTCAGCTCTTGTAAAATTTTGCTGGATTCCTTGGATTGGGTTTCAACTTCCTTCTGAATCTCAATGATCTTTGTTGCCATCCAAATTCTGAATTCTATATCTGTCATTTCAACCATTTCAGCCTAGCTAAGAACTATTGCTGGGGAACTACTGTGGTCTTTTGGAGGTAAGAAGACACTCTGGCTTTTGAGTTGCCAGAGTTCTTGCACCAGTTCTTTCTCATCTCTGTGAACTGATGTTCCTTTGATGTTTGAAATTGCTGTCTTTTGGATGGGGCTTTTTGCTTATATATCCTTGATGCCCTTGAGGGTTTGATTGTGGTATAAGTTGGGTTCAGTCTACTGGCTTCATTTCTGGATGATTTCGGAGAGCCAAAGCTCAGCTTAGCACTCCTGGCCTGTGTTCTCTAACCCTGAAGGGCTGGGACCAGGCCCACAGCTTCTTTGTTCTCTGGCCCCTCAAGGTTAAGCACCTGCTGCACTGGAGGGGCTGAGGTGTTCCCAGTCCACTGGCCACAACACTCTGCTTGGGGGTGCTGGCAAAAAATGCCTCATCAGAGTGGTGGCAGCAGGGTCCATACTCATGTACATGTGCTAGCAACAGCAGGACAGTGGCATGGCAGTGTTTGCATGTGTGCACTGGTGGCAGCAGAGCAGCAGTGTCCATGAATGCACATGCACCAGTAGTTGCAGTATAGTGGAATCCACCTGCATGTACAGGGGGGTGGCAGTGCAGTGGCACAGCAGAGTTGGCATGCATACTTGGGTACTGGTGGCAGTGGGGTGGTGGAGACCACGTGTGTGTACTTGTCCAGTGATGGCATGGCAGTGAGGTCTGTGTATATGCACCAGTGGCTGCAGGGTGGCAAGGTCCACCCACGCACACCTGCCAACCAACGGGAGGAGGCTGCAAGTGAGTGCATGCCAATGCTGGCCCATCTGCAGAAGCTCCCCAAAGGTTACACAGGGTGTGCTCATGAAGGAGATATGGTGGTGGCTCCTGGTAAATGCCCTAGTTGGGCATCTAAGGCTGTATGGCAAGTGGGCACAGCCAAGCAGGAACCCAAGGAGAGGCAGGCAGACATGGGGGTGCTCAGACATGGGGGTTGCCCATCCACCAGGCAACATAGCCCTGCTCTGTCCAGGTCTGACAGTCAACAAAGGTCACAGGCACCTAGAGGAACATGGTGAACCTTGGAGGATGGGGGTTCCTGAATATACTCCACTGCAGCCATTCCTGCCCCAAACCCTCTGGGCTCTGCATGGCTAGAGGCCTGTCTCCACCAACTCCCCACGCAGCTCTCGCTGCCAGCTCAAATGCCCGTGGGGTCATGGGGTCTCATGCAGCTAGGATTCCAGAGGTCCACGGTGAGAGTGGCTCACTCCACACCTATTTAACTCACTGCTTCTCCAGGAACTTCTTGTGGCCAGGAATGAGTCCTGGTGCTCAGCAACCCCATGCAGGGTCCCCACTGACCTCCCCACTTCAGCCCAGGGCCTGTCCTCTGTCTGTCCCCCACCTGCTGCTCTCAATGCCTTCCTCCTGAAGATCTTGGAGTGTGCTGGTCTGCTTGATAGTCTTGTCTCTCAGTGGAAGAAGCTTTTCCGGCTTGCATCTAGTTGGCCATCTTGACTCCAATCTCAATAGTTTCTTAAGTAAAATTGCACTGAATACTTACGTCCAGCTAGGGGAGGAAGGAAAGAGGATCCAAAAATGCTTTACAAAGCAAATGGCATTTGAAGTAGTCCATGAAGGGTGAGAAAAAATTGGACACATGGAAATGGGAGGATGGAGGGAGCACATGATGAAAAGAACGAAGATGGAAAAGCAGTAAATGTTGGGGGTGGGGCTGGAATGTAGTGATGTGAGAATCAGTCTAGAGGAAAAATAATTTGGAAAAGTTAGAAAAAGTGGGTTAGGGTAAAATTATGGCAGGTTCCTAAAGGTTAAACCAAAGAACTAGTCCTTAAGTTTGAGGACAATGGGGAAGCTATTGAATGTTTTTGAGCAGAAGAATGATGAAATTTGAACTCTATCTCAGAAAAACTAAAACTGGACTGGGAAAGAGAGGAGATGGATACGTGGAGAATGGGGTGCAGGATTCAAGGTAAAAGGTAATGAGAGTCACTTGGCCAGCCTATGCCCTTCTCTAGCTGAAGCAATGAGTTATCTCTGAATATGTTATGTCCTCACTCACACCAACTTTTCAGGGTTTTAAGAGCACAACATTTTATAGGGTCACCACACTTTACGCATTTCCTGTGTCTTAAGTCATTTGTGCCACTATAACAAAATACCTGAGACTGAGCAACTTACAAAGAACAGAAATGTATTTCCTCACAAATTCTGGAAGCTGAGAAGTCCAAGATCAAGGTGCTGGCATCTGGTGAGCATTTCTTGCTTCATCCTCACACGTGGAAGGGCAAGACACAAAGAAAAGGCTAGAAAATCCACTCCCTCAAGCCCTTTTATAAGGTCCCTAATGCCACTCATGAGGGAGGAGCCTCATGACCTAATCGCCTCTTAAAGGACCTGCCTCTTAATACTATCGCACTGGCCATTAAGCCTCTACACCTGAATTTTGGAGGCAAAATCATCATTCAAACCATAGCATTCCTGAAAGCACAGGGTAAGGGGGTCGAATATTGTTTCAAGAGAAGTGTAGCCCAGCCTATTCCACCTGGTTTCCTGACAGAATCGAAGTAAAGTTGAAAAGGGTTAAGAAAGAAGTAACCTGCAAAAGGCAGACTCGGAGACTGCGAAGCCCCCAGGGAGAGGCAGGGATGCAGGGGCAGCCTGTTTGCTCCAGTCTGGGCGTTTGTCTTTCCATTTGTATTTCCTTCCAGGAGTGTAAATATGTTTTCTTCTCTTGGTCTCCGGTTTGCCATGATTTCCAGCTCATTCCACTGGATTGGGTTATTTGCTGTGTTGGGTTGTTTTTCCCTAATGTTTCAGCTGTTTCACTTGTTGCCTTCTCCTTATGTGCAGTCTCTCGCTCATGGAGTTCCTCCTTCCACGGTTTGTTCCCCACATCGGCTGTGAATACAACTCTTATTCGTCCTCCTCCCTGCCCTCCCCATCCTACCACTTCCCACTCCTACCCTCTTCCATGTATGCTTCACTAGCCTCAGCAAGAGGAAAGAAACCAATATTTCACATTTATTTAGCGCTATTACAGACCAAGCACCATGCCCAACCATTTAGATATCTAATATAATTCCACTCTCATGGCAAGTCTGTAAAATAGGCTTAATTATTGTTCCCATTTAACAGTTGAGAAAACTGATGTTGATGAAGCTTACACAATTTACCTGTGGTTGCACAGCTTGAAGCCAGAATTGGACCCAGATCAGTATGACCCCAAATTGTCATCTGCAGCACCCAATGCTTTAATAACCATAAAAATCTATAAAAAGGTTAGTTTTAAAATATTTCCACATAAATCATTATAGAGTCATTATAGAATCAGTCCTTCTCACACCATCTCTTTCTTGTCCCTTCTTCTCCATAACAATTAGTCTGATGTTGATATGTATCCCTTCCGTATGCTTTTAAACTTTTACCATGCATAGAGGTATCCAAAATCACATATAGTATTTTTTTCTTTCTTTTAATTCACAAATGGTTTTATACCAGGTATATTCTTTTGCTATTTCCTTTTTTTCATTTGACATTATATATTTGAGATTTATCCATGGCAATAAATTTAATCTAATCTATTTTTAAAACAATATTTCATTTTATGAATATAGTACATCATTTCTAATACTTTGTTATTACAGTCTGCATTCTAATACTTAGCTCTATGTGCCATGTGGAAGACTTATTTAGCATGTATACCTATGATATGGCAGGTGGGCAGGGAGGTGCTGGGAGAAGAGCATAGTCCCTGGCAAGGGCTCCACCGTCGGGCCTATGCCCATGGACCTAGGTAAGGACAGGCGCTTCTGTTTTCGTACCCAAATGTTGCATTTCCCAAGACCACCCTGGCCCGCCATACCCCCATCCTGTGCCTATAAAAACCCTAAGACCCTAGCGAGAAGAGACACAAGTGGCTGGACATCGAGAGGAACACATCGGCGGAAGCGCATACAAGCACACACAAGCAGCTGGACGTCCAGAGGATGTCGAGAGGAGCATGCTGGCAGAAGAACACACCGGCAGGCCATCGGCCCCCTGAACAATGCGGAGTTTGGCTGGGCAGACAAAGGAGAGCCCGGCTGCTGGGCAGCCTGACTCCAGGGGAAAATCATCTCCCTTCTGGCTCCCCCATCTGCTGAGAGCTACTTCCACTCAACAAAACCTTGCACTCATTCTCCAAGCACATGTGTGATCTGATTCTTCCAGTACACCAAGGCAAAAAACCCCGGGATACAGAAAGCCCGGATCAGAGCCCCACAGCCTGCCCGTCTGCATGCTCCCCATAGAGGTTTGAGCAGGGAGGCACCAAAGAAGCGAGCCACACCCCCATTGTGCACCCTGCAAGGGGGACAAGGGAACTTTTTCCATTTTACCTAGAAATAAGATTTCTCTGTTGTAGGGTATAGGTTTTGTTTGTTTGTTTGTTTGTTTGTTTGTTTGTTTGTTTGTTTTTGACAGAGTCTTACTCTGTCGCCCATGCTGGAGTGCAGTGATGCAATCTTGGCTCACTGCAACCTCCACCTCCTGGGTTCAAACGATTCTCCTGCCTCAGCCTCCTGAGTAGCTGGGATTATAGGCGCACTCCAACATGCCTGGCTAATTTTTGTATTTTTAGTAGAGATGGGGTTTCACCATGTTGGCCAGGATGGTCTCGATCTCTTGACCTCATGATCCACCCGCCTCGGCCTCCCAAGTGCTGGGATTACAGGCATGAGCCACCGTGCCCGGCCAGGTATCTCCATTTTTTGTTTTATTTTAATTTCCTGCAGTCTGTCTTCAAAGTGGTAGTATGAGTTTATACCCCCACTGGCATCCCACATTCTCACCATCACTTGGCATTATCAAATTCAGAAGCAAATATGTCAGAATCTAGACAGTGGTCCACGGATGCATTATGTTATTTTGTGGCATCTGCTGATAACACAAAACCTAGATGAGTGTGATAGATGAAAGCCAGGCATCCAGATTAAAAGCAACCCCAACAGAAATTGGCCAAATTAACAAAATTTAATGTAATAGAGACAGATTAAAGCATAAAAATAAAAGATCACTTTCACATGCACAGGATAGACAGATCTGGCTTAGTGACAGCCTCAGTAGAAAGTAATCAGGGGTGGAGTGGGGTAAGGATGGATTTGGTTAACCAGAATCTTAATATGAATGATTAATGTAATACCTATTTCTAATAAAGAAGTGAATGCCATCTGTACCAGACAGCGTTCTTTGGTTGCATACAAGAGAAGTTGATTTTGACTAACTCAAGTAGAAAACAGACAACTATCTCTGCACAGAAAGTTAGCAAAAGGCTACAGAGTCTAGATTGGGAAATGAGACTGGGAAAAAGACTGGGAAATGAGAAAAATCCTCAAGGACCAAGGAAAAAGAAGCCACAATGAGAGATGGGGTAGCAAGAATGACAGGGCCTGGGCCCCCACTGTAAACAGAGAGGCAGGTCCAAGGCAAGAGAAACATTGTTCCTGCGAGGTCCTGACCTGGCCAGGCCCGACCTGAGCTGAAGTTCTCAGTGCCCACCTCGCTCTGTAAAGCAACACAGTTCCAAATGCAGCATTCAGAAGAGGCATCTCTGGAAAACCTGGCTTTCACTGGACAGTTTGAAAGCCACTGCCAAGGGCATTCAGTCCTGGTCGAAGAGACCTGCCAGTTGTTAACCCACAAAATAGAAAGAGGGACAATTAGTACAAATTTCGAAGAGACTGAGTTGAGATCGGTATGACCAGGGACTTTCTAATAAATGGAGCATTCAGCAATGGATGTAGCAGACGTCCATGGTTTTGAGAGCTTGCTGGCCACTGCAATCGTTCAAGAAAAGACTGAATACCCTCTGATGGGATATAAGGGAGGAGATGGCTACATTCCCAGGAAAGAGACTGGAAGACCTGTGGGGTCCCTCTCAATTCCTTGATTGGTGAATCCTTTCCTACAAATGAACATTCTTTTATTGTCATTTCCCACCCCGCTATTGGCTTGATCAGACATCCTGGTGCCTCCTTGGTGGCCCCATGGGGCCTTGTTCTTATTGTTGATGTCTCACTTGTCATCTTAGTTTAAGGCCCATTGTTTATGTGCCTGCTTAGGAAGACAGGTTGAATTGTTACGTAGATATACGACTATGAATGCAAAAGCATCTATAACCATCCTTGAAAACAATTAGTATTATCCTCTTAGTACTATTTTAAATTCATTGTTCTATGATAAACATCATAATCACACTAGAAAGTCTGGGGAAAAAAGAGAAGAAAGGAGAAAAAAATGTACCTATAATTCCAACCAAAAGGTATGGCCATTTGAGGGTTTTCCCCCAGTCTTTTACATACGTGTATTTTTTCCTAAATGAAATAGCTAATTTCTTCTGATTATAAAGATAGCACATCCTTGGAATGTTCAATCAACACAGGAAAGTATAAAAAAGAAGAAAAGATTATCTAAAATGTCACCATGTCTGGCTGGGTGCGGTGGCTCACGCCTGTAATCCCAACACTTTGGGAGGCTGAGGCAGGCAGATCACTTGAGGTCAGGAGTTCAAGACCAGTCTGACCAACGTGGTGAAACCCTGTCTCTACTAAAAATACAAAAAATTAGCCAGGTGTGGTGGCAGGCACCTGTAATCCCAGCTACTTGGGAGGCTGAGACAGGAGAATCTCTTGAACCCAGGAGGTGGAAGCTGCAGTGATCCAAGATCGCACCACTGCACTGTAGCCTGGGCAACAGAGTGAGACTCCGTCTCAAAAAAATAAAAATAAAAATAAAATGTCATCATGTCAAATATCTTGGAACACGTTCTTTGTGATATTGTTCTGTGCATAAATATGCATAGATTATATTTTTTAACATTTTATATAATTGGGGTACTACTATAAATGAATGACTTGTGACCCTTTTATCACTCTGCGATATGTCATGGAGCTCATTCTATGCCAGTGAATAGATAAATCTTGGCTTCTGTTTTACAGACACCACAGCATTCTTTAGATAGCTGTTTCATAATTTAAATGATATGCTATTGATGAACATTTAGAACATTTAGGTTGTATCCAATTTTTTACTCTCTAACCAACGCTGCATTGAACATCCCTGTACATTTGTCTTTGTCTGCTTGTCTGCTGATCTTCTCAGGCTGCATTTTCTCAGAATAACTCTAAGAGAACATCAGACCAAAGGCAGACTAGAGTGGTAAGCTGAATAAAAGAAAATTGGCCAACTCCAGCAGTCACCGTTAACGAGGGTATATTTGTGTATGGGCAGAAAAACATTTCTCTCCCCGGCAGAGTGCCTACTCCAAAAGTGGGTGCTCATACAGTCCTTGATATACTTTGGATATTTGTCTCTACCCAAATCTCATGTTGAAATGTAATCCTCAATGTTGGAGGGGGAGCATGGTGGGAGGTACTTGGATCATGGGAGCAGATCCCTCATGAGTGGCTTCGACTATCCCCTTGGTGATAAGTGAGCTCTTGCTCTGAGTTCACACAAGATCTGGGGCATCTGGTCATTGACAATCGTGTGCATCTTCCCCACCCTTCTTGCTCCTGCTCTGGCCTACGACACGCCTGCTCCGCCTTCACCTTAAACCATGATTATTAGCTTCCTGAGGTCTCCCAAGAAGCTGAGCAGATGCCAGCACCATGCTTTCTGTAAAGCCAGCAGAACCATGAGCCAACTAAACCTCTTTTCTTTATAAATTACCCAGTCTCAGGTATTTCATTATAGCCAGGCAAGAATGGCCTAATACACTCCCAGAACATTTTCTGACACACCCTCTACAGAAAGCTCCCAGAACTCACCACTGGTGATACAAAGTGCTAAAGGCCCCACCCTCCATCCCCACCCTCCAGTCTCCCTACCACCAATAAAGCTCTGCCTCTTCCTTCCTGCATCCTGCACCACTGTGTTTCTAGCCCTTCTTGTCCCTGAGAAATTGTCACTGCCCTACTTGCTTTCTTCCTCTATAAATTAAAGATGAAGAACCTACTTTCTGCCCTTCTTCTCTCCATCCAAATTGTAGAGCAAACTCACACCATGTCAGTTGGTGCCCTAGTGCCCTCTGGGTTAGCCCAGGTCAGCACACCTGCCTTCTAGGAATGAGCAAGTCCCAAATAGCCCCAGAAGACCTGGAGGGCTCTGAGTTACACTGGAGATCCACCTTATGTGGGGATTGGATTTTAAAGTCAGCTCATAAGCAAAAAAAAATCATAGCAGAGACTGTCTTCTCCCCAACACTCATTCTCCCCTTCTCACCTGCTAATAGAACCCCAGGACTAGTGTGGGTAACAGTATGCCCAGTCTCCTTTGAAGCTAGGTGTGGCCAATGCTATACAGGCTGAAGTCATCATTGGAGTTGCTGGGAAAGCATCTCAAAGGGGTTTACTTGACTGGGAGGATCACCTTTGTGCTCTTTCCTCCCTTTCTCCTTCTTCTTGCCTAGAACGTGACTCTAAGATGTTACTGTAATCATCTTGGGTCATGAGGTAGCCTTGAGTTGGAAAACATGTGCCAATACTAGAAGAACCAGAAGACAGGCAGAACCTGGGTCTCCCACAGCCGCAGAGTCACCAACCCAGACCATTTTTTTCTCTGGACACTTTTTGTTAGAAAGATATCAAAATTCATCTTAAGTCACTAATTTGAGTTTTATATGTATCTAAAACTAAACTTATACAAATGATTAAAAGTACTCTTGAAATTTCCTTAGGACAACACCATGTTGAAGACAGTATCTCTCAGTAAGTCCAACAGAGCCAAGGTTTCCTCCATGATTACAACAGATTCATTTCTTCAGTGAGTATGAAATGAAGTAGATTGATCATTTTGAAGCAAAACCAAAACAAAACAAAAACCTTTCAACACCAAAGCAACAAAAGACTCACTCTGTGTATGGTTCATAAAAACCGAGACCTATTGAAGAAAGCCTATGTTCTAATTTCCCATTCATGCTCACCAGGTATATAAGCACTGAGATTGGCAGGGACAATGGCCCCAACCGTTTAAGGGTGAGTGTGTGTGTGTGTGTGTGTGCTCCCACGCGTGTTTCTTTCTCTTTTATCCAGCAAATTGTTGAGTGTCCATAAATTAAATATGTGCTTGATGAAATTTCATTGTTTCCATAAGGAAATTTGTTAGTTATTAAACCAATGGATTTTTTTTTTTTAAATCCCTACACAAATCTCTTCTTAATATCTATTCTATGCAGGTACTTAGTAGCTTTTTCTTTTCAAAATGGCAAGCCCCAGTGTTCTCATTCCCACATGCTCGGGCTGGGGGACTTGGAGCTGGGCCCCTGGCCAAAGGGTTAGCTGGGAAGGAGCCAAATCTCCCTTCCAGCAACCTTTCCCTTTGGTTGCCTTCCCCAAGTATACATCTTGCTTAACCTCCTTCTGCAATATGCTTAACTATACCAAGAAGATGTGACCTCTTTGGAAAAACAATTATTGAATATATAGCAGTCCCCCAGTAGAGTTGGGGGATTCATTTCAGGATCCCCTTGGATACCAAAATCCACACATACTCAAGTCTGGAAGTTGGCCCTGTGGAACCTGCATATACACAAAAAGTTGATCCTCCCTATCCACAGGGTTCGCATCCCAAGAGCACCATACCTTATTAATTTCTTTTGAAACAGGGTCTCGCTTTGTCACCCAGGCTGGGGTGCAGTAGAGCAACCACAGCTCACTGCAGCCTCAGACTCCTGAACTCAAGTAATCCTTCTGCCTCAGCCTTTCAAGCAGCTGGGACTACGGACACATGCCACACCTGGCTCATTTTTTTTTTTTTTATTCTTTGTAGAGATGAAGTCTTGCTATGTTGCCCAGCATGGTCTCAAACTCCTGGCCTCAATCCATTTTCCTGTCTTGGCCTCCCAAGGTGCTGGGATTACAGATGGGAGACACTATGCCCCGTATATTAGTCTGTTCTTGCACTGCTATGAAGAAATACTTGAGACTGGGTAAATTATAAAGAGGTTTAATTGACTCATGATTCTGTAGGATGTACAGGAAGCATAGCAGCTCCTGCTCTGGGGAGGCCTCAGCAAGCTTTCATTCATGGCTGAAAGCAGAGGGGGAGTAAGGCACTTTACATGACCAGAGCAACAAGGAAAAGAGAATGAGAGTGGGAGGTGCCACACACATTTAAACAACCGGATCTCATGATCACTCACTCACTATCATGAGGACAGCACCGTGGTGCTAAACTATTTATGAAGGATCACCCCCATGATCCAATCATATCCTACCAGGCCCCACCTCCAATATGGGGATTACAATTCGACATGAGATTCGGTGGGGACACAGATCCAAACCATAACACCCAGCTTTGACTTTCTATTTCTATATCAGGAGCACTTGGTAAATATTCACTGGCTGGATGCAGTGGCTCATGTCAGTAATCCCAGCACTTTGAGAGGCCAAGGTGGGCGAATGACTTGAACCCAGGAGCTCAAGACCAGCCTGGGCAACATGGTGAAACCCCTTCTCTACAAAAAAAATATAAAAATTAGCCAGGTATGGTGGTGTACCTGTAGTCCCAGCTACTTGGGAGTCTGAGAAGGCAGGATCGCTTGAGCCTGGAAAGTCAAGGCGGCAGTGAGCCGAGATCACACCACTGCACTCCAGCCTGGGCAACAGGGCGAGACATTGTATCAGATATATATATTTGCTGCTGAGGTGAAGCAGTGTCCATTCTACCTGATGATACCAGGTATTCTCCTACACAACTCCTCTCCAGATACGAATTTGAGAGGATTTTACCTGCAAAGCCTGGAAGGGGCCCATGTTGCTTCACTTGGCCTTCCCATTCCTGCCTACCCCATATCTGGTCCAGGCTATGTCCCTAAATCATACTCTTCTCTAGTCCCTGTGTTGTGGGATACGCTCCCTACAGTCTTCTCCCCATTTCCCACTTCCCCTCTGGAGAGAGAGGTGCTGTGTCCTTCTCTGAACAGGAGGCATCACAAAGCCAGGATGAGTGAGCTCCCTTTCCCAGAGCACTGCACATCTTGAAGATATTTGTAATTTTACTCACAACTGGAGAATATAATTCATTGCTTTCTAAATCAAAGTCTACCAGCTGCCAGCGGACTCCCAAGACCATTTGTGCAATACTTAAAAGTAAAAACAAAGTGGAATTATTCCATTCTCACCCTATCTTCCCTCCCACACAAATATACACACTCACAACCGAGTCATTGGCTCTTGCTCTCGGACAGAATAAGCCACACCGCCTCCTGCTTGTCCCCTGCCCCACACCCCTTGGCCTCTAAGGAGAGATAGTTCAACTCCTAAATAAGACATAGAAATTTTATGGATGCAAATCAGGCCAGGAAGACTGCAAGGTTAAGAGTGAAATGCTGCTGGCTATACGGAACTTAAGGGAGAGAGGCAACTGCAGCCAAGGAGAGAGATGCACACTTGCTCCCCCATGCAATTAATCATCTTTAAGCACAAAGGGATGGCTGCTGGGAAGATTAGGTGAGTCACAGCAGCTTGCCTAGTCTCTGCTTCCCAGCTGGGACCACAAGGTCAGGGCAGTCTGGCTAAGCCCTCCCCCATGACTGGCCTTGAGGGATAGGGAAAAAGCAGATTGCTAATCAACAGGACACATTGGAGAATGAGAGTGTCTTCCCTGCCCATCCAAGGCTAACAGGCACTATCCTGGGCACAGCTGCTCTGGCCTTGACTTTCTGCACGATTTCTGCATGCAGAAGCTGAGTGAATGCTAATGCTCAATCACACTCAACAGATTGCTTTCAAAACCTGATTAAGTTCAATAATAACAAGTGCTGTCACATATTAAAGACTAATTATGTGTCCCACACCTTACTAAGTTCTGGATATATACAATCACAGTTAATCCTCACTGTAGCTCTTTGAGGTGATACTTGGCTTATCCCATTTTTTTATAGATTAGGAAAGTATGACCCAGAAAGGCTCAGTGAGCCCAAGGTTACTCAGTCGTTGAATGATGGATGCAGTATATGAACTTAGGCTGGTCTGATTTAGAAGCCACCATGTAAAACTACCAACATCTGCCTCTCCCCAGAAACTGAAGGAAGCTTCATGAGATAAAGTTATTTTTGAGCTAAACACAAGAGAAAATATTTTTTCTTATAAACAAATAGTAGATTATGTCTACTTCAGGGAAGATAACTGTAAAAATAAATAGGAGACAAATTTGTGGCTCAACTATAGCAGCAACCAATTATGTCATTTCTACATAGTCTGAGTTTTAGCCCCTTTCCCATTTGCAACTTCTTAGCTTCATAGACCTTTCTAATCCTGTGTGTGCGTGCGCTTGTTTTGTTTCCTTGTGTTTTCTGTAATCCACTGCAAATCTTTTGTGGAATAAGATAAGCAATAGAAATATGGAAAGGACAGGTGGACACACAGATAGATGGCACATAGATGGATGACTGGACTAACAGATGGATAGATGAGTGGAAGGACAGACATACACGGATCAACAGATGAAGAGATGGACAGGCAAATGAGCAGATGTGGACAGACAGACATATAGACAAATATAGATAATGGAGTGGACAAACAGGTAGATGGACAGAGCTTCCCAGACCCATGTATGGTCTGACCCTGACTAATACCCACACCAGCTGCCTGTACCCTCTGAGAGTTGAACACAAGGTAACATTCCCACTAAAGGGCAGAGAGGCCTGGGAGATTCTCTGAACTGACACCAAGTCGGTACCTGTCATTGGGAGTTCGCTTTCTCATTCCTGCTCAGCAAGGAGGGAGTAGGAATGACTTAATATTACTGTTCAAGTCCATTTCCTATGCCAGGCCTTGCCTGGCCACCCTGGCTCTTGCCTCTCCTAATTCTCTGTACTCCAAGGGGACCCAATCCCCTCCATATGCACAGTGTTACTGTATTTGGTGTTTATGTTCTATGCATGGGTTTTTGCACCTTCCCCCACTGGGCAATCCCAGCCAGATCATAAGTTCCCTGAGGGCAAGAAACACAACTCTTACCTCCATTTGCCAGCACTTATTCAATGCACTACTGATGACATGATGGAAAATTGTCTCATGGAGCACATTATATAGGTGCAAATCACAGGCTTCTGTACTTACGAAGTTTCTTTAGCCTCTGGGAGACAGTGTCATGGAATATGTTCAGTTCTCAATGACGTCGTCTGCAAGTAGCAACCACTGGTTCATGAAAATGTCTCAGTGCCATGACAATGGCTTTTTATTGAGTGTTTACTAAGTGCATTATACAATAACAGTTACTAATTGTAGAGTGTCTGCTACTGATCTAAGTACCTTACATACAATAATTCAATCTTCATAAAAAACTATAAAACCACATTTTATAGGTAAGAAGACTTACAACAAGCAAGGTTAAACAACCTGCTCAAAGCCACACCTCAGTAAGAGGCAGAGCTGAGATTCCAATCTCCATCTAACTCTAAGTCTATGGTCTTAACCACCAAGCTGTGGGCCATTTTTGATGCTTCCAGTAGAGGGAGTGCTCCTGACCTTCTGGGAAGTCACTAGATATTAAGAGGAAAGATTCTAGCACTAAGTGCCCACATCAAAAAGTTAGAAAGATCTCAAATTAACAACCTAACATCACACCTAGAAGAACTAGAAAAACAAGAGCAAACCAACCCCAAAGCTAGCCGAAGAAAAGAAATAACCAAAATCAGAGATGAACTGAATGAAATTGAGATGCAAAAATATACAAAATATCATCAAAATCAAACGTTTGTTATTTGAAAGAATAAATAAGATTGATAGACCACTAGCTAGACTAATAAAGAAAAAAAAAAAGAGAGAGACGATCCAAATAAACACAATCAGAAAGACAAACGGGACATTACCATTGACCCAACAGAAATATAAAAATCCCTCAGGGACTACTACAAACATATCTATGAGCAGACCAATAATGAGTTCCAAAACTGAAGCAGTAGTAAAAAGCCTACCAACCAGAAAAAGCCCAGGACCAGACAGATTCACAGCCCAATTCCACCAGATGTATAAAGAAGAGCTGCTACCATTCCTACAGAAACTATTTCAACAAATTGAGGAAGAGGTACTCCTTCCTAACTCATTCTATGAGGCCGGCATCATTCTGATTCCAAAACCTGGCAGAGACACAATGAAAAAAGAAAACTTCAGGCTAATATCCCTGATGAACACACATGCAAAAATACTCAACAAAATACTAGCAAACCGAATCCAGCAGCACATAGAAAAGCTAATCTACCATGATCAAGTAGGCTTTAATTCCTGGGACACAAGTTGGTTCAACATATATAAATAAATAAATGTGATTCACCACATAAACAGAAATAAAAACAGAAACCACATGATCACCTCAATAGAAGCAGAAAAGGCTTTCAATAAATTCAATATCCCCTCATGTTAAAAACCCTCAACAAACTAGGCATTTAGGGAACATAACTCAAAATAATAAGAGCCATCTATGACAAACCCATAGCCAACATCACACTGAATGGGCAAATGTTGGAAGCATTCCCCTTGAGAACCAGAACAAAACAAGAATGCCCATTGTCACCACTCCTATTCAACATAATACTGGAAGTCCTAGCCATAGCAATCAGACAAGAGAAAGAAATAAAAGCCATCCAAATAGAGACGAAGTCAAACTATCTCTGTTTATAGACAATATGATTCTATACCTAGACTTCAAACTATACTACAAGGCTACAGTAATCAAAACAATAAGGTACTGGTACTAAAACCAACACATAGACCAATGGAACAAAGTAGAAAGCCCAAAAATAAAGCCACACCTCTACAACCATCTGAACTTTGACAAAGTCAACAAAAACAAGTAATGGGGAAAGGACTCCCTATACAATAAATGGTGCTGGAATAACTGGCTAGCTATATGCAGAAGATTGAAACTGGACCCTTTCCTTACACCATATACAAAAATCAACTCAAGATGAACCAAAGACTTAAATGTAAAACATAAATATAAAAACTGTGGAAAATACCCCAGGAAATAGCATTCTAGATATAGGCTACAGAAAAGATTTTGTGATGAAGACTCCAAAAGCAATTGCAACAAAAACAAAAATGGATAAATGGGACCTAATTAAACTAAAGAGCTTCTGCACAGTAGAAGAAACTACCAACAGAGTAAACAGACAACCTACAGAATGGGAGAAAATATTTGCAAAGTATGCATCTGACAAAGGTCTCATATCCAGAATCTATAAGCTTAAATTTACAAGCAAAAAAAACCCCATTAAAGAGTGGGCAAAGAACATAAACAGATTTTTCAAAAGAAGACATACATGTAGCAAAAAGCATATGAAAAAATGCCCACATTACTAATCATCAGAGAAATGCAAATCAAAACCACAATGAAATACCATTTCACACCAGTCAGAGTGGCTATTACTAAAAAGTCAGAAAATAACAGATGCTAGCGAGGTTGTAGAGAAAAAGGAATGCTCATACACTGCTGTTGGGAATGTAAGTTAGTTCAGCAATGTGAAAAGCAGTTTGGAGATTTCTCAAAGAACTCAAAACAGAATTACCATTCAACTCAGCAATCCCATTATTGGGTATATACCCAAAGGAATCTAAATCATTCTACCATAAAGACACATGCACATGTATGTTCACCACAGCACTATTCACAATTAGCAAAGACATGGAGTCAACCTATATGCCCATCAATGGTAGACTGGATAAAGAAAATGTGGTACATACACATCACGGAATACTACACAGCCATATAAAAAAAAAGAGATCATATCCTTTGTAGCAACATGGATGGAGCTGGAGGCCATTATCCTAAGCAAACTAACAAAGAAACAGAAAACCAAATACTCCACATTCTCACTTGTAAGTGGGAGCTAAACATTGAGTACATGTAAACACAAAGAAGGGCACAACAGATACCGGGACCTACTTGAAGGTACGAGGTGGGAGGAGGGTGAGGATCCAACAACTGTCTATCCAGTACTCTGCTTATTACCTGGGTGATGAAATTTAGTACCCTAAACCCCTGTGACATGCGATTTACCTATATAATAAACCTGCACTTCTACCCCTAAACCTGAAACAAAAGTTAAAACAAGTCACTAGAGAGTTTTAGTGGGTGCCTTCTTCCCAGTTCTAACCACATAACCCCTGTCTCTGATCAGACAAGCATGGCTGGAGGCCAACACAGAAACAGAGCTGGCAATGGCTCACAGGGCATTTCCCATCCAGTAATGACCTGTCTGCCTCTGCTTAACTCCCAATACCACAGTGGAAAGGGCACCTGAGGGGAAAGTCAAGCCCTTTCCTGAGTTGAAAGTTCACAGCAACCATTCAATGGTTTTGTGATGTTGCACAAGTCACTGAACTTCATTGAGCCTCAGATTCCTCATCTGCAAATGAGAATAGTAACATCTGCCTGGGATACAACACAGTGATGTTGTGAGAGTGAAATCAAAAACAGAGAGTGGAAGATGCCTTGCAAAGAAGGGGACTCTGTGTGCCTCTGCCAAAGCTGTTGGCAGCATCTCTGCATCGAGGCCTATTAGAAAGCATGATCTAATTGGGTGATTCAGACGGGCTTCCCAAATGCATTACAGATCATTATTAGGAAATGCTAAGTGGTGTCTGAGAGTTCAACCAGCCCTAAAGGTTACTCTGAAAGCCTGTGAGTAAACCACAGTTATATCACTTTGGGCTCCTGGCCACCTGGCTGTGTTGCTAGAAATGCTTCAGACTTGCTCTGTTCGGACTTGGTTTGACCACAAGCATATTAAATATTAAATCATGCAGAGGCAATGGCAAGGAAAATAGCTATGTCAGGTGTTACTTACTCTGCCTTTTGTTGCTATTCATAACAGTTTCCTACGCATTTAGAATGCTCCAACTTCAAGCCCCAGGCTTAAAAGAAATGATATCAAGCCTAAAGGAACTTTGTTCTAATTTCACTGGAAATTGAGAGTAGGCCCCCAGACATTGACGCTGTGTTTCTTCATGCCCTTGACAAAGGAAGGGCTCCAGGACAGATGCAGGCCCTCTGCTCCTGGGAGAGAGATCGCTGCGTCTCAGTGCTGGGATTCAGCCCCTAAGACTTCCTGCCCCACTCCCAACAATGATCCCTGGTTCTTCCTCCACTCTTCAGGCCCTCACCTCTACAGCGCTGACCCTACTTCACCTAGAGTAGCACTTCATTTTTATTTATTTGTTTCTGAGACAGGGTCTCACTCTGTCACCCAGGCCGGAGTGCAGGAGCACACTCATGACTCACTGCAGCCTCAAATTCCTGGATTCAAGCAGCCCTCCTGCCTCAGCCTCCTAATTAGCTGGGACTACAAGTATGTACCATCATGCCTGGCTAATGTTTTAAATTTTGTATGGGGATGGGGGTCTCCCTATGTTGCCCAGGCTGGTCTCGAATTTCCTGGGCTCAAGGGATTCTCCTGCCTTGGCCTCCCAAAGTGCTGGGATTACAGGCGTGAGCCATCACACCCGCCCTACAGCAGTAACTTAATGAAGGAATGAAACAGCCTGACCAATAGAGGGACAAACTGATAGGAGCCTTCTCCTGGCCTGCAAAAGCAGTAAACAATACCGTCTTTGTGGTAATCCTGCCAAAAGGGTTTCGTCAACATGTAATCATGAGGAAGCAACCAGATAAATCTAGGATGTGGGACATTCTAAGAGACCATTGGCTTGGACTCTTCAAACATGTCAATGTCAATTTCTTAAAAGGCAGGAGATGTATAGATTAAAGGAGACTTAAGAGACACAATTAAATGCAATTTGTGGGTAAGTCTTGATTGAATTTAGGCCCCCCCAAAAAAAACAGCTCTTTGAATTCTTGGGGAAAATTGGAGAAGTTTGAATATATACTGCATAATAGATGATATTATTGGAAGAAAGTTAGTTATCCTGGGTGAGATAATGGTTATGTACTTGCGTTGCAGAATATCCTTATTCTTAAAAGATGCATTCAGGGGGAAGAGACGTAGTGTCTGCAACTTTCACACATACATACAGCTGATACTCATCACTGACATTCTATATTTGCAGATTTGCCTACTTGCTAAAATTTATTTCAGAATTATAGCCCCCTGAATCAATATTCATAGGGCTTTGATGGTTACTTGCAGACGTACACAGAGTGATGAAAACTTTGAGTCACCTGATGCAAACATTCTCAACTGAGGTCAAGGAAGGCTGACCAACACTCTGTCTTCTTGTTTCACACTGTAAACAAGTGTCCTTTCTGTGGTCTATTTAGTGGCACGTTTTTTGCATTTTTGTTTTTGTTGGTGATTTCACTATTTAAGATTGCCCCACGCACAAGGCTGAAGTGCTGTCTAGTGTTCCCATGAGCAAGACAGCTGTGATGAACCTCATGGAGAAAATACATCTTAGAGAAGCTTCGTTCAGACATGAGTCATAGCACTATCGGGCATATGCTCAATGTTACTGAATCAACAATATACATTACATAAAGTGTCTTCAAACAGAAATGCACACAAAACAAGCTTAATGAAAACGTCAGCAGAGGCTCTTAGCAATCTAGCCCTGTATTTCCCTTAGGAGAAATGGTTCCATGTTCTCTAATTCAGGGTTCACTTTGACTCCCTAGAGTATAACTATATGTGAATAATGGGAATCAGTTGTGTGTGTGTACACACACATGTACATGTCCATATATGTGTGTATTATATTCATGTACATAGCATAAATAAATGTGACAAGTGATGAATCTAGATAAAGGGCATATGGATGTTCACTGTTCTTTAATCTTTCTGTGAATTTAATTTTTTTTTTAAAAGTTGGTAAACACACACATGCACAAACTTGATCTGTTAAAAGGTTGTAAGATCAGTTTAGATGGTCTGACCAGTATTTTTTCAATAAAAGAGACTAGAATTGAATAGAATAGATCAGTGCTTCACGGGTAGTAAAATAAAGTACTTTTTGTGAAACTTGTTTTCAGACAGCATGTAGATGTGTATTTATTTGCTGAATTGTGAAGTAGAATGTTTTCCTTATGATTTATGGTTCAAACAAATTTGAAAGTCACGAGCCTATGGGACCAAAGACATCCATCTACCAGGTACTCTCTGTCATCTCCTCTTCTCTACAAAGTGTCTGTGCTCCAGGTCCTCCCAGCATGCACCTCCAGAGCCAGTTCTCTTCCCAGGCTAGCCCCATCACGGGCTGTGGCTCCTCCCCGTCTGCTCTCACCCCATCCATTATCCTCTGCTTCTCCATCACCCACCCCTTTCCACAGCTCCTTCCAGGCACCTATAATCATGCTGTAGTCTCATGCTATCACTCCTGGGGCCAAGAGACCCTTTGCTGTAGGGCTCCACTAACCCATTACCCAGCCATCATCAAGCCCTTGTGCTTATCTCTGATCAGTGCACCATGAAGACAGATATGGAGTCTATGAGAGCAGAAGGGAGAGGAAATCAAGGAAAGCTTCCAGAGAGAGGTGATATTTCTGGTGTCCAGAGTCTCCTTTACTAAATGATTAACAAAGTCCTGCATGAAAAATAAAAATGTGGAGTCATGTTGATGCCAAGACAAGAGTTGGCCGGGCCAGGTGGTTCACACCTGTAATCCCAGCACTTTGGGAGGCCAAGGTAGGTGGATCACCTGAGGTCAGGAGTTCAAGACCAGCCTGGCTAACATGGTAAAACCCTGTCTCTACTAAAAATACAAAAATCAGCTGGGTGTGGTGGCATGCGCCTGTAACCCCAGGTACTCGGGAGGCTGAGGCAGGAGAATTGGCTTGAACCTGGGAGGCAGAGGTTGCAGTGAGCTGAGATCGTGCCACTGCACTCCAGCCTGGGCGACCAAGTGAGAATCCTTGTCAAAAAAAAGAAAAAAGAAAGAAAGAAAGACAGGAGTCAGCATGGTAAAGCGGTACAATGCCAAGAGATTCAAGGCAAAGGGAACAGCTAGCATAGCAGAGGGAAGAAGCAGCAAGAAGGGAATTGGGGGCAGGGGTGTCACAAGTGTGATAACCCAAGAATCAGAAATGTAAGTTAGGTTCCCTTCCTGATGTCTCAGAGGCCAGAAAGAATACTGTAGCTTCTTCAAGTTACAGGAAGCCACCAGTGAGTAGGACAGAAACCACACACTGCTCTATTAACAGGCACTCACGACTCAGGAAATAGAAGGTGTCTTGCTAATTGGGAAAATACTTCCTCATTTCAGCTTAAGGTGGTACTAGACAGCTCCCTGTAAAGTGTCTGTTCTAGAGATAGGTGTTTACATTTACTATTAGGCTCAAAAAAAAAGCCAGCTAAAATAACGAATATGAAGGACACATCTTGGAACACCAGACCCCCTTCTTCACCCTCAGCTCAGGTCTGTCGCCAAAGCCTTCTGACCCCCAGTAGATGCCAGGATGTTCTTCTGGCCTGAATGTCTCAGGCTGGGGGAGGGAGACAGGTGGAGAGGAGGGAAGGGAGGTACTCCCTGTAGGGAAGAGGGTGATTCCAGGAGGAGGTGAAAGGAAGCACAGGGGCAGGGGGCAGGTGAGGACCTGGCATGGCCCCAGAGAAGGCCTAATTCCTCCTGCACTTTCCCTGGGACCAAAGGAAGTCTAGGGTATAAAAGGGAGAAAAGTCTAGGGTATAAATGATGAGGGAAGGAATTGTGGACTCAGAGGGAGATATGACCCCTTGAGTAGCTCTGTAGCTTAGGCGAGGATGCCCTTGAGGGGATTCCATCCTGCTTAGCCCCGAAGCTTAGAGAAAATCTCTGAGCATAAGCTCAAGAGCACAAATTCTGAGGCAGGACTTGGGGCAAAGTGAGGCGACCGAGGCAGACAAGGCCAAGGCACAGAAGGGGATGTGTACCTGCAAGGAGCCAGGAACTTATTCTGCAGGACGATGCTCTTGATCTTGGCTGGTCTGCTGAATTGCAAGGTGAGGTCTTTTAAAATATGCCATCCAGCCCCTTTCCACCCTTGCCAAATTAGAATCTACAGGTATTCAATGACCTGACGTATTTTATCTCTACGGTTAGGTCCCGGCTCACTGAGGGAAGATCAGTGTGTTATAAGAAATAGCTGGTTCACATAGAAAGGTGATCGGCCAGGCCCCATAGCACAAGATTGGCAGGGGAGCCCCAAGAGGACAGCGGTGCTTTCCTTTGCCTACTCCAGGCCACATGATCCTGCCTTCGCTTCTTTCTGTAGGTTTGCTCCCCTGTCCGTCTTCAGTGCAGATTTCCCTAAATCTTACTGCTTTTCTTCAGCTTGCGCACACCTATTGCTCTGTATAACATTTTAATTCAAGAGCTCAGTGCCATCCAGCCATGGTTCCTGAGTCTCTTGGTAGGAAGTGTTTAGAGAGAATCACTGGTTTCTGTCCAGCTGATGGACTAGCTCTCCTGGGTCAAATCAGTTAGGAATTGGAAGTGGAGTAAGAACCAGGTTCTTATAGAACGTAAGTACCCACATAAGCCCACCCACTTCAGCGGTGGTAATCAGAGCTGAGAAGACAACACAAACCACCCTCATGACAGCCCTGCACAGATAGTATTCTATAAAAGCAGCAGAAAGCTGTGGCTTAGAAAACTTTGGCCTTCCACATACACACCATGGAATACTATGCCGCCATAAAAAAGGATGAGTTCGTGTCCTTTGTACGGACATGGATGCAGCTGGAAACCATCATTCTCAGCAAACTATCGCAAGAACAGAAAACGAAACACCGCATGTTCTCACTCATGGGTGGGAATTGAACAGTGAGATCACTTGGACTCTAGAAGGGGAACATCACACACGGGGGCCTATTATGGGGAGTGGGGAGGGGGGAAGGATGGCATTGGGAGTTATACCTGATGTAAATGACGAGTTAATGGGTGCAGCACACCAACATGGCACAAGTATACATATGTAACAAACCTGCACATTGTGCACATGTACCCTAGAACTTAAAGTATAATAAATAAATAAATAAATAAAAAGAAAACTTTGGCCTTCTTAGAAAAATATACTGTCTTCACAAATTACTGAAATCATGAAGAAGAATATAAGCTGTGCTCTGAAGGTTGTTAAAGTCAAACAGAAAGCTACTGAAAGCACAGAAAAAATTTGATGGGCAATCTTGTATAAATAAATTTCACAATCCAAGGAGTAACTAGAAACAAGTTACCCATGAGATGAGAAGGCTGGCCCACGTAGGAGTTTGTTATATTTGTCCTCTGAGTCCACACAGACTTATTTGCATGGACTCCATTTGCTAAGGGCCAGTCTCCTTATGCTATCTGCCTTTGTCCTGTCCATTCTAGTGTCTTCTCACAATGCAACATGGGAAAACTCAGTGCCTAGTTGCTCCCAGGCAAGGATGAAACAAATGGGGCCCTCCAGACTGAGGTTCCCTGCAAGGAGAAAATACTTGGTATTTGTGGATCCAAAATAGCTATCAGTAGTTTTCTTGAGTGAATTCAAGTATGCTCAAGTATACTTGAGTCTAAGTATACAGTACGTGAGATGCCAATGTATTCCAGATCAATTAAGGTCCTTTGGCCTCTCAATGAGAGCCTTCTTGCATTTAACGTTCACTTTTTGAAAACCTGCTGTAATTCTGAGCACCCCACTAATCCCTGTGCCTGCCATCTCTCTGCAAAGAAATCTCTGCCCTCCTTGCTAGTTCTCTTTTGTCCCATTGGTCATTGACCACCTACCATTTATAATTTCTTTAAGTTGAAGTCTCAAGCTGGTGTCCTATGGGAACAAATTCAGCTATCGTGTTTAGCCTGCACAGTATTGGCCAGCATTGTGATACTGCCATTGTTGTTGTAAAATCTTGAATTAGGCATGGCATTTAAAACTTAGGAGATGCCACATGTTCTGGTTTTCTGTTGCTGCATAACAAACCACCCAAACTTAGTGGCATAAAACCCAGCTGTTTCTCATGCTCATGCAGGTCAGGAATTTGGACAGGGTACAGCATGAGTTGCTTGTCTCTGCTCCCTGACATCTGGGAGCTCAGCAGGGAGGACCCAAACAGCTGGAGTAGTTTAAAGAGCTGAAGGTGCTGCTCAGAGCAGTACTATCACTGGTGTTCCCAGGATTCGTCCAAATGAGCCCCAGTTTATTTAAAATGTAACTATTAAAACATGAACCAGATGGCATTTATTCACTTTAAGAAAAGAGCCAAAACTGTATTTCCTTTTCTGTTGTCGTTGTTTTGTTTAGAGTCGGGGTCTCACTCTGTCATTCAGGCTGGAGTGCAGTGATATGATCCTGGCTCACTGCAACCTTGACCGCCGGGCTCAAGCAATCCTCCCACCTCAGCATCCCAAGTAGCTGGGACTATAGACATGTGCCACCGTGCCTGGCTAATTTTTAATTTTTTTTTAGTAGCAACAGGGTCTTGCTATGTTGCCTAGGCTGGTCTCAAACCCCTGAACTCAAGTCATCCTCCCACCACAGCTTCCCAAAATTTTGGGATTACAGGCATGAGTCACCACACCCATCCCAAAATTATATTTCTTAAATGAAGAGAGAGTACAATAATGGCAAACATAAAGACTTGTAAATGATTCTCTTCACCATCCTCAAAAGGAGGCACTGCTGAAAACCCCTCCTTTCAGGGCCTCCTTATTGGCATATTGTGAGTTACATTTTTGCCTAGGAAGTATCCTCACGATGAATCTAAGCTCCTTGCCCACACACACTGAAGAGGAAGGCTTCCAGACACTGTAAAGTCTTTTCACACCTCTCCTGGGCCTGGTCCCCCTGCTCGCCTCCACCTGGTTGTTAATTATTTTTACACATATTTTCTGGGTCTCTTGACCTTTTGTGACAGATGTTAATGAATATTGCCAAAGAGCAATTTTGGTGTATACTCAAAATTTGTATTCTCATCCTCAAGTATCAGGCCCCAAGCTGTCTATTTCATCATTGTCTGTTGCTTTAATAAATATTTCACATTCTTCTTTTAATGTGTCATAACCTAATGAGTTCGTTGTTATGCTTCACATTTTATCCAATGAGACCTAGGAACCATAAATTTGGGGTTGCATAATTATTAGTGGACTCCTGAGACTTTTATTTGCTTAAATGCAAAATATTTCTCATACTTTCAGTGAGTTGAAATGGCTCTCTTAATACAGTACCAGATTCAACAAATCCCTTCTAAATGTGATGCTTCCTCTTGATGTTAAATTTCTATTTTTAAATGGACAGTAGTCAGTATTGTGAAAATGATTAAAAGTCTTTGGTCCTGCGGGTATCACAAAATTCTACTCGTGCATGCCCTTGTCCCAAGGGAAGTCCAACCAGCCCTTCCTGTGTCTGGTGGAGACAAGGAAGGTGCTGCTCTCACACAGGCTTTGGTGTGAGACAGATCCGGCTTCAAATCCTTGCTGGGAATCTTTGGGAAAGTCTGGGTCACTCTTCTCACAACAGGAAAATCAAGATAGTGATGCCTGCACCTCACAAGGCTGTGGGGAGAACTGAGTATCTCTTAGCTGTCTCATATGGTTTAGTGGTTTGGTGCTTAAGCTGTGACGTCAGAAAAACCTCGACTCAAATCCTGGCACCAGCACTTACTAGTTGGGTAACCTTGGGCAAGTCACTGAAGTCTCTAAAACGGGACGCTGTCTATTGTTGAAGAGTATAAATGAGATAAGAATACACGTAAAATGCTAAGTCCAACGTCAGGCACACAGTAGGCCTTGCTATCTATACTAACTCCTTTCCCTTCCTCTTAGTCCATGTTCTTCTAGACCCCACTTGCCCCTGCACCTCAACTTTATCTTAATCCTGGTTTTCTAGGGCCTGGATTTTTCAAGTATTCTGTTTATGTGTCAGAATGATAGTCCAACATCCAACTTAAGAACCAGGATTATAAAGCCCCAAGGGTCTGATCCCAGTGTTAAGAGCTCATTTCCAGCATATGGTGGGCCCCTGGGGTCACAGAGGACCCTGCTTTTATCTGGGAAGCTGCTACCACCTGGGTAGGAGCTCAAGAAACCACCAGCCTCAGTTTGGCAGCAGCCTTGCACTTCGCGAAGGAAAAGGCAGACTGGAGAGGCCTCTCCCCCGCAGTCCACATGGCTGTGGTGGCCAAGGAAGCTGGAGGAGAAGCAGAGTCAGGAAGCAGCAGGCCCCTTCCCTTCTTTTCCACAGCTCCTTCTTGACAAGCGTGAACCCCGTGAGGACCCCTGCTTCCCGAACCCTGCACCCCAGCATGGTGCTCCATGTCTCGGTTTATAACAAGTGACTGCTTTATGGCCAGACTTCATAGAAGCCTCTAGAGAACCATCTACATGAGGGGGCCTCTCCAGGGTAACTCAGCTGGTTAGAGGCAGTGCCTGCATCAGAAGCCAGGTCTCGGCCAGGCACGGTGGCTCACGCCTTGTAATCCCAGCACTTTGGGAGGCCAAGGAGGGTGGATCACGAGGTCAAGAGATCGAGACCACCCTGGTCAACATGGTGAAACCCTGTCTCTACTAAAAATACAAAAAAAAAAAATTAGCTGGGCATGGTGGCGCATGGCTCTATTCCCAGTTACTCAGGAGGCTGAGGCAGGAGAATCGCTTGAACCCAGGAGGAGGAAATTGCAGTGAGCCGAGACAGTGCCACTGCACTCCGGCCTGGCGACAGAGCAAGACTCCATCTCAGAGAAGCCAGGTCCCAACTGAGCCACCCGGCTCTTGAATGGTTACTTTATCTGTGACCCCAGATAAAGATGCAACGTGTTGGAGGAGGGGTGGAGGTAATTCATATTTTTGTATACAGCATATGCACACACTGATATACACCCATTGACATATCCTATTTTTATAGCTACCATTTATTGAACATTTCCCAAGTGCTAGATCCTAATGAAATCTTCATAATATTACTATGAACTTGTTGTTGTTATTCTTACTTTATAGGATTTTTTTTGTTTCTTTTCTTTTTTGTTTTTTGAGACAGAGTCTCACTCTGTCCCAGGCTGGAGTGCAGTGGTGCAATCTCAGCTCACTGCAACGTCCACCTCCTGGGTTCAAGCAATTCTCTCACCTCAGCCTCCCAGGCAGCTGGGATTACAGGCACGCACCACTAAGCCCGGCTAATTTTTCCTTTTTTTTTTTTTTTTTTTTTTAGTAGAGATGGGGTTTCACCATGTTGGCCAGGCTGGTCTTGAACTCCTGACATCAAATGATCCACCCACCCTCAGCCCCCGAAAGTGCTGGGATTACAGGCATGAGCCACTGTGCCCAGCCCTTATTTAAATAGTTTATTTAAATGAAGTTCAGAGAAGCAACTCACCCAAAGTCACACTGCTGGAAGTGAGTAACTGAGCCAGAGTTAGAATTCAGGCATGCACACTCCAAAGCCTGGCTCTTCACCACCAAGAAACTGTCTCTCAAATCCAGAAACGAAGTTGTGTTAAAAGGGCAGGCTGCTACTGGATAACTTTTTATTTCTCTAGAAATTGAGTCATGGTAATCATTCCAGGAAGCTCCTTGCGAATCAGAGAAGGTGTTGAATAAAGACACCCAAGTCTTTGGAAGCTGAGAGCAGTCTGCTTAGGGTCAGGGGAGAGGCACAGAGGCCAGAGATCGGGATCTGGGGGAGGCCAAGCCAGAGTTTTGAGGGTGAGATCAGGAGCAGAGAAGAGCATGGCCAAGTTGGGTATCGCAGGTCCTCATGGGGAGCGTCCTCAGCCACACAGGTGCCAAAACAAATGGCCCAGGGACCTAGATGGTTGGTGAGGTGGCACCTCCTCTCCCTTCCTGAGCTGGCTGGCAAGATCTTATAAACGGCAGGCGTTGGGGCATCCAAAGTTACTTGCAAGGTCATCCTTCATACAGAGCACCAGGTACTGCACCAGGCATGCTTTATAAGTAATTTTTAAATCCTAATGACAGCTCTGTGGGTGGCCATCCATGTCCCCAGTTTATCTATGAGGAATCAGGCTTTGAGAAGCTAAGAAACGGGTCAGTTAGTGGCAGAGAGAACTCACCCTCTGTCCCCCTGTACACCACACAGTGTGGACAAAACATTGATCATCTATATACCTAAGCATCATATTATGCCCGCTGTTGGTCACTGACATGTCACCGGTCTCACATTTCTCTTTTTTTCCTGTTTTTTGTTTTTTTTTTTTTTTTTTGAGATAGACTCTCACTGTGTCACCCAGGCTGGAGTGCAGTGGCACAATCTTGGCTCACTGCAACGTCTGCCTCACATGTTCAAGCAATTCTCCTGCCTCAGCCTCCCAAGTAGCTAGGACTACAGGCACCCGCCACCAAGCCCAGCTAAGTTTTTACATGTTTAGTAGAGACGGGGTTTCACTGTACTGGCCAGGCTGGTCTCAAACTCCTGACCTCAGGTGATCCACCCGTGTCAGCCTCCCAAAGTGCTGGGGTTACAGGTGTGAGCTACCATGCCCGGCCTCTCACTTTTTTTCCTCACTGGAAAAAAAGTTTGCTATCGCTTTAGGGAAAAATGATTCCATTTTCTCAGTACTGCCTGCTCCTTTTATTTATAAAGATCTCTTCACGTGCCTTTCTGTCCAGCTTGCCATCACCATTCAGGCAGCTACCTGCCTGCCTGCCTGCCTGCCTGCCTACCAACCTACCCACCTACCCACCTACCTACCGTCAGCCCCGGGCTTCATCGCCTGCCTCAATTCCCGGGCTGCAGCAGACCAGCCTGTCAGTCCCACTGCAGTTGATAAATTGGCCTTTTCGCTGGAGTTGTACCAAAAATTTCTCCATCTGTCTTTGCCAGAATGCATGTTTCCAATTATGTGAAACTCTTCAGGAGAAGTTAACTCCTTTTTGAACTGGTTAAATCAAAACCGCGGTGTTTGGGAAAGCACTGCCAGTGCTGTAGGGGCCTGTGCTGGGGCCCACCGAGCCAGCCACCGCAGGATTACATGCGGCACGCAGGGTTCCTTTCTTAGGCTCCATTTTCTCTCATTTGCGGACAAGACAGGGCTATCCATTGTGGGGAAATGGGTCTCTGTGGTCACCGAGTCTTGGGTAAGTGGCTGGAGGCAGGAAGGGTGGGTGCGCCTCACCCCTCGCTCACTCCCACACCTTTGCTTTTCCAAGGCAATGTGGAAGCAGGATTCTGGATGGGTAGTGCAAGGAGGTGCAAACCTTAATGTCAGGCTGCCTGGTAAAGAGTTTTTAAATGAGGTGACCCACCCTTTCCCCTTCTCAGCTGAGAGCCTGGCCCTTCCTTCCCCTACTCTGAAGGCCTCGGCTTCCTCCCAGCCTCTGGCTGTCCACACTTAAGAATCTGTCTCTCTCCCTTGCTCTCTCCTGTCTTGAGCCCCGACTCCCGTCCTACTACAAATGCACGCTGAGATTTCCACAAGCACCAAAGCAAGAAGCACGGAAGGCTCAAGGGACCAGAGACTGTGTCTGCCACCCTTTGCTGTCCCCCGGATAGATTTCTTCCTGCCAGCAGCCTCATCTCCTTCAACCCCACTCTGGTTTCACATAGGCCAAGGGCCAAAGTGTTGGTGCCAAATTCAAAGTAGAGTTAATCCTGGATCACCCTCCCTTCCACTGATGATTTCCGCCGAGCAAATTTTTCATATCATTGCCTGCCCAGCTGGAACTCCATCCCCCACACCCCCTCCCTCAGCCAGCCAGTTGCTGCTGAAATAGGAAACACCCACCCTGTAAGTGCTCAGCCAAGTAGGAGAGGATGGGGTGGTGGTCAGGAAAGGCTTCAGCAAGCCTGCATTAGAACCAAGTCTTAGAAGGTCTTTCAAGACTTTAAGATGCCTGTGATGGGCTGTTTGGGAACTTTCCAAGTGAGGGGGATATGAAAAAGGCATTGGAGGGTGAGGGCTCGTGAAATTTCACAGCCTGATGCAGGAACAGTATAACAGCATGAGCTTACCATGGCCAGGCTGTGAGTGGGGTGCCAGCCAAGGGGAGGCTGCAGAGGAGGGCAGGAACCCCTCATCAAGGTCCCTGTGTGCAAAGGCGAGGATGTGGGACACAAACTTACAGAGTAAAGGAGTCACTGAGGAATTTTAATCAGGAGAGTTTTGCATTTTCCAAATATCATTATGGGAGTGCATGGAGAAAGATACAACTGGAAGCAGAGAAACTCTTGAGAAACTGATGTAGCCATGGCGCAGGACAGAGATGTCAATCAGAACCAAGGCAGAAGCAGTGTTGATAGAAAGGAAAAGACCCAGCAAGAAGAAATATTCAACATACAGAACATGCAGGATATGGTAAGTGACTGTGTCTGAGATTTAGAGGTGGGCACAGGAGGGCATCCAGGTTTCTGGCCCAGGGACTGGGTGGTTAATGGCTCCATTAATTTACCAAGACAATACCAAAGGAAGAGAAGGCTTGAGAGAGCATACAATGAGTTTGGTCATGGACATGAGAAATTTGAGCTGTCTGCAGGACATTTGAGTAGAGACGTCCAATTGGCAATTGACTTTCCAGGTCTGGAGTTCAGAAGAAGGGTCAGGGCTGGGTGGTGGTCCATGTATTGACCCCTGGGCTCCAGAATTCTAACCTGGTCTTCTTTCACTCAGCATCTAACTGCTCTTTCCCACTGACCCAAGTAAACTGAAATGGTTTGGGGAATCACATGGACAATATGGTCTTTAATGCCAAGAAGCCAAACTCCTGTGTAACTCTCCATCCCCCACCCACTCACCCTGCCAATTATCTGTAATCTAACAGGAGGAAATGTTTATTAAACTCTTGAGTGTCTCACTAGTGAATGGTGGAATTTTATGCAGCTACAGCTAATCTGGGATGAAAGAAACGTGGCTTTTTGATGGTAATGCTGTTTGGGGGACTCTCTGGAACTTTATATGCTATGTGACCTAAAGCAGAGAGAAAATTATGTGCAAAGCTTAAGAGACTAGAAACAGCTTAGCACATTTGGAAACTGCAAATAGATATCGTGGGGAGGTGGGACCAGAAGGGTGAACAGACATGAGAACTCGTGAGGTCTCGTAAATCATTTAAAAGAGTTTGGAGCAGGGACGTGATATAATCAAATTTAAACTTTAGGAATATTATTCTAGCTGAGATATCAGACATAATTTCAGGGAGTGGGGGAGAGAATCCAGGAAGCAGGTGGCAAGCTATTGTGATAGCTCAGGCAAGAGATAATCATGGCCTGGCCTATGGTGGTAGCGGTGGGAACAAAGAAGTAGAGAGATTTGGAAGCCTTTCAGGGAGGGGGAACCACAGTACTTGAGTAGTAAGGCTCCTACTAAAGTTCATCGTCACCTGAGATCTCTACCCCTTACCTGGCAAGATGAGACCCCCAAGGTTAGGAATAAGAATGAGGTTGTCCTGTGATTCTAAAGCATAGTTATAGAGCAGAGGGCAGGCCTCACACTTGGCTGTAAGATGAATGTAGCAGGTAGAGATGGTCAGCAAGATCCCCAAAGGAGACACAACAAAATGAGCCTTTAAAGAGTCCACCTATTATCGCTTATACTGTGAATCCAAAAGACTGCTTTCTATGTGTTGTCCAGTGAAACAAAATAAATGAAAACAATAAGCCTTCCATCTGGTTGGAACTACAAACATAGGCATAAATAGTTAAAATGAAATTGTACAATGAGGTTTTAAGACAATGGAAACAAAAAAGACCGATCAGAATGGAGAAGAGCTCATAAAAATAGCTACCAATTATTGATCACATACTATAGGTCAGGCATTTTCTCCTTTTAAGATTGGCACGATAACCTTATGAAGAAGGTACTGTAATGCCCACTTTACAGATGAGGAAACTGAGGCCCAAAAGTAAAATCTCCAGGCGTGTTAGTTACCTATTTTCAAATGACAAATTACCCCAAAACATACTGGCTTAAAACAATAAACATGGATTAGCTCTCCCGGTTTCTGTGAGTTAGGAATCTGAGAGAGCTTAGCTGGCACTTCTGGCTCTCATGAGGTTCTCATCAAGATGCTGGTCAGCTGGAGGACTGACTGTGACCAAAGGGTCCACTTCCAAGGTGGCTCAGCCACAGTGGTGCTGGCTGTAGATGGGAGGCCACCATTCTCTACCAGGTGGGCCACTTCACAGGGCCACTCCAGTGTCCTCACAACATGGTGGCTGGCTTCCCCCAAGAGAAAGCAACCCAAGAAAACAAGGCGGAAGCCATACCCCCTTCGTTAGCTAGCGTTGGAGGTCACACAGCTCAGCCCTGATTCAAGATGGGACAGAACACCCAACAGCATAAGGGCCATAAGGTGAGCGTCATTGAAGGCCGTCTTGGGGATATGCAAACAGACCTGCCTTCATTCAAGATGCAAGCTCAGGTCTGTGGACCATGTCTGCTTCACACCCGTGTTCACAAAAAGTGTTCTGTGGTCAAATGAGTTTGGGAAACACTGGATTAAACAAAGTGACACACTTTAGGCCAAGCGCGGTCGCTTACACCTATAATCCCAACACTTTGGGAGGCTGAGCAGGCAGATCACTTGAGGACAGGAGTTCAAGACCAGCCTGGCCATCATGGTGAAACCCTGTCTCTACTAAAAATACAAAAATAATTAGACAGGCATGGTGGCACATGCATGTAATCTCAGTTACTCAAGAAACTGAGGCAGGATTGCCTGAACCCAGGAGGTGGAGGCTGCAGTGAGCCGAAATTGCACCACTGCTCTCCAGCCTGGGCAACAGAGCAAGACTGTGTCTCAAAAAAAAAAAAAAAAGAAAAGAAAGAAAGATAAAGAAAAAAAAGTTACACACTTTATATCCTCAGACCCATACACTGTGATTTCTCCAAGCATAACATGACCTTTGGATCAATTTGAGAAGTAGTGTCCCCTCTAAGCCACTAGGAGCTCTGGAAAGGTTTGAGATGCAAAGAGAAGATGGTAATGATCATTTTATAGAGAAGAGCAGTGAGGGAAACGTAGAAGAGAGTGGCAAGACGACAAGCCATAAAGGTAGGGACCATCTAAATTACCCTGGCCAAACTGTAAAGGGGCCGGGTTTTGCACTGCTTGTTTTCGTTTTAACCTTGGCTCCAGTCAAGCTTTATTCAGATACCACAAGGGAAAACCATTTATGCTGTTCCATTTACACTCTAAGAACAAAATGATATCTGTAATGTGAAACCTGCACTACATAAGTTGTAATCACATGCTTTTGTATCTCAATGAGATTCAAAGTAAATATTTTGGACTCTAATGACCTTAGAGTTCATCATCTGGCTACACAGTCAGATCACCTAGAGACAATGTTAAAATATAGTCATACCTGGGCTTCACTCCAGATCAAACAAATCAGAATCCAGAAACTCCAGGATGTGAGGCTCGGGGATCAATAGTTTTAAAGATCTTCCCTAGATGATTCTAATATGTGGCCAGAATTGAAGACCATTCTTTCTACTGCTCTTGTTCTAGCATATTCTGACTCTCCCTCTTTCTCTGCATGTCACCCCTAGCCAAAACGTCCAACTACCTAGAAACCATCTTATGTTTTCCTTCTCAGGACCCGGTACACAGCTTGGTGCATGGTTATTGATGTGAGCTAAAGGCATTTCCCAAGAAGCACCATTGTCCCCTGACACTTCTCTGGTTTGGTCTAAAATAACATGCTCTTACTGACAGTCTGAGACCCTGAAGGGACAGAGGGCATGACTGGCCAGAGATCCTTCTCAGGGCTTTAACATCTTATTGCCACTTTGGATGAGTTTTGATATGGTATTTATCATTGACTACATGGACCTCAAGATTCCAACTGACACTCAACAAATCTTTCTGGGATTTTGAGACACAAAACTTCTTATCAGGTCATCTGAGGTCAGTGGAGACTCTGGCTTATAAAAACACGAGGGAAGAGAATTTCAAAGATGGCAACACTGTCTCAGTTATGTATCACATACCATTTTTTTTTAAAGCAAAAATCTTCTCAAACGATAATGTGAGAAAATAGTTTCTTTTTTTAATCTGTGGGATAAAATTAAGTTAAAACTAAGCCCAGGGGAGGACAAATATGGTTAGAAAGACAGATTTTAGTCATTGAAAAACATTTGAATTGTGGTTCTTTGTGGGGCAGGGCAGTTGAGGAACAAAGTTGGAAAGGAAACTTTGTGTATACATTTTTATAATTATTGGTTTGTGAACCACATGCATGTATCACCTATTCAAAAATTAAGTAGGCTGTAATCAATTATGCTCTGTATCAAATGAAAAGAAATGTCATCATAAGATTAATGAACTGCTTCAGTCTATTAGTATTTATTTTGCTTTTCAAATTTAAAGTAATTGAAAACT
This sequence comes from Papio anubis, assembly GCF_008728515.1. NCBI lineage: Eukaryota > Metazoa > Chordata > Mammalia > Primates > Cercopithecidae > Papio > Papio anubis. The sequence continues at coordinate 23,927,378 of NC_044987.1, forward strand.
AATCTCTTCCACATTGCTGGATGATTTCGCTGAATCACATATTCTTTGCCCTTTGCCTTTATTGAAGGTTTTTTTTGTTTTTTCTCCTCTTAAACCCTATCCTTTACCCTGGGCTTCTTTACTGACCTTCTGGGACTCTGAACGCAGGACTTCAGGAGGTCTGATGCCCAAGAGATGGGCCAGAGAGCGATGTAATGAGCCAGGAAAAATAGGAAAAAATTCAGAGTCTGATGGAAGAATCTCAGGTTGGGCAAAGAAACACATCAGATTGGAAAATGATCTGGCTGGCATTTTCCCAACCACATTGGATTGCCTATGCAGAGGATCTGGCCAACTGGGCAGAATAATCTTTAAGGGAATCAGAGAAGCCAACATAAGTGGAGAACAATTGCTTAGAGGCATCAGCCCTTGTGAGGCAGAGCATAGGCCAGCCTCACACAGTGTGACTGCAGCCCCCAACCACGGCTACTCTCTCTCACCAGCTTCCTAAAACTTCCTACTTCTGTACCTGGGAACTAAACCCTTCCTTCCAGGATAGTAGAGTTGGCAGCTGCTGACCGTGGACGGCACCACATCACAGCTTCCATGGCTGGTACCAGGCCCTTCTAGGAGCAGTGGGGAGACAGCCGAGAAGACAAAGGAGGCTGTGGGGAAGGCAAGGCAGAGTTGAGACCTGGGGAAAAGGTGGGCCGTGGCTCCAGGACCATCCTAGAAGCTGAAATGTTGGCCTAAGCAGGCCCACAGCCATCAGGAGATGGGACCAAGGCCATCGCCTCTGAACATCACTCAGAAGATGTAAATATAGCTGGAATGGGAGGCACGTCACTTGGAAACTTGGAACCTGAGCTCCTCATGCACCCTGAAAGCCAGAGAAGCAGGGTTTCCTGTTGGTCAACTCTCAGTGGACCTCCTCGGCCTTTCCAGAGTCCCTCTTTCCATCCTGAGGGTTCCATAGAGGGGCTCTGTGGTGGCCACTGCCCACTGGCTTGACCTGGAGCAATGGGGAGGGCATGCGCTGGAGCCAGGCCACCTGGACCCAAGTGTGGTCACTCTGCTCGCCAGCCTGTGACTGTGTCAGTCAGGGTTCGGTCGTCACAAGGGACAGAAACCAATTCAGGCTAACTCCAGCTCGAAGAATGTTTATCAGGTGAGTGCTGGGCAACGGTTAGGGAAGCAGGCAGGATGGAGCCAGGATAGTCCCTGACATCTATGTAGCAGGAGCTCCATGGCCATCTTGTCCCGGAGCCAAGCTGGAGGGAATCTACTCCCTCCATTTCCCCCATCCATGAGCCTCTCCTCAGAGTCCCAGGAAGGAGAGTCTGCTTATCCTGACTTTGGGCACTTGCCTGACCCCAAGACTAGGGAAAGACAGGCATCCTGATTAGCATTCCCACCACAGCTCATACAGCAGGAAGGAAAAAAAAAAAAAAAGTATGCCCTGAGGAAGAGGAGAGTGAGGCTGAGGGTTCTCAAAACATATTTTCTTGAGTAACACTGCATAAGCTACTTACCTGACCTAAGCCTCAGTTTCCTCACATATAAAATGGGGATGCTGTTAGTATTTACCATAAAAGACTGTTAGGAGAACTTATCAGATAAAGGAGGTCAGATGCTTAGTGAGTACCCGGCTCAATGCATCTTAGTTATTGTTGTTAGGAGCTCCGATTCTTGATTGGCCCAAACCTTTGTTCAGAAGTGCCCCACCCCCTGTCTGGCTGGGCTGCTGTTTCCCTGCAGGCTCTGGAGGGGCCGCATTGTCACAGGGTGACCTGGATCCACATGCCCACTTACGGCGCATGGACAGGTTCTGTGGTCACCACTCCTGCCAAGTTCCAACACAGTAGGGGCAGAGACTCCTGCTCTCATGAAGCCACACTCATCATCCCTGCCTTTTCTTTTGGGACACCCCTGAAGGAGCCCCAGTAAGTTCCTAGCAAAGCCTTCCATTTGGGCAAACACACTTCATCCCAACAAGTGTACTGATCCCCTCTTGTCAGCAGGAACAGAAAACATGATTTTATATCTGTCACCCATAATCTATCTCTGTACGCACAAGAGACTTGCTCCTGCCCCATCACCTGTGACTTCTGTCTCAAGGCAAAGTGAGCAACTCTCTATAGCTCTTTCTCAGAAGTGTCTTTAACTTCACAATTCATTTAGTGGCTTGGAAAATCATGCATCAAAGGCGTACACATCGACTTGGGTTCTGCACTCTGTATTTTTCTGAAAGAAAAAAATGTCCCTGCTTTCAAAGAACTTAGGATTTAGTAGGAAGAGAAGGATATATAAAAAAGAAAATGAATAACAATAAAAATAAATAACACTGATAATAATGATATTATAACTAGCTTCTGTTGACCATCCCCTACTCTGTGTCATGTCCTAGGCTTTTACAGATGTTGCCTCATTTTAATCTTCCCTGCGCATCTCTGAGATGGATGGGTGCTTATGGAGGGAAGGCCCTCAGGAGGAGGCCACAGGGTGAGCCACAGCTGGACAGCAGCAGGGCTGGGCTGCCTCTCTGACTTCAGTTGCACCCCCTGGGGCAGCCTTGGGCCAGCCCATGTAGCCTTCCTTCAGCTAGACCTGGGGCCTAAGCCAATCAATCTTGCAGTCCAGGCAATCTGCACTGGGGCCTCAGCAGACCCTGTAATTAATCTGGCTGGAAACAGAACTTATTTTTACACCTCTTCACATTAGTCCCCATAGAGCAGGCCTGAGCTCAAAGTGAGAAAACGTGAATTGATCACAGCTGTGAAATCATGGTAATTAGTGCCGTCTGCTGAAACCCTCATTCCTGTGGCTGGAACCCCTGGCTTTCTGGACATACATGATTATTAACACCAATACCTATGCCCTAGTCTTCCACCTTAGTGGCCAGGTCCCATCAGCCACCCCCTGCTCACCTCCTGACCAATGACAGGTCAGCTCAAGGATGGGGTCATTTAAATGGAAGGGCGCTGCTAAAAGTTGCTGCTGCCACAACCAGAGGCCAAATATCTGTCAATGGGGTGAGGAGCTGCTTCTTACTGCTCACGGTATGGTCCCTGAGACCATAGACTGGAAGTCAGGTCACCTGGGTTTAAATTCCAGCACCTACTTGTTAACTGTATCCCGTGGCAAGTAATTAATCTAAGTTTGTTTCTTCGTCTGTAAGGTGGAAAAAATAATAATATTATAGAACAGTACTTTCAAGCTATCCAAACAAAAGGATTAGTTTTTGTTTATTGCTTTTGGTTTTTTCAAACTTGGACTGACATTTTTGTAAAGCTCAGTGAAAATGATCACCTACCTTCAAGTTGCAACAATGTCAAATTGCCATAAAAATGTTTAAATGTTTATTCTCGATTTGTGTACTTATTGTCATGGATCATTAACAAACAGATCATGAACCAGCAATGATCCACAGCTCACACTCTGAGTAGCACAGTGCCTGGCACGGGGTAAGAGTAAGTGTGGGCTGCTATGATTATTTTGAGTCCCCTTGCAGGTGCATAAGGTGTTGGCCCCACTCTTCAGCAGCTTCTAGACTTTGTAAATCTCATCAAGCAAATGCACTGGAAGGGAGAGAAATAATCTATTAAACAATATTATTGTTGGTTTATTGATTTACTTTTCACTGGCAGGGCTCTTACTAAAATTTGTTGCTTAAATTTATCGACATTTCTGTTCACAAGTTATGATTTAAAAGAAAGCCACTTATCTTAATATTTAAATTCATATAATGCTGACTCTCCCAGTGTTTCTTATTTAGGGAATGATTAGGTCCAACGGATCAGTCTCAGCTGCTCTTTGAGCACTGGGTGGTCCAGAACGGACCTTCATACCACAGTTGAAGCTACCAAAGTTGAGAGGTTGGCATCACCACTGAAAGCCCAACAGCCTCAAGATACCTCTGTCTACCATCACTATGGCTATTGATGCTGGGCACATTATCATCATCTGTTGGATCTAGGAACTGGTCCTGGTTGCTTTCATTTCACTATTAGAACTGAACTGGATAACCTTCTATGATCACCAACAGATATCAGTTACCTTTGTCAAAGTTTTCTGGGGATCCCATAGTTGTGGTTCTTTAGTGAAGTAAATCTTTTAGTTTATGGCTCTACAGGTGCTCACACACACACACACACACACACACACACACACACTGCCCAAATAACTGGGTCAGAGGCAATCTAGTGTAAGTGGCATCTTGGAGTGGAGTAAATTTAAAAGATGATTTAAATGTATTTTTGCTTCTAATTCTTTTTCTTCTATATATTTTAAAAGATAACTGAAATAATTATTTTTAAAATATAAACTGCATTGATACGTTATTATATATAATGTAATTTGTATAAGAGTAACAACATGAAGGAGAGGAGATGGGGTAGAGTTATATTGGAGCAAACTTCTTTAAACTATTGAAATTAAGTTGGTATTAATCCAAACTAGATTTTTATAAGTTAAGATGTTGATTGTAATTCCCAGGGTAGCCATTAAGAAAATATAAACTAAAATATATAGTAAAAGAACTAAAAATATGTGTTAAAAGAAACAATGGAAATTGAAACCATATTCTATAAAATAGAGATTTAATGTTAACAAAGAAATAACGAAAAGATAGAGGAACAAAAAAATACATAAGACAGAGAAAACAACAAAATGACAGATGTAAAGTGACCATATCATAATTACATTAAGTGCAAATAAACAGTCCAATCATGAGGCAGAAATTGGCAGAATAGATTTTTTAACCCAACTATACGCTGTCTGTAAGACGTATTTTTTATTCAAAGACACGAGTAGTTTAAAAGAGTCAGAAAAGATATGCCATGCAAATAGTAACCAAAAGAGAGCTGAAATGGCTATCCTAATATCAGACAAAAAAGACTCTAAGACAAAAAAAAAAAGTTATTAAAGATAAAGAAGAACTTTTTATAATGATTAGTGTCAATTCACCAGGAATAAATAACAACTATAAATATATATGGACGTAAAAACTGAGCCCTAAACACATGAAGCAAAAACGGACAGAATTGAGAAGAGAAATAATTATGCCTTTTAAAAAATGAGAAAAAAGAGGAGATTAAGCTTAAAACAAGTAGAAGGATGGGAATAATAAAGATTAGAGAAGAGAGAAATGAAATGGAGACTAGAAAAACAATAGAGAACACCAATAAAATAAAAAGTTTTCTTTGAAGAGATAAACAAAGTTGACAAACCTTTACCTAGACTAAGAAAAAAGACGACTCAAATTACTAAAATCAGAAATGAAAGCAAAGACATTACTACTAATTCTACAGAAATAAAAAGGATTATAAGGAATACTATGAACAATTAGGCACCAATACATTGGGTAACTTAGATGAAATGGACCAATTCCTAGAAACAAAACCTACCTAGAATGAATCATGAAAAAATTGAAAATATAAATACATCTATAACTAATAGATTGAATTAGTAATGAAAAAATATCCCAGAAAAGCAAAGCATATGGCTTCATCAGTGATTTCTATCACATTTAAAGAAAAATTAACACCTATCTTTTTCAAACTTTTTCAAAAATTTGAAAATAGGAACACTTCCTAACTCTTCTTATGAGGCCAGTGTTGCCTAAATACCAAAATCAGACAAAGATGCTACAAGGAAAACAAAAGTACAAACCAATATCCCTTATGAATATTGATGCAAAAATCCTTTAAAAAAATACTAGGAAACTGAATTCATCTGCATATTAAAAGGATTATACACTATGACCAAGAAGGATTTATTCCTAGAATGCACAGATGATTCCATCGTACCAAAATGAATCACTGTGGTACACCACATTAACAAAATAAAGGGATAAAACCCAAATGATCATCTCAATTGATGCAGCAAAAGCATCTGACACAATTTAACATCTTTTTATGATAAAAACATTCAACAAACTAGAAATAGAAGGAACTTCCTTCAACTTTACCGTAAGTTACAGTTAACACCACACTCAATGGCAAAAGACTGAAAACTTTTCCTCTTCAAATCAGGAATAAGACAGGAATGCCGGTTTTCCCCACTTCTATTCAATATTGTATTAGGATCTCTAGACAGTACAATTAGACAATATAGATAGGCAAAAATAGAAATTCGGCTAAAGAAATAAAAGGTATCCAAGTCAGAAAGAATAAAATTATCTCTGTTCACAGATGACATGATTGTGTATGTAGACAACCCTAAAAATTCCACATTCAAGGAAGCTGTCACAACTAATAAATTCAGCAAAGTATTAGGATAAAAAAATCAACACATACAAATTAGTTGCATTTCATCTCACTAGCAGTGAACAATCTGAGAAGGAAATTAAGAAAATTTCATTTATAATAACATCAAAAAGAAATAAATACTCAGGAATTAACCAAGGAGATGGAAGACTTATATACTGAAAATTATGAAACACTGCTGAAAGAAATCAAAGAAGACATAAATAGAAAGACATTCCATGTTCATGGATTGGAAGACTTAATATTATTTAAATGACAATATTAGCCAAAGCAATCTACAAGTCAATGTAATTCCCACACAATTCCAACAACTTTTTTTTTGAGATGGGGCACCTCTCTGTCCCCCAAACTAGGGTGTAGCAGCATGGTCTCAGCTCACTGCAGCCTCCACCTCCCGAACTCAAGTGATCTTGCTACCTCAGCATCCCCAGTAGCTGGAACCACAGCCATGTGGCACCAGGCCCAGCTAATTTTTATACTTTTTTTTTGGTAAAGGCAGAGTCTTGCTGTGTTTCCCAGTCTGGTCTCAAACTCCTAGGCTCAAGCAATCCACCCACTTTGGTCTCCCAGAGTGCTGGGATTACAGGCATAAGCCAGCATACTTGGCCCTAACAACCTTTTCTGCAGAAATAGAAAACTCCATCCTAAAATTTATATGGACCCTCATAGAACCCTGAGGTTACCAAAATAGCCAAAACAACCTTGAAAAAGAAGAACAAAATTGAATAACTCACTTAATGATTTCAAAATTTATTACAAAGCTACAAAAATCAAAACAGCATGGCACTGACATAAAGACAGACATATAGACCAGAGGAATTGAACAGAGGGCCCAGAAATAAAACTTCATATATATGGTCAAGTGATTTTCAACAAGAAAAATGCCAAAACCATTCAATGGGAACAGGACAGCCTTTGCAACAAATTATACTAAGAAAAAGAAAACCAGGTATCCTATATAAAAGGATAAAGTTGGACCCTTACTTAACACCATATATAAAAATTAACTCAAAGTGAACCAAAGACCTAAAAGTAAGACCTAAGTTGTAAAACTGGAAAGAAAACAGAAGAAATCTTTATGACATTGCATTTGGCAATAATTTCTTGGATATGACACCAAAAACACAGTCAACA